>NW_027361697.1:55695000-56387500 GCF_039654945.1 Dendrobates tinctorius
ATGCATCCCCCCAAACAACTAAGAAGCAAAGAGACGCCTTATCACAAGCCCCCTTGAATGCCTGCAGCTACTCACACTGTCACATGTTGTGAGGCAGCTTGCAGCCTCCTCCTCAGCAGTGCTGCACTGTCTGCTTCCTGCTCTCGGATTGGTAAGGCCTGTTTCACACATCCGTTTGTGACCATCAGTCAAAATCCGCCGTTTTGCAAAAAAAAAACGGATCCGCCATTTTTCTTTGCAGATCCGTTTTTTCCCCATTGACTTGCATTGTTGGCGGATTTTGACTGATGATCGTCCGTTGCGTCCGTGTTTGTGCGGATCCGCGAGAATTTTGGTGTCCGCCGACATCACCGAACGGAGCCTGTAATGTTTTTTTGCTTCACGGATCCGCATTTTCCTTTTTTAACCCTGAATCTTCTCTGGCTGCTGGAAGAAAATATTCTCTCTCTCTCTTTCTTCTTACCCGCCACCTCCTCCATTTCTCGCGCGATCTCCAGCCTCATCGCGTGATCTCCAGCCTCATCGCGCCATCTCCAGCCTGATCTCTCTCATCGCGAGATCTCCCTCATGGTCTCACTTCGCGCGGGATGTGTGATCGCACCGCAGATGCCCGCTCTCTTCCGGATACCGCTACATCCACCGGTATTTTTTTATTTTTTTTTTCCAGGCGCGGTTCCTTTAAATTTTTACCATCGGCGGATCCGGACATCCGCCGATCCGCTGTCCCCCATTTCTGTCAGTCCGCCTGCGGATCCGTTTTCCGCTATTTTGGCGGATTTAGACTGACAGAAAAAACTGAAGTGTGAAACAGGCCTAAGGGAAAACACTGAGCAGGAAGAATACAGTACAGCCCCTAAGGACGGCTTCTCCACCAATCAGAGAGCTGGAAGGACATTGCAGCCTTGAGTGACCTCTGCTCCACCAATCAGGATGATGCTGCTTGTTGCAACGAGCAAATGAAGACACAGTGCGGCTTCTGAAGTAATGTGTGGCTGAACGGCCCAAAGCTGCTGCTTGGAGACCAGCCCAGGGGGCAATTGCCTCTCCGCCACCTGGCCCAGCCGGAATAGAAGTAGTGACCACTTTATTCCCACACAAGACTTGGGGCACAACAGCAACTGGATAGTGAGCCAGGACTTAGTAGCAAGAAGTCCCCGAAGCAGGCTACAGCTGTCTGCCGCACAAGTAGAGTTCATAGGAACATCGGACAGGAGGCACTCCAGTGCAACTCAGTACTCGGAGTACTTCACTTAAAGGCGCTATAAGAGGAGACGTTCAGAAAGACACATGTTGGCGGAGTGTTGGAAGGGAGTATTCCATCTGGCCTGGAGGTTGACTGAGTCCCTGACCCGGAGGACACGGCACGGAGGCAGGCACCTGTTTGTACAACAGACTGTGAGTAAAGCTTTGGAACCACATGCCCTGGTGTCCTCCACTTATTCCTGCGCCAACCTACTCAGCAGTGCTACATCCCTTGTGCCAGACACTACACCATCTACGTGCACCACACCATCTGTCCCAGAGGATCTGTCTGCAGCGTCGGCTTACATCTTCATTGCTGAACACCACAGGTGGCGTCACAACTCACTTATAAACTTTCATTACCATAAGCACACTGCAAGAACCCCTGTTACAATGGGCGCCCAGGGACACGGACCGGTCCCAGCTGCCGTGACATCTCCCATTGAAGCTCATCGAGCCTGGTACCGAGTACCTCACAGCCCTGGGTGTGAGGGCGACCCACAGGAATAACAGAGCGAGTGATGTGACAGTACAGGAATAACAGGCCGAGTGAGGTGACAGTACAGGAATAACAGACCCAGTGATGTGACAGTACAGGAATAACAGACCCAGTGATGTGACAGTACAGGAATAAAAGGCCCAGTGAGGTGACAGTACAGGAATAACAGGTCCAGTGATGTGACAGTACAGGAATAACAGGTCCAGTGATGTCACAGTACAGGAATAACAGACCCAGTGATGTCACAGTACAGGAATAACAGGCCCAGTGATGTCACAGTACAGGAAAAAAAAAGGCCCAGTGATGTCACAGTACAGGAATAAAAGACCCAGTGATGTCACAGTACAGGAGTAACAGACCCAGTGATGTCACAGTACAGGAATAACAGACCCAGTGTTGTCACAGTACAGGAATAACAGACCCAGTGTTGTCACAGTACAGGAACAACAGACCCAGTGATGTCACAGTACAGGAATAACAGACCCAGTGATGTGACAGTACAGGAATAACAGGCCCAGTGATGTCACAGTACAGGAATAACAGACCCAGTGTTGTCACAGTACAGGAACAACAGACCCAGTGATGTCACAGTACAGGAATAAAAGGCCCAGTGATGTGACAGTACAGGAATAACAGACCCAGTGATGTGACAGTACAGGAATAACAGGCCCAGTGATGTCACAGTACAGGAATAAAAGGCCCAATACCGAGTACCCCACAGCCCTGGGTGTGAGGGCGACCCACAGGAATAACAGAGCGAGTGATGTGACAGTACAGGAATAACAGGTCCAGTGATGTGACAGTACAGGAATAACAGGCTCAGTGATGTCACAGTACAGGAATAAAAGGCCGAGTGAGGTGACAGTACAGGAATAACAGGCTCAGTGATGTGACAGTACAGGAATAACAGGTCCAGTGATGTGACAGTACAAAAATAACAGACCCAGTGATGTCACAGTACAGGAATAACAGACCCAGTGATGTCACAGTACAGGAATAACAGACCCAGTGATGTCACAGTACAGGAATAACAGACCCAGTGATGTCACACTACAGGAATAACAGGCCCAGTGATGTCACAGTACAGGAAAAAAAGGCCCAGTGATGTCACAGTACAGGAATAACAGACCCAGTGATGTGACAGTACAGGAATAACAGATCCAGTGATGTCACAGTACAGGAATAACAGACCCAGTGATGTCACAGTACAGGAATAAAAGGCCCAGTGATGTCACAGTACAGGAATAAAAGGCCCAGTGATGTCACAGTACAGGAATAACAGACCCAGTGATGTGACAGTACAGGAATAACAGGCCCAGTGATGTCACGGTACAGGAATAACAGGCCCAGTGATGTGACAGTACAGAAATAACAGGCCCAGTGATGTCACAGTACAGGAATAAAAGGCCCAGTGATGTGACAGTACAGGAATAACAGACCCAGTGATGTGACAGTACAGGAATAACAGGCCCAGTGATGTCACAGTACAGGAATAAAAGGCCCAGTACCGAGTACCCCACAGCCCTGGGTGTGAGGGCGACCCACAGGAATAACAGAGCGAGTGAGGTGACAGTACAGGAATAACAGGCCCAGTGATGTGACAGTACAGGAATAACAGGTCCAGTGATGTGACAGTACAGGAATAACAGACCCAGTGATGTCACAGTGCAGGAATAACAGACCCAGTGATGTCACACTACAGGAATAACAGGCCCAGTGATGTCACAGTACAGGAATAACAGACCCAGTGATGTGACAGTACAGGAATAACAGGTCCAGTGATGTGACAGTACAGGAATAAAAGGCCCAGTGATGTGACAGTACGGGAATAACAGACCCAGTGATGTGACAGTACAGGAATAAAAGGCCCAGTGATGTCACAGTACAGGAATAAAAGGCCCAGTGATGTGACAGTACAGGAATAACAGACCCAGTGATGTCACAGTACAGGAATAAAAGGCCCAGTGATGTGACAGTACAGGAATAACAGACCCAGTGATGTCACAGTACAGGAATAAAAGGCCTAGTGATGTGACAGTACAGGAATAACAGACCCAGTGTTGTGACAGTACAGGAATAACAGACCCAGTGATGTCACAGTACAGGAATAAAAGGCCCAGTGATGTGACAGTACAGGAATAACAGGCCCATTGATGTCACAGTACAGGAATAAAAGGCCCAGTGATGTGACAGTACGGGAATAACAGGCCCAGTGATGTGACAGTACGGGAATAACAGGCCAAGTGATGTCACAGTACAGGAATAACAGACCCCGTGATGTGACAGTACAGGAATAACCGACCCAGTGATGTCACAGTACAGGAATAAAAGGCCCAGTGATGTGACAGTACAGGAATAACAGACTCAGTGATGTCACAGTACAGGAATAAAAGGCCTAGTGATGTCACAGTACAGGAATAACAGACCCAGTGATGTGACAGTACAGGAATAAAAGGCCGAGTGAGGTGACAGTACAGGAAAAAAAGGCCCAGTGATGTGACAGTACAGGAATAACAGACCGAGTGATGTGACAGTACAGGAATAACAGGCCAAGTGATGTCACAGTACAGGAATAACAGGCCAAATGAGGTGACAGTACAGGAATAAAAGGCCCAGTGAGGTGACGGTACAGGAATAACAGACCCAGTGATGTGACAGTACAGGAATAAAAGGCCGAGTGAGGTGACAGTACAGGAAAAAAAGGCCCAGTGATGTGACAGTACAGGAATAACAGACCCAGTGATGTGACAGTACAGGAAAAAAAGGCCCAGTGATGTGACAGTACAGGAATAGCAGACCCAGTGATGTCACAGTACAGGAATAAAAGGCCCAGTGATGTGACAGTACAGGAATAACAGTGAAAATGAGGATGAGTGACCTCATGGAGATCAACATCCAACACTGCGGAGACACCATCACATGTTTCTCAACGCAGTGATCCTAGAGCAATGCCCCCATCCCTTATGGGAAATATGCAAAAACATGCAAAACACAAGCCGCGGAGACACCATCACGTGTTTCTCAACGCAAGCAATGACTAGCCAGGTCTTTCCCCGGGAAGGAACAACCACGGGAAGGGCAGTCTCCAATGAAGGAAACCACCTATGCCAAAACATGGTATCCATCCACAGACAGCTGTTTCGGGGTATTGCCCATCATCAGTGTGGAGTAGGAAACTGGCTAGTAGGAGCAATGCCTAGTAAAAGACTGTGAAAATGAGGATGAGTGACCTCATGCTTGCGTTGAGAAACACGTGATGGTGTCTCCGCGGCTTGTGTTTTGCATGTTTTTGCATATTTCCCATAAGGGATGGGGGCATTGCTCTAGAATCACTGCGTTGAGAAACATGCGATGGTGTCTCCGCAGTGTTGGATGTTGATCTCCATGAGGTCACTCATCCTCATTTTCACAGTCTTTTACTAGGCATTGCTCCTACTAGCCAGTTTCCTACTCCACACTGATGAGGGGCAATACCCCGAAACAGCTGTCTGTGGATGGATACCATGTTTTGGCATAGGTGGTTTCCTTCATTGGAGACTGCCCTTCCCGTGGTTGTTCCTTCCCGGGGAAAGACCTGGCTAGTCATTGCTTGCGTTGAGAAACACGTGATGGTGTCTCCGCAGCTTGTGTTTTGCAAGTACAGGAATAACCGGCCCAGTGATGTCACAGTACAGGAATAGCAGACCCAGTGATGTCACAGTACAGGAATAAAAGGCCCAGTGATGTGACAGTACAGGAATAGCAGACCCAGTGATGTCACAGTACAGGAATAAAAGACCCAGTGACGTGACAGTGCAGGAATAGCAGACCCAGTGATATGACAGTACAGGAATAAAAGACCCAGTGATGTCACAGTTCAGGAATAAAAGGCCTAGTGATGTGACAGTACAGGAATAACAGGCCCAGTGATGTGTCAGTACAGGAATAACAGGCCGAGTGAGGTGACAGTACAGGAATAACAGACCCAGTGATGTGACAGTACAGGAATAACAGCCCCAGTGATGTCACAGTACAGGAATAAAAGACCCAGTGATGTGACGGTACAGGAATAACAGGCCCAGTGATGTGACAGTACAAGAATAATGGGTCGCCCCTGCTGGCTTCACCCAGGGCTGTGGGGTACTCGGTATCGGGCCGGTGTCAGGGGGATGATGTGTCCAGCAGCGGTGACCCGGTCCGTGGCCCTGGGCCCTAATATCAATGGCGGTGATGTTTGTAATGTAGTTTATAAGGAAAGTTCGTGACGCCACCTGTGGTGTTTGGCATGTAAGATGTCAGCCAACGCTGCATCCAGATCCTCTGGGGCTGTTGGTGTGTCGCAGCATAGATGGTGTAGCTCCCCACAGGTGAAGCTGTAACCCCAGGGCAGTGTGAAAGTACAATGGAGGAGTAAGGGCACGGGATGATGTAGATGTTGATACCCAGTTGTAGCGGTGCTGATGCGGGAATGATTGGAGGACACCAGAGCTTGCAGTTTCAAAGCTTTACTCACAGTTCGTAGTGCACACAGGTGCCCGCTTTGGTACCGTGTCCTCCGGGGCAGAGGCCCAGCCAACCTCCAGGCAAGATAAGACTCTCCCCGCCAATGTGTCCTTCCTGAACGACTCCTCTATTGTGCCTTTTAATGTGAAGAGCTCCAGTACCGTGGTTACTCTGAAGTTCCTCCTGTCAGATGTTCCTAACAACTCTCTCACTTGTATGACAGACAGCTGCAGCCTGCTTAGGGGACTCCCTTCTCCTGAATTCCGGCTCCTTATCCGTTTCACTGTTGTGTCCCAAGTCTTGGTTGGGAGTAGTGCATGTACAGCCAACTACTCCACCGGTGTCTGCTGCAGAACCATAAGTGTCCATACAACCTCGGGTACCGGGCCCCGGCCTTGCGCTGAGAACCTATAGGCAGGGTTCCTATCCAACCCACTCCTCCTCTCTGTTCTCTCTCCACTTCGTTCCGTGCTTCTCTTTCTGTCTTTTATGGAAATGCAGATTACAGTTCTACGTCTCTCCTTCTCTCTTCCTTTCCCGTGCCAGCTGGCTCAGGTCACGGAGGCATCTGCAGCACTCCTTCCTCTATCCCTTCTTCCAGGGATCCCCCACTCCTCACTGAGTGGCTAGAAACTCAACTCAAACCAAACTGAACAGATCTCAACTCTGTCAGACGCCCCCCTAAGGGACAGACCTTTCTCAGGGACTGACCTGTAATTCTATCTTTACCAGGCTTTTATACTAACTCCACCCACCTCCCAGCACATCTCGTGTTACGACGCAGGGTTCCACGAAAGGTGCTCCTTCTACACCCTGAGCCTAAAGCTGCAATGTGGCCCTGCTGAACTATCCTGTGTGTGGAATGCAGGTGTTGGAGTGTGGCAGGGAGTTCCCACCTTACCTGGATGGTGGGGCACTACACCTTAGGAGAAGGTGCAGTACCTCCGTGGCGACTGAGCCTCAGGGGCGCCACATAACAGACCCAGTGATGTGACAGTACAGGAATAACAGACCAAGTGATGTCACAGTACAGGAATAACAGGCCCAGTGATGTCACAGTACAGGAATAAAAGGCCCAGTGATGTGACAGTACAGGAATAACAGGCCCAGTGATGTGACAGTACAGGAATAACAGACCCAGTGATGTCATGGTACAGGAATAACAGGCCCAGTGATGTCACAGTACGGGAATAACAGGCCCAGTGATGTCACAGTACAGGAATAAAAGGCCCAGTGATGTGACAGTACAGGAATAACAGGCCCAGTGATGTGACAGTACAGGAATAACAGACCCAGTGATGTCATGGTACAGGAATAACAGGCCCAGTGATGTCACGGTACAGGAATAACAGGCCCAGTGATGTCACGGTACAGGAATAAAAGGCCCAGTGATGTCACAGTACAGGAATAACAGACCCAGTGATGTCACAGTACAGGAATAAAAGGCCCAGTGATGTCACAGTACAGGAATAACAGACCCAGTGATGTCACGGTACAGGAATAACAGGCCCAGTGATGTCACGGTACAGGAATAAAAGGCCCAGTGATGTCACGGTACAGGAATAAAAGGCCCAGTGATGTCACAGTACAGGAATAACAGACCCAGTGATGTCACGGTACAGGAATGACAGACCCAGTGATGTCACAGTACAGGAATAACAGACCCAGTGATGTCACGGTACAGGAATAACAGGCCCAGTGATGTCACAGTACAGGAATAACGGGCCCAGTGATGTCACGGTACAGGAATAAAAGGCCCAGTGATGTGACGATACAGAAATAAAAGGCCCAGTGATGTCACAGTACAGGAATAATGAACACAGTGATGTGATAATACAGCAAAAAGTGCACAGTGATGTGGGAGAGTCCAAACATGAGGGAACTAAGTAATGCCTGATGTTTGTGCTTTGGAAACATATGTGCTGATGATGGAGTTGTCACTTTTCAAATGTTGTACATTTCTTCTTACTTTCTGTTGGAAATAAGCTGAATATGTGCTAGATTTTGCTTAGTGCTTCAAACTAATGACTCCATTTACTATAATTTCAACTAATTTGTTCAGCTTCTTATCTTCTGCTTGAGCAACTGGATTTTCTGCCACATCAGTTCAAATTGTGATTTCTTTTCTTTAAATGTTGTCAGCGCCTGCTGGGAGGAGATTCACAGGATGCCAAGAATTAATCCCTGGACTACCTCCGCACGTCTGGCACAAGGCGCAGCGCTGAACAGAATACTGATTTTACAATATTATCAGCCTTCTATTACTGTAATTATTATGCTGAATAATGCCCAGTATTGAGCATTTTATTTTATGAGCTGTACTTTATTCTTACATTTCACCCTCCGGGAGCCGGTGTGTTGTTTATTGTCTGTCTTATGTCTCGTGTGTGACCTGAATCCCTCTTATATATAAGCGTCAAAGCTTTGTTCTCTTTGGGTGTTTAGATGAAAGAGACGCAGAATTGGTACCTAAAGATAAAACAAGCCGATGTCCTTCTTTTGTGTCTTTAGTTGTCATGACGATGTTTAATGGGTATCAACAGGTTCCTATGGCAACTAATTCAATGCAGAATTCACTAACAATGTTGTAGCTTTGATGCTTGAACATTACAGGTTTTTGTAACGTGTTTATGTTTTGGAAGCACAGAATAACAGATGTTATATGTTTTTGTGCCTTTTAATGGGAATTTGTCAAAATAAAACAATCTATTGTTCAAACAGGTCTGTATAGATTATTTTTTCTTTACATTTTTTAATATTTGTTTTTTCTTGTCACTAACTACGTTAACTACTTCCAGACCACCCATTGACTTTAAAGGTACAGGCGGTCCACATTTGACTCTGCAGTGACACTTTAAAACATCACTGCATATTAGAGAAGCTACACACGATTGTCAAACATAGCCAAGGTCCCCATAGAGTAGGCACAGACGATACATTACCATGTCTCCTTTCTCTATCACTATATACACAGCACTAAAAAAGTGCTGTGCATAGAGTATATAGGAAGCCTTAACTGAACTTCCTTCTCTGGATGACCATTGGATGTAAGGAGGAAGCAGGAGCTGCTGGGACCTAGGAGACCCAGTCAGCTCTGCTATGCAGCCAGGAGCCTGAAATTCCACTGTAACTGGGACTAATATACCAGCCCCAGTTACAGGGGAAATCAGATTAAAAAAAAAAAAGTATTTAAATGTTAAAAGACCTCCCAAAGGTCCTTTATGGTCGCATGGGGGGTACAATATGATTAAAAAAAAAGTGAGTGAAAAATAAAAATGCAACTGCCAATCCAAATTGTTGCTATTAGTCCCCATGAAACAAAAAAAACCCTGTGTCCAGTGTATAAAAATAATTGGTTAACAAAATTGAAATTATGTTTTATTGGTCCTCTATGGTTTAAAACAAAAAATATACGCAGACACATGTTTCCCCACAGATATCACCTAATATCAGAAACAAAAAGAAAATAGAAAATGGAAGTATTAAAATAACATAATACTTAAGCAACATGTATCTCAAAAAGAGATGCAAAAATTATTTGAATATCCAAACAAGAAAAATCTTTATAGCGCTTTAAGTGGAAGTGGTTAAAAAAAAATCTTGCAAGTTTCATACTGGCCACTAGGCTTATATTAGACTCTTGCTTAACCCCTTCACCCCCAAGGGTGGTTTGCACGTTCATGACCGGGCCAATTTTTACAATTCTGACCACTGTACCTTTATGAGGTCATAACTCTGGAACGCTTCCATGGATCCCGGTGATTCTGACATTGTTTTCTCCTGACATATTGTACTTCATGTTAGTGGTAAAATTTAATTCAAATAACTTGTGTTTATTTGTGAAAAAAATGGAAATTTGGCAAAAATTTTGAAAATTTCGCAATTTTCCAACTTTGAATTTTTATGCCCTTAAATCACAGAGATACGGCACGCAAAAAACTTGATAAGTAACATTTCCCACATGTTTACTTTACATCAGCACAATTTTGGAACCAAAATTTTTTTTTGTTAGGAAGTTATAAGGGTTAAAAGTTGACCAGCGATTTCTCATTTTTACAACACCATTTTATTTTTAGGACCACATCACATTTGAAGCCACTTTGAGGGGTCTATATGATAGAAAATACCCAAAAGTGACACCATTCTAAAAACTGCACCCCTTAAGGTGCTCAAAACCACATTCAAGAAGTTTATTAACCCTTTAGGTGCGTCACAGGAATTTTTTTGAATATTTAAAAAAAATGAACATCTAACTTTTTTTCATAAAAAAAATAATTCAGGTTCAATTTTTTTTATTTTGCCAAGGGTAACAGGAGAAATTGGACTGCAAAAGTTATTGTGCAATTTGTCCTGAGTACGCAGATACCTGATATGTGGGGGGGAACGACTGTTTCGGCGCATGGCAGAGCTCAGAATGGAAGGAGCGCCGTTTGACTTTTTCAATGCAAAATTGGCTGGAATTCAGATTGGACGCCATGTCACGTTTGGAGAGTCCCTGATGTACCTAAACAGTGGAAACCCCCTACAAGTGACCCCATTTTGGAAACTAGACCCCCCAAGGAACTTATCTAGATATGTGGTGAGAACTTTGAACCCACAAGGGCTTTACAAAAGTTTATAACGTACAGCGGTACAATTAAAAAATCATATTTTTTCCACAAAAATGATCTTTTCACCCCAATTTTTATTTTCCCAAGGGTAACAGGACCCTAAAAGTTATTGTGCAATTTGTCCTGAGTACGCTGATACCCCACATGTGGGGGTAAACCACTATTTGGGCGCATGGCAGAGCTCGGAAGGGAAGCAGCGCCATTTGACGTTTTGGGCTGGAATTGAGATCGGACACCATGTCGCGTTTGGAAAACCCCTGATGTACCAAAACAGTGGAAACCCCCCACAAATGACACCATTTTGGAAACTAGACCCCCTAAGGAACTTATCTAGATGTGTGGTGAGAACTTTGAACCCCCATGGGCTTCACAGAAGTTTATAACATAAAGCCATACAATTAAAAAATCATATTTTTTCCACAAAAATGATCTTTTCACCCTCAATTCTTATTTTTCCAAGGGTAACAGGACCCTAAAAGTTATTGTGCAATTTGTCCTGAGTACGCTGATACCCCACATGTGGGGGTAAACCACTATTTGGGCGCATGGCAGAGCTCGGAAGGGAAGCAGCGCCATTTGACGTTTTGGGCTGGAATTGAGATCGGACACCATGTCGCGTTTGGAAAACCCCTGATGTACCAAAACAGTGGAAACCCCCCACAAATGACACCATTTTGGAAACTAGACCCCCTAAGGAACTTATCTAGATGTGTGGTGAGAACTTTGAACCCCCATGGGCTTCACAGAAGTTTATAACATAAAGCCATACAATTAAAAAATCATATTTTTTCCACAAAAATGATCTTTTCACCCTCAATTCTTATTTTTCCAAGGGTAACAGGACCCTAAAAGTTATTGTGCAATTTGTCCTGAGTACGCTGATACCCCACATGTGGGGGTAAACCACTATTTGGGCGCATGGCAGAGCTCAGAAGGGAAGCAGCGCCATTTGACGTTTTTGGCTGGAATTGAGATCGGACACCATGTCGCGTTTGGAAAACCCCTGATGTACCAAAACAGTGGAAACCCCCCACAAATGACACCATTTTGGAAACTAGACCTCCCAAGGAACTTATCTAGATGTGTGGTGACGTGAGCACTTTGAACCCCCCAGTGCTTCACAGAAGTTTATAACGCCCGGGCGTGAAAATAAAAAATTCGTATTTTTTCCACAAACATGATCTTTTAGTCACCATTTTTTTATTTTCCCAAGGGTACCAGGAGAAATTGGACCTTAAAAGTTGTTGTCCAATTTGTCCTGAGTATGCTGATACCCCATATGTGGGAGAAAACTACTGTATGGGCAAACGTCGGGGCTCGGAAGGGAAGTAGTGACGTTTTGGAATGCAGACTTTGATGGAATGGTCTGCGGGTGTCATGTTGCCTTTGGAGAGCCCCTAATGTACCTAAACAGTGGAAACCCCCCACAAATGACCCCATTTTGAAAACTAGACCCACTAAGGAACTTATCTAGATGTGAGGTGAGCACTTTGAACCCCCAAGGGCTTCACTGAAGTTTATAATGCCAGGGCATGAAAATAAAAAAATCGTATTTTTTCCAGAAACATGATCAATTAGTCCCCAATTTTTTCATTTTCCCAAGGGTAACAGGAGAAATTGGACCCCCAAAAGATGTTGTCCAATTTGGCCTGAGTACGCTGACACCCCATATATGGGAGAAAACTACTGTATGGACACACGTCGGGGCTCGGAAGGGAAGCAGTGACGTTTTGGAATGCAGACTTTGATGGAATGGTCTGCGGGTGTCATGTGCGTTTGGAGAGCCCCTGGTGTACTTAAACTATTGAAACTCCCCACAAGTGACCCCATTTTGGACACTAGACCCCCCACGGAACTTATCTAGATGTGTGGTGAGCACTTTGAACCCCCAAGTGTTTCACAGAAGTTTATAACACTCGGACGTGAAAATAAAAAAATCATTTTTTTCCACAAAAATAATATTTTTGCCCCCAATTTTTTATTTTCCTAAGGGTAACAGGAGAAATTGGACCCCAAAAATTGTTTTGTAATTTGTCCTGAGTAGGCTGATACCCTACATGTGGGGGTAAAACACTGTTTGGGCGCATGGTAGAGCTTGGAAGGGAAGGAGCACCATTTGACTTTTTCAACTCAGAATTGGCTGGAATTGAGATCAGACGCCATGTTGCATTTGGAGAGCCCCTGATGTGCCTAAACAGTGGAAACCCCCAATTATAACTCCAACCCTAACCCCAACACACCCCTAACCCTAATCTGAGCCCTAACCCTAGCCTTAACCCTAGCCCTAACCCTAGCCCTAACCCTAACCCTAGCCCTAACCCTAACCCTAGCCCTAACCCTAGCCCTAACCCTAGCCCTAGCCCTAAGGCTGTGTGCACACGCTGCGGATTTTGCTGCGGTTCCGCAGCAGTTTTGGCCGCTGCGGACCAGCAGCAGTTTTTGCTGCGGTGTACAGTACCATGATTCCCTATGGGAATCAAAAACCGCAGTGCAGACGGTGCGGAATTTTCCGCGCGGATTATCAGCGGTTTTCAATCCGCAGAAAGAATTGACATGTCAATTCTTTCTGCGGATTCTCCTGCGGTTTGCCATCTCCTCTATTGAGGAGATGAAAAACCGCAGGACAAAACCGCAGAGCAATCCGCAGGTAAAACCGCAGGTCTTTTGACCTGCGGTTTCACCTGCGGATTTTACAAAATCCGCGCGGATGAATCCGCACCTAATACGCAGCGTGTGCACACAGCCTTACCCAAACGGGAAAATGGAGATAAATGCTTTTTTTTTAGTTTTATTATTTTTCCCTAACTAAGGGGGTGATAACGGGGGGTTTGACTTACTATTTATGGCGGTTTTTATGTTTGGCGGCTGTCACACGCTAAAAGACGCTTTTTATTGTAAAATAGTTTTTGCATCACCACATATTGAGAGCTATAATTTTTCCGTATTTTGACCCACTGAGTCATGTGAGGTCTTATTTTTTGCGGGACGAGTTGACGTTTTTATTGGTACCATTTTCGGGCACGTGACATTTTTTGATCGCTTTTTATTCCTATTTTTGGGACGCAGAATGAACAAAAACCAGCGTTTCATGAATTTCTTTTGGGGGGGTGTGTTTACACCGTTCCGTGTGCGGTAAAATTGATAAAGCGGTTTTATTCTTCGGGTCAGTACGGTTACAGCGATACCTCATTTAGGTCGTTTTTTTATGTTTTTGTCGGTTTTATGCAATGAAAACTATTTTATATAAAAAATAATTATTTTTGCATCGCTTTATTCTGTGAGCTATAACTTTTTTATTTTTTCACTGATGATGCTGTGTGGCAGCTCGTTTTTTGCGGGACAAGATGACGTTTTCAGCGGTACCATGGATATTTATATGCGTCTTTTTGATCGCGCGTTATTACACTTTTTGTTTGGCGGTATGATAATAAATCATTATTTTTTGCTTCGTTTTTTATTTTTATTTTTTAAGGGGTTCGCTAAAAGGGTTAACTAATGGGACAGTTTTATAGGGCGGGTCATTACGGACGCGGCGATACCTAATATGTGTACTTTTATTGTTTTTTTTTATTATTATTTCCAAAAAATGGATTTATTGAGGGAATTTTTTTTTTTTTTTCTAATTTATTTGGCGATTTTTTTAAATTTATTTTTACATTTTTTTTAAATTTTTTTTTACTTTATTACATAGTCCCAGGTGGGACATCACTGTCCTGTGACA
Source organism: Dendrobates tinctorius (assembly GCF_039654945.1). Classification (NCBI taxonomy): domain Eukaryota; kingdom Metazoa; phylum Chordata; class Amphibia; order Anura; family Dendrobatidae; genus Dendrobates; species Dendrobates tinctorius. The sequence continues at coordinate 55,709,555 of NW_027361697.1, forward strand.
GATCGCTGATCTGTCACATCACAGATCACTGTGACAGATCAGCAATCTGTCACAGGCATTGAAGAAGACTTCCTCTTGCCTGCGCTTTGCAGGCACTGAGGAAGCCAGCTTCCTCAGGTCCCCGAAGGCCCCCGTCGTCATCTTGGATTCGGGGGCCTGGAGGATAGGAGCCCCCCACAGCAGCGCTGCACATTGCGCTGCCGTGGGGGGCTCAGGGAAGCACGGAGGGAGCCCCCTCCCTCCCGATGCTTCCCTTTAACTCCCGGTACACCGCGATCATGTTTGATCGCGGTGTGCAAGGGGTTAACGTGTCGGGGGCGGTCCGTGACCGCCCCTGACACATAGTGCCGGGTGTCAGCTGTGATAATCAGCTGACACCCGGCCGCGATCAGCGGCGCTCACCACGTGGGCGCCGCTGATCGCGGTAGACGTACTATCCCGTCCACGGTCATACGGGCCCGGGTACCGTGGACGGGATAGTACGTCGGATGTCAGGAAGGGGTTAATGTTGGGCACATGGTCATTAGTTGCAGTAGACTGGCTCAAACCCTGATTGTTCACATAGAATAGCAAATTGATAGAAATGATATAGTAAAACATAGCTTTTATTAAGCCCTTTAAAATCAACTACAAAAACCACAAACAAGTGCACAAAGTGCTGGTGTAAAGTGCTCTATAAAAACAAACCGTATTGTACCGCCTCTGTGTCCTAAAATAAAGGACACCAACTGATTAAGTAAACTATGCCTCTGTGTCCCATTATATCACAGGTATCATAACTGTATAGACACAAATAGACAAATTTCTGGACCTATAATGTATCTGTAAACCACCTACAGCCTTAGGTCTCTGTCAATGGTCCTGTTCTTTCAAACACACAAAATGGACCTTCAGTAATCCAACACCATCCAATGGTGTCATTTGTGGGGGGTTTCCACTGTTTTGGTACATCAGGGGTTTTCCAAACGCGACATGGTGTCCGATCTCAATTCCAGCCCAAAACGTCAAATGGCGCTGCTTCCCTTCCGAGCTCTGCCATGCGCCCAAATAGTGGTTTACCCCCACATGTGGGGTATCAGCGTACTCAGGACAAATTGCACAATAACTTTTAGGGTCCTGTTACCCTTGGAAAAATAAGAATTGAGGGTGAAAAGATCATTTTTGTGGAAAAAATATGATTTTTTAATTGTATGGCTTTATGTTATAAACTTCTGTGAAGCCCATGGGGGTTCAAAGTTCTCACCACACATCTAGATAAGTTCCTTAGGGGGTCTAGTTTCCAAAATGGTGTCATTTGTGGGGGGTTTCCACTGTTTTGGTACATCAGGGGTTTTCCAAACGCGACATGGTGTCCGATCTCAATTCCAGCCCAAAATGTCAAATGGCGCTGCTTCCCTTCCGAGCTCTGCCATGCGCCCAAATAGTGGTTTACCCCCACATGTGGGGTATCAGCGTACTCAGGACAAATTGCACAATAACTTTTAGGGTCCTGTTACCCTTGGGAAAATAAAAATTGGGGTGAAAAGATCATTTTTGTGGAAAAAATATGATTTTTTAATTGTACCGCTGTACGTTATAAACTTTTGTAAAGCCCTTGTGGGTTCAAAGTTCTCACCACATATCTAGATAAGTTCCTTGGGGGGTCTAGTTTCCAAAATGGGGTCACTTGTAGGGGGTTTCCACTGTTTAGGTACATCAGGGACTCTCCAAACGTGACATGGCGTCCAATCTGAATTCCAGCCAATTTTGCATTGAAAAAGTCAAACGGCGCTCCTTCCATTCTGAGCTCTGCCATGCGCCGAAACAGTCGTTCCCCCCACATATCAGGTATCTGCGTACTCAGGACAAATTGCACAATAACTTTTGCAGTCCAATTTCTCCTGTTACCCTTGGCAAAATAAAAAAAATTGAACCTGAATTATTTTTTTTATGAAAAAAATTTAGATGTTCATTTTTTTTTAAATATTCAAAAAAATTCCTGTGACGCACCTAAAGGGTTAATAAACTTCTTGAATGTGGTTTTGAGCACCTTAAGGGGTGCAGTTTTTAGAATGGTGTCACTTTTGGGTATTTTCTATCATATAGACCCCTCAAAGTGGCTTCAAATGTGATGTGGTCCTAAAAATAAAATGGTGTTGTAAAAATGAGAAATCGCTGGTCAACTTTTAACCCTTATAACTTCCTAACAAAAAAAAATTTTGGTTCCAAAATTGTGCTGATGTAAAGTAAACATGTGGGAAATGTTACTTATCAAGTTTTTTGTGTGCCTTATCTCTGTGATTTAAGGGCATAAAAATTCAAAGTTGGAAAATTGCGAAATTTTCAAAATTTTTGCCAAATTTCCATTTTTTTCACAAATAAACGCAAGTTATTTGAATTAAATTTTACCACTAACATGAAGTACAATATGTCAGGAGAAAACAATGTCAGAATCACCGGGATCCATGGAAGCGTTCCAGAGTTATGACCTCATAAAGGTACAGTGGTCAGAATTGTAAAAATTGGCCCGGTCATGAACGTGCAAACCACCCTTGGGGGTGAAGGGGTTAAGCAAGAGTCTAATATAAGCCTAGTGGCCAGTATGAAACTTGCAAGATTGTTTTTTAACCACTTCCACTTAAAGCGCTATAAAGATTTTTCTTGTTTGGATATTCAAATAATTTTTGCATCTCTTTTTGAGATACATGTTGCTTAAGTATTATGTTATTTTAATACTTCCATTTTCTATTTTCTTTTTGTTTCTGATATTAGGTGATATCTGTAGGGAAACATGTGTCTGCGTATATTTTTTGTTTTAAACCATAGAGGACCAATAAAACATAATTTCAATTTTGTTAACCAATTATTTTTATACACTGGACACAGGGTTTTTTTTGTTTCATGGGGACTAATAGCAACAATTTGGATTGGCAGTTGCATTTTTATTTTTCACTCACTTTTTTTTAATCATATTGTACCCCCCATGCGACCATAAAGGACCTTTGGGAGGTCTTTTAACATTTAAATACTTTTTTTTTTTTTAATCTGATTTCCCCTGTAACTGGGGCTGGTATATTAGTCCCAGTTACAGTGGAATTTCAGGCTCCTGGCTGCATAGCAGAGCTGACTGGGTCTCCTAGGTCCCAGCAGCTCCTGCTTCCTCCTTACATCCAATGGTCATCCAGAGAAGGAAGTTCAGTTAAGGCTTCCTATATACTCTATACACAGCACTTTTTTAGTGCTGTGTATATAGTGATAGAGAAAGGAGACATGGTAATCTCATCATCATGACAGACAAGATTTCAATTTAGAATAACACCATTCAGAATGTGCGGTCACAGTTCACTTCCTCCCATTCCAGGGCCATTTACGGCCCTTCATGACCTTTAATCCGGCCCCGGGCAGATTCTCAGGGACCACAGTACTTTGGCAGGGAGTTATATTTTGATTGCCACCAGGTCATTAATTTCTTCTTGCTTGTGAGCAGACACATGCAGTGTTCACTACTGAACACTGAAGGTCATGCAATGAAAGATTACGTCCTGACACCAGTGCCATAGTCAGGATGTACTTTGTGGGCGGAGTTTGTATGGCCCCCGAAGGATGGTATAAATATCCAAATGGCTCTTGGCAGAAAAAAGATTCCCCACCCCTGCTTTGCAGCATGCTCAGAAAAGGCTTTTATGTGAACAAATCAATAAAGCAGGGGTATATTGACCAATGTCAGATTATTCGATATATAGCAAATTGGTAGAAATTATATATTAAAACGTAGCTTTTATTAAGCCCTTTAAAATCAACTACAAAAACTACAAACAAGTGCACAAAGTGCTGGTGTAAAGTGCTCTATAAAAACAAACCGTATTGTACCGCCTCTGTGTCCTAAAATAAAGGACACCAACTGGTTTTGGACCCCCAGCGTTTCATGAATTTCTTTTGGGGGGGTGTGTTTACACCGTTCCGCGTGCGGTAAAATTGATAAAGCGGTTTTATTCTTCGGGTCAGTACGGTTACAGCGATACCTCATTTAGGTCGTTTTTTTATGTTTTTGTCGGTTTTATGCAATGAAAACTATTTTATATAAAAAATAATTATTTTTGCATCGCTTTATTCTGTGAGCTATAACTTTTTTATTTTTTCGCTGATGATGCTGTGTGGCAGCTCGTTTTTTGCGGGACAAGATGACGTTTTCAGCGGTACCATGGATATTTATATGCGTCTTTTTGATCGCGCGTTATTACACTTTTTGTTTGGCGGTATGATAATAAATCATTATTTTTTGCTTCGTTTTTTATTTTTATTTTTTAAGGGGTTCGCTAAAAGGGTTAACTAATGGGACAGTTTTATAGGGCGGGTCATTACGGACGCGGCGATACCTAATATGTGTACTTTTATTGTTTTTTTTTATTATTATTTCCAAAAAATGGATTTATTGAGGGAATATTTTTTTATTTTTTCTAATTTATTTGGCGATTTTTTTAAATTTATTTTTACATTTTTTTTAATTTTTTTTTACTTTATTACATAGTCCCAGGTGGGACATCACTGTCCTGTGACAGATCGCTGATCTGTCACATCACAGATCACTGTGACAGATCAGCAATCTGTCACAGGCATTGAAGAAGACTTCCTCTTGCCTGCGCTTTGCAGGCACTGAGGAAGCCAGCTTCCTCAGGTCCCCGAAGGCCCCCGTCGTCATCTTGGATTCGGGGGCCTGGAGGATAGGAGCCCCCCGCAGCAGCGCTGCACATTGCGCTGCCGTGGGGGGCTCAGGGAAGCACGGAGGGAGCCCCCTCCCTCCCGATGCTTCCCTTTAACTCCCGGTACACCGCGATCATGTTTGATCGCGGTGTGCAAGGGGTTAACGTGTCGGGGGCGGTCCGTGACCGCCCCTGACACATAGTGCCGGGTGTCAGCTGTGATAATCAGCTGACACCCGGCCGCGATCAGCGGCGCTCACCACGTGGGCGCCGCTGATCGCGGTAGACGTACTATCCCGTCCACGGTCATACGGGCCCGGGTACCGTGGACGGGATAGTACGTCGGATGTCAGGAAGGGGTTAATGTTGGGCACATGGTCATTAGTTGCAGTAGACTGGCTCAAACCCTGATTGTTCACATAGAATAGCAAATTGATAGAAATGATATAGTAAAACATAGCTTTTATTAAGCCCTTTAAAATCAACTACAAAAACCACAAACAAGTGCACAAAGTGCTGGTGTAAAGTGCTCTATAAAAACAAACTGTATTGTACCGCCTCTGTGTCCTAAAATAAAGGACACCAACTGATTAAGTAAACTATGCCTCTGTGTCCCATTATATCACAGGTATCATAACTGTATAGACACAAATAGACAAATTTCTGGACCTATAATGTATCTGTAAACCACCTACAGCCTTAGGTCTCTGTCAATGGTCCTGTTCTTTCAAACACACAAAATGGACCTTCAGTAATCCAACATGTCTCAGCATATATTCATGTGCGCTACTTTATCTAGACAGCATAAATTTGCATATTAATCATGGAACACAATGTATCAGGGTAATACTTCCTCAACAAAACATTGTATTGTTATGTTCTCATGGTAATCTCATTAGCAAAACTGCTGTACTTATCTTATCTTGTGCCCATTATGGGAGGGGATGAGAAGGTTCAGCATATTCCTAATGCCCACAAAAGTGACCTAGTCCCCACAGACGTCACCCAACGCGTTTCATCTGTGTTAAGCCCCCGTTACACACTGCAATATCGCTAGCAATATCGCTGTAAAGTCACCGATTTTGTGACGTTATAGCGATATTGCTAGCGATATCACTGCATGTGATACTTACCTCTGACCGGCTCCCCCGCTGGTTATCGCTGATCGCGCGAGAAGCTCCTGGATCATTCCTCGTCGGCCACTTCCTGCTGCGCTTCCTGCTGTGACGACGAGCGACGCGTGGAGCCGGGCGGGAGGACGCAGGATCGCCGCGTCTGACAGGTAAGTAGCGATCCCCGTCCCCAGCGATGTCGCTGGTGAGATCTGCCTGAGTGGCAGCTCACTAGCGACCACTTAGCGATGCACCAGCGATCCTGACCTCGTAATATCGCTGGTCGGGATCGCTGGTGAGTCGCTAGGTGTAACGGTACCCTTAGAATCATTGGATTACTGTTGGATTACTGAAGGTCCATTTTGTGTGTTTGAAAGAACAGTACCATTGGCAGAGACCTAAGGCTGTAGATGGTTTACAGATACATTATAGGTCCAGAAATTTGTCTATTTGTGTCTATACGGTTATGATACCTGTGATATAATGGGACACAGAGGCATAGTTTACTTAACCAGTTGGTGTCCTTTATTTTAGGACACAGAGGCGGTACAATACGGTTTGTTTTTATAGAGCACTTTACACCAGCACTTTGTGCACTTGTTTGTAGTTTTTGTAGTTGATTTTAAAGGGCTTAATAAAAGCTACGTTTTAATATATAATTTCTACCAATTTGCTATATATCGAATATACCCCTGCTTTATTGATTTGTTCACATAAAAGCCTTTTCTGAGCATGCTGCAAAGCAGGGGTGGGGAATCTTTTTTCTGCCAAGGGCCATTTGGATATTTATACCATCCTTCGGGGGCCATACAAACTCCGCCCACAAAGTACATCCTGACTCTGGCATTGCATGACCTTCAGTGTTCAGTAGTGAACACTGCATGTGTCTGCTCACAAGCAAGAAGAAATTAATGAGCTGGTGGCAATCAAAATATAACTCCCTGCCAAAGTACTGTGGTCCCTGAGAATCTGCCCGGGGCCGGATTAAAGGTCATGAAGGGCCGTAAATGGCCCTGGAATGGGAGGAAGTGAACTGTGACCGCACATTCTGAATGGTGTTATGCTAAATTGAAATCTTGTCTGTCATGATGATGAGATTGCTGAAAAGTCTTCTGCACAGAACAGGAAGTATGAATCTAATATGAGTTCTAATTACTAGTGTGAAATTTACACAATTTCTGTTTTTTTTAGCTTGTATTTTAGTATAATGTGTAGAAAGTTGAAAAAAATCAATACATTTAACATGAAAACACAATTTAAAAAGTAGGTAATCTCTGATTACACATTTCTTTTAAGTTTACTTTGACACACAAAATTTTTTCTCCTATAAAAAGAGTGCCAAGGCTAAAGCTAGTGAGTCGCCCTCGCTTCACCCAGGGCTGTGGGGTACTCGGTACCGGGCCGGTGTCAGGGGGATGATGTGTCACAGCAGCGGTGACCCGGTCCGTGGCCCTGGGCCCCAATATCAATGGCGGTGGTGTTTGGTTGTAATATAAAGTTTGTGACGCCACCCGTGGTATTTGGCAAGTGAGGTGTTAGCCAACGCTGCGTGCAGATCCTCTGGGGCTGATGGTGTGTCACAGCTTAGATGGTGTAGCTCCCCACAGGTGAAGCTGCAACCCCAGGGCAGTGTATAAGTGATGGGCACAGGGATGTAGCAGTGCCGACAGGTTAGGAAGCAGACACAACACAGCGGGGTGCAATTTCTGTACCTTTACTTGGTAACTGCAGTCCAGGGTCCTGATCACAGATTGTATTGGAGCAGGCTAGCCTGGAAGCAACTCAGGGATTCTCTCTCAGACGGGCTGTGCAGTCTCCCTAATAGTGCTGTGTGTGTGAAGCACTCCAGTCCTTAGTTACTCTGAAGTTCCTCCTGTCAAATGTTCCTAGACTTCCACTTGCACGGCAGACAGCTGTAGCCTCTCTCTCTGGGACTCCTCTCACTCTCCGAATCCCCGGCTTTCTATCTGTTTTGCTGTTGTGCCTCAAGTCTTCTAGGGGAGCAGGGCATCTACAGCCTCCTACTCCTCGGGTATCTGTGGCAGGGCCGTTAGTACCCGTACCACCGTGGAGACCAGACTCCAGTTCTGTGCGCTCTCAAGCTGAGGGAGCTCGCCTGCTGCAGCTCAACCTCCAGCTTCGCATTCCCCGTCTGCACACTTCACCCTCCGCAGACTAACTGACTCCTACTTCCTCCTGGCCCTCAGGGATCACTCCTCCCCTCAATCCTGGGTCAGAGCTCCCCCTGCTGGTCAGGAGGGGAACTGTGTTGTATGCATGGATTGACTGTGAGAGAGACCCATCATTGCCTCCAAGCCTGGCATTACCCTCCCCTGGAGGAAGGCAAAGCCAGTGTGGCGACCGTACTCCTGGGGGCGCCACACTAGCATAACAAAGAATAATTTGCATTTTATCGGAAGCTGTCTATTAAAGTGCAGGGTATCAACAGGGGATTGGCTTTAGTAAAGGTTTATTCTTTAAAGTGAACCTGTTACAGGAATTTAAGACAGTAAGCCACCACTATCTTGTTATTCTGCTAGAGTTTACACATGTTCCTCTTAAGGCTATGTGCCCACGTAGCGTTTTAATCCGGACACTGAAAACCGGACTCCTTCCCAGAAATCGCGCAGTTTTTTCCGCGCGATTTTACCGCGATTATGTTCGCGATTTTGCCGTGATTTTCGCGTGCGATATTCAAGCACTTTCCAAGCGATTTGAAGCATCACTTGGAAAGTGATTGACAGGTTGGTCACACTCCTCAAACATAGTGTTTGACAAGTGTGACCAGCGTTTTACTATTGAGGCCGCCTATGCGGCATCAATAGTAAAAAATAGAATGTAAAAAGTAATAAAAAAAATCGGGGTATATTTACCTTCCGACGTACCGCGCAGTCTCAGCGATGCTCCCGTTCCCAGCGATGCCTTGTGAGACCTGTGATGACGTTGGTCTCGCGTTGCTATAGCGATCTCACGAGACCGCTAGAGTAACGCGAGACTACGTCATGACAGAACATTGCCGCAAGGCATTACTGGGAACGCTGAGGCCCGGGAAGGCAGCGCGTGACGCCTGAAGGTAAATATACCCCGATTTTTTATTTTCTATACTTTTTTGTTTACAGGGGTATGGTACCCAGGGCCTGGAGGACAGTCTCTTCTCCTCCACACCGTGGGTACCAACCGCACATGAATGAAATGCTTAACTTCGCGCATGGTGGGCATAGCCACATGCGGGAAGTAAGCGATTCCCATGCATTCCTATGGGTGCGGAATCGCGGCAATTCTTTGCGATTCCACAAAAAAGAATGAGCATGCTGCGATTTTTTCCGCGATGCGATTCCGCCGTGGAAAAAAGCGCAGCATTAGCACAGCATGTGCGGAATGCCATAGGAATGCATGGGGGGCGTTCTGTACAAGATTTTTAAACGTTTTCGCGCCGAAAGCCGCGGCAAAAACGCTTAAAAATCGCATTGTGGGCACACAGCCTAAAGCTGTCTGTTTTAGCATTTAGGCTGTGTGCCCACGTAGTGTTTTTTAAGCGTTTCTAAAGCGCTTTTTGACAAGCGATTCTGCTGCAGAAAGGCTTAAGAAAAGTATCCAACTGATTTTTAATGAAAAACGCACATGTGCCAATCATGTGATTTTAACCGCTGCGGAAACGCTTAGCGATTAAAAACGCAGCATGTTCATTAATTTTGCGGAATCGCAAATTATATGGGCAAAAACGCTTGACAAACGCTTACAAAAGCGTGTCAAAAACCGCATGCGTTTTCCTGGGAGCAGGGTGTGCGATTCTGCTCAGGTTTATTCTGCTTCAGAATCGCTACGTGGGCACATAACCTTAAGCAAATAATTTTGCTGGACCCTTAAACAGAAGCTACGTCAGTAATCCGTGACCGCCAAAGGGGAGTCTTGCGAACGCTCACTCGCACACACTATGTCACAATATGCCAGATATTCAAAAGAGGAGCCAGAGATGTTGGTCAGTTTCAGGGCTCCCATCCTGCAAATGTACTAGCTCACCAATGCTAAAAATAAATTATAATACAGCGTGCAATGTATGTCAATTATCAGTGAGGAGTCCAGCGGCATGTGGTGCATATACAGTGAACTGAGTATAGGCAGAATGCCTCTGGACTCTTTTTCCTGTGGCTTGCAAAAGTATTCTACCCCCCATTGACATTTTTGTATTTTGTTACCTCACAACCTGTAATTTCACTGGGTTTTTAGAGATTGCATCAGTTCATGTAAAGAGCATGCCTACAACTGTGAACATTTGGTTTTCTTTTTATTGTGAAGCAAACAACAAAATGGACAAAATAACTGAAAACTTCAGTGTGCATAACTATTCACCCCCCTAAAGTCAGTACTTTATAGAGTCTTTTTGCAGCAATTACAGCTGTATGTTTCTTTGCATAAATCGTTGGGATTTTTGCCCATTCCTCAAGGCAAAACTGCTCAAGCTCCTTCCAGTTAGATGGCGAACAGCAATCTTCAAGTCTGACCACAGATTCTCAATTGCATTACGGTCTGGGCTTTGACTAGGGCACTGCAAAACATTTACATGTTTCCACTTAAACTGCTAGAGTGCTGCTTTAGCAGTATGCTTTGGGTTATTGTCTTGTTGGAAGGTGAAACTCCGTCCCAGTCTCAAATCACTGAAAACTGAAACAAGTTTTGCTCAAGAATATCAATGTATGTCGCACCATCCATCTTCCTCTCGACTAAGATCATTTTCCCTTTTCCTGCTCCCTGCTTTCCCATCCCCACAGCATGATACTGCCATCACCATGTTTCACTGTTTGTAAGGTGTTCTTGGGGTGATCATCTAACACAGCAAACACAGGTGATCAGGAGAAGCAAAAAGAAAAAAAAGGGGGATCCAGCGACAGCTTGGGATGGTTAAATAAATAACTTAGCTATAAAAACTATGAATGGCACATAATGTTGGGCATTGCACACTCTGAGAAGGGTAGATCAACCCGTTTCAACAAAAGTCTTCCTCATGATCACATGAAAGTCTTCCTCATGATATGGACAGATACTCCATTCTCTGCTTGGGAACTCTACAGCTCCTTCAGTTTCTGTGCTGCTTCTGATTAATGCCCTCCTTGCCCAGGCTGAGAATTTAGGTGGACGACCCTCTCTTGGCAGGTTTGTTGTGGTACCATATTCTTTCCAATTGATGATAATGGATTTGATGGTGCTCCGGAGGATCATCAGAGATTGGGATATTTTGCTTTATAAACCAACCCTGACTTGTACTTCTCAACAATTTTGTCCCTGACTTGTTTGGAGATCTCCTTGGTCTCCATGGTGTTGTTTGGTTTTTGGTGCCTCATGCTTAATGGTGTTGCAGCCTCTGTGGCCTTTCAGAAAAGGTAAAGTGTATATACTGACAGACATGTGACACTTAGAGTGCAAACAGGTGGACTTCCTTTCACTAAGCATGGGACTTATGAAGGCAATTGTTTGCACATGACAATTTTTAGTTATTTGATTCCATAAATTTAATTTATACCTATATTTTCAAACTTTATTTCAGCAACATAGACTATTTAATGCTGATGCATCACACACAAATCAGATTACAAAAATATTTAAACACAGGTTGTAATGTAACAAAATAGGTAAAAAAAAACAATGGGGTGAATACTTTTGCAAGCCACTGTACATACAGTGCACATCTTATTATATAACTTATGTATTTTTACTCAAAATACTAATATAACAACATTTTGATGGCTTAATCACCTAAAATCTAGTGACAAGTAATTTTATTTGTTAAAGAAAATATCCAATATTACATTTTGCTTCATCTTGTGAATTATACAATTTTTTCATATTGCTAATATTTCCAGATTTAAAGTACTGTATATAAGAGATGGTGGTGATGGCGAACTCAGGTGAGGGGTTCAAGAGAGGCCTGGATGTCTTCCTGGAGCGTAACAATATTGTATCTTAAAGTTATTAGGTTCTTTAGAAGGACGTAGATCTGGGGATTTATTCTGACAGAATTTTATAGGCTGAACTGGATGGACTAATGTCTTTTTTCGGCCATACTAACTATGTTACTATGTAGATACAATTGAATTATATTTCAAACCTAATGTAATATGAACTTTGCGCTAAGTCTAAAATGGTACAGGAGGATAGAGGAGTAATGCTTCTATCATAAGAATAATTTTATGACTTTGTTTACTTTGGCAGCAGCTGCCTGTCACTGGTCACTAAAGTTGAGTTTGCTGTCCACCTATATACCCAAGCCTTTGTTATGAACAGTTTTGACCACTATTTTACTATTTAGAAGATGATTATACATTTTGTTTCATGGCCTAAATGCATGACTTTACATTTATCATGATTAATAATGAATTGTTATTTCTCGGGCTAAATCCTCCAGTTTACACAAATCCCTCTGTAGTAATAAACCATCTTCCTTTGTGTTTCAAATTTTCCTATGCGAGTTTAGTATCATCTGCATATATTGAAATCTTACTCTGTATGCCCCCCATAAAGGTCATTAATATATTAAAAAGGCGATGGCCCAATACTGACCCCTAGGTATCACACAATTAACTGCGACGCAATCAGAGTGTGTACTGTGTACCATGATATTTTATTACTATGTGAATTTGTGCAGCATACTATTTAACCTGTGTTGTGTTTTCCAGGTACTATTTGCTCCAAGAACACAACACATTGTTTCCCTCATCTTTGCAAGGAAAATTTACCATGTTTTGACTCAAAAGGCTGTGGGAGCTTATCTGATCCATGTCTGTCAAATCCATGTCCTCTGAATGCCACGTGCCAGGTTACTCTCGATACAGAAACTTACGAGTGCCGCTGTCCTGCAGGATTCAAAGGAAGAAGCTGTGAAATACCAATGAAAAGATGCTTCAGAAACCTGTGTAGACATGGAGGACAGTGTTACATAACTGATAGAGGATCCACGTGCTTTTGTGCTGTAGGCTACAAGGGTACATTTTGCGAGACTTCTGAAGATGAGTGCCTTCGGAACCCATGCCAAAATGGTGCTGTCTGCCGGGAAAGGGGGAATGGACAAGCATGTTACTGTGTTCCTGGATTTCAGGGTGCTTTATGTGATATTGAAGTCAATGAATGTATTTCCGAGCCTTGCCAACACGGAAGTACTTGTCTAAACCAAATTGGGAGTTACAGCTGTGTGTGTCCACCCGAGTATACAGGTATTAACTTTTGCTTTTAGTACTCTAATGTTAAATATTGTACTCAAATCAATCATCGACTTCACTAACCAACCAACCTGATCATATTTAAGTGCAAAGGTTTAGGCATGATGAGTTGATGACCATATGTCGTCATCTTCATATTTTCACAAAAAATAATATCTCAATAATAGACGCAGTGCTACTTTTATACACATGGAGTTAAAACTAATGTTATATCAACCAATAACTAGTTACTTCTGACAAGTAATGGAAAAAGAGTCACTTTTTCAAATTCTAAATTGTATCACCTAGACATTGAACAACATAAATTTTTTCAAGCACATTTCCAATAAAAAACCATTACTAAGAACTTGTAAAATAGTTTCTATTTAGTTAGAAGTCTTTAAAGGGGTGGTAAACATGCAAAGTAATTTTTATTCTAATTCCCTATCTATTTAGTGCCATAATCTAAACTCCTTTCTAATATACTTGAAAAAAAAACTCTCTTTCCCTATCTACATTATATAACTGCTTATTTATCTTTACTACTTTCTTTTTAAATGACGTTTTGTATGAGAATCCTAGTGCATGTTGGAATACTCAAACAAGGTGTTTTCATGAGCAGATGCTGCTATAGTTATCATAGTCTCTGCCCCCTCCCTTTAATTAAGCATCATCAGTGATGCTCGTTTCAGGGGCTGGGCTAGTCCCTGTCCAATGTGCACAATGACAGTGCACTCTCTGTTGCCAGCTCAGATAAGCAGTAAGGAGCCGGCAGCAGAATAAACTGTTAGTGTGTGTTCTAAGACTACCCGGTATGCAGAGACCAGCGTCAACTTGCAAGTGACATCACTGGTCTCTGCATGCCAGGTAGTCTTAGAGCATACACTCACTCTGGCTAACTAATTAGTGCCGGCTTGTTACTGCTGATCTCAGCTGGCAACAAAGAGTGCAGCATCACATCACCTAGTGCACATCGTGCAGGGACTAGCCCAGCCCCTGAACAGAGCATCACTGATGATGCTTCGTTTCAGGGAGGGGGCAGAGGCTGTGGTTGGTCACTACCGCAGCCTCTACCACTGATGACGCTACATTTGAATAGCCCAGAATTCACTGGGATAGGGATTCTCAAACAAAGCGCCATTAAAAAAAGAAGTAGCAAAAAAAAAAAAAGATAAGCAGATACTGTAGTTAGAGAAGGAAAGGTACTTTTTAATTCAAGTATATTAAAAATTAGTTTAGATTAGGGCACTAAATAGAAGAAAATTTAGGAAGGAAATGACATTGTATGTCAGACTACCCCTTTAATACTCACTTAAGCCTTGTACAGACGTCAGTTTTTCCATATATGTGTTTCATGTTTGTCATGTATAAAACATGTTCTCACTATAGTCAATGTGGCTGTTCACATGTCTGTATTTTTTTCAAGGACCAAGATTCTTAAAAAAAATTCCAGCTGTGACATGTTACCCATACAAATCTATAGGTCTGTGAAAATCACTGCCAACACACATTGCAAGCCGTGTGCACGCCAAATACTATCCGTTTTTAACATTGTAATGTATTGGGGAAGCTTTGCCATTTTTCTTTTTTTTTTTTGAATATGAGAAAATCACTGATGAAACAATGATAGCAAAAACTGACACACCAACCAAATGCTGATGAAAATCTGATCCAAAACACTGATGAAAAATTGGGTTGAGTTTTTACGCTCAAGAAAAATGACTAATGTATGAATGAGGCCTTAGTTTCAATTTGCACCATTCTTATATACAATATATTAAATTAATTTCAAAAGATAAAAAACTCATGTATCTAAATAGACATTAGGTGTTTACAAATTGTGCGATTTTGTCACATTTAAGATATATTAGCCAACACCTTTGAAGCCACTACATTTCTAAATTTACTGTGACCGATCCTGCAAATTTTGTAATGCTGTGAGCTAAGCTCAGGTGTCATTGCGTTCTCTGTGATTTGACACCCCAGATCTTCCAGAATAGCTCAGCAACCATACAGTTAATTTTCACGCTTGCACACAGTCTACTAAAATGTAATTTGCGAACACAAGGGGACAAGCAATATGGAGAACAGACTGATTCGGAATGTAGAACAAATATTGCACTATACCATACATAAAATGCTGCACTTCTGTTGTGAGTTCATTTTCCCCTTCACCATTGAGGTCTGATGAACTCTTCTGGTGAAGGAAGGTAGTGAGGCTGATTACCAAGCACCTGAGCTGGATGATGATGACTGGGTGACGGGAATTGCTGACTGGATATAAGGCAGCCGACGCCCTTCTGCCTTGCTGGTGATCTCTCTGAGGGATTCTAGAAGACCAGTCTGATTCCTGCTCCTTAAAAGCTAAGTTTTCTTCTCTGCTTTTTGCATTTGTGTTTTGGTTTTGTTTTGCCTTGTTTTTCTGGATTCCTGCCATTCCCTGCTGGGGCGAGCTGAATTCCTTTTTCCTCTGTCTTCAGAAGATACCTGAGTGCTGATATAGTCTTTTTGAAGCCTAGTGTCTTCAGGGCTTTTTCCCTATCAGCCTGTTGGCTCTTGTTTTTATAGGGTTTTGGCGGATTGCAGACAGCAGCTTTTCTATCCTGTCCTATTTAGTTAGCTTGGGCCCCATCATTTGCTCAGCCTATCTTTCTATCTGTGTGAGTGTTTTTTCATCTTGCTTCACCGTCATTATATGTTGGGGGCTGCCTATTGCTTTGGGGTCTGCTCTGGGGCAGTTTAGATTTCCCTTTCTGTCTTTAGGCTATTTAGTTCTCCGGCTGTGATCGAGGGGTCTAGGGCACCGTAGGAACCCCCCACGGCTACTGCTAGTTGTTGTTGATAGGTTCAGGGGTCTGCAATCCGATAGCTGCCAACTTCTCTGGTTTTCAGGACTTAGCTAGTATTTCTTTTTTTTTCCTCCTACGGTGACTCATTCATAACAACTTCTTACCTGTAACTTGATCTTATGTCACCCAATTATTTCATAAATATTGATTCTGACATCCTTTGTTAGAAAAACGAGTTTAAAAAATATTTATATAATGTTATTTTTAAAGGGGAAGATTGTGTTTCATGCACAAGCATATATTGTATACATATAACTGTAAAATTGGTTATTAAAGAGGTCCTTTCACCAAATATTTCATGTTGAAATTGATAGACGATGTAATAGTTGTCAACCTACAAAAATTCTCCACCAATCTCCTGACGAACCTCAGTGCAGTCAAAAGCACGTCGATGTGCATGTGCGCCCCTCCTATCCTTCTGACTTATTTAGATCACCATGTTTGAAGGTATTTACCTTATCTGATCATTGCACCCTAGCTTCACTTGGTGCATATCTCTCATTGTAGGTTCATGCTATTATGGATCAGTGAATCTCATCGTGTCCCTCATTGTTCTATGCTAATATCACTTCATACCTATTATGCTCAGTCATCTAATATATAAAGCTCAAAGTGTGTATGTATGTGTGTGTGTGTGTGTGTGTGTGTATATGTCCGGGATAGGCATTCGCACCGTCGCAGCTACAGCCACAAAATTTGGCACAGTCACACGTCTGGACCCCGAGAGCGTCCTAAGCTATGTTGTGAGGCGAAATTTTAACCCCGCGCGTTCCAATTCACCAAACAATTTTGCCCCTATCTACATACTGGGGAAAAAGTGTGTGCGCGTCAAGCCCCGCCCCTCATTATGATGTCATAATGCCCCTATCTACATACTGGGGAAACAGTGTGTGCCTATCAAGCCCTGCCCCTCATTATGATGTCACTATGGTTGCCATGGCGACGCTGATGTCATCATAGGTTGCAAGCCCCTCATTATGATGTCATAATGGTTGACTATGAGATGGAGGATGTGTGATGGGTATATGGGCACTGGACTATGGGATGGAGGATATGTATGATGGGTATATGGGCATTGGACTATGAGATGAAGGATGTGTGATGGGTATATGGGCACTCAACTATGGGATGGCGAATATGTATGATGGGTATACGGGCATGGGACTATGGGATGGAGAATATGTATGATGGGTATATGGGCATGGGACTATGGGATTATGACATCACTGGTGATGCTCAGCCATTACGACATCACAGCTCACAGTTCCTACTTATACAATGCATACAGGGTCACGGGCGCCATTTTTGGTTCTATAGTGACAGAGCATTTGCAATTTTTCACTATGGCTGGTTACGTCTTAACGATTTTCAGGTACAAGCAATAATGGAGATTTTTACCACCAATCGCCCTAACAATCGGTGGCAATGGCTGACAGAATGAGGTGGGATGTTAGGGGTAGTAGTATATATATATTATATACTGTATATATAGATATAATCATTATAATTTGTTATAACTAATCATAGTTAATATGACCACTCCGCATAGCCACACTCGCTATATTATTCCACATTATCCCGTCAGCCAGAGCGGCCGAATGTAAGGTAATTGGTGGTAAGAATCTCCAATGGTGCGTGTACATGAAAATCATTCAGACATAATCCAGTCATAGTGAAAAATTGCAAATGCTGTCCGTCACTATAGAACCAAAAAGGGCGCCCGTGACCCTGCAAGCATGCATTGTTTAAAAAGGGACTGTGAGCTGCGACGTCATAATGGCGGAGCATCACCAGTGCTCTCATAATGGCCGAGCCTCACCAGTGATGTCATAATGGCCGAACATCACCATAGCCCCAACCAATCACTCGACCACTATGATATCACTGGTGATGCATAGCCATTAATAACATCACTGCTGATGCTCGGCCATTATGACATCACAGCTTGGCCATTATGACATCGAAGCTCACTGTCACTATAGAACCAAAAGGTGCCCGTGACCCTGCGTGCATTGTATAAGCAGGGACTGTGAGCTGTGATGTCATAATGGCCGAGCATGATCAGTAATGTCATAATTACCGAGCATAATCAGTGATGTCATAATGACCGAGCATCACCATAACCCCAACCAATCACGCGGCCATTATGACATCACTGATGATGCTCGGCCATTATGACATCACAGCTCACAGTCCCTACTTATACAATGCACGCAGGGTCTCAGGTGCCATTTTTGGTTCACTAGTGACTGAGAGCATTTGCAATTTTTCACTATGGCTGAATATATCTTAACAATTTTCAGGTACAAGCAGCATTGGAGATTCTTACCATCAGTCGCCCTAACATTCGGTGGTTCTGGCTGATGGGATGATGTGGGATATTAGGAGTAGCAGTCCGGTGGCTCTGGCTGACTGGATGATGTGGGATTTTAGGGGTAGTAGTCCGGTAACTCTTGCTGACGGGATGATGTGGGATATTATAGTGAGTGTGGTTATGCGGAGTGGGTGGGGCTATATATTCAGCTTTATAATATATAGATATAATCATTATAATTTGTTATAACTAACCATAGTTAGTTACTATGCCCACTCCACATAGCCACACTCACTTTAATATCACACATCATCCCATCAGCCAGAGCCACCAGCCTACTGCCCCTAATATCATCACTGATCATGCTCGGCCATTATGACATCACTGGTAATGCTTGGCCATTATGACATCATTGGTGATACTCGGCCATTATGACATCACAGCTCACAGTCTCTACTTATACAATGCACGCAGGGTCACGGGCACCATTTTTGGTTCCATAGTGACCGAGAGCATTTGCAATTTTTCACTATGGCTGAATTACGTCTGAATGATTTTCAGGTACAAGCACCATTGGAGATTGTTACCACCAATAGCCCTAACATTCTGTGGCTCTGGCTGATGGGATAATGTGGCATATTAGGGATAGAAGTCCAGTGGCTCTGGCAGACTGGTTGATGTGGGATATTAGAAGTAGTAGTCCGGTGGCTCTGGCTGACAAGATGATTTGGGATTTTATAGTGAGTGTGGCTATGCCGATTGGGCAGGGCTATACACTCAGCTTTTTATATATAGATATAATTATTATAATTTGTTATAACTATCTATAGATAGTTACTATGCCCACTCCGCATAGCCGCTGGTCTCACTATAATATCCCACATCATCCCGTCAGCCAGAGCCACCGTGTGGCGTCCCTGAGGCTCAGTTGCCACAGAGGTACTGCACCTCCTCCTGAGGTGTGGTGCCCCACCATCCAGGTAAGTTGGAGGCTCCTGACCACGTTCCAACACTCGCACTCCACACAACACAGTAGTTCAGAAAAGCCACATTGCGGCTCCTTGCTTAGAGAGTAGCAGAGCACCTTTGGTGGCTCCCTGCTTGGAACACGAAACGTGCTGGGAGGCGGGTGGAGTTGAGAATACATAAAAGAGCGGGAATGTTTAGCATTACAGGTCAGTCTGGGAAAGGAAGCCACTCAGAGAGGAGTGAGGAAAGAAGATCCCTGAGAGAGGGATGGAGGAAGGAGGTGCTGCAGCAGACCTCAGTGACCTGGGTCTGCTGGCACGGGAAAGGAAAGAAGGAGAAAGACATTGAACTGAAACCTGATCTTCCATAAGAGAGAAAGATTAGTACGGAACGAAGGAGTAAAAGGGAACAGAGGACATGGGTTAGGAGAGAACCCTGCCTAGAAGTTCTAAGCGCAAGGCCGGGGCCGGGGCCCGGTCCCCGAGGTTGTATGGATGCTAATGGTCCTGCAGCAGACAACAGTGGAGTAGTGGGCTGTAAATGCACTACTCCCATCTAAGACTTGGGGGCACAACAGCAACTTGGATAGTGAGCCAGGACTCAGGAGTGAGGAGTCCCCGAAGCAGGCTACAGCTGTCTGCCGTACAAGTAGAGTTCTTGGGAACATCTGTCAGGAGGAACTCCAGTGTAACTCAGTACTAGGAGATCTTCACACTTAAAGGCGCTATAAGAGGAAACGTTCAAAAAGGTACATGTTGGCGGAGCATTGGAAGGGAGCATTCCATCTGACCTGGAGGTTGATTGAGCCTCTGACCCGAAGGACACAGTACGGAGGCAGGCACCTGTGTGTACTACAGACTGTGAGTAAAGCTTTGGAACTACAAGCCCTGGTGTCCTCCATTGATTCTTGCGTCAGCACACCCAGCACAGCTACATCTGGGTACCAACTTCTACACCGCTTGTGCCTCTCCTCTAACTCCACATCTACACTGCCTTGGGGCTATAGCTTCACCTGTGGGAAGCTTCACCATCTGGGCTGCAACACACCACCAGCCCCAGAGGTTCTGCAAGCAGCGTCGGCTTAACATCTCACTTTCCGAACACCACAGGTGGCGTCACAAACTATTCCATTAACTACATTCCACCATTCAAACGCCCCCCTATTAATTGGGCGCCCAGGGTCACTGACCGGGTCACCGCTGCTGTGACACATCCCGCCGACACCGGCCCGGTACCGAGTACCCCACGGTCCTGGGAGGGCGACCCAACCGGACTTCTATCCCTAATATACCACATCATCGAGTCAGCAAGAGCCATCGGACTGCTATGTAGCCCTAATATCCTACACCATGCCCTCAGCCAAAGCCACCGAATGTTAGGGCGATTGGTGGTAAGAATCTCCAAGACTGCTTGTACCTGAAAATCGTTCAGAGGTAATCCAGCCATAGTGAAAAATCCAGCTCACCCCAATGAATCACTCGGCGATTATGACATCACTGGTGATGCTCAGCCATCATGACATCACAGGTGATGCTCAGACATTATGACAACACTGGTGATGCTCGGCCATTATGACATCACTGATCAAGCTGTGCCATTATGACATCACTGGTGATGCTCAGCCATCATGATATCACAGGTGATGCTCAGACATTATGACAACACTGGTGATGCGCGGCCATTATGACATCACTGATCATGCTGTGCCATTATGACATCACTGATGATGCTTGACCATTATGACATCACAGCTCACAGTCCCTACTTACTGTATACAATGAAAGCAGGGTCACGGGTGTCATTTTTGGTTCTAAAGTGACAGAGAGCATTTGCAATTTTTCACTCTGGTTGGATTATGTCTGAACGATTTTCAAGTACAAGCACTATTGAAGATACTTACCACCAATTCCTTTAACATTCTGTGGCTCTGGCTGACGGGATGGTGTGGCATCTTAGGGGTAGGAGTCCAGTGACTATGCCTGACTGGATGTTCTGGCATATTAGGGGTAGTAGTCAGGTGGCACTGGATGACGGTGTGATGTGGGATTTTAAGTGAGTGTGGCTATGCAGAGTGGGCGGGGATACACACTCAGCTTTGTACATATAGATATAATCATTATAATTTGTTATCTCTAATATCCCACATCATCCCATCAGCCAGAGCCACCGAATGTTAGGGCGATTGGTGGTAAGAATCTCTAATAGTGGTTGTACCTGAAAATCGTTAAGATGTAACCAGCCAAATGAAAAATTGCAAATGCTTTCAGTCACTATAGAACCAAAAATAGTGCACATGACCCAGAGTGCATTGTATAGGTAGAGACTGTGAGCTGTGATGTCATAATGGCCGAGCATAACCAGTTATGTCATAATGGCCAAACATCACCAGTGATGTCATATTGGCCGAGCATCACCAGTGATGTCATAATGGCCGGGTGATTGCTTGGGGCTATGGTGATGCTTGGTCATTATGACATCACTGGTGATGCTCGGCTCTTATGACATCACTGATCATGCGCTCGGCCATTATGACATCACTGGTGATGCTCGGCCATTTTAATATCACTGGTGATGCTCCGCCATTATGTGGCTCTGGGTGACGTGATGATGTGGGATATTAGTGGAAGTAGTCATTTGGCTCTGGCTGACTGGATGATGTGGGATATTAGGGATAGTAGTCCGACGTCTCTGGCTGACGGGATGATGTGGGATATTATAGTGAGTATGGCTACGCGGAGTGGACATAGTAACTAACTATTGTGCAAGGAGCAACAGGAGGAGCACTGCCAGAGTCCTACAAAATGACCTCCAGCAAGCCACAAATGTGCATGTGTCTGTACAAACGGTTAGAAGCTGACTCCATGAGGATGGTCTCAGGGCCCGACATCCACAGATGGGGGTTGTGCTCACAGCCCAACACCGTGCAGGATGCTTGGCGTTTGCCACAGAACACCAGGATTGGCAAATTCACCCCTGGCACCCTGTGGAGGTAATTTTGCAGGGCTCTGGCAGTGCTCCTCCTGTTCCTCCTTGAACAAAGGCAGAGGTAGCGGTCCTGCTGCTGGGTTGTTGCCCTCCTACGGCCCCCTCCACATCTCCTGGCGTACTGACCTGTCTCCTGGTAGCGCCTCCAGCCTCTGAACACTACGCTGACAGACACAGCAAACCTTCTTGCCACAGCTCGCATTGATGTGAAATCCTGGATGAGCTGCACTGCCTGAGCCAATTGTGTGGGTTGTAGAGTCCGTCTCATGCTACCATGAGTGTGAAAGCACAACCAACATTCAAAAGTGACCAAAACATCAGCCAGAAAGCATTGGTACTGAGATGTGGTCTGTGGTCCCCACCTGCAGAACCACACCTTTATTGAGGGTGTCTTAATAATTACCAATAATTTCCATCTGTTGTCTATTCCATTTGCACAACAGCATGTGAAATTGATTGTCAATCAGTGTTGCTTCCTAAGTGGACAGTTTGATTTCACAGAAATTTGATTTACATGGAGTTATATTTTGTTGTTTAAGTGTTCCCTTTATTTTTGAGCAGTGTATATATAGCTATAATGATTATAATTTGTTATAACTACCCATAGTTAGTTACTATGCCTGGGCAGTGCCGGGCTCTTCAGCTAGTAGATATATAAAGCTGAGTGTATAGCCCCACCCACTCTGCATAGCCACACCCATTATAATATCCCACATCATCCCGTCAGCCAGAGCCACTGGACTACTACCCCTAATTTCCCACATCATCCCATCAGCCAGAGCCACCGAATGTTAGGGCGATTGGTGGTAAGAATCTCCAATAGTGGTTGTACCTGAAAATCGTTCAGACATAATCCAGCCATAGTGAAAAATTGCAAATGCTCTCAGTCACTTTAGAACCAAAAGTGGCGCCCGTGACCCTGCGTGCATTGTACAAATAGGGACTGTGAGCTGTGATGCCATAATGGCGGAGCATCACCAGTGATATCATAATGGCCGAGCATCACCATAGCTCCAACCAAACACTCGGCCATTATGACATCACTGGTGATGCTCGGCCATTATGACATCACTGCTGATGCTCGGCCTTTATGACATCACTGATCAAGCTCGGCAATTATGACATCAATGGTGATGCTCGGCCAATATGACATCACTGGTGATGCTCGGCCATTATAACATTACAGCTCACAGTCCCTACTTATACAATGAACTCAGGGTCACGGTTCTATAGTGACTGACAGCATTTGTATTTTTCACTATGGCTCGTTACGTCTTAATGATTTTCTGGTACAACCCCTATTGGAGATTCTTACCATCAATCGCCCTAACATTAGGCGGCTCTGGCTGACAGGATGATGTGGTATATTAGAGGTAGTGATCCCGTGGCTATGACTGACGGGATAATGTGGGATATTATAGTGAGTATTGCTATGTGGACCTGAAAATCGTCCAGCCATAGTGAAAAATCCACAAAGCCCCAACCACTCGGCCATTATGACATCAATGGTGATGCTCGGCCATTATGACATCATTGGTGAACCACCGAATGTTAGGGCAATTGGTGGTAAGAATCTCCAATAGTGCTTGTACCTGAAAATTGTTCAGACGTAATCCAGCCATAGTGAAATATTGCAAATGATCTCAGTTACTATAGCACCAAAAATGGCGCCCGTCACCCTGCGTGCATTGTATAAGTAGGTACTGTGAGCTGTGATGTCATAATGGCCGAGTATCACCAGTCACTTCATAATGGCCGAGAATGATCAGTGATGTCTCATAATGGTCGAGCATCACCAGTGATATCATAATGGCCGAGCATCACCAGTGATGTCATAATGGCCGAGCATGATCAGTGATGTCATAACGGTCGAGCATCACCAGTGATGTCATAATGGCTGAGCACCACCAGTGATGTCATAATGGCCGAGCATCACCAGTGATGTCATAATGGCCGAGCATGATCAGTGATGTAATAATGGCCGAGCATCACCATAGCCCCAACCAATCACTCGGCCATTATGGCATCACTGGTGATGATCAGCCATTATGACATCACTTTTGATGCTCGGCCATTATGACATCACTGGTGATACTCGGCCATTATGACATCACAGCTCACAGTCCCTACTTATTCAATGCACGCAGGGTGACGGGCACCATTTTTGGTTCTATAGTGACTGAGAGCATTTGCATCTTTTCACTATGGCTAGTTACGTCTTAACAATTTTCAGGTACAACCACTATTGGAGATTCTCACCACCATTCTCCCTAACATTCGGTGGCTCTGGCTGACTGGATGATGTGGGATATTATAGTGAGTGTTGGTATGTGGACCTGAAAATCGTTCAGACATAATCCAGCCATATCGAAAAATCCACAAAGCCCCAACCACTAGGCAATTATGACATCACTGGTGATGCTCGGCCATTATGACATCACTAATCATGCTCAGCCATTATGACATCACTGGTGATGCTCGGCCATTATGACATCACTGATCATGCTCAGGTATTATGACATCACTGGTGATGCTCGGCCATTATTACATCACAGATCACAGTCTCTACTTATACAATGCACGCAGGGTCACGGGCACCATTTTTGGTTCCATAGTGACTGAGAGCATTTGCAATTTTTCACTATGGCTGAATTACGTCTGAATGATTCTCAGGTACAAGCACCTTTGGAGATTGTTACCACCAATAGCTCTAACATTCTGTGGCTCTGGCTGATGGGATGATGTGGCATATTAGGGATAGAAGTCCAGTGGCTCTGGCTGACTGAGTGATGTGGGATATTAGAAGTAGTAGTCTGGTGGCTCTGGCTGACAAGATGATTTGGGATATTATAGTGAGTGTGGCTATGCTTAGTGGGCGAGGCTATACACTCAGCTTTTTATATATAGATATAATTATTATAATTTGTGTGGTGTAGTAACCACTGAGTCCGCTAGTGGGCGCTGTGTGGATGTCCCAGGAGAAAGGATGAATGGCAGAATACGGAATGGCCATTATGTATCCCAAAGTGAGTGGCTTTGGGATGGAGACTTATGTGTTGTTCAGCAATGATATTGCTGAGGTGTTGCTTCAATGTGTAAGGGAGAAGTCTCCAGGTAACTAGAGAGATGGGCGGCCTGGTTACCTACAAACCCACCCAGGGGGTGTGTTTAAAGCACTGTTGGAAAGAGTGTGTAAATGCTTGAAGGACCTGTGATGAGGTCAGAGTCATGTGACCCGGTGGGCGTGGCTATGAACCATATAATTTGGCCAGGGTAGGTCACAGGTGGTGAATGCTGGGACCTGGTTGGTCCAGTGTGGAAGGTGGAGCTTCCTGGCTAACAGCCTGTGGAGGGGCTGTGGTGAATGACTGCACGTGTCTGAGAGTTCCCAGGGGAGGGAATGAACGTCTGCAGTAAGCTGAAGCAGCCATGAGGAGACCGGGACGTGGGTGAGATAAATGAGGCTAAGAGAGCCTGTATGCTGGACATTGTACAACCTGTGTGAACACAGGGTTTACAGAGTGAAGCTATAATGGACGCTCTGCTGTTTATATGCTGTTGCATATTGCTTTGGTTTATGATGATGAATAAACCTCATGGACTATACTGCTTTATGAAAACCCGTGCTGGTTCTGTTTTTGTGGCGGCTAAGAGAGAATCCCCTAACTGAATGACAGCGCTTCCTCACATTTGTTATAACTATCTATAGATAGTTACTATGCCCACTCCGCATAGCCGCTGGTCTCACTATAATATCCCACATCATCCCGTCAGCCAGAGCCACCGGATTTCTATCCCTAATATACCACATCATCCAGTCAGCAAGAGCCACCGGACTGCTATGTAGCCCTAATATCCTACACCATCCCCTCAGCCAGAGCCACCGAATGTTAGGGCGATTGGTGGTAAGAATCTCCAAGACTGCTTGTACCTGAAAATCGTTCAGAGGTATTCCAGCCATAGTGAAAAATCCACCTCACCCCAACGAATCACTCAGCCATTATGACATCACTGGTGATGCTCAGCCATCATGACATCACAGGTGATGCTCAAATATTATGACAACACTGGTGATGCTCAGCCATTATGACATCACTGATCATGCTGTGCCATTATGACATCACTGATGATGCTCGACCATTATGACATCACAGCTCACAGTCCCTACTTATAAAATGAAAGCTGGGTCACGGGTGCCATTTTTGGTTCTAAAGTGACTGAGAGCATTTGCAATTTTTCACTATGGCTGCATTACGTCTGAACGATTTTCAGGTACAAGCACCGTTGGAGATTTTTACCACCAATCACCCTAACTTTCGGTGGCTCTGGCTGACGGGATGATGTGGGATATTAGGGGTAGTAGTCCGGTGGCGCTGGCTGAAATGATTATGTGGGATATTATAATGAGTTTGGCTATGCGGAGTGGGCAGGGCTATACATTCTTTATATATATAGATATAAGCATTATAATTTGTTATCTCTAATATCCCACATTATCCTGTCAGCCAGAGCCACCGAATGTTAGTGTGATTGGTGTTAAAAATCTCCAATAAATCGTTCAGATGTAATCCAGCCATAGTGAAAAATCCACAAAGCCCCAACCACTAGGCCACTATGACATCACTGGTGAAGCTCGGCCATTATGACAGCACTGGTGATGCTCGGCCATTATTATGACATCACTGATCATGCTCAGCCATTGTGATATCACTGGTGATGCTCGGCCATTATGAAATCACAGCTCACAGTCCCTACTTATAGAATGCACGCAGGGTCACGGGTACCATTTTTGGTTCCATAGTGACAGAGAGCATTTGCAATTTTTCACTATGGCTGAATTATGTCTGAACGATTTTCAGGTACAAGTACCATTGAAGATTCTTACCACCAATCGCTCTCACATTCGGTGGCTCTGGCTGACGGGATGATGTGTGATATTAGTGGTAGTATTGCCCAGTGGCTCTGGCTGCCTGAATGATGTGGGGTATTAGAGGTGTTAGGCGTCGGATTCCTGGCACTGCACAGCGAGAATCCAGAGCCAGACATCCTGCGGTCTCTCATTCTCCTCCGACCGCTCAGCAATCACGGCGAGCCAGGTATTTCCCTCAGACTCGTTCTGTGAGCCTGGATGTTGCTGCCGCCTCTGGTGCAGAAATGGTAGCGCAACCTGCTTTGCAGGGAACTGCTCCAGAGGCTAAGTCCTCGTGCCGTGCTACTGGGCATGCCCGCAACTTCTCCTCTCAGTGGAGAGCAGGGGTCATATGTGCAGGTCCTATGTCGGATCTGATTGGTCCTTCCCAAAGTACTGGAAGGTCCCGGAAGCGCATGGCTATAAAAAGCCCGCATGGCGGCTCGGCCATGCGCTAGTGCAGCATATTATTCTGTGTGTGTATGGTGATGGATGTATGGACTGGTGTCTGACTCATTATGAAACCCCTAACCTCTGATATTACGGAGGCTATGTCCCAATATATCCGGGAGAACCTGGCTAGGGGTTTCATCAGAAAATCTGTGTCACCGGCTGGTGCAGGGTTCTTCTTCGTACAGAAGAAGAACGGAGAGTTACGCCCCTGCATTGACTACCGAGGTCTCAATGCTATCACGGTTAAAAACAAATACCCCCTACCGTTGATCTCAGAGTTATTTGACAGGTTGCGGGGGGGCCCGGATCTTTACTAAATTAAATCTGCGGGGTGCATACAACCTGATCTGCATTCGCGAAGGAGACGAATGGAAGACAGCTTTTAATACCAGGGATGGCCATTACGAATACCTGGTTATGCCCTTTGGCCTTTGTAATGCGCCAGCTGTTTTCCAAGACTTTGTCAACGACGTCTTCCGCGACATGCTCTCTACCTCGGTGGTGGTCTATCTGGATGACATACTAATCTTTTCGCCAGATTTGACCACCCACCGGAGAGACGTCTGCAGGGTCTTCGACCGTCTGCGGGCGAACTCGCTATTTGCCAAGCTGGAGAAGTGCCAGTTTGAGCAGGAGTCCTTGCCGTTCCTGGGCTATATCATCTCGGCCCAGGGGCTGGCCATGGATCCTGCCAAACTACAAGCGGTAATGGACTGGCAGGAACCCCATTCCCTCAAAGCGGTGCAGCGCTTTTTGGGGTTCGTGAATTACTACCGCCAGTTCATACCACACCCCCAATGCTTGGTCAGAACATGTCTCCAAGGCCTTCTTGGCTATAAAATCACATTTTGCTGGCGCTCCCATATTACATCGTCCCGATGTGGATAAGCCGTTTATCCTTGAGGTAGATGCTTCTTCCGTCGGTGCAGGAGCAGTCCTTTATCAAAAGGATGCTCAAGGTCGGAAGCATCCCTGCTTCTTCTATTCCAAGACCTTCTCACCGGCGGAGAAAAATTACTCCATCGGCGACAGGGAGCTGCTAGCCATGAAGTTGGCTTTTTCTGAGTGGAGACATCTCCTGGAGGGAGCCCGGTTTCCCTTTCAGGTATATACGGACCATAAAAACCTGGTCTATCTACAGACGGCCCGCGCCAAGCTTCTCCCCTGGCGACATGGTATGGCTCTCCACCCGAAACATTAAACTGTGGGTCGAGTCTCCCAAGTTCGCACCGCGATACATTGGACCATTCAAGGTCCTCGAGTGACTTAGCTCGGTGGTCTACCGCCTGGCTCTTCCTCCACATTTGGCCATTTCGCACATGTTCCATGTGTCCCTCCTCAAACCAGTTCACATGGTCCGGTTTTCTGAGTCATCTGCCGGGTCATCAGACTTATCGTCTGATGAGTTTGAGGTTAACGCCATCGTGGGGCGCAGGTTTGTCCGTGGCAAAAAATTTTATTTGGTGGACTGGAAGGGTCATGGTCCCGAGGCTCGGACCTGGGAGCCGGTGGAAAACATTCATGCACCGCTCCTGATCGCGGCCTTTGAGCGCAGTGAGGCTCAGAGGCCCTAGGAGGGGGGGTAATGTTAGGCGTCGGATTCCTGGCACTGCACAGCGGGAATCCAGAGCCAGACATCCTGCGGTCTCTCATTCTCCTCCGACCGCTCAGACTCCTGCTCAGCAATCACGGCGAACCAGGTATTTCCCTCAGACTCGTTCTGTGAGCCTGGATGTTGCTGCCACCTCTGGTGCAGCAATGGTAGCGCAACCTGCTTTGCAGGGAACTGCTCCAGAGGCTAAGTCCTCGTGCCGTGCCACTGGGCATGCCCGCAACTTCTCCTCTCAGTGGAGAGCAGGGGTCACATGTGCAGGTCCTATGTCGGATCTGATTGGTCCTTCCCAAAGTACTGGAAGGTCCCGGAAGTGCATGGCTATAAAAAGCCCGCATGGCGGCTCGGCCATGCGCTAGTGTAGCATATTATTCTGTGTGTGTATGGTGATGGATGTATGGACTGGTGTCTGACTCATTATGAAACCCCTACCCTCTGATATTACGAGTGGTGACCGAGTGTGAATAGTCAGCTCCAGGGTTGTGGCAAGCTACACGCCACTTGCTCCACACCTACACTAGCGTCCGTCGGTGCCCGGTCCTCGGCGCCGACGCTTGCAGCTTTTCTCTGCCGCTGCGCTGTAGCAACAGCAACTATTGGTGTTCGACGCCCCACGCAGGCCTCTGTGACGCTAACCCGAGCGCAGTCCCGCACCTATTAGGTGCATCTGCCATTGTTCAGCAGCGGTCTTGTCACCTACCGCACGGTGGACCCCGGGCGGCGAATGCACCTACTATTATTTATATTTGGTGCGTTCCGCCGACCTTAACAAGAGGTAGTAGTCTAGGTGGCTCTGGCTGACGAGATGATTTGGGATATTATAGTGAGTGTGGCTATGCAAAGTGGGCGGGGCTATACACTCAGCTTTATATATATATATATATAGATAATCATTATCATTTGTTATAACTATCCATAGATAGTTACTATGCCGACTCCGCATAGCCACTGGACTCACTATAATACCCCACATCACCCCGTCAGCCAGAGCCACCGGACTTCTACCCCTAATATACCGCATCATCCAATCAGCAAGAGCCACCAGACTACTACCCCTGATATCCCACATCATCCCGTCAGCAAGAGCCACCAGGCTGCTATGTAGCCCTAATATCCTACACCATCACCTCAGCCAGAGCCACCAAATGTTAGGGCGATTGGTAGTAAGAATCTCCAGTAGTGCTTGTACCTGAAAATCGTTCAGACGTATTCCAGCCATAGTGAAAAATCCACCAAGCCCCAACCAATCACTCGGCCATTATGACCTCAGTGGTGATGCTCAGCGATCATAACCTCACAGGTGATGCTCGGTCATTATGACATCACTGATGAAGCTCGACCATTATGACATCACAGCTCACAGTTCCTGCTTATACAATGAAAGCAGGCTCACGGCTGGATTACTTCTGAACAATTCTCAGGTACAAGCACTATTAGAGATTCTTACCACCAATCGCTCTAACATTCGGTGGCTCTGGCTGACAGGATGATGTGGGATATTAGGGGAAGTAGTCCGGTGGCTCTGGCTGACAGGATGATGTGGGATATTAGGGGAAGTAGTCCGGTGGTTCTGGCCTACTGGATGATGTGGGATATTAGGGGTGGTAGTCCGGGGGCTGTGGCTGATGGGATGATGTGGGATATTATAGGGAGTGTGGCTATGCAGAGTGGGCATAGTAATTAACTATTGTTCATTATTTATAACAAATTATAATGATTATATCTATATATATAAAGCTGAGTGTATAGCAGCGCCCACTCCACATAGCCACATTCACTATAATATCCCACATCATCCCGTCAGCCAGAGCTACAGGACTACTACCCCTAATATTCCACATCATCCCATCAACCAGAGCCACCGGACTACTACCACTAATATCCTACATCATCCAGTCAGCCAGAGCCACTGGACCACTACCTCTAATATCCAAAATCATCCTGTCAGCCAGAGCCACCGAATGTTAGGGCGATTGATGGTAAGAATCTCCAATAATGGTTGTACCTGAAAATCTTTAAGATGTAACCAGCCATAGTGAAACATTGCAAATGCTCTCAGTCACTATAGAACCAAAAATGGTGCATGTGACCCAGCGTGCATTGCATAAGTAGATACTGTGAGCTGTGATGTCATAATGGCCAAGCTTGATCAGTGATGTCATGAAGGCCAAGCATCACCAGTGATGTCATAATGGCCGAACATCACCAGTGATGTCATAATGGCCAAGTGATTGCTTGGGGCTATGTTGATGCTCGGCCATTATGACATCACTGATCATGCTCGACCATTATGACATCACTGGTGATGCTCGGCCATTATGATATCACTGGTGATGCTCCGCCATTATGACAGCACAGCTCACTGTCCCTATTTATACAATGCACGCAGGGTCAGGGGCGCCACTTTTGGTTCTTTAGTGACTGAGAGCATTTGCAATTTTTCACTATGGCTGAATTACATCTGAACAATTCTCAGGTACAAGCAATATTGGAGATTCTTACAACCAATCACCCTAACATTCGGTGGCTCTGTGGGATATTAGGGGTAGTAGTCCGGTGGTTCTGGCTGACTGGATGATGTGGGACATTAGGGGTAGTAGTCCGGTGGCTCTGGCTGACGGGATGATGTGGGATATTATAGTGAGTGTGGCTATGTGGAGTGGGCATAGTAACTAACTATTGTTAGTTATAATAAATTATAATGATTATATATATATATATATATATATATATATATATATATACAGTATATATAAAGCTGTGTGTATAATCCCGCCCTCTCCGCATAACGACACTCGGCCATTATGACATCACTGGTGATGCTTGGACATTATGACAATCACTGGTGATGCTCGGCCATTATGCCATCACTGGTGATGCTCGGCCATTATGACATCATAGCTCACATTCCCTATTTATGCAATGCACGTCACGGATCACAAGCACCATTTTTGGTTCTATAGTGACTGCAAATAATTGCAATTTTCCCCAAGCATAGTAACTACCAGTGGTTAGTTATAGCAAATTATAATGATTATCCTCCATCCCATAGTCCCGTGCCCATGTATCCATCATACATATCCACCATCCCATAGTCCTGTTCACATATACCCATCATACATATCCTCCATGTATGAAAAGAGGAAATCGGAGAAACCAGGGGAAGAGTCTTGAGGAGATCATTTGCATATTCCCAGTGCCTTCTGGGATAAGTGAAGAGTCTCCGCGAGCTCAACGATCACTGGGTTTCGGCGCGCGAATTTTGGCTCATCTTTCATCTTTTTAAGAAATCTCAAGATGGAAGAGGCCAGGAGCCATTTGGTGAGCTGCATTTCTTGCTACATGTTCACAGATTTACCAGTGGAAAAGCCAAACTTCACATGCCACAAATGCAAGCTTGTGACCCTGTTGGAGGAAAAGTTGCAAAATCTCGAAGAGAGGTTAGCTACGTTGAAGATCATTAAGGAAGGTGAAGAGTTCTTGGACAGAGCAGAATTATCTCTTCATGTTACAGAAAGAGAAGAAATTCGAAGTGCACCTGAAGAAACAGAGGATTGGAGACATGTGACCCAGAGAAGCAGGAGGATCAGGAGGCAGTCAGCACCCATACTGCTCAGAAACCAGTACCAGGCTCTCACGCAGGAAAACAATGAAGAAATACATCAGGATAAGACTTTGCCAACAAACAGCAACCTTGTACGCCTTCAGAGTCCTCCTGGATGGAGAAAGAAAAATGTTGTGAAGAAGAAACGGAGAGTGGTGGTCATGGGGGATTCCCTGTTGAGAGGAACAGAGGCCGCTATCTGCAGACCGGATATAACTTCAAGAGAAATGTGCTGTCTTCCAGGTGCAAAAATTAAAGATGTGTCTGACAGGATATCAGGACTCTTCAGACCTACAGATGACTACCCATTCCTGCTACTACATGTGGGGACAAATGACACCGCAAGAAACGACCTGGAAACCATCTGCAGAGACTTTGAAGACTTAGGCAAGAAAGTGAAAGAACTGGGAGCGCAGGTGGTCTTCTCTTCCATCCTCCCAGTGGATGGCCATGGAACAAGGAGGTGGAATAAGATTCTGCAGGTGAACAACTGGCTACGTCGATGGTGCCGTCAGCAACGATTTGGATTTCTGGATCACGGAGTGAACTACTTATACGATGGACTACTTGCTAGAGATGGGGTGCACCTTACGAAGACTGGAAAGCAGGTATTTGGAAGTCGCCTTGCTACACTTGTAAGGAGAGCTTTAAACTAGAACAACATGGGAAGGGAAGCAAAAGACCAGAAAAAGCCATACACCTGACAAATGCTACTGAGAACTCTGCTATTAGAAGTGGAAAGGAAGAACAAAGACGAAAGAATCTAATTAAAAAAAATATTGGAGAAAGAGAAACCAATCACAAACTAAAATGTTTCTATACTAATGCACAAAGCATGGGCAACAAACAAGGAGAATTGGAACTACTAACACAGGAAAAGAAATATGATGTCATTGGAATCACTGAAACTTGGTGGGACAATACACATGATTGGAATACAAGACTAGAAGGATACAACTTATTTGCAAGAAACAGACTTGATAAACGAGGAGGGGGTGTCGCATTGTATGTTAGAAATGCGTATATCTGCACAGAGATTGAAGCTTCAGAGACTGGGAGTTCTGTGGAAACTGTTTGGGTAAGAATACAAGGACAGAACAATGGAAAGGACACCATTGTAGGCATTTACTACAGGCCGCCTTGTGCAAGCTGAAGATATGGATGAACTCTTTATGCATCAAATGGCCAAGTTCTCCAAAAAATATGACATAGTTGTCATGGGAGATTTCAACTATCCAGACATTTGTTGGGAATCTCTCTCAGGCAAAACTAACAGGTCAAGGAAATTCTTATCCTCTCTTGCTGACAACTTTATCTTCCAAAAGGTAAAGGAGAAAACAAGGGGAACTGCTACCTTGGATCTAATCCTTATAAACAGGGAGGAAATGGTTGAGGAGGTAAAAGTGGCTGGGACCCTAGGAGGTAGCGACCATGCTATTTTAGAATTTTGGATAACTAGAGGCGGAAGACCTGTGAAGACTCAGACGTCAAGGTTAGATTTCAGAAAGGCAGATTTTAAGGGATTCAGAAAGAGAATTGGAGGGATCCAATGGCTGGATATCCTTAAAGACAAAAATGTCCAGGAAGGATGGGAAATCTTGAAAAATGAAATTCTCAAAGCACAGTTGTTAACAATTCCGAAAAGAGGGAAGAATAGGAAGCATTTAAGGAAACCAGGATGGATGAACACAGAACTTAAGCACATGCTAAAAAGGAAGCAAAAAATGTTTATAAAATGGAAAGAAGGAGGCATATCTAAAGAAGAATATAATGCTGTCTGCAGAACCTGCAAGGCACAAATCAGATTATCTAAAGCTGAAAATGAATTGAGGCTTGCAAGAGATGTCAAAAGCAATAATAAAGGATTTTGGGGATATGTCAAAAGTAAAAGAAAAGTCAAAGATGCTATAG
Organism: Dendrobates tinctorius; assembly: GCF_039654945.1. Lineage (NCBI taxonomy): Eukaryota > Metazoa > Chordata > Amphibia > Anura > Dendrobatidae > Dendrobates > Dendrobates tinctorius. Next base: position 55,744,142 of record NW_027361697.1, read on the forward strand.
GATTTTTACAGGATGAAAATGATGAAATGGTAAGACAGGATGTTGAGAAGGCTGAACTTTTAAATTCCTATTTTGCATCTGTTTTCTCTCAGAAAGGAAATGTAACATCAACTGTTATTCACTGTCCTATTAAGGGAATAGAAGAATCCAGGATATCTATAAACAGAAAGATAGTGAGGAAACACTTAGCTAACCTAAATGTATTCAAGTCTCCAGGTCCAGATGAATTACACCCCAGAGTACTGAAGGAGATAGCAGAAGAAATTTTTGAACCCCTCTCCATAATCTTTGAAAATTCTTGGAGAACAGGAGAAGTGCCAGAAGACTGGAGAAGAGCAAATGTTGTTCCTATCTTCAAAAAGGGGAAGAAGGTGGACCCAGGCAACTATAGGCCGGTGAGTCTGACTTCTATACCAGGAAAGATCTTTGAACAAATTATTAAACAACATGTATGTCAATACCTGGATAAGAATGAAGTGATTAAACAGAGTCAGCATGGGTTTGTAACTAATAAGTCATGTCAGACTAATTTAATTTCCTTCTATGATGGTATTACTGATTGGGTGGATCAAGGAAATGCTGTAGATATAGTATATCTTGACTTCAGCAAAGCATTTGACAAAGTCTCTCATACAATCCTTATTGAAAAAATGACTAAGTATGGAATGGACAAGGCAACTGTTAGGTGGATTCATAACTGGCTTAGTGATCGGACCCAAAGAGTGGTCGTAAATGGCTGCACATCCAGTTGGAAGAATGTCTCAAGTGGGGTACCACAGGGCTCTGTCCTGGGCCCTGTATTGTTCAACATCTTTATCAACGATTTAGATGAAGGAATTGAGGGTAAACTGATTAAATTTGCTGATGACACAAAGCTAGGAGGGATAGCTAATACTAGAGAAGAGAGAGAGAGGATTCAAAAAGATTTAAATAAACTGGAGAAGTGGGCAGCAACTAACAGAATGGTTTTTAACAGGGAGAAATGCAAAGTACTACATCTGGGCAATAAAAATGAAAAAAGCATATATAGAATGGGAGGAATAGGGCTAAGTGACAGCACATGTGAAAAAGACTTGGGTATACTAATAGATCACAGACTGAATATGAGTCAACAGTGTGATGCAGCAGCAAAAAAGGCAAATGCAATTCTAGGATGTATTAACAGAAGCATACAGTCTAGATCACGTGAAGTAATTATTTCCCTCTACTCCTCTTTGGTCAGACCTCATCTGGAATATTGTGTCCAATTTTGGGCACCAAATTTTAAAAAAGACATCAACAAACTGGAGCAAGTTCAGAAAAGAGCGACCAGAATGGTGACCGGTCTGCAAACCCTGTCTTATGAGGAAAGGTTGCAGGATTTGGGAATGTTTAGTTTGCAAAAGAGAAGACTGAGAGGAGACTTAATAGCTGTCTACAAATATCTAAAGGGCTGTCACATTGTAGAAGGATCAACTTTATTCTCATTTGCACAAGGAAAGACTAGAAGCAATGGGATGAAGCTGAATGGGAGGAGACACAGATTAGATATTAGAAAAAACTTTTTGACAGTTAGAGTGATCAATGAGTGGAACAGGCTGCCACGAGAAGTGGTGAGTTCTCCTTCAATGGAAGTCTTCAAACAGAGGCTGGACAGACATCTAACTGGGATGATTTAGCGAATCCTGCTTTGAGCAGGGGGTTGGACCAGATGGCCCAGGAGGTCCCTTCCAACTCTACGATTCTATGATTCTATGATTCTATGATTCTATGATTCCATCCAATAGTCCAGTGTCCCTATACCAATCACACATCCTCCATCTCATAGTCCCGTGCCCATATACCCATCATACATATCCTCCATCCCATAGTCCCATGCCCATAAACCCATCACACATCCTCCATCCTATAGTCCCGTGCCCATACACCCATCATACATATCCTCCATCCCATAGACCATTGCCCATATTCCCATCACACATCCTCCATCCCATAGTTCCGTGCCCATATACCCATTATGACATCATCTTAGCCATGGCAACCATTCTGACATCATCGTCACCATGGCAACCTTTTATGACATAATCGTCACCCTGGCAACCATTATGACATAACCGTCAACATTGCAACCTATCATGACATCATCATTGCCTTGGAAACCATTGTGACATCATTTCGCCATGGCAACCATTATAACATCATCTTCGCCATGGCAACCATTATGACATCATCGTCGATACACACACCTCCGGTCACTGGTGTCAGCTGATGGGACTACAGCTCCCATCATCTGACACCTGCAGCCGCTAATAACAGTGAGAGCAGGAGCGGTGGATGAGAGTATTCATTAGCCACTCTTGCGCTGTAAATTAATCATTTTAAAAATAAAAAGGCATGGTTTTCCCTTATTTTTGCTATCCAGCCGGACAAAACTCACAGCTGGGGGCTATAACCCTCAGTTGTCAGCGTCAGCAAGTCTGGTTATGAAGAAAAGAGTGGATCCCATGCTTTTTTTTAAATTATTTAAATAAATAATTTAAAAAATGGCGTGGGGTCCCCCCATTTTTGTCAACCAACCTTGCTGAAGCTCACTGCTGGGGTCTGGTATTCTCAGGCTGGTAAAGGGCCATGGATATTGGCCCCCCAGCCTAAAAATAGCAGCCCGCAGCTGCCCAGAAAAGGCACATCTACTAGATGTGCCGATTCTGGTGCTTTACCCAGCTCTTCCCACTTGCCCTGTAGTGGTGGCAAGTGGGGTTCATATTTGTGGGGTTGAGGTCACCTTGGTATTGTCAGGTGACATCAAGCCCATGGCTTAGTAATGGAGAGGCATCTATAAGACACCTATCCATTACTAATCCTATAGTTGTATGGTAAATAAAGGCACAGCGAGAATAAAGTCCTTTATTAGAAATAAGACTAAACTCTTTAAAGACTTTATATGAGATATGACATTAGGAAAACATGTTTGCATTTTTCTGGAAACAGCACTGCTCCAGTAAATGAGGATCTGTTGGAATGTTACACACATGCCACAAGAAAAGGAAACACTATTCTAGCAGATTAATAAACATGCCTGTCCGTTCACTTAAAACCTATGGAAATGTGTGAATTTACAGCTTAATCCCCTATTGTAACCCTAGAACAAATAAAGATGCTTTTGGTGACCATTCTAGTCTAATAAATCCGGGACCTGTCCCAATTTTCATTCTCTATAACTTTTTTTTTTTTAGGCATTGGTTCATCAGCATACTTCCAGTACCAAAGGTGCTGTAACGCCTTTTCCTGCACTTCTCTTAATCCATTGGACTTGTCATTGTCCAATAACTTGTCTGCCCCAAACTGAAAGTCCTCCTCTCTGTTGTTACTTGCATGTAGTTTGACATAAAGGAGAGCAGAAGTAAGAAACAAATATTTATAACAGAATTTTACAGTAATTAAAGAGATTTGCAAATCTATTATTAGCTGAATTTTGTCAATTTGTCTGAAAATACAGAAAGAGTTTATTGTTTGTATGCTTACAATAGCAGTCATTGTTAAAGGGGTTGTCCAGGACTTTAACACTGATTGCCTATCCTTAGGATAAGACATCAATGTCTGATCGGTGAGGGTGTGACACTCCCTCCTCCATTCTGATCAGGTGTTCCCAATATCTGCTCATTTATAGAGCTGCAAGCTTTGTCGACTGTATAGTGGCCACGACCGGGCATTGCAAATCTGCTCCCTATTCAAATCAATAGGGGGGGTGGAAGTGAAGTACTCAACCCCGGCCACTATTCCATGCTGTGCAGCTTTGTAACTGAGCTGGTCCAGCCGCTACCAACACTGGAAACAACTGATCGACGGGGGTGTATGTTCCCCCGATCAGACATCAATGACCTATCCTAAATGTTAAAGTCCCTGACAACCCCTTTAAGACTGATAATCAGTAGTTATAAAGTTTCCCTTACAAATTTTTTAAACTACATTTTCTTCTAGGCAGAGATTGTGAGATGGAGTATAATGGGTGCACATCAGAGCCTTGTCTGAACGGTGCCACATGCCTCAACACTTCGGGATCGTTCTCATGTGCATGTGCTGAAGGATTCTATGGGGACCTTTGTGATGTGAACATAGATGAATGTGCCAGCGCTCCATGCCTTAATGGTGGTCATTGTGAGGATGAGATTGGTCGGTGAGTAATGGCTCACAGTACATGACCACTCTTTATAATTTGGCGTCTTCAGAGTTTTATGTTTTGCTTTGCCATTTTGCAGGTATACCTGTAACTGCAGTATGGTGGGATTTACTGGTCTGTACTGTGAGACCCCTGCACCCCTGTGCTCGTCACAGCCATGCCAGAACCATGCCACCTGTTCGGAGGATTCTGTGGGCTTCCGATGTCTCTGCTGGCCAGGTACCTTTTTATTTTGAAGCAGCTACAAACTAAAACAATGACTTTTAGAAATGTCCGGGATCACTTTTTCTATTAAATGCACTTTTGGAATTTTCTAAAATGAAATATTAAGGCATAGTGCGTCAGTGAACTCAATACTAAAGCATTTGACTTTATGCTGTAAATTTCGACAGTCACAAATGCCATGTTCTTCATTTTCATAGGGGCTTAGGCTAGGTTCATATTGCGTTAGAGCTGTCCATTCAGCGCATGCGTTAAACGGACTGCGTTAATGCTATTCCTTATTTTTGATCGCGTTAGCGCAAATGCTCTATCTGTACCAGCAGTGACGGACCCTCGAACGCTGCAGACATCATCCGAGGGTCCGTCACAGAATGACAGCACATCGTTAACGCATGCCGATTATGACATGCGTTAGCGTTGCGCTATGTTATGGCAATGCATGGGTGCGTTAACGCATTCGTTACATAGCGTTAATGCCGCTATGTAACGGATGCGTTAAACGCAGTGCCATAACGCAATATAAACATAGCCTTAGTACTTATCATAACTATTACCTACAGGAAAAATAGCAAAATATAAAAACATATTGTACATGTTTCAATGTGGCTTTATTAAACCTTCTCGTTGTTGCTGCCTCTTTTTGGGCTACCCATTGCGGTGAATTCCCCAATACTTGTACAAATGTATCATTGCTCAGCTTGTCTCTAACCCGGACATATCCATAGATGTATGGCAAGAGAAGTCCGTCACTTATAGGGCCCATGTTGAAAAAAAAGGATTTGCACAATGTAAATGTTTTTACTGAATGCCAAGAAATGGTCTAGAATTGGTTTAAAAAATTGTATGACCTAATGCAATTAAAAATATAAAGGGAGGACGGATATGTCAGGATACAAATCCAGCTCACCAGATACGGCATTCCAACATCGGAGCACGAGACCGCTGTGTCAAAGCGCACAATCCAAGGCAATGAGAAAAAACTTTGTCCAGCTCCACGATGTAGTGAAAAATATTCTTTATTCACTCAATAGAAATGAGGTTTAAAAGCCAGCATGAGTTACAAGGCATGCGATCGATCTACGCGTTTCGAGTGGCTAGGCACTCTTAATCATTAAGAGTGCCTAGCCACTCGAAACGCGTAGATCGATCGCATGCCTTGTAACTCATGCTGGCTTTTAAACCTCATTTCTATTGAGTGAATAAAGGACGGATATGTACATGGCTATAATGAGAATCTATGATAAGGTCTATAACCTGCTGAGTCCATACTTCTGGATTCTCCCGATTTCTAATTGATTAGTTGATACAGCTCCTTTGTATGTTGTATCATGAAGACACCTTACTGATGAGCGCAGAGAACCCAGAAATGCTTAAGACGGGCTTTGTGGCTATTCTGTCTACTAAAATGAAAGAGGTCCTCAGACCCTACGCATATACTTTATGAGATTTTGAAATAACGTTCCTATTATTACAGGCTACACAGGTGCTTTATGTGAGATCCATGTCCCAATGTGCGAAAGCCAGCCTTGTATGTATGGTGCCGAGTGCATAGAACTGACATGGTTCGATATGTCTCATGGAGAAGGTAACACTCAAGATGAATCCAAAAGTTACATCTGTAAGTGTCGGAGTGGACTCATTGGTATGTATTAGCATGTATCTAAGCCTATTTAATGACGAGAAAAAATGTAACTTTACAGACAGAGTAATACTGTATATGCAGATGTGGTTGGAAAAATTGCACTAAACAAATGTAAACATCCCTTGTAAAACATGCTCCTAATATAAAAATATAAAGATAATACAGGGGCAGATTAACCCCTTAGTGACAAGCTAATTTTGACTTTAAAGCCAAATTTTAGAAATCCGACCACTGTCCCTTTATGAGGTAATAACTCTGGAATGTTTCAACAGATCCCACTGATTCTAAGAATGTTTTTTCGTGACATATTGTACTTCATGATAGTGGTAATTTGTTTAATATGACTTGTGTGTATTTGTGAAATCAATGCAACTTTGGCAAAAAGTTTAAAAAACAAAACCGCAATTTTCAAACTTTCAGTCTTTATATCCTTTAACCAGTTAGTCACACTGTACATGATAATCAATCAATAACATTTCTCATATTGTTACTTTACATCTGCATCATTTTTTTTCAAGTGTTATTTTATTTTGTAGAATGATAGAGAGGTTAAAATTTTAGTAGCAAATTCTCATTTTTTTAACAAATTTACAAAACCTGTTTTTTAAGGGACCTCTTCATATTTCAATGAACTTTGAGAGGTCTTTATATCGGAAACTCCCTACATGTGACACCATTTATAAAAACCGCACCCCTCAAATACTTCAAAACTGTTGTCAGGAAATTTTGTAAATCTTCAGGTGCTACACAGGAATTAATGCAAAGTGCAATAAAAAAATAATTCAATTTTATCTCTAAAATGTTGTTTCAGGCTAGTTTCACACTAGCGTTTATTTCCTGCAGCGCACGGCGCCGCTAAGCCCCACCCCCTCCCGGCTCCCTGCCCTCCCCATCTGGTCATCACCGCCTACTACCGCACATGGACACTTGCGATCTGCGCACCCTATCTTTATCATAGGGTGCGCAGATCGTGCGCTGGCCGTGCGCTAGTAGGATTTTAGCATGCGCTGCGCACTTTTGAAGGTGCGCCGTGCGCGCCAAAATGCAACATGCTGCGTTCGGCGCACCCTCAAAAGTGCGCAGCGCATGCTAAAATCCTACTAGCGCACGGCCAGCGCACGATCTGCGCACCCTATGCTAAAGATAGGGTGCGCAGATCGCAAGCGTCCATGTACGCTAGTAGGCGGCGATGACCGGATGGGGCGGGCAGGGATCCGGGAGGGGGCGGGGCTTAGTGGCGCCGTGCGCTGCAGGAAATAAACGCTAGTGTGAAACTAGCCTTAGCCCCATTTTTTCACTTTTGAAAGAGATAACACCAAAATGTGGCCACCATAGTTTGTTACCCACTTTCTTACGAGCATAGCGAGAACCTTCACGTGTCAAAAAGTTCTGTTTGGGAAAATGGCAGGGCTCGGAACAGAAGGAGCAATATTTGAATTTTTAAACATAAATTTGACTGAAAGAGATGGCAGGCAGCATGTCGCATTTGATGGGCCCCTAATGTCCATAAATGACCCCATTTTGGAAACTAAATCCCTCAAAAATTTTATCCAGCTGTATAGTGAGTATTTGGAACCCACAGGTACTAGACAGAATTTGATAAGATTAGGTTGTCATTAGTGATGAGCGAACATGCTTGAACAACGTGTTATCGGAGCATGCTTGGGTGCTATCCGAGTATTTTGGGCGTGCTCAGATATTATGTTTGAGTCCTCATGGCTGCATGTTTTGTGCCTGTTAGACAGCCGCAACATAGGCGGGATTGCCTATTTATTAGGCAATCCCCAAATGTGTTGCGGCTGTCTAACAGCCCCAAAGCATGCAGCCGCCAGGCACTTGAAAATATTATCCGTGCACGCCCAAGATACTTGGATAACACCCAAGCATGCTCCGATAACACGTTATCCAAGCACTTTCGCTCATCACTAGTCGTCATATTAAATATGTCACCATATTGTCATCATTTTTATTTTTACTTTTGGAAAAACTAATCCTAAACTTAACCCTAAGCCAGCCCTAACTGCAAAGAGTGAAAGAAATAAAATTTATAAAACTAAAAAAAATTTAAAAATTAAAAAAATCTGACTAGGGGGATGACAAAGAGGGGAGATCAATGGGGTGCATAGCGAGGCACAGCCCAAATGCTGTCCTGTTTACTAATTATTGGGCTTTTGATCACAGTGATCAAAAGTCATCAACCAATAGAAAAAATCCCTGTGGGTTGCTGGGTGCCCAGCGGAATATCTTGGCAGAAGCACTGCACATGGGACCTCATTTTGCTTCATGGAGAGGAAGAGGGGAGCTGGGACATGGCTGTTCTGGTACCATGGGAGGTTAGGGGACAACTTTTCTCTTTCCTCTGACATGTTAATTCATGTCAGAGGAGAGAGAACTGATTTTTACATTTTGTCCCATCTTGCCTGAAGAATACAAGCTGCCTAATATTTCTGCACACCTTGATAAAGAGTGTTGCATCCTTAGGCTGCACCCTCCCTCATTACACAGATACACATCACCTGATCAGCTTCATCCAATGTGCATTCAAGTTTATACAGCTTGGAGTTGTAAAATCTGCATAAAAATGATATGGTAAAAATATTCACTTGCCTAATAATTTTGCCCACAGTGTATACAGTATATCAGCACTTGTATAAAGCATAGAACCATATGTTGATGTTGAATTTACGAAAATCAAAATATGAACATACAAGTACCTACACTTTTCTCCTTTGAAAAAGAAAATGCCATATTCTTTAATAGCTTTTCATTTTGGGCACACTTACTTAACGGTTCGCCAAATGAGCCTTAAGAATATTTTTTGACCTGACACGCTTTACTGATACCACTAATGCCTGATTAAAGATTTTTTTAAACATGCTAAAAATATGTTGATCATATAGGAACCTGGTAATGTATGCTCGCATACTGTTCCATTTTTTACATAATACCTATTACTAAAAAGGTAGGGTAGAGAATGTGATCCATCTGCTCCATATTCATCAAAACGAAAAAAGCATTTAATTACAAAAAAGTCAACATTTCCCCTCCTAGAAATGTGATCTATAGTAGTAAATGGTAACCACTTAACTTCACCCCCTTAATGACTGCCGATACGTCATTTTACTGACCTGAGATATAAGAGAATACCATTCTTATACAGGTGACAATCCAGCAGCTGTCGGCTGTACACTATAGCTGACAACTTGCTGCATCAACCACGATCAGTGTTGGCACCAACCATATCTGTTTAACCCCTTAGATGCTGCTGTCAATAGTGACTACCTCATATACCGTAAATGGTTAACATAGTGTGGAGGCTTCCTCTTTGTGCCCATTGGCGCCATGAGATCATCATTGGGGGGTCCTACTGTTTGCAATGGCAATTCATGACCAAATAGCCGCCTTAGAGTCTGCTGGCTATAGTGACCTGTTCAGAAGCTAGCGACATTTAGATGGTAAAAATACATTTTTTCATACCTGCCATGTCACTTTGTATTAATTCCTGAAAATTACCTGAAGGGTTAATAAACTACATGACAGCAGTTTTCAGTATGTCAGGGGATGCAGTTTTTAAAATGGTATTACTTTTGGGGGTGTTTTCCATTATATACAATAGGACCCCAAAAGTCATTTTAAACCTGGATAGGTCCCAAAAAAAAAAAATTGCCTTGAAAAAATGAAAAATTACTGCTCCATTTTTAAACCTCCTAAAATGCTAACAAAGTAAAATAACATTTTACAAATGGTGCTGATGTAAAGCCGACATGTGGGAAATGTTATTTATTAATGCTTTTCTGTGGTATGACTATCTGGATTAAAGGGATAATCATTCAAAATTTGAAAATTGCTAATTTTTTAAATTTTTGTCAAATTTCTGATATTTTTTTACAAATAAACACAAAACATATCGACCTAAGTTTACCATTGTCATAAATTATAATGTACCGCGTAAAAACAATCTCAAAATCACTGGGATTTGTTGAAGCGTTCCAGAGTTATTACCACATAAAGTGACACTGGCCCGGTCACTAAGGGGTTTTGGGCATTTTCTTAACCAACATCCTTCTCTGACAGTGAGATAGCCAACGTAAAATTTTTCAGTCTGCAATGATTTTACTTCTGCTATAGGGTATTTGTGGAAGAAATCATGTAGTACATGTGTAAGCAAGTAAGTACTTCTCCAATAGTAGTAGATATCCTCATCAAGTCCTTATAAATTGCTTCACAACTTAAATCTAGAAGACATCATCATTTGGCAGGCTTGCATTAGATACCAATAACTCAGAATTTATGAATATTCAGCTTATTCATCAATATTTTTTTCTACACCATAGCTTGGAATCCCTAAATATTCTTTATTAGGGCTAGTAATGGATCTTGACGTTAGCAGTAGATTCCCATAGAGTTTTCTCACCCTGCTCATTGCATAAACGCTAATAAGAAGAATTAGACTAAGCTGGTTTTAAAAGATTGAAAAAACAGTCTGTGCAGAAGCTTAATCCAGTAACAGAATCAAGATGCACAGTTAATGACCAGTACAAGAGACATATCTGAGAATGCTCCATTCAGTAATATGGATCTCGGTCTCATCAGTCCTCGTACATTTGGGTAAGGTCTCTCTCGTCTGTATTGGCTCGTTTTGTGCTATTCACTTTAATTCAATATTCAAGTAAGGATTGTGCTCCTTAAATGACGGCACATCTACCAAGATGTCATCCACTGTTTTGTGTACTATTCTCATCTCATCTGTCAACGACTTGTCTTTTGTTCTAGTAAAGAATTCAATTTACTCTTTGAATGTAGACAATGTAGAAGGTAGACATGTTTTTTTTTGTCTCCTCACCTTAGGTGTCCACTGTGAACAAGACATCAATGAGTGCGAGTCGAATCCTTGTCAGAATGAAGGCACTTGTGAGAATCTTCTTGGAAGTTACATCTGTCACTGTCCTACATATGCTTTGGAAGGACGCTACTATGGGGGTCCAGACTGTACGCAGGTTCTTACTGGCTGTGAGAAGCACACATGCCAACATGGTGGCTCCTGCATACCTTACTTATTAAACAGTAATCATTACTACACCTGCTTGTGTTTGGCTGGATATACAGGCCATTACTGTGAGAAACAGACTACATTCTCATTTAGCGGTAGAACTATCCTCCCTTTCACATTACAGCCTCAAAGAGGGAAACCACTCAATGTATCTTTCACCTTCCGAACCATGCAGACATCTGCTTTAGTATTACACCTCGGAGACCAAGTAGCAGCCTGGAGGCTATATCTTCAAAATGGCTTCTTGTTCTTGTCTTTACACCGCAGCAGCCAGTTGAGCACCGTCTTACATTTGCCTCACAATGTCAGCAATGATCTTTGGCATACAGTTGAAATCATCTTCCAAGATGACGTTCATTTCAAATTGCTTGACCCCTCTTGTAGAAGTTCATGTGTGATCCAGGCTCACTTAGAAAATGCATCAAATGTTGCATTCCAGAACACATTATTTGGAGGTGAACCATCAGCACAGAGAAAGCAAGAAACGAGCACTGGAATGGTTGAAATACGGAGAGGATTTGTAGGCTGTATACGGGATATTACAGTGGGTTCCATTGCTATTACAGAGGAAGATGGAATATTACCTAACATTGAAGTTGGTTGCCAGAGACACGACCACTGTGAGAGTCAGCCATGTGGAAACAGAGGTGAATGCATTAATTTATGGCTGAGCTACTATTGTGATTGTCATCGGCCTTACAGAGGAAATAACTGTTCCACAGGTAATACTATTACAACTAAATAATTATAGAAATAGAAACAAATTATGGTATACAGCTTAAAATTTGGCCCTAAATGTAAGTTGTTATATTGCTGGCCTTATATGGGTCCAGTGGAAAAAACATTGTTTCTGCAGCCAGGATGATATGTGAACATTTCCGCCATTGATAGAGCATCTAGGTGATGACCCCACTGGATCTTGAGGCCAGGGAGGCAGTGCTGATTACAGAGGGTCATCTCCAGTCTATGAAGCCAGTGTCATTTTTCTTACCTCCCTGAGCCTTTTAACCCTTTTCCACAAAAAGACATGAATAAATGTCTTGGGCAAGGGTTCACAAGTGGGGAAGAGGCTCAGGATTTGAGCTCTCTCCTCATGTGATAGATGCCGGTTATGTTATAGAAGCTGAGCTCCAGCCCTGGCGGTTAACCACTAATAGCAGCACTTAAATAGAGCATTTGTCAGTGTGTGCACGCAAAGTCTGGCATTGGCCCACCTGTGACACGATCATCAGGGTACCAATAGGCTATCATGGATGGCATCTTGATACTTCTAAGTTCAACCATAGACTAAGCTCCACCACAGACCCCATAGGAAGCATAAAAGCATAGTTTTTCTTATAGACTGCAATACTGTGGTATTGCATAGAACAAAAACCTGACCAGCACCTCCATGTAGTGTGAACAGGTGCCTACTGCAATGAATACATAACTTGCAAAAAGGGGGAACGCAGCAGCACTCTGTAGCGATCAATACACATGCAAACACAAAATCTATCATAATTGCTGAGTAAACTGTAATAAAAAGTAAAAAACATTTTTAAAAAATTACTTACAAAAGTGAAGGTTCTTAGCGCATAAATTGGCCAATTCATGTGAGCCCGTTATCCGCAACAAGGTGACATTTCTCTGATGGGTCCTAGCCTCTAATAAATGCCTCTTTTGTGCTATAAGTCTACAGTGTAAATGGGCAAACATGCCTCTCCTGGGTTACAAACCTACCTAAGTTGGTAGGAACCAGAGCTGATTATAAACACTCAGGCTGATGGGTGGGGCGCTGAGTCAGAAAGGAGGTGGTAGCAAGCTCCAATGAATAACTGCATAGAACAAAAACCTGACCAGCACATCCATATAGTGTGAACAGGTGCCTACTGTAATGAATGCATAGCTTGCAAAAAACAGGAACGCAGCAGCACTCTGTAGAGACCAATATATATGTGAACACAAACTCTATCATGATTGCTGAGTAAACTGTAATAAAAATAACAAAAAATTAATAAAAATTACTTACAAAAGTGAAGGTTCTTAGCACATAAATTGGTCAATTCATGTAAGCCCATCAACCACGACAAGGTGACTTAGATTTGTTTTGCTGTTTTTCAGTACATTTTTTTATGGCAAACCAAATTATGTCATTCAAAATTATAGCTTGTCCTGCTAAAAACAAGCCCTCATGTGTCTATGTCAATGGAATAGTAAAAAAGGTATGACTCTTGATAAAAGTAGGGATAAAACGAAAGAGTAAAAAATTAAAAATGATCTGGTCATTAAATGGTTGAAAAGGAGCTGTTCAGCAGAGAAAAACCCCTTTGATATTAGTATTTAATTTCTAACATTGAAATGGAGTAGATTCATCCAAAAACATGGCAGACAGTTTGTTGTCCAGATTTGTTAAGACATTTGTCCAATTTTTCTAAGTCAGATACCAAGATACCAGACAGCTTTAAAAAAGCTAAGCAGTATTCATGTCTACAGAAGTAGAACATTGGTGCAGACGTGCTCTGATATAAAAAAGAAGATGGAAATAACTACACACATTTAGCTTGTGTTCCATGACATTTTTATATTTTTGGTCTTTATTCAGCAGCTTCATAGATGAAACTTGTAGAAACTTCACTTTTGATGCTTGACTCCTAATTTCTTGACGTTCATGGTATTGTGAGCAGGTTGCGGGATGCAGTGACGGACAAGAGACAGAGTAAAGGGCCCGTTACACACAGCGATCTTGCTGGCGAGATCGCTGATTTTTTGACACATCAGCGTTCTCTCCAGCGAGATCGCGGGGTGTGATATCCAGCAGCGATCGCCCCCCCCCCCGCGGGGTATCGCTGATCGTGCTGGAGCGTCCTGGCCCGTTTTTTCATCGCTCGTCTCCCGCTGGCCAGCACGCATCGCTGTTGGAGGATTGGGTGGTCACTTGGAGACTATTAAGGGAGGAGGGTATTTTAATGGTTGTATTCAAGATCTAAGGATTGATGACACTGCCCTTGAGCTCTTCCCCAGTTCGGACGTAGATGGTTACCAACGTAGATGGTTACCAACGTAACCATCGGGTTTCTAAGGGCCGGAGTAGCAGATAGCAGAGCTATGCCGGTCTGTCTGCGGCGCTCTGCCTCCACCTCCCGCCCTGCCTGCAGTGCACGCTGGTATCTAGGGTAAACATCGGGTTTCTAAGGGCCCCGATGTTTACGTTGGTAACCAGCGTGCTCGCTGGTCCTGATCGCTGGAGAGGCTGTCTATGTGACAGCTCACCAGCGATCAGCTAACAATGTCCCAGCGATCCCATCCACGTCGGATCGTTGGTGAGATCGCTGGGACATCGTTATGTGTAACGGTACCCTTAGGTTTAACAACTGTACTTAACACAGGGATTCTCCACGCAGGGAGGTAAACAGTTAAATGAGGAAAGATAAGCAGTTTGGGTGTGAAAGGTATACTGGTTGGGGGAACAACATATACCCGCTGTTTACCTTGGAAACCGGCTTACACGCTGGTTTCCAAGGTAAACATCGGGTATCTAAGAGCTGCGCGACTCCTGGATACCCAATGTTTACATTAGAAACCAGCGTCCAGCGTCGTTGATCGCTGGTCTCTCACTGCCACACGCATGCGTGCTGGCCAGCGGGAGACCAGCGATCGAAAAACGGCCCAGGCCGATCGAGGACGATCAGCGATATCCGGCAGGGGGGCCGGTCGCTGATCCCCGTCACACACAGGAATCTCGCTGTCGAGATCGCTGTGGCGTCACAAAATCAGCGATCTCTCTAGCGAGATCGCTGTGTGTGACGGGGCCTTTAGTCGGTTCTCAGGCTGTGGGATTGCAAGACAAGCGATGGCGTAAACAAAGGCTGGCGCGGGGTTGATCCAGTGAAGTCCTGCAGATAACGATGATCCGCCTTCTGGCGGCAGCGGTTAGTCTCTGATGTCTTCCTCGGAGCTCCTAGTCCATATACAGGTGCGGTAGAGAGGGTAGGGGCCACCGTGCTGCTTGAGCCCACTGTGACTTGGCAAATATTCAATGGAAGGCCAGAGCACGGAGCATTCAGCACCTTGCTCTGTGAAGGCCAGCGGTCAGGCTGCACGTTTCTGGGCACAGTCTCTGCAGGTGGTAGCAGGGATGCTCGGGCGCGGACCTGTGCTGCTGCAGTGCTCGAAGGCTGGAGCACTCACTTCCCTCTGATGCATGCTGTGTGTTCCTGCCAAGTCTGACTTCCGCGCACGCCGTGGCCTTTTTAGCTTAGTCACACCCCCTGCTCTCGGATGCAAGTCTAGGTCCGGCCCCTAAGCTTTCCCCTGGACAATAGAGGAGACAGCCCTGACAGTTCCGGACCTGGCGCAAAGCAGGTACCCACGGTCCGGTCCTTCTTCTTACACCATCTCTTAAAATGCAATCACCTATGACTTTAAGTGTATACATATTTCACTATTTATTTCTTTGTATTTTTTTTAATTTGGTTTGATTAGTTATCGTCTTGAGCTAAGTACACGGTAACGTTATACCGTTGGATGTACCCTGCACTCGTGAGCTACTTTAGAAATATACCAAATATATACCATAGTATGCAAATAGAAATTGTAGTATGTGTAAATGTTTCCATTGACTAACTTATGAGCACATTTACACAAGAAGACCATGGCTACACAAACACTTTTTGTAGTAAATTTTTCAAATCTTGAACTATTGCGAATTGAGATCCATTTGCACATTGAGTTGCATCTAGACCTGTTGGGAGCCAAAAAAAGTGGAGAAGAAATGCTTTGGATATACTCTTACTCCTAGGAGGAATATTGGAAGTGGTCAATTTGAACCGTTCAGCCTTGTCTTAAAAATAGTCACAAAACCAAAGCAATCCTACACCTCCAATTTGTAAACTATATGAACATGTTTTCTATTTTGCCAGTCCTGTAGATTTAAAAAAAAAAAACATTTTAATGAACTGAATGTAAAATCATGCTCTATAGAGTGTTCCTGCTGGCAATGATTTCCTTTTTCTTCCCATTAGAATATGAAGCTGCAGGATTTGGCTATGGAAATGTATCATCATATGCTGTGTTCCAAACGAGGATTCACCTCAATGATGACGTGGTTTTGTCTGCATTTGTCAGAACGAAGCATGATTCAGGAATTTTGTTTGCTATGGGAAACGTAACTCACTATCATATTATAATATCCCTGGAATCTGGTAAATTGACAGCAAGAACTGGAAAAGATATTACGGCTAAGGGAGAGCAAAATATTAATGATGGCCGAGCTCATCTGGTTACTATAAAACTGACACAAGACAAACTGGATCTGTTCACCTCTTCCCAACCTTTGGATGTCATACCTGTGGATATCAAGAGGAAACACATAGGATCTCTTTATGTTGGAGGACTGGGTGATCACTTGGAGACTATTAAGGGAGGAGGGTATTTTCATGGTTGCATCCAAGATCTAAGGATTGATGACACTGCCCTTGAGCTCTTCCCCAGTTCGGACATAGAACATTCAGGAAAGTCAACTTTGGTTAATTTAACGAGAGGCTGCTTAAATGACATAATCTGTAAGGTGAGCAAAAAAAATGGAGAACACAAAGATAGATTGCATTGTTCAATTAAAAGGTGTTTTTTGGAATAGAAAAAAACTGTGGTAAATGAAATGCTATTATAAATAATTTCCTAAATACCTTTAAATATAAAATCATGCTTTTTTTGTATAGGAAGATAGTCAATATAGAAATAAAATGGTCGCCATTTATTACACTGACAGAAACCTTTCCTAGCATAGTATGAGGACAAGTGCCTGTGAGAATGTTTAGTAGGAAACTGCTGATGTGACCTGGAGGTAGCTTTACAAAAGGAAAGTATGTAGGCAGCCATTACCTCCAACAGTATACTATAATAAAAAAAACTGACTAGCGCTTCTAAACAGAGTAAAACCAAGTGCGAACAAGTACAAGCTGCCTAAAATGCAAACAAAACATTACAGCAGCACGGTCACAGACATCAGGTAATCTTAACCTCACAGCAGCAATTAGCATTCAGAAAGACAGGTTGTACAGGCAGTGTGATAAGTCTTTTCTTACCTCAGCAGTCTTGGTATCTCCAATATTAGATCATACAGACAGGGTGGACAGTGAAGTAAGCAGCTTCTTCTTACCTCAGCACTCCCCTTATCTATAGTATTAGATCAGATATATGGGTTGGACAGCAGTGTGAGCAGTCCCTTCTTACCTCAGCACTCCCCTTATCTATAGAATTAGATCAGATAGACAGGGTGGACAGCTGTGTGAGCAGCCTCTTCTTACCGCAGCACTCCCCTTATCTATAGTATTAGATGAGATATATGGGGTGGACAGCGGGGTAGACTTCTTACCTCAGCACTCCATTTATTTATAGTATTAGACCAGATAGACAGGGTGGACAGCAGTGTGAGCAGTCTCTTCTTACCTCAGCACTCCCCTTATCTATAGCATTAGATCAGATATATGGGGTGGACAGCAGTATGAGCAGTCTCTTCTTACCTCAGCACTCCCTTTATCTATAGTATTAGATCAGATATATGGGTTGGACAGCAGTGTGAGCTGTCTCTTGTTACCCCGGCACTCCCTTTATCTATAGTGTTAGATTGGATAGACAGGGAGAATAGCAGTGTCCCTGCTCATGTCCCTGCTGTATGAACTGCTGTAGTCCAATGAGCTGTATACATTGTTTTAATCAATGATGGAATAAAAATTCAAGATTTCATCGTGAGGAGCTGGAATTTGCACCTTTTTTTTCTACATATCTCCAGTAATAGATCAGATAGACATTGTGGACAGCATTTTGAGCAACCTCTTCTTACCTCAGTACTTCTGATGTCTCCAGTATTAGATCAGAGAGATGGGTTGTACAGCAGTGTGATCAGCTTCTTCTGCTATACTGGGACTGTTAATGAAATTACAATTCTGTAGTGTCTTTTATTACAGCTCTCTGTTCTTACCATCCTCTGTTCTTCTGCCTTAATAGTTGGGCATAAATCCCTCATGTTAAGTAGTGCATCCCTACAGAGTCAGCACTGGGAGCACTGGTTGTACAGTGTCATAGTGTGCAAAGACACACTTCCAACTGGTGACGCTAGTTGTCATTTAAAGGGAATCTGTCACCTATTTTTAGCCCTATCAGCTGCCGGCACCGCCATCAGGGGCTTATCTACAGCATTCTGTAATGCTGTAGATAAGCCTCCGATGTAACCTGAAAGATAAGAAAAACAAGTTAAATTATACTCACTAGGGGGCGGGGGCAGGGGCGGTAGGTGTCGCGGTCTTGTCTGGAGCCTCCCATCTTCATATGATGCCATCCTCCTTCTTACTTCTGCAGCGGCTCCTGCGCTGGTGTACTTTCTCTGTCCTGTTGATGGCCAGGGTTAGTATAATATAGCGTGTTATTCTTATCTTTCAGGTTACATCTGGGGCTTATCTACAGCATTACAGAAAGCTGTAGATAAGCCCCTGATGGCGGTGTCGGCAGCTGATAGGGCTAAAATAGGGTGACAGATTCCCTTTTAAAAAAAAATAATCTAGGAATAATTAGAGAGGAATGGCAGAAGGCGAGTTCTCATAATAGATGTTCCAGAATTATTTCATGAAGAATACAATTAATCACTAAACTAGACATTTTACTAAAATGAACTGTGCATAGTCAGTCCCAGAAAATACCTCTAAGTGTAAATGTGGGCTAGACATTGCAGAACCAATTCTCTGTGTATCAAATTTGTAACAAATCAGGATGCTCATCATTTTGGCAAATCAATGTACAGTAGTGAACACTGTGCTTGTTTCTAATGTGTATACATGTAGAAAAGACTTAACAACCTATCTCTTGTTGTTAGCCCAGCCTTTGTCAGAATGGAAGTACTTGTGATGGCAGAGCTGGCAATGATTGCTTGTGTTCTTCATGTGACAACCATAAGTGGTGCCAGCTAACTCAATGTCCTTCTGGGTCGGTCTGCCAACTCGTACCTGGAGGATATGAATGTAAGTACAATGTCTTTCTACATAGGCGAATTTAAAGGTGACTTGAACCAGCTAGAAAATATGGACCTAAAAGATATTTAAATAAATGATCTGCTTTTTAGTTATTTCTGAAACTAATGTAATATTAATAATATATTTTTTTACATAGCATTAATTCTGAGGTTTCATATGCAACAAAATCCAACATTACCTAGTGACAAACTTTTAGTCTGTATCTTTCTAGAAAACCTTTGTTTTATCTACCTATTTTTGAATGGAAGTGCGCTGCATCTTATGGATGGCATGGCGTCTCACTGATCCCGCTGCATGGCGCATATTGCAATTCATATGTGCAGACAGAGTGACCAGAAGAAACAGTGCTGCTTTATTAGAAGATTTTTTTCCCTGCCGCTCCTTAGTGTCGCTATTAGTGATGACCAAGCGTGCTCCATTAAAGTGTTATCCGAGCACGTATCGAGTATTTTTGGCGTGCTCAAAAAAATGTTCAATGTTTGTTAGACAATAACTGCATGTGTTGCGTCTGTTGAATAGTCACAATGACTTGAGCATTTTTTAAGAGAACGCCTAAAATACTCAATTAGGACATAAGTGTGCTCGGATTACACCTTATCCGAGCCCGTTCGCTCATCACTAGTCGCTATCTATCATTGCCACACTGGTCTGTGCACTGATCACAGTGAAAATACTCTCATCAGAGGAAAGAACAGTGCAATAGTGTAACGGTGATTGATGTGGGATATTAGGGGTAGTACTCCGGTAGCTCTGGCTGACGGGATGATGTGGGATATTAGGGGTAGTAGTCCGGTAGCTCTGGCTGACGGGATGATGTGGGATATTAGTGGTAGTTGTCCGGTGGCTCTGGCTGACGGAATGATGTGGGATATTAGGGGTAGTACTCCGGTAGCTCTGGCTGACGGGATGATGTGGGATATTAGTGGTAGTTGTCCAGTGGCTCTGGCTGATGGAATGATGTGGGATATTAGAGGTAGTAGTCCAGTGGCTCTGGCTGAAGGGATGATGTGGGATATTAGTGGTAGTTGTCCGGTGGCTCTGGCTGATGGGATGATGTGGGATATTAGGGGTAGTACTCCGGTAGCTCTGGCTGACGCGATGATGTGGGATATTAGGGGTAGTTGTCCGGTAGCTCTGGCTGACGGGATGATGTGGGATATTAGTGGTAGTTGTCCGGTGGCTCTGGCTGACGGAATGATGTGGGATATTAGGGGTAGTAGTCCAGTGGCTCTGGCTGATGGGATGATGTGGGATATTAGGGGGAGTAGTCCGGTGGCTCTGGCTGATGGGATGATGTGGGATATTAGGGGGAGTAGTCCGGTGGCTCTGGCTGACGGGATGATGTGGGATATTAGTGGTAGTTGTCCGGTGGCTCTGGCTGACGGAATGATGTGGGATATTAGGGGTAGTAGTCCAGTGGCTCTGGCTGATGGGATGGTGTGGGATATTAGGGGGAGTAGTCCAGTGGCTCTGGCTGATGGGATGATGTGGGATATTAGGGGGAGTAGTCCGGTGGCTCTGGCTGACGGGATGATGTGGGATATTAGTGGTAGTTGTCCGGTGGCTCTGGCTGACGGAATGATGTGGGATATTAGGGGTAGTAGTCCAGTGGCTCTGGCTGATGGGATGGTGTGGGATATTAGGGGTAGTAGTCCAGTGGCTCTGGCTGAAGGGATGATGTGGGATATTAGTGGTAGTTGTCCAGTGGCTCTGGCTGACGGGATGATGTGGGATATTAGGGGTAGTACTCCGGTGACTCTGGCTGACGGGATGATGTGGGATATTAGGGGTAGTTGTCCGGTGGCTCTGGCTGACGGAATGATGTGGGATATTAGGGGGAGTAGTCCGGTGGCTCTGGTTGACGGGATGATTTGGGATATTAGTGGTAGTTGTCCGGTGGCTCTGGCTGACGGAATGATGTGGGATATTAGGGGGAGTAGTCCGGTGGCTCTGGCTGATGGGATGATGTGGGATATTATGGGTAGTAGTCCAGTGGCTCTGGCTGATGGGATGATGTGGGATATTAGTGGTAGTTGTCCAGTGGCTCTGGCTGACGGAATGATGTGGGATATTAGGTGTAGTAGTCCGGTGGCTCTGGCTGATGGGACGATGTGGGATATTAGGAGTAGTAGTCCAGTGGCTCTGGCTGATGGGACGATGTGGAATATTAGGGGTTGTTGTCCGGTAGCTCTGGCTGATGTGATGATGTGGGATATTATAGTGAATGTGGCTATGCAGAGTGGGCAGGGCTCTACACTCAGCTTTATATATATATATATATATATATATAGATAGATAGATAGATATTATCATTATAATTTGTTATAACTAACCGTAGTTAGTTACTATGCCAGGGCAGCGCTGGGCTCTTCAGCTAGGCTCTATATATAAAACTGAATATGTGTGTGTGTGTGTATCACCAACCAATCACAAAGCATCTTTCATTTCACCAGAGCTGTTCAAAAGAAGCAGCGCTGTGATTGGTTGCTATGAGCAACAGTTTTCCTTGCAACCGATCAATAAGCATCTATCATTTTATCAGAGCTGGTTAAAAGAAGCTGAGCTGTGATTGGTTGCTATGAGCAAGTTGTCCCACTTGACAACACCTCAGGAAACACTGACATGGTGGGAGAAGTCTAGCATCCCCGGAAACATAAGCTCCCAGCCATTGTCTGCCCCCAGAAAGGAGCAGAGAGCACATGACAGAAATTAATCCCCCCTCCCGTGCCTATATACCCATCACACTTCCTCCATCTCACAGGCACATCTTCCCTCTTAAAGGGATCATTGGTATGGAAGGCAGGACAAATCCATCCAGCGCTTTGGTTTTGACCCCAGGCCTCTCTTAAAGGGATCCCCGGTATTGAAGTTAGCAAAATTCCACTCAGCTCTGTGGTTCTGTCCCCAGGGTCTCTTAAAAGAATCATTGGTATGGAAGTGAGGGCAAATCCATCCAGCGCTTTTGTTCTGACCCCAGGCCTCTTTTAAAGGAATCCCCGGTATGGAAGTCAGGGCAATTGCCTTCTGCTCTGGTACTGACGCCAGGCTCTCTTAAAGGGATCTCCTGTACGGAAGTTAGGGCAAATCCCTCAGCGCTCTGATTCTGACCCCAGGGTTCTATTAAAGGGATCATTGGTATGCAAGTCAGGGCAAATCCACTCAGCGCTCTGGTTCTGATCCCAAGCTCTCTTATAGGGATCCCCGGTATGGAACATAGGGCAAATCCACTCAGCGCTCTGGTTCTGACCCAAGGCCCCTCTTAAAGAGATCCCCGATATGGAAGTGAGGGCAAATCCACTCTGCGCTTTGGTACTGACCCCAGGCCTCTCTTAAAAGGATCATTCGTATGGAAGTCAGGGCAAATCCACTCAGAACTCTGGTTCTGACGCCAGGTCTCTCTTAAAGGGATCCCTGGTATGGAAGTTAGGACCGTTCCACTCAGCGTTCTGGTTCTGACCCCAGGCTGACAGGATGATGTGGGATATTAGGGGTAGTAGTCCGGTGGCTCTGGCTGACGGGATGATGTGGGACATTAGGGGGAGTAGTCCGGTGGCTCTGGCTGACGAGATGATGTGGGATATTAGGGGTAGTAGTCCGGTGGCTGTGATGGGATGATGTGGGATATTAGTGGTAGTTGTTTGGTGGCTCTGGCTGACGGGATGATGTGGAATATTAGGAGTAGTCGTCCGGCGGCTTTGATGGGATGATGTGGGATATTGGTGGTAGTAGTCCGGTGGCTCTGGCTGAAGGGATGATGTGGAATATTAGGGGTAGTAGTCCGGCGGCTGTGACGGGATGATATGGGATATTGGTGGTAATAGTCCGGTGGCTCTGGCTGACAAGATGATGTGGGATAGTAGTCCGGTGGCTCTGACTGACGGGATGATGTGGGATATTAGGGGTAGTAGTCCAGCGGCTGTGACGGGATGATGTGGGATATTAGAGGTAGTAGTCTGGTGGCTCTGATGGGATGATGTGGGATATTAGGGGTAGTATTCCGGTGGCTCTGGCTGACGGGACGATGTGGGATATTAGGGGTAGTAGTCCGGTGGCTCTGGCTGACGGGATAATGTGGGATATTAAAGTGAATGTGGCTATGTGGAGTGGGCGGGGCTATACACTCAAGCTTTATATATATATATAATCATTATTTGTTATAACTAACCGTAGTTAGTCACTATGTCCTGGTGAATGTATGTATATATGTGTGTGTTTATCACCAACCAATCACGAAGCATCTTTCATTTCACCAGAGCTGTTCAAAAGAAGCTGAGGTGTGATTGGTTGCTATGAGCAACAGTTTTCCTTGCAACCAATCTCTAAGCATCTCTCATTTCACCAGAGCTGGTTAAAAGAAGCTGAGCTGTGATTGGTTGCTATGAGCAAGTTTTCCCACTTGACAACACCTCAGCAGACACTGACATGGTGGGAGAAATCTAGCATCCACGGGAACAAAAGCTCCCAGACATTTTCCACCCCCCAGATAGGAGCACAGAGCACATGACAGAATTTAATCCCCCCCTCCCATGAATCATTGGTACTGTATGCAAGTTAGGGCAAATCCACTCAGCACTTTGGTACTGACCCCAGGCCTTTCTTAAAGGGATTCTCGGTATGGAAGTCAAGGCAATTGCCTTCAAATGCTCTGGTACTGACCCCAGGCTCTCTTAAAGGGATCTCCTATACAGAAGTTAGGGCAAATCCCTCAGCGCTCTGATTCTGACCCCAGGGTTCTATTAAAGGGATCATTGTTATGGAAGTCAGGGCAAAACCACTTAGCGCTCTGGTTCTGATCCCAGGCTTTCTTAAAGGGATCCCCGGTATGGAAGTTAGGGCAAATCCACTCAGCACTCTGGTTCTGACCCAAGGCCCCTCTTAAAGGGATCCCCGATATGGAAGTGAGGGCAAATCCAATTTGCACTTTGGTACTGACCCCAGTCCTCTCTTAAAGGGATCCCCGGTATGGAAGACTGGGCAATTGCCTTCAAATGCTCTGGTACTGACCCCAGGCTCTCTTAAAGGGATCTCCTGTACGGAAGTTAGGGCAAATCCCTCAGTGCTCTGATTCTGACCCCAGGGTTCTATTAAAGGGATCATTGATATGCAAGTCAGGACAAATCCACTCAGCGCTCTGATTCTGTTCCCAGGCTTTCTTAACGGGATCTCCAGGATGGAAATTAGGGTAAATCCCTCAGGGCCCTGACCCCAGGCTTCTATAAAAGGGATCATTGGTATGGAAGTCAGGGCAAAACCACTTAGCGCTCTGGTTCTGATCCCAGGCTTTCTTAAAGGGATCCCCGGTATGGAAGTTAGGGCAAATCCACTCAGTACTCTGGTTCTGACCCAAGGCCCCTCTTAAAGGGATCCCCGATATGGAAGTGAGGGCAAATCCAATTTGCACTTTGGTACTGACCCCAGTCCTCTCTTAAAGGGATCCCCGGTATGGAAGTCAGGGCAATTGCCTTCAAATGCTCTGGTACTGACCCCAGGCTCTCTTAAAGGGATCTCCGGTACGGAAGTTAGGGCAAATCCCCCAGTGCTCTGATTCTGACCCCAGGGTTCTATTAAAGGGATCATTGGTATGCAAGTCAGGACAAATCCACTCAGCGCTCTGATTCTGTTCCCAGGCTTTCTTAACGGGATCTCCAGGATGGAAATTAGGGTAAATCCCTCAGGGCCCTGACCCCAGGCTTCTATAAAAGTGATCATTGGTATGGAAGTCAGAGCAAATCCACTCAGCGCTCTGGTTCTGACGCCAGGCCTCTCTTAAAGGGATCATTGGTATTGAAGTAAAGGCAAACCCCTCAGTGCTGTTGTTCTGACCACAGGCCTCTCTTAATGGGATCCCCGGTATGGAAGTTAGTACCGTTCCACTCAGCGCTGTGGTTCTGACCCCAGGGTCTCTTAAAGGGATCATTGGTATGGAAGTTAGGGCAATTCCACTAAGCACTCTGGTTCTGATCCCAGGCCCCTCTTAAAGGTATCCCCAGTATGAAGGTTAGGGTAAATCCCTCAGTGCTCTGATTCTGACCCCAGTCTCTCTTAAAGGGATCATTGGTATGGAAGTTAGGACCGTTCCACTCAGCGCTCTGGCTCTGACCCCAGGCTTATGGGATGATGTGGGATATTAGGGGTAGTAGTCCGGTGGCTCTGGCTGTCGGGATGATGTGTGATATTAGGGGTAGTAGTCCGGTGGCTCTGGCTGTCGGGATGATGTGTGATATTAGGGGTAGTAGTCCGGTGGCTCTGGCTGATGGGATGATATGGGATATTAGGGGAAGTAGTCCGGTGGCTCTGGCTGACGGGATGATGTGGGATATTAGGGGTAGTAGTCCGGTGGCTCTGGCTGACGGGATGATGTGGGATATTAGGGGTAGTAGTCCGGTGGCTCTGGCTGACGAGATGATGTGGGATATTAGGGGTAGTAGTCCGGTGGCTGTGACGGGATGATGTGGGATATTAGTGGTAGTTGTCACATGGCTCTGGCTGACGAGATGATGTGGGATATTAGGGGTAGTAGTTCGGTGGCTGTGACTGGATGATGTGGGATAGTAGTGGTAGTTGTCTAGTGGCTCTGGCTGACAGAATGATGTGGGACATTAGGGGTAGTACTCCGGTGGCTCTGGCTGACGGGACGATGTGGAATATTAGGGGTAGTAGCCCGGTGGCTTTGAAGGGATGATGTAGGATATTATAGTGAATGTGGCTATGCAGAGTGGGCGGAGCTCTACACTCAGCTTTATATATATATATATATATATATATATATATATATATATATTTGTGACGAAGTGTCAGCTGAGTCGTTCTTCTTAGCAAGAGTGGACCCTCTGGGCCGTGGCACCCACCCACCTAGGGCGAGCTGACCTAGTGAGAACCACCCCCTGTACAGGGAGTGTCAGGGGCAAGACCAAGGGGGTGAGCCACCACGGCTGCTGGACCAGACGGCCGGCTCAGGGAAACAAGACAAGGCAAGACGAGTCATTAATTCAAAGGAACTTCATTAAGGAGGACTTCAAGTACAACAGGTGCAAAACGTGAGCACACAGAACATAAAGCAGGGTGCGTGCAAGAGCACGCCGAGGTCCAAGACTTGTGGATCTCTTCAGAGTGCAACAGCAAACGTGAACACAGAGTTCATGAAACAGGGTGCGTGCAATGACACGCCGAGGTCCAGGCATGGAACGTGCAGATGGTACACGGTCATCGGACTCCGGACAACAGTCCACGATCAACCAGGGCATCAGGGTCTGTAGCTCAGAGGGTGATCGGCAGGATCCGGACATCCAGAAGTTAGCCAGGGTTCCATGCAAGGAAACAAGAGAGTTAGTGACATGGTGCGTGTCAACGGACACGCCAGGATCAAGTTCACAGGACAGAGACCGGCGCATGCTGAGGGGCATGCCAGGGACGGGTCAGGTTCACAGGACGGTCGGTGGCCTTCGCATGCCAAGGGGCATGCCAGGGAGAGGCACAGTACGGTGGCATCAGAATCCAAATGCTGGCATCGACCGACAGGGTCCAGGTATCTGGCTACGGACATCAGCTCCGGACATCAGGCCGCAGTCATCTAGGTCCGGACCTCTGGCAGCGGTCGGCAGGTTATGGAATCCGGCAGGCAAACTAGAGGTACAGAGAAGAGCAAAAGAGACAAAGGCTTTCTGCAAGAGTAGCACGAAAAGGCACAGTGAGAGATCCAGCGTGAGTGCAAGGAAGCACAGAGACCACAGCTGGGGAGCACCGGCAGGTGGTACTGACGATGGCAGTTGCAAGCGGGCACGACTAGAGGCGGCACCGCTGCGGGGCCACGCAGCCAGACCACTATAGCACTGGACGGGGCATGGCTGGGGCACACAGGTGAGCACGGCTAGAGGCGGCACGGCTGAGGCACACCAGGTAGGCACAGGCGACCAGGCACGTGCACAGAGGCACGGAGCCACAAGGCAGGGCTAGGCAAAGACACAGGACACAGACGCGTACAGCCAGTACGGCAAAGCCTAGTGCGAAAAGTGCAAGGGCGCACGAAACATCAGAGACAATACAAAGAACTAGGCAGAGACCTGTGCATGCAAAGAGCATGCCAGGGACAGGGACAGTCTAGCAGCGGAGCGTAGGCAGAAGCCCAGAGCCGGGCCAAGGAAGGACCTTGGGACTAGACAAAGCACAGAGCGAGGCCTGCACGTGTAGAGACACGCCAGGGACAGGGACAGTCTAGCAGCGGAGCGTAGGCCGAAGCCCAGAGCCGGACCAAGGAAGGACCTTGGGACTAGACAGGGTACAGAGCGAGGCCTGCACGTGTAGAGACACACCAGGGAGAGGTACAGAGCGGAGGCCTGCACGTGTAGAGACACGCCAGGGAGAGGTACAGAGCGGAGGCCTGCACATGTG
Organism: Dendrobates tinctorius; assembly: GCF_039654945.1. Lineage (NCBI taxonomy): Eukaryota > Metazoa > Chordata > Amphibia > Anura > Dendrobatidae > Dendrobates > Dendrobates tinctorius. The sequence goes on from NW_027361697.1 coordinate 55,771,603, forward strand.
AGGAGACACGTCAGGGACATGGTACAGAGACGGAGGCCTGCACATGTATTGACACGCCAGGGACAGGGTACAGAGGCAGGGTACCTGAAGCCACAAAGCAGAGCGAGACATGACACGAGGACAGAAACACGGAACAGAAACAGAGCAAACAAGGACTACAAGGCAAAGCAGAGCTGGGACAAAACATGGCACAAAGGACAAACACAAGACATGGCACAAGACAAGAGACGGAATACGAGCACGGAGCATGTGCAGAGATGCACGACAGAGCAGAGTGCAAGGGCACAGAATAGAGGGACCGCCCCACAGACCAAGCAGCCATGCAGGGACACCACACAATACTCAGGCCCAGAGCATAGGAAGGGGCGGCCTGATATAGGGCATAGCACCTCCTCTTCCAGGTCAGGACCAGGGGACCACTTCCAGGTTCAGATCCACAGGATAACAAAGCGTAGTCACATGATCAGAGTTCCAGACATGACGAGACGACTGCAGAATCAGTGCTGAAACCTAGACAGGTCACATGATCAGAGTTCTAGACATGATGAGATAATTACCAAACCAGACAGTGCAGGATCCTAGGAAAGGTCACATGATCAGAGTTTCAGACATGACGAGAAGATCACAGAAGGCAGAGCAGAAACGCAGGCATCCTGCAGCTCAGACATGAGGTGAGTGTGCACACTGCTCAAGGGAACATGCAGGATAGCAGACAAGATATGTGCATGCACATCGCTCCAGGAGTTCTTGAGACAAAACAGACATGGCAGACATGACAGACATGGCGGACATGACAATAATCATTATAATTTGTTATAACTAACCGTAGTTAGTTACTATGCCCGGGCAGCGCCGGGCTCTTCAGCTAGTACGCAATAAAGTTCAGTGCCGCTAGCTTGTGCACCCCTGTAAGGTTTTCGAATGCTATCGTGGTTGCCACATTACTGGCTCTGATCTGTGTTAGCAGGGTTGGACTGGCCCACTGGAGGACTGGAGGATTCTCCGGTGGGCCCCGGCACTGACATCTGCTGGAATAGTGAACATAAGTCATGTGTGCCAGCAATGTGCATACTGACCGCTCTCCCCCGTTGTCTTACTGGGCAGAGCAGTGAGACAGAAAAAGTAATCAGAATGCAAGAGCGCTCTGTTACTTACAAATAGTGAGCCGTAGTCTGCAGCAGGCGAGCGTGTCAGCTGTTATCAGTGACATGAGCACTGCTCTCTGACTAGCCGGGAGCAGGACGTCCTCCCAGCGTGACGTCACAACTACTCGTGGCTCCACTCAGAGCTAGTCAGAGAGCAGTGCGGGCGTCACTGATAACAGCTGACACACTCGCCTGCTGCAGACTGCGGCGCACTATTTATAAGTAACAGAGCGCTGTTGCATCCTGATGGCTTTTTATGTCACCGCTCTTCCTTGCGTTGAACAAGCAGGGAGTGCAGAGCAGCTCTTGATAAGGCCAACACTGATTGGCCACAGCACAGCTCAGGTAATGAGGTAATGAGCTGTGCTGTCATCTATAATGTGCGCTCTCCTCCCCCACAGTGTTGGCAGCAGAGGGAGATAGATGACTCAATGCTACAGCTGCAATGGTTGAAGACGGGCCCTCCTGCCAGCTTAATAGTGAGTAAGTGTGAATGGGGAGCCTTTAGTCTGGGATGAGAGAGGGGGAGGAGCTAAGTTACTGAGTGATGAATGAGGGCCCCATTGCCTCATCTCTCCTTTCACTCCTGACTGACTGCACCCTCTCCCTCTATGTCACCCCTGACTGAGCCCCCTCCGCCTGTATCACCCTTGACTGAGCCCACTCCCACTATATGACCCATGACTGAGCCCTCTCCTACTATATTACCCCTGACTGAGCCACCTCCACCTGTATCACCCCTGACTGAGCCACCTCCGCCTGTATCACCCCTGACTGAGCCCTCGCTCACTATACCACCCCTGACTGAGTCCCCTCCCTTGTATCACCCCTATCTGCACCCCCTCCCTGTATCACCCCTGACTGATCCCCCTCCCCCTGTATCACCCCTGACTGTACCACCTTGCCTTGGAATCACCCTGACTGAGCCCCTCTCCTCCTGTATTACCCCAACTGCGCACACGTCCCTCCGGATATCCTCCTGATTGAGCCTCTTTCCCCCTGTATTACACCTGACTGCACCACCTCCCTCTGTATCATCCTGACTGAGCTCCTCTCCCCCTGTATTACCTGATTGACTGTGTCCCCTCCCCCTGTATCACCCCTGACTGAGCCCCCTCTCACTATATTTCCTCTGACTGAGCCCCTCCCTTGTATCACCCCTGACTGCACCCCTTCCCCCTTATCACCCCTGACTGAGCCTCCTCCCCCTGTATCACCCCTGCTGAACCCCCTCACCCTGGATTCACCCAAACTGAGCCCCTCCCCTCTGTATTACCGCTGACTGCACCACCTCCCCCTGTATCCTCCTGATTGAGCCCCTCTCCCCCTGTATTACCCCTGACTGCGCCACCTCCCTCTGTATCCTCCTGATTGAGCCCCTCTCCCCCTGTATTAATGTGGTAGGGGGGCCGGATTGGGGGGTGGTCCACTGCTTACCACGACCGGACGATGCAAAAATGAGATGGAGGCAGAATTCAGTTGTAACAGATCCGGGTTTATTGGCCGTCCTCCTGACGACCTTAGCCATGCACCGCAGTTCTTTTACAGCTCTCCGTTTCCAGGCCCGGGTACCTTTCACCTTTCCTTTAGTCGTGATGATGTCCCTGGCGGATCTTTCGCTGGGGCTGTCCTAGACCAATCTACTGCCAGCGCTTCACCTGCCCGAGGTCGTCGTCCAATCGGTACCCCCGGGGCCTCGTCTGTCCTTCGGTACGTCTTGTCCGGGCCACCCCCCTGACTATCTTCTCCTGTCAGTCCCCTGGTCGAGCTCTCCACCCGGGACTAGCCTAACCTCTGGAACCCCAACCAGTACTATTTATCCCCTATCTCACTGGGAATTCCCCTCCTGGGTTCCTATCTCCCCGCCCCCCCCATGACTAAGCAGTTTCTATAGCCATAAGCTGATGTTAAGTCCTGAACTACAATCCCCCTGCCATCTTGTGGTCAAATTTCGGTACTGCACTCCCTTTTCTGTCTTTCCCTGCTGTTACCTTTCTGTCATTGCCAACCTCTGTCTGTAGTGCACAAATCGTCCCCTCCTACTTCCAGTCAAGTCTGTCCGTCAAGTCACCTTCCCCACACTACCCCTGACTGCGCCACCTCCCTCTGTATCCTCCTGATTGAGCCCCTCTCCCCCTGTATTACACCTGACTGCACCACCTCCCTCTGTATCATCCTGACTGAGCTCCTCTCCCCCTGTTTTACCTGATTGACTGTGTCCCCTCCCCCTGTATCAGCCCTGACTGCATCCTCTCCCCCTGTATCACCCCTGACTGAGCCCCCTCTCACTATAATACCTCTGACTGAGCCCCTCCCTTGTATCACCCTTGATTGCATCCCTTCCCCCTTAATCACCCTAACTGAGCCCTTCCCCTCTGTATTACCGCTGACTGCACCACCTCCCCCTGTATCCTCCTGATTGAGCCCCTCTCCCCTGTATTACCCCTGACTGCACCACCTCCCTCTGTATCCTCCTGATTGAGCCCCTCTCCCCCTGTATTACCCCTGACTGTGCCACCTCCCTCTGTATCCTCCTGACTGAGCTCCTCTCCCCCTGTATTAACTGATTGACTGTGTTCCCTCCCCCTGTATCACCCCTGACTGAGCCCTTATAATACCTCTGACTGAGCCCCTCCCTTGTATCACCCCTGACTGCACCCCTTCCCCCTTATCACCCCTGACTCATCTACCTCCTGTATCACCCCTGCTGAACCCCCTCGCCCTGGAATCACCCTCACTGAGCCCCTCCCCTCTGTATTACTGCTGACTGCACCACATCCCCCCTGTATCCTCCTGATTGAGCCCCTCTCCCCCTGTATTACCCCTGACTGTTCCACCTCCCTCTGTATCCTCCTGATTGAGCCCCTCTCCCCCTGTATTACACCTGACTACACCACCTCCCTATGTTTCATCCTGACTTGGCCCCTCTCCCCCTTTATTACCCCTGACTGACTGTGTCCCCTCTCCCTGTATCACCCCTGACTGTGCCACCTCCATCTGTATCATCCTGATTGAGCCCCCCTCCCTGTATCACCCCTGACTGCGCCACATCCCTCTGTATATCCCTGACTGAATGAATCCCCTTTCCCTATATCATCTCTGCTGAACCCCCTCCCCCTGTATCACCCCTGACTGCACCCCCTCCCTTTGTATCATTCCCGATTGAGCCCCTCTCCCCCTGTGTTACACCTGACTGACGATGTCCCCTCCCCCGTATCATCCCTAACTGCACCCCCCCTTTGCATCACCCTTGACTGCACCCCCTCCCTTTGTATCACCCCTGACTTCGCCCCCTCCCTTTGTGTCACCCCTAACTGCACCCACACCCTTTGTATCACCCTTGACTGCACTCCCTCCCTTTGTATCACCCCTGACTGCACCCATTCCCTTTGTATCATCCCTCACTGCACCCCCTTTCTTTGTATCACTACTGACTGTGCCCCCTCACTTTGTATCACCCCTGACTGCACTCCCTCCCTTTGTATCACCCCAGACTGCGCCACCTCCCTTTGTATCACCCCTGACTGCACCCCCTCCCTTTGTATCACCGTTGACTGCACCCCGTCCCTTTGTATCACCTCTGACCTCAACCCTCCCTTTGTATCACCCTTGACTGTACCCCCTCCCTTTGTACTACCCCTGACTGCACCCCCTCCCTTTGTATCACCCCAGACTGCGCTCCCTCCCTTTGTATCACCCTTACCCTTGACTGCACCCCCTCCCTTTGTATCACCCCTGACTGCATCCCCTCCCTTTGTATCACCCCTGACTGCGTCCCCTCCCTTTGTATCACCCCTGTCTGCACCACCTACTCCTGTATCACCCCTGACTGTGCCACATCCCTCTATATCATGCCTGATTGAGCCCCTCTGCCCCTTTATCACCCCTGACAAAAACTTTTTTCCCTACTACTAACAAAATGAGGCCCTTCATAAAATGTTATGGCCTTATAAGTGGCAGAGAGGTTTATGTAGAAAGTGTATGGAGGATGTGAGGGAAAGCTCTTTCGATATTGTTCATATGTCACACATAAGTGATTTAGGTCCCCCACCACTACAAGAGGGGACATTCACATAATGTATTTGCTCCAGAAATCAAATAGCAAATTAACAACGGAAATATCCACTCAGAAATTGTACAGATATTTTTGTGTTTACTACTTTGTAATGTCGCACCTATACCACTGACCTGATTGTTTGTATTGCAAAGGATGAAATCGGTGGTGAATATCCACAGTATGAATTGACAAATTGTTCATGTTAAACCTGCATCGGTTAATTCATGCCATGGATTTTCTCAGAGAATAGATGAGATACCGTAAAATCTCATTCACTACACTGGTGCTGTAAAATATTGGTTTAGTGGTTAATAAACACCAGTGGACATTTATCATTGAGTTTGCACAAAAATGTGGGTGCCAACCCCTGCTATATCATTAAGACGTGTACTGCCTTAGGCCTCATTCACACATCAGTATTTCATCAGTATCTGTATGCCAAAACCAGGAGTGTCTCCAAAACAAAGAACAGGATTCAGTCTTTCAATTATATTTTTTCTCGATAAGTTCCATTCCTGGCTTTGGCATACAAACACTAATGCAAAATACTAACCAAATACTGACGTGTGAATGAGCCTTTAAACTGTACCCTGATATTAGCGTGTTTTACCGCACAATCGGTGGTCTTGTATTTATTTCTATGTAGCTATATAGTGGGCCCCAGAAATGATTTTTTCTGGTGGGCTCAAGGTCCTACAGTCCGACGCTGTGTACTAGCTTCACACAGCCAGGAATACGTCCGTAGTGCCTTCAGCTCTGCTACTTGTGAAAATCCAAACTTAGGCTACGTGCACACGCTGCGGAATGGGGTGCAGATTTGGCCACGCGGATTTTGTAAAATCCGCAGGTAAATCTGCAGGTCAAAAGACCTGCGGTTTTACCTGCGGATTGCTCTGCGGTTTTGCCCTGCGGTTTTTCATCTCCACAATGGAGGAGATGGCAAACCGCAGCGGAATCCGCAGAAAGAATTGACATGTCAATTCTTTCTGCGGTTTCAAAACCGTGCGGAAAAATCCGCACCGTCTGCACTGCGTTTTTTTATTCCCATAGGGAATAATGGTACTGTACACCGCAGCAAAAACTGCTGCGGACCCGCAGCGGCCAAATCCGCTGCGGAACCGCAGCAGAATCCGCAGCGTGTGCACATACCCTAACACAATATTAACACACCCAAACCTTAATTGCAGGTTTAAATGAAAACCGTGGCCATGGGCCATTTGTAAGACCTGAACTGGAGGGAGAGATCTGTCCCACTACCATCCTACAGATCCAAAACTAAAAGCCCAAGACAGCTCTTCCTACACTGACTTGGGCAAATTACATGACCAAGTCCACACTTGCTTTTATTTTGCATGGTAACCACAGCTGTGGCTGTAATTGCAATGCATTACAGTGGGTTTAATATGCTTCTGAGTACATTCTGAAGGATACATAATGTTTTTTGGTTTATCGCATATGATTTCCCTCACTGTCTCACAGAGGAGCTGGTCTAGGAAGTGTTATAAAATGCATGTGTGGCGCCCCTGAGGGTCCAGTCGCCACAGAGGTACTACACCTCAGCCAGAGGTGTGGTACTCCACCCTCGGGTAAGGAGGGGACACTACCCAGTACCCACACACTAGCATCCAACACTAGACCTCTCCAGGCCAGGGAAGGACTAGCTAGAGGGTGTGGGTGGAGAAAGGAGAGAGGGGAAGGAGCTTAAGTTAGTGCTGGGGACTGGAGCATTGAGGAGCTCGTCCCTGGACTAGACAGAGAGTGAGAAGACAAAGAAGATGTCCTAGGGGCACGGGAAGTGAGGAATCCACCTGTGGCGCCCAAGTCCATGCTGACTGTAGTCGGGTGGAGTGACCAGGTCGCAGTAGGGGACCGGCCCTAGACTAGTAGAGAAACTGAGGACTCAGCTAGCAAACCGGAGGCTGCTGTATCTGCATGTGCTACAGCCAACCCTACACACATTCGCTGAAAATACAGCTAGATAGTATCATGGGGACCAAGAGCACGTCGCCTGACAAGATCTGAGGCTGTTTGCTTGGGACACTGTATGTGAGGCACAGGGCAGGAGAGCTGGGGGCCAGCACAGTGAGACGGCCAGGGAAGGACATCAGAAAGGGCTGCTGGTACAGCGTACCCCAAGTTACCTGAGAGCTGGCTGGGCCACAGACCCAGAGGACACCGCACCCCGGCTGGGGATTGTAACTGGAAGAACTGTAAGTAAAAGTATGAAGACTGCACTCCACTGTGTCCTCTGATTTATTTCCAGCGTCACCTGCCTTGCACTATAACCGTTTCCATCATCTACTATCTTTTATCTGCCCTGGAGCCAAGCTCTACCCATTGAGAGCTGTGCCAACTCTGCTGCATCAGTGGGTCTGAACTACAGCGACAGCCATACCATCCATTGCCGAACACCACGGGTGGCGTCACGTTAAATCCCATCTTTATTCCCCAAAATCAACATCTTTATTTCTATTGCACGCCCAGGGCCACGGACCGGGTCACTGCTGCCGTGACATCCCTAGCATCCTAGTGGGTGCTGCACATGGCTCTGGGACACATTGGTTAGACCGCTCACTGTCGTTCCACCAGTAGTAAGTATATTATTACAGTTCTCCATGCTGATCTGCAGCTTCACCTCATCAATATCTCACTGGTATTTGCTCTATTTGAAAGGTTTTAACACCGACCAGAGCACAGACCAGTGTGACAATGATGGATCATAAAGTTGAGCAGCGGCAGGGAAAAATATTCTAATAAAGTAGCAGTATGTTTGTGTGCTCAGTGCACACATTCACTCCACAACACTGAACATGGTGTCATCTCTCAACAGCGAGACCAGGCTGCTCAGAGCACATACGTCTCTTCCGTGCTATGGGGTAATGTAGTACTACAAGGAATGTCGGGAATTGGTTTTACTCATTAATTGAGAAGTTTTCAGGCCAAAAGTAATGTTGAATCTGACCCCATATGTTTCTGCGAATTGTTAATGAGTAGATATGGGGGTAAAGAAAAGATCTGAAGGAAACATTCTCTGTCTCTCACTTTACTGACAGGACTGACAATCTGGCTGACAATGCTGGCAAATAATGAAAACATTGACCATACCCAACAGGAAATTTTCTCATAATCCTCTAGTCTAATATCATGCATTCTTTTCCCTCCTGCACTTCATCTACCTCACTTTCTGTCTTTGAATCTGCAACAGAAGAAGAGGTTATCCAGCTCCTCGCATCTTCTTGCCCTACTACTTTCACCAGTGACCCTATTCCCTCACGTCTCCTTCAGTCCCTTTTCCCAGCTGTCACTACTCACCAAACTAAAATATTTAACCACTAGCTCTCATCTTGTATCTTTCCCTCTTCATATAAGCATTCCAGCATACACCCATTACTTAAAAAAACACTCCTTGACTAGAACTGTGCTGCTAGCTATAGACCTGCCTCTAATATTGCCTTTATTGCTGAATTTTTAGAAAGTTTGGGCCACTCCCATATACTCCGCTATTACTCTTTTCTTAACCCCTCTTTAATCCGGTTTCCGCTCTTTACAATCTACTGAAATTGCCCTTACTAAAGTCTCTAATGATCTAATAACAGCTAAATCAAAATAGTCACTACTCCATGTTGATTCTCCTGGATCTCTCTGCACCAGTCAACATTGTGGATTGTGGATCAACAGCTCCTCCTCACTATGCTATCAGGCTCAAAGATACTGCTTTCTCTTGGTTTTCTTCCTACCTCTCTGACCGCTCCTTCATTGCATCTTTTACTGGCTCCTCTTCCTCCCCTCTTCCCCTTACTATTGGAGTTCCTCAGGGTTCAGGTCTAGGTCCACTCCTATTTTCCCTATATACTATCTATACCTCAAAACATTTCTAGAATTTGACCTTTTCTTAGCTTTTAGGCTGTGTGTCCACGTCGCGTTTTTTAAGCGTTTCCGCTGTGTTTTTGCCGCTGCGGAAACGCTAATAAAACGCGCCGATGGTACCCAGGGTCTGGAGGAGAGGGACTCTCCTCCAGGCCCTGGGTACCATATTCCTGTAAAAAATAGAATTAAAATAAAAAAGATGGATATACTAGCCTCTGTCGGCCCCCGGAGTCCTTCCCGCCTCTCAGCCATGCTGCCAGCAGCTTCCATTCCCAGGAATGCATTGAGCGAATTACCTCTGATGACGAAGCGGTCACGCGAGACCACTACATCATCAGAGGTCATTAGTGCAATGTATCCCTGGGAGTAGAAGTTTTCGGCAGCGTCGCTGAGAGCCGGGAGGACTCCGGGGGCCGACAGAGGGTAAGCATTTATTTTTTATTTTTTTTAACATTCTATCTTTTACTATTGATGCTGCATAGGCAGCATCAATAGTAAAAAGTTGGTCACACTTGTCAAGCACTGTGCTTGACAAGTGTGACCAACCTGTCAATCACTTTTCCAAGCGATGCTTCAAATCGCTTGGAAAAGCGCTAGCATTCTGCAAGCTAAAAACACTTGCAAAACGCTTGTGTTTTGCGGGAAAACGCATGCAAATTCCACATGCGTTTCACCCGTGGCGGGGAGTTGCAGAAATGCTGCGGACAACTCCGCAGCATTTCTGCAACGTGGGCACATAGCCCAACTCTGCAAAAACTCAACTACTTCAACTTTTTACTAATCGGTCTCCCTCTTACTAAGCCCTCCCCCTCCAATCTGTCCTGAATGCAGCAGCCAGAATCATATTCCTCTCCAACGGCTACACCAATGCCTCTACCCTGTGCCAGCCATTGTACTGGTTGCACATCCACTACAGAATCCAATATAAACTTATCACTCTAACCCACAAAGCTCTCCCCAATTCTGGACCAACCTACATCTCCTCCTTCATCTCTGTCTATCACCCTACCTGTGCTCTCCGTTCCACTAATTACCTAAGACTAACATCCACAATAATTTGAACCTCCTACTCCTGTCTCCAAGACTTCTTTCAAGCTGTGTCACTTCTCTAGAAAGCACTACCCAGGACAATTGGATTAATTACCCATAACCACAGTGTTAAGCGTGCCCTAAAAACGCACTTCTTCAGACTGGCTTCTCACTTATGTAACTATTCCAGTTTTGGCCTTCCAAAATTTTCTTCAAAATCTGGACCCTCATAGCTTCTGTTTACACACCCGTCATGCACTTAATAGCGGTTTGTATCTGTACTTATTCAGATACTGGCTGGTGACCGATTTGTACAGTGTTATTTCAATACCCTATTTATTTTATTGATTGCTGGACCGTGCAATAAATGCACTTTTTACCATTTACCTTTCATGCCTTCTCTATTTTCTCATAGATTGTAAGCTTGTGAGCAGGGCCCTCACTCCTCTTGATATCTGTTGAATTATGTGTTTACTCTGTTATATCTTTTAATGTCTATACAAGTCCCTGTGAAGTGTAAAGTGCTGGGGAATATATTAGCACTATAGAAATAAAGAAATAAAAATGATTATAATTATAAAGTCATATGGCAAGGCTCATTAAAGGGTTGATATTGGCTGTTAGGATTGCTACTTCCAATAGGTGCCACTGGAGTTCTACTCCTCTTCCTCTCTGAAGAGGCAATTTCCATAGTCTAGTGTCAAACACTTTTGCAGTGTTCGCTTGCAATTAGGCAACTAGGCATCAACTTGAACTGTATTCTTCTCTCTTGCCCTCTTCCTTACAGAAAAATTAGCGCAGTGAGGAATGTTGAGTTAATGTGGACATGAAAGTAACCTCTACTGAAAGTTAATAAAAGGCAATGCAGGAGAGAAGAGCGCGAATAGGGTCTTATCCGACGGAGATTTCAAGATATAAAATCAACTTGCACCCACCCGATATTTCTTTTATATTAGAGCATATAAACTCATCAGAGTTTATACACATTATTAGCATATATAATAATATGATATTAACTCTTCATGACCGATCCTTTCTCTATACATTTGAAATACATATTAGCGGTGTAGTCCCTTCCCTTGATGAATTTTTTATACCATATATTCGTTCTCACAGTTTTTAGATATCAAAAATGATAATATAATAATATATTAATATTAAAATAATATAAAATAATTGGTAATGTATTTATTTTTGGAGGATATTTACTCCGTTTAAATTTTGTATAATTGCATTCCATGAAATAATCATACACAGGACGCATAAATTTATTTTATAATTTTTATTTTTTATATTTTTTATCTTTTAAACATGACAATTTAATTTTATTTTAATCAATATACTTATATAGATCTCCTATAGCTTTAATATTTTAATATTTCGTCTTTTTTAACCAGTTGGTGGTAACTACAACTTTTACATATATTTTTATCTACTTTTTATCCCCTTTTTTTCGTCTGGAACTTTGACTCATACTGTTGATAGACCTGAGAAATCTTGTCCATTTCCTTTTTGAGCTGGTTCGTTCCCCCTGTTTTTCACAATTTTTCTTTTTCTTTTCTTCATTTATTTTTGATATTTTCTTCTGTATAAAGTCACCTGTAAATGAGAATATATGATTATTGTTGTATAATGACAATTTCTCTGTTTCAAATCAAATCTCATGTCTTAAGCTGTAATGTGTCATGTACTGTACCATGTGTTGGTTTCATGAACTTTGACACTGTTTGACATGTGGTTCCCTTTGGCGCCAGTTTTGAATGTAGAATCTATTTAAATAGTATGTTGTGATCTGGTACACTTGTAGCATCTCCTGAGGAAGAAGTCCTATTGACTTAATAAACCATGTGGGAATCATGTGGGACTAGTGGATGAGGGCAGGTATATCTCGCCCAGATTCCTTTCCTATGTGGCCTAGTCTGGTCAGTATCGCACCTGCTTCCTAATGAATAATGGGAGGTGGATATAAAAGGATGCCAGGTGGTTGTGTGAGTGTCTCAGCCTGGGAACACAGAGAGCCTGTCTGTGTGAGAGACACACGTGAGTGGAAGCAGTGCCCACTGCAACTGTGGTTTGGCTGGACGGGAGAAGCCCGCCAGTTGGTAGTTAGGTTGTCCATCGTTTAGTTAGTGCCGGACAGGCAAGGATTTGTTTTATGTTTTATTTCCTTTTGCATTGCTTTCACCGTTAATAAACCTGACCCAGGGTCAGTTACACCCGAATCCCAGCTCTGCGCCTGAGTTTCATGGTGAATGCACGTGACCTTTGACGCCAGCAAAGGCGATCCCGGAGTGTTTTATCACATTGTGGTGGAGAACGCGGGCATCACGTTGCAAGCATGAGCATGGAGGACGTGGTGAAAGCGCTGGTACAGTCCACCGCCGTCCAGCAAGAAGCTAATCGGGTGATGATGGCCCAGCTGAAGCAGTTACCGATCGTTCGCTTCTCCAGCAGGTGGCGCAGCGCTTGGCAAGCTTACCTGAGATTAACCTGGAAGCCGAGTCGAGAGTGATTCACGTGAGTCGGTACTGGCAGAAGATGACGACCGAAGATGACGTCGAGGCATACCTGACCACGTTTGAACGGACGGCGTTGCGAGAAAAATGGCCGAAGGCAAGATGGGCCGGCCTGATTGCCCCGTTTCTTTCCGGTGAGGCCCAAAAGGCTTATTATGACTTAGAGCCTGAAGCTGCGCAGGACTTTGACAAACTGAAAGCCGAGATCTTGGCCCGGCTGGGAGTGACAACCGCTGTCCGTGCACAGAGAGTGCATCAATGGACTTATCAGCCGGATAAACCACCGCGGTCACAGATGTTCGACCTGATCCACGTGACGAAGAAGTGGCTACAACCCGAGGTGCTGACAGCGCCAGAGATAATCCAGAGAGTCGTCATGTACAAGTACCTGAGAGCTCTACCGCCAGCCCTGAGGAAATGGGTAAGCCATGGAAATCCTAGGACGGCAGATCAACTGGTGGATCTGGTTGAACGTTACTCCGTGGCGGAAGGACTCCGAGACGACGCTACCCCACCTCGTTCTTCATCATCTCCACGTGGAACCGGTAAGACTGTTCCAGGGAGTAGGGGAGATGGAAAAATCCCTAAGACAGTGGGGGAGGAAAACAGGACTGTCCGCACTGCGAGGCCGAGAGTAACGAACTATGGTCTAAGCAAGGGGCCCGTTAGGTGTTTCCGCTGCCAAGAGATGGGACATATTGCTGCGAACTGTACGGTCACTACTGAACCCATGCAGTGCGACGTCACAGACTCTAAAAACCGCATGTCTATGGTTGCACGGGTAGTGAGTATGAATGCCGGTCAAAAGGATGTGGAAAAACACTTGTGTGATTTAACTGTTGATGGCAAAAATGTGGTGGCATTGTTAGACTCGGGAAGTGTGGTGACTCTGGTGAAGGCCAGTCTGGTGTCAGCCCCAACTGGACCATCAGACAAATTTTCTGTAACGTGTGTGCATGGAGACACCTGTTCGTACCTCACCACGGTCATATGCATTACAACTTCCTATGGGTCTGTGCAACATAAAGTGGGACTCGTCCCGGCGTTATTGCATGATGTTATCCTGGGCCGGGATTTTCCCCACTTCTGGCAATTGTGGGAGAATCAGTTGATGCCCCAGGGTAATAGTGTACATGATTCTTCTCCCAGGGCGCGTGTGGGTCCCGAACCCCGGGAAGAGGTCTCCCCGGAAGACTCGGGGGAAGAGTCTGCGGGAAATGACCTGCAGTTCCCGTTTTCAGTCATGGCGGGTGATACGGAGGAGACCGGGGAAGAGGAGGAGGCCGACAGCTGTCCACCTCCCCGTTTGCCGGATTTAGAAGTTCAGAAAGATGACTTCCAAAGCGAGCAAATAAAGGATCCTACCCTTTCTCAGGCTAGGACAAATGTAAAAGTGATAAATGGGGTACCCGTAGAACCTGGCTCTAGGCTGGCATATCCTTACATGGTTCTGGAGAATGATTTACTCTATCAGATAGAGAAAAAGGGGGAAGATACGGTGCAACTATTAGTCGTGCCAAAACCCTACCGGCGGCAGGTGCTGGACCTGGCCCACGGACATGTGATGGGAGGTCACCTGGGAGTCCAGAAAACCACCGAAAGGATATTACACTGTTTTGTTTGGCCAGGCATGCATCACGATATCCGTGTATATTGTGAGTCTTGTCCTGACTGCCAAGCCTCTGCACCTAAGCCCCGGTTCTGTAGCCCTTTGGTACCCCTACCTATTATTGAAGTCCCGTTTGAGAGGATTGGGATGGATTTAGTTGGGCCCCTTCCACGGTCTGCACGTGGACACCAACATATCCTGGTCATCTTGGATTATGCCACTCGTTTCCCGGAGGCCATCCCTTTGCGTAACACGGCCACCAAGACGATTGCCAAGGAACTGGTGCATGTGTTTAGTCGGGTCGGTATACCAAAACAGATACTCACAGACCAGGGGACCCCCTTTATGTCCAGGGTAATGAAGGAGCTCTGCCGATTGTTACAAATCGAACCGTTACGCACATCCGTGTATCACCCTCAAACAGACGGGTTGGTCGAACGGTTCAATAAAACTCTGAAGCAGATGCTGAGAAAGGTGATAGACAAGGATGGGAAGAACTGGGACTATTTACTTCCGTATTTGCTTTTTGCCATCAAGGAAGTACCCCAGTCTTCCACGGGGTTCTCGCCTTTCGATTTATTGTACGCCCGACGTCCTCGCGGACTGTTAGACGTTGCAAAAGAAACCTGGGAGGGTCAGGTCACTCCGTTTAAAACAGTGATAGATCACGTCACACAAATGCAGGACTGTATTGCGGCTGTTATGCCTATCGTCAAAGAACACATGATACAGGCTCAAGGAGCCCAAAAAAGAATCTATGATAGGGGCGCCAAGATCCGTACGTTTGCACCCGGAGATAGGGTGTTGATCCTGGTCCCCACGGTGGACAGTAAGTTCCTGGCAAAGTGGCAGGGCCCCTTTGAGATTAAGGAAAGAGTTGGTGAAGTAAACTACAAAGTATACCAGGCAGGTAAACGGAAACCTGAACAGATTTATCATGTAAATCTGATAAAACCCTGGAAAGATCGGTCTGCCTTGTCAGCGGAGCTGGCCCGTCCCGTCTGCTCGCATACCATACCGGAGGTACGGGTTGCAGAGACTCTCTCGGAGCGGCAAAAGACTGAGGTCAAGCAGTTTCTACTTCACAACCAAAAGTTTTTCTCAGAAAAACCCGGGCAGACTACGCTAATAAAACATGACATCGTAACGGAACCTGGTGTCACAGTTCACGTAAAGCCCTACCGAATCCCGGAAGCGCGCCGTGAAGCCGTTTCCCGAGAAGTAAAGGCAATGTTAGAGTTAGGTGTCATTGAGGAATCGCACAGTGCTTGGTCCAGCCCGATTGTGCTAATTCCTAAACCGGACGGCACCATCCGATTCTGCAATGACTTCAGGAAACTGAATGCGGTCTCAAAATTTGATGCCTACCCCATGCCCCGGGTCGACGAGTTAATAGATCGGTTAGGAAAAGCCCGGTATATTACGACCCTAGACCTAACAAAGGGGTATTGGCAGATCCCTCTGGTGGAGGCTGCCAGAGAAAAGACAGCATTTGCTACCCCAGAAGGTCTATTTCAGTATGTGTATATGCCGTTTGGGCTGCACGGAGCACCGGCGACCTTCCAGAGACTGATGGATCGAGTCCTGAGGCCACATAGGCAGTACGCTTCGGCCTATTTGGACGACATTGTCATTTACAGCTTGGACTGGGAGACTCATCTCCAGAAAGTACAAGCTGTGATTGACGACCTGTGGGAGGCAGGTCTAACCGCGAACCCCAAGAAATGTCACATCGGGCTAGAAGAAGCCCGGTATTTGGGGTATGTAATTGGGAGGGGTGTTGTTAAACCCCAGGTTGATAAGATTCAGGCGGTTCAGGACTGGCCACAACCTGTCAACAAGAAGCAGGTGCAAGTCTTCCTGGGGATCGCCGGTTATCATCGCCGGTTCATACCCAATTTTGCAGCCATTGCTACCCCCCTGACGGATCTTACAAAAGGGAAAGACTCCGTCATGATTAAATGGAGTTTAGCGGCTGAAGAAGCCTTCCATAGCCTAAAACGGGCACTTTGCTCTCAGCCCGTACTGGTGACTCCGGACTTCCGCAGTGAGTTTGTGGTACAAACGGATGCCTCTGATACCGGTATCGGGGCCGTACTCTCACAAGTGAGGGACGGAATGGAACACCCAGTCCTCTATCTCAGCAGGAAGCTGAATAAACACGAGCAAAGGTATGCAGTCGTAGAAAAAGAGTGCCTCGCCATTAAGTGGGCTCTAGAGCCCTCAAATATTACCTGGTGGGCCGAAAGTTCAGGCTGATCACGGACCATGCCCCTCTCAAGTGGATGCACTTGAACAAGGAACGGAATAGCCGGGTGACCCGGTGGTTCCTTGCCCTGCAGGCCTACACTTTTACGGTGGAGCACCGCCCAGGGGTACAGATGGGAAATGCAGATGCCCTGTCCCGAGTGCACTGCTTGGCGGGTGTCATTGCTCGACCGGAGTGGTCTGAGCAGAGGGGGGGGATATGTGGGAATCATGTGGGAATAGTGGATGAGGGCAGGTATATCTCGCCCAGATTCCTTTCCTATGTGGCCCAGTCTGGTCAGTATCGCACCTGCTTACTAATGAATAATGGGAGGTGGATATAAAAGGATGCCAGGTGGTTGTGTGAGTGTCTCAGCCTGGGAACACAGAGCGCCTGTCTGTGTGAGAGAGACACGTGAGTGAAAGCAGTGCCCACTGCAACTGTGGTTTGGCTGGACGGGAGAAGCCCGCCAGTTGGTAGTTAGGTTGTCCATTGTTTAGTTAGTGCCGGACAGGCAAGGATTTGTTTTATGTTTTATTTCCTTTTGCATTGCTTTCACCGTTAATAAACCTGACCCAGGGTCAGTTACACCCGAATCCCAGCTCTGCGCCTGAGTTTCATGGTGAATGCACGTGACCTTTGACCCCAGCAAAGGCGATCCCGGAGTGTTTTATCACAACCATCATTCCTTATCTTCAGCACCCTTGGATCTCTAATTGTTCAGCAGCTCGGGCTATATCCACTATATTTTCCAATTTTAACACTGTACTGAAAGTTGGTATTTCACATGAAGAGTAAGATGCTATGCAAAATGTACCTGTCAGAGAAGAGAGCAAACAAAGAAACGAAGAAAGCCCAATATACTATAAAGTAAAACATGTACTTTATTAGGATAATAAATTTAAAGAACAGATACATGAGGGAGACAAAGTGCATATGTGCATCAGAAAAAATCCAAAGGATGCAGGGAGCAAACGGCATCAGTATGATGTAGTATTACACATAATACATGTATAGAAAAAATGAAATAAGTTATGGTATATAAGTAGGTTGAATAACTATATATAGAATAGCATAATTCAACTCAAGCAATAATCACACCAAAGGTCATGGAGCCATAAAATCACATTTGCTTAATCTTACCCAAATAGTAGTGACCACGATACTGCAGCGCCTGCACCCACTCCAACGCGCGTTTCGGCGTTGCCTTCATTGCCCCCACAACTTATTTCATTTTTTCTACATATGTATTATGTGTAACACTACATCATACTGATGCTGTTTGCTCCCTGCATCCTTTGGATTTTTTCTGATGCAGATATGCACTTTGTCTCCCCCATGTATCTGTTCTTTAAATTTATTATCCTAATAAAGCTCATGTTTTACCTTATAGTATATTGGGCTTTCTTGATCATTTCTTTCTTTGCTCTTTTAACTATTTTTGCGATTAGCCCTTGATTTGGTCCTCTAATAGCACCAATATGTGCTATGTATTTTGTATGGTGATTATATTTTGATTATAATGGTGCGTTATACATTGCCGAGTATTATCTTCACTGTCAGAGAAGAGAATAGAAGAGCCAACTAGTTGTTCAACTTGTAGCTTTCTTTGAGTTCCTTGCTGTCAATAACACTTATGTTTGTTCTGTTGTCTATTCACATAAATCAAATGTATGAACAGATGTGACTTGATTGATGCTGAACTATTAAAAACCTAAACTGACTGACTAAAGCTACTTTTGCATCCACCTGATAATTATTACACCCTGCAGTAAGACATTAACCTATGATAATTTCTGCTTATATTTTCATCTTGTATATCAGGTATTTCCAATGCACTGTTCAGTGGTAATGGACAAGCCATCAGTTTCAGAAGTAATGGGAAAATAAAGAGGGACCTCACCAACCTAACCATTGGCTTCCGCACTGTAGACTCTGTATCCGTGCTCCTGCATGCCCAACGAGAACCAGAAATCATTCGGGTTAACATCCAGAATAAATTTCTACATTTTCATCTGCAAAGTGGCAGCGACCTCAATGCAGTGAATCTACTGAGTAAAGAATCAGTGAGTGACAGCCAGTGGCACACTGTCACCGTATCAATGACAGCTCCTGGATCCCACTCCTCAACGTGGCAGATGGAGATAGATGGAAAGCCAGAGAAAACCGTCAGTTCACTCGCAACAGGAAATCTGAATTTTCTCAAGGAAGACACAGATATTTTCTTGGGTGTAGACATTGATGGAATGAACAGGAACTTTACGGGATGTCTTGGCACAGTGCTTATTGAAGGAATACACTTGCCATACTTTGCAGATAGGGATTATCCAGTGGTCAAACCACAAGTAGAGCAATTTATAAAAACGTCTCTTGAGATTGTTGACATCAGATGTTTAGTGTCTGATCCCTGTGCCTCTAACCCATGTTTGTTTGGAGGAATCTGTCGCGATGTCTTCACCCACCCAGTCTGCATTTGTCCTGAAGGAAGAAGTGGAGAAATCTGTGAAAATAAAACCACCGCGTGCCTGCCTAACCCATGTGCACATGGCAACTGTACTATCAAATCAGGTGGTTACAAATGTGAGTGTAAACCTGGCTACACCGGACGTAATTGTGACTTCTTTAGCTGTCACGGTCGTCCTTGTCCTAAAGGTGCCACCTGCGTTATGAGAGCAGACGGATTCTTTTGCCTCTGCCCAGCTAATGTCACAGGGAAGCACTGCAGGTGAGAACTAAGCCAATCTCATCATCACGTATGTTCTTGCATTTAGAGACAGTATATGATGGCCATTCTGTGTTGTGAAGTGGGTAGTCATAGAATCTGGAGTCTGTCCATCTACGTGTCATTCCATAACTGCACCTTCATTTTTATGTCCTTCACAGTTTGTCCTCATCATCTGCAAAATCATCTCTGAGTGTGGTAAGAATGTATGTATCATCTACCGCTAAGAGATGTGTGTATGTTATGTAGATCCCTTAGCTACTTCACCAATGCAGCACGGCTCCTAGACAAAAAAGATTACAGTCAGATGAAGTCACCATTTTCAGTTTTCTTGCAGATTTAGGAGAGATAGTTGTCACCTGAAATCAGTCTCATGTTTATGGGGACCTTTCTGTTATGTGCTCACATAGTTTTTGACAAGCTTTTTGGAGTGGGTAAAGAAGCACTAACATCAAAATTTATTCTCCTCTTAATATATAGTTGTCATCATATTATCTAGCACTGTGTACTTACAATTGCTCTTTTTATCTTTCTACCCAGTTAATTCTTCTGTTTTCCATTAGGTCTATGACATCACCTGATTAAAAACAGACTAGCTGAATCCTTCTAAGCTCTAAGAAGAAATAGGAGGTCAATTTTCACTTTATGACTCATGAGTCACTGCAAAAATCAGCAGCTAGTTAATATTTTGAGCATTTTTTTCCATTTCGGTTTTTGAAAATTGCCTGGTAGGAAAAAAGAAAATGCATCTCATTTCTTGGTAGTGAGACTCCTGCTGGAACTCGTTCCACACTAGTCACTGTCCAACAAAAAGGTTGCATAAAACACTTCAGGAAAAAAACCTTTTCCAAAAACGCTCACAAAAGAGTATTTGCACATAACGTATTTTTCAGTCTGCGTCCACCTGGAATTTGCTTGAAAAAAGTGCCTAAAAATAATTAACATAAAGTACACCAGTGCAAAAATGATATTTCTGTGCACAGGCTCAGTGTAATGTAATTTCTTTTAATTGCTTCAAGGTTCGGAAACTGTGAAGTGGTTAAAAGAAGTAGCGTTTTCATTCCTTGGGCAACTTTATTTGAAAGCCACCACGCTATACACTTGAAAGTATAGAGTAAATATGTTTTCTGAAATCTCATGCACATGCTGCTTATTGTTTCCCTGCAGATCTGAAGCAGTGTAAATCCGCAGCATGTCAATTGTTTTACCGTTTTTGCAGTATTTATCACTCATTGAAATGAATAGGGAATAAATGCATCAAAAACACAAGTAAAAATACAGCAAATTTTATGCAGCGTTTTTACTGCCAACACAATCCAAAAACTGAGCGTGTGAAAATACCCTTGAGAACAGTGTGTGCACCTAGACAAACTGCCCAAATAAGGAGCATTTCCTGTTCTGTACAAAATTTGTTTTTTTTATCGCATCAGAAAATCTCTGTTGGTGCATACCCTTAATCTATGTGCATATGGAGTCTTTCTGCAGAGGTTAAAGTAGAAACTGACAAAGTCTAAATTTTTGAGGTGTTTTTAGATTTTGATGAGCACTTAGAAAGTTTTCACTCAGTTTCGACTCTACGACCTCCTCCAAAACTCTGTGTACACATACCCTTAGAGAAAATTATCTGCTTTCCTCCAAAACACAGTACCATGATTGTCAAGTTGTGTGACATTTTGCAGAGGTGCCCCAGTTACATCACCAAAATAAAGCTGCAAAACCGAAACAAACCTTGAATAAGTGTGAAGTGGACCTGATTCTAGTAGCAGGCTGACGTTTTTAAGCATTGTGTAACGTGACGCGGGGTGGTAGTCATGGGCGATGTACTCATCTCTTACACTTTGGCACGTTACATGAAGGTGGGGGTCCTGGCTGGGTGTGTGGACTTTTGCTGTGAGGGCACCACGCCCATTCAGACTGCATGTAACCAATGTTACTGGTTGGCCAGGACCAGATGTTTGACATTTCAAGGAGGGAGACCACCAGCTTAAAATAAACTTTTTACTGAACAATAACTTGAGGAGGGTTCTATACAGCAGATAGGGGGTACACATCTTCTCAAACGTTTCCTTCCAAATGCATAACATTTTCCTCACACAAATTCAATCTATTTCTCTTCTTAATTGTTCTCTGTTTCTACTATTCCTCACTTCTTCACCACAACCCAGCTCAACACCACAGCTTAGCTAGCAAAAGTCCTTCACTCAACCTGTGGTTCCGCGTCTTTCCTTTCTGGGGAAGTATGGTGCCAGTGTAAGGGTTGACCAGGACTATAGTCGTGGCCAGATACACTAAAGTATCAGTGTCCAGGCCTTCCCTCACAAAAAGATACAATTCACTGTACGGTGTACCTGCGTCTCCAGGATCAGGTCCTCCTAGGTACTTCCCAAGCGGCGATGGCCCGTCTCCGAGGCGACTCCCAGTGATTGAAACACAGTCCATGGTAACTTTGAACGGTTTCTTTACTGACAATTTCACACAATATATCCACAGTTGGCGCATCATAGATTACACATTCGTCTTTACTTGCTTCCTCAGCTTTCCCTACTTTGCTGATGCTTCTATACAGCACGTGCCCGGACCGGACCTAGACTGCTTCCCAGCTTCTTCCTGGCCTAACCTCGCCATGGTGACAATTCCTTCTACCTGTTTTGCCGCAGACTTGAAATCATCCGCCACCTGGTTTGGCTGCCTCTGGAAAAGCATCCGACCCGTCTGTGCCGCTCCCTGCAAAGCTACAGCATCCTTCTGTTCCTCACTCTGTCCGACTCCCGCCCTAAGAGCGTCCGCCCAGGCTACGAGTCGCCACATCTTCTCTACTGCTTTGGCCCACTATACTGATGTCCAGTAGCCCGTGGATAACTTGGACTGTCGCTGCTTAAAGTTGTGTGGCTGCCGAGCTGTCCTGGGCCTATAGCCCATGTGGACACTTCGGGCACCCTGGCCTCGTCTGAACTAACTTCCCTCTCATCTGTCCTTAACTCCTGGCAGCCCCTCCTACACTTAACCCTATCCTACTAAGAGCTATATAGACTAGAGTGCCCCCCTCTAGTGTGCAAAGGGTGCAATACACTTTCACTATCTAAAACATAGCATTTTACAATGAAACACAACATATTTACAGCACATGGTAACACATATTGGGTCGCCCTCCCAGGGCTGTGGGGTTCTCGGTACCAGGCCGGTATCGGTGGGATTTGTTACGGCAGCAGTGACCCGGTCCGTGGCCCTGGGCACCCAAATAATAGGGGAGATTGAATGGTGGAAATGCAATGGATTAGATGAATAGCTTGTGACGCCACCTGTGGTGTTCGGCAATTGAGATGTTAAGCCGACGCTGCATGCAGATCCTCTGGGACTGGTGGTGTGGTGCAGCAAAGATGTTGAAGCTCCCCACAGGTGGAGCTGTAGTCCCAGTGCAGTGTAAAAAGGGGATAATAGTTGGGAGACGTGGATGGTGCAGAAATGTAGCAGTGTTGAGTATGTTGGCGCCGGAATGAGTAGAGGACACAAGGGCTTGTAGTTCCAAAGCTTTACTCACAGTCTGTAGTACGTACAGGTGCCTGCCTCTGTGCTGTGTCCTCCGGGTCAGGGGCTCAGTCAACCTCCAAGTAAGATGGAATGCTCCCTTCCAACACTCCGCCAACATGTGCCTTTCTGAACGTCTCCTCTATAGCGCCTTTGAGTGAAGTACTCCCAGTACTGAGTTACACTGGAGTTCCTCCTGTCAGATGTTCCCAAGAACTATACTTGTACGGCAGACAGCTGTAGCCTGCTTCGGGGATTCCTTATTCCTAAGTCCCAGCTCACTATCAATGTTGCTGTTGTGCCCTCAAGTCTTAGATAGGAGTAGTGCATTTACAGCCCACTACTCCACCGGTGTCTGCTGTAGGACCCTTAGTATCCATACAACCTCGGGGACCGTGCCCCGGCCTTGAGCTTAGAACTTCTAGGCAGGTTTCTCTTCTAACCCACGTCCTCTGTTCCCTTTTACTCCTACGTTCTGTACTAGTCTTTCCTTCTTCTGGAAGATCAGGTTTCTCTTCAATGTCTGTCTCTTTCTTTCCTTTCCCGTGCCAGCAGACCCAGGTCACTGTGATCTGCTGCAGCACTTCCTTCCTCCATCCCTCTCTCAGGGATCTCCTCTCTCCTCACTCTCTCTGACTCACTGATGGACTGACCGACTGACTGACTGAAATCCTAAACCTTCCCGCTCTTTTATGTATTCTAACTCCACTCGCCTCCCAGCACGTTTCGTATTCCAAGCAGGGAGCTACCAAAGGTGCTCTGCTACACTCCAAGCAGGGAGCCGCAATGTGGCTTTGCTACACTACTTTGTGATGATGGGTGCAGGTGTTGGAGTGTGGTCAGGAGCCTCCAACTTACCTGGATGTAGGGGCACCACACCTCAGGAGGAGGTGCAGTACCTCTGTGGCAACTGAACCCTCAGGGGCGCCACAATATTACAGTGTGGCAATACCATTAATTCTGGGTGGTAATACATGTGAACATGTAGCAGTACCATTTAGCAATGAGTAATAAATACAATGTTGAAAATCTTACTTAACCACTTTACACCAGTATGGCCGATACTTATCTTCTCTCCTACTGATGCTCTGGAACTTTCTTCATCTCGCATACTTTGTCATGTCTAGGCCTTTTGGAGTTATAAACTCTGTGTTTTACTGCTAGACATCTTATCCCGGGACCCTTCACTGGTAAATCACTTTGTGTCTCAGTCACTCTTTTACTCTTCCTGATTTCTGCTCCAGATCATTTTTTATCTCAGTCTCCTCTCACAGCTAGGGACACCCCAGAAATATGGCACTGATCACACCAGATCTCTTCTGTAGGCACTCTGGGATCTATCTGATGTCCCAACAGGAAACTGTCTCTGTCCCTTCCACTTAGCCTCTCCCACTCTGGGCTAGTCCCAAACATTAACTCTTACTTTCCATATTGTCAAGTAGCAAACCTTATCAACATTACTAACGCAAGTCACAATTCACAATAACACTTGTTTCTTCAAGGGGGAATGTGAGCAGTATGCCCATGTCCTTACACATGTTCAGAAAACATATGGTGAGATAGATTATAAAAACTTTCATTCAGTCCCTGAAGAGAAAGATCAATTTGAACTCCTTCTGTAGGATTCTCCTATCTCTGGTATTACCTCTGGGAGAGGGATGTACTCTCAAAGCACCTCAACAAAACGGATTTTCTTTCTTTCAATGAGTTAGACGAGATGAATATTTTAAGAAATTTATATTATTACAAATTAAAAATATGTACCATAATAAATTATCAGAAAGATTTACAGCTTGCAAAATTCTTTGCTGTCGTTCAGCTGTTCCTTTTGCTAATATCTGGATGGCACTATATGGTGGTCATTTACAGGAAAACTTCTAAAAGCATTTACTACCTATGTAGTAAACTGTTCTTCACTGGCATAGATGGTGAAAGAGTATATGAGTATATTTCATAGTAACGCCATTGACTCACTCATTAAGCATATACACATATTTCTCTAACCCTTGTCTCTATCTCCATGAGACCTGAGTGTATAGGCTCTTTGTGGGGTAATGCCATTTTTAAGTTTTCGAGTGATGATCACCCACATTAGCTTTCCCTCCCTTCTTACAGCATGCAATGATGTATCCCTCTCTCTGTTGTCTCCGGTCTGCTATTTAATGTGTTGCTCTACCACTTTTATATAATATACTGTATACAGATATATTCGGAGATCATATAAAGAGGGCGTTTCACCAGTTTAAACATGTTAAACTGACAAATAGTGTCTGTAGTGCTGAATAAAACATTGCTTCTAATCACAGTAGATGTTGGTATTGAGATCAGTGAGCAGAGCTATGTTGTGTGTTATTGCAAACATGCTTGATTCTGCAGTTCTCATCTCACAGTGCTGTCAACTCTACTGTACTTCTCTCCCCACACTGACAGTGCAGTGAGATGAGAGCTGCAAGAAGTGTTAGTAATGACACACAGGTCTGCTCTACTCCCCCTCTCTCCACTATAACAGTGCTCTGGGATAAGAGCTGCAGATGACAAGATGCTTGTAATGACACACTTCTTTTCTGTACCCCCCCCACTGATAATGCTGTGAGACTAGATATGGAAGAAGTGTTTGTAATGACACACAGCTTTTCTCTACTCACCCCCCCCCCACACTGAAGTGCAAGAAGTGTGTCATGACTCTAGACAGGATGGTTCCGCCTCCATCCTGGTCAGGTCAGGTCCGCCTCTCTTTGGTTCTGGGGCGGCTATTTAATGTTGGCAGTTCCAGGATTTGGTGTCAGTGATACTTCCGTATACTCGGTTTGTGGTTACTGACCCAGGTTACTTGTCCGTAAACGTTGTGCCTCTGTGTTTTGTGCTTTGCTGTGTATGACCCGGTTTGTCCCCTGAATTTTACCTCTGCATCCAGCTTTGTACTGCCCTGTCCCTCCTGGTTATGTGACCCCTTGGCTTGTCTCCGTTTACTCTTTATCTTATCCCTAGGTACTACGCTCTCGTCTGGCTTTTGACCCTCGGCTCTCCTTGACCGCATTTACTGTCTGTGCCCTGCGCTCTGCACGTTAAGTTTCTTTCCCTGTACTCATGCGCCGTGACTCCGCCTCCCTGGTCATGTGACTGCTTAGTGCCAGGTCCTGTGCTCATTGGATTAGTCTCAGGTCCTTGCGCACTGCGTGCCTTGTTCCTGTACTCCCTGCGATCATTCACGTGCCCCCTGATAGCGCCTCTAGGCAGCACCAGTGACACCATAGGTGTCATCACAAAGTGTTTGTAATGACACACAGCTTTGCTCTACTCCATCTCTGCCACACTGGCAATGCCGTGGGATGAGAGCAGCTGTTGCAGAGTTGTATGTAATGATATACATATCTGCTCTACTCCCAACCCCACACACTGACACTGCCATGAAATGTGAGCTGGAAGAATAGTTTGTAATGGCACACAGCTCTACTCCACTTTTTTCCCCACACAGTGAGCTATGGGAGGAGAGCAAGGCTGTTTGTCTTTGTCTCACAAAGAGAAAGCCAGGTTTGACATTCAGGGGATTGTGCTTATAATTGGGCAATGGCATGCAGGGGAAAAAGTACACACCCCTAGAGAAGAAACTCTGCTGGTGAGTGAAAATTATACCCTAAATGTTAAAAGCTAATATCTTCACAAGTCTGTAGACACTATTCTACTCATCTCTTCAGACACTATTCCATGAAGTGACCAGTTTAACATGCTACAAATTGTGAAAGGTTCTCCTTAAATAAGTTACTTTATATGTTTTTAGAGATGTACTGGAATCAGTCTGCCCCATGCATGTGCCATATACATGTCATCCACATCTTGTAGTAGATCTAACATCCTGTTCTTGGTGGTTGCTCCACAGCGTCTGAACACTGTAGATAAAAAGTAGATGGAAGTAATAGAGTTTTATAGATCTGTATTGCTAACAAGGTTATGCAGCTTTATTTTGTGAATGTTTTGTAGCTCAGTTCACTTCTGCACTTAGTGTTTTATGGTCCAAGTCCCCATGTAGCCATTGGCGTTTTGTACCACTGTTTATGTGTGCAGTATAACTGCTCCTCCAAACTCAATATCCTTTATTTCTAATTATTGCAGCTATAATATAATGCCTTCCATTTTCTGTGGCGATGAAAAGAAAAACGTAACCTGCTATAACCACAGTAACTGCACTCAGGAACGAGGGGTGCTAGGATGTTCTTGCCAACCTGGATATGCAGGAGATCAGTAAGTTGCACCATAGCCCCCCATGATGGATTTTACTCATACGATATATTAACACATCCTTTTAATGTATTGTAAATCTGACCACTCATAGATTGCTGTTGGTCAAGAATGCATGTGTCCTGACTGGGGAGAGGGGAGAAAGCCGATGCCATACACCTTTGGGGGCTGCTAATTTACCCGGAGAACAAAAGGACTGGCATGTTGAAATCCAACCGTATGATCCTTTTTTGCTGTTGTGATAGGGTCAGGACAGACACTGTATTAGGTAGATGGGTTCAGCCAAAAAAATCTAATATATATGGCCAAAACAATCTGAAAGGAAATCCTTTAATACAAGCACTTGAAATCTGCCCTTGGTGAGAGCCAACTTGTTGGTGTATCTATGGAACAAGTGGAGGCAACAGCTGAACATTTCTTTAACCCTTTTGCTACCACATTATGTAAAATAGCGTCATGTGGTCAGAGCAGATGTGTAGAGCGGGCTCAGAAATTGAACCTACACCACACCTGGTAAATGCCAGCTGTTATACACATGGCATCTGCCTGTAACAGCAGCAGCCGGAGCTATCTCAGATTGCTGCGATTTAACCATTTAATACTGCTGTCAATCACTGAGAGCGGCATTTAAACCCTTTCCGACATCGGGCATAATAGTACGCAATGTCAGACACCCTTCCTTTGATGTGGGCTCCGGCACTGAGCCCACACCTTTTCCGGAACGTCAGCTGTTTTGAACAGCTGACATGTGCCTCTAACAGCCATGGGTAGAATTGCGAACTACCCACGGCTGTTAACTCATTAAATGCCGCTGTCAAATTCTGACAGCGGAATTTAACTTGCGCTTCCGTCAAGTGCACCGGAAATCCGCCCATCGGTGACCCCCGTCATGG
Organism: Dendrobates tinctorius; assembly: GCF_039654945.1. Classification (NCBI taxonomy): domain Eukaryota; kingdom Metazoa; phylum Chordata; class Amphibia; order Anura; family Dendrobatidae; genus Dendrobates; species Dendrobates tinctorius. The sequence goes on from NW_027361697.1 coordinate 55,799,450, forward strand.
GATCGCGGGTCACCGATGGGTTGGCATGACAATCACAGGTCTCTAACCTCTATGGTTGTCACTGTCAGATTGCTATGAGTGCCGCCCGGTGGTCAGCGCTCATAGCAAGTGAGTAATTTTTCTACATACAGGCAATCTGATCAACGCCTGTATGTAGTTGAGCCGATCGGGTTATGGCAGCTTCTAGTCTCCAATGGACACTATTGAAGCACACCAAAAGTAAAGAAAAATGTAAAAAAATATTAAAAAAGTAAAAAAAAGTAAAAGTTTATATCACCCCCCTTTCGCTCCATTCAAAATAAAACAATATACAAAAAATCAAATATACACATATTTGGCATCACTCAGAATAGCCCGATCTATCAATATAAAAAAAATAACCTAATCGCTAAACAGCGTAATGAGAAAAAAATTTAAAACGCCAGATTTTTTGGTTGCAGTAACATTGCATTAAAATGCAATAACAGGTGATGAACAGGTGATCAAAAGATCGTATCTGCACCAAAATGACATAATTAAAAACGTCAGCTTGGCACATAAAAAATGAGCGTTTACCCAACCCCAGATCATGAAAAATGGAGACGCTATGGGTATCGGAAAATGGCGCAATTTTTTTTTTTTAAACAAACTTAGGATTTTTTTTTCACCACTTATATAAAAAAGAACTAGACATGTTTGGTGTCTATGAACTCGTAATGACCTGGAGAATCACAATGGCAGGTAAGTTTTAGCATTTAGTGAACATGGGGAAAAAAAAACAAAAAAACACTGTGAGATTGCACTTTTTTTTTGCAATTTCACCGCACTTGGAATTTGTTTCCCGTTTTCGAGTACGTAACATGGTAAAGCCAATGGTGTCGTTCAGAAGTACAACTCGTCCCACAAAAAAAGCCCTTACATGGCCATACAGAAAAATAAAAAAGTTTTGGCTCTGGGAAGAAGGGGAGCAAAAAACGAAAATGCAAAACCAAAAATACCGCTGGTCGTTAAGGGGTTAAATGGCTAAATTCACTAGTGCTCATTGTGCTCACTCCATGACGTAATCACAGGATGGCAGCCGGGAGCCTGCTGAAGTCCCCCATGGCTGCCATGTTGGTCCTAATATGAAGCTCATTCTGTGCGTCTTCATTGCTAAACCACAATTTAGCTCAATAGCTCAGTACTACAATATACTACAGTGTTGCAGTATATAGTAAAAGTGATCATGTGATCAGTCGTTCAAGTCAGCTAAGGGAACTAAGAAATATAGGAAAAAATAAAAAAAATTAAAAATATATATAAAAAAAAAGGTTAAATCACCAACCTCTTCTCATTTAAAGAAATAAGGAAAAAATATTTTTAACCATGTGTTAAATGACAAAAAGAAAAATAGAGTCAAAATGCAAAAACAATTTTATTTTCTAGTCGCTGCACGCTTCAGATAAATGCAATAAATAGCAATCAAAACATTGGATGGCAGATAAAATGGTATCAATAAAATAGTAAGCTCACTGCATATATAAACAAGGATCAAGTCCTGACACAGCTTCACGGGCCGATATATAAAAAATTACTGCTCTCAGAAAATGGGGACGCAGACCACATTTCTTCTCAAAGCTCAGAGATTTTTTTGACCACTAAAATGTAAAAAAAAAAAAAACACCTTGAATGTTTGGTATCACTGTACTTATAATGACCTTAAGGCCGGGGTCACACTTACAAGTGCAATGCGAGAAACTCACACAAGTCTCTCGCTTCAATACCCGGCACTGCCACCAGCACTCGAGACCGGAGTGTGCGGCTGCATGTACAGGGTGGGCCATTTATATGGATACACCTAAATAACATGGGAATGGTTGGTGACCCAGATCGGCGCACTGAATTTGCAGAATGGACAAAACAAAAGTTGTAACAGGACCCTCAGTTTACACAGAACATTATGTTCAGTGATGAGGCTACCTTTTTTGGGTGGACCATTTATATGGGTACATCTAACTAAAATGGGAATGGTTTAAGTTTTCTTGTGTAGGGTGTCTTGCATTGAAATCTGCTGCAATGACCCGGGTACTGCGTTCACCAGACATAAACATAATTTTTATCCGCTCCTCACGTGTTAACCTCTGCAACATATCAATGGCTGTAAACAAAGACAAACTTGTAAATAACTCATGAAAGAATAAAGTTACGTTAAAATCAAGCACACCATTGTTTTTCTTGTGAAATTCTCAATAAGTTTGATGTGTCACATGACCCTCTTCCCATTGAGAAAAATAAAGTTGGATCCAAAATGGCCAACTTCAAAATGGCCGCCATGGTCACCACCCATCTTGAAAAGTTTTCCCCCTCCCATATACTAATGTGCCACAAACATGAAGTTGATATCACCAACCATTCCCATTTTATTTAGGTGTATCCATAGAAATGGCCCACCTTGTATTTCTATGCAGCTGAGTGCTCCGGTGCCGAGTGCCGGCGGCAGTGCCAGGTATTGAAGCGAGAGACTCGCGCAAGTTCCTCACATTGCACTCGCAAGTGTGACCCCAGCCTTAGGATCTTGCTGCCAGGTCATTTTTAGCAAATAATGAATGCCGTAAAAGCAAAACGCAGAAGACAATAGTGATGTTTGTTTTTTTTAACCATTTTACCACACTACCCTTTTACAGCACTTTACATGGTGCCCTTTCTGTGCCAAAAACAAGCCCTCATATGGCTATTTGGATGGAAAAACTAAAAAGTTAAGGCTTTTGGAAAAGGGGAGTAAAAAAAATTAAAACTCAAGAACTGAAAATTTCCTGGTCTTAAATGGGTTAATAAAGCTAAAAAGTATCATTATCTTTGTAGAGATTTTATGGATGATGTACGCATGCAGGCTAAGGCCTGTTTCACACTTACGTTTTTTGTCATCAGTCAAAATCCGCCAATTTTATAAAAAAACGGATCCGCCAAAAAAAGGGGCGGATCCGTTTTTTCCCCCATAGACTTACATTAGTGGCGGATCTTGACTGACGGTCGTCCGTCCCACCCGTTTTTTGACGGATCTGCCAAGATTTTAGCGGCTGCCAGGCGGATGAGACGGACAATGCAACGTTATTTTTCCTTGACAGTCCGCTAATTTTAAGTGCGCATGCCCGGAAGCTTTACTCCAGGAAGCATTTTAACCATTAAATGTCGTTCCGGGACCAGCGAAAAAAATATCTCTCTCTCGACCGCGGTCGCTTTAAATTTTTCATCTTCGGCGGATCCTTCCATATTAGCATCCACTGACATCCGTATGTCACAACAGAGGCGGATCCGTTAATTTTAGTTTTTGGCGGATGCCAACTGTCCGCCAACAACGGAAGTGTGAAACAGGACTAAGATAATCAGGGGTGGAGATATCATTGGTACATCCTGTGTGGTTGCACAGGGGCTTAAGAGATAAAGGAGGCCATTTTTACCTTTAAATCAGGTGCAATTTTTCATTTTTAGGAGCTCTTGGGCTGCAAAGGGCCCATATATTGCTCTTGCATAGGGGCTCTTTTCTGCCTGTGTCCGCCAGTGAAGATAATGATCCTTTTTAGCTTCATACCATGAATAATACAGGGTTTATAAGGAGGCAATGATGTGATGAAATTGTAATACACCTTATTGGCATTTCAGGTGTGAGATTGACATTGACGAATGTGCTTCAAACCCCTGCCTGAATGGGGGCATCTGCCAGAACCTGCCCAATCACTTCCACTGCATTTGTGACATGAACTATGCTGGGGAGATCTGCGAGATTGATGTAAGCGACCTGTCATTTTATGTGTCTATGCTGTTGTGGCAAAATCTTTTCCAATTATTGTCCTACTTGATCCTGCGCATGGAGGATGAGCCGGCAGTGGAGTGGGGAGAACAGGATTATGAGGAATAGCAAGTATTTTTTACTATTCAAACACACTTAGATGTCTATCAAGGCCTTCAGTACAGTCAGGACCTAAACTGGAATATGATAATCGTTACACACCAAAGAGCAGCACCTATGGAAGAACGGACGTCAGGGCCACAACGCAATCCTATGCTTTGTCTCTTTGTCATACAAATGTACTTTTTCCATATCTTCCTTAGACATGGAATGGTGGTGGAGAGTGGCCACACGAGCCAGTCTCCACTGCACCGAGTGGGATTGGATGCCACAGCTTCTTCAAATCAATAAATGTTCTAGCAGTTGGACCTCAACTATTTAACTATTTTTAATGCAGCAAATTTAAATCCACCTTCCCACCTGCTTGTTTTCCCTCAATCACCAAAGTCCCCCCCCCCCCGTTCTTTGACAGCTCTGGCTTCATAGAGTCAGAAAAGAGTGGAGATAGATGGAAACCTAGCAGGTGGGAAGGTGTATATAAGTGAATAGATGGTGGCCCGATTCTATCGCATCGGGTATTCTAGAGTCTCTGTTAAAATAACAAATAGTTATATACTAGTTATATACTCATCTTCCGACGGCCCCCGATTTCCACTCCACGCTCCACGCGCCCGGCATCTTCCTGTCCCAGTAATGCTTTGCGCGAAACACCGCTGATGACGTTGCGCTCTCGTGAGAGTGACATCATCTCCGGCCCTTCGCGCAAAGCATTATTGGTGCCGGGCGCGTGGAGTGGAGATCGGGGGCCGTCGGAAGGTGAGTGTCATGATCGAGGACGGGGTTTCGCTTTGGCCCGTCCTGGTCAGACAGGGGGTTAATTGTTTCTGCCTCTCTCTGGCAGAGGGCGGCTATTTAATGCTCACTGGACCTGGGCCTGGTGTCAGTTATACTCCTGCCTTCGGCAGAGTTAAGTGACCTCTTGTATACGTGTGCCTTGTGCCTGATAACTTGCTTTCTTGTTTTGTTGTGATCCGATTCTGTCCCTGTTACGAGTTCTGCCTGACCCTCTTGTACTGCGCTACCTCTCGTGTATGACCCTCTGCTTTGTCTGACTTCCCATCTGCTTGTCCCTCCTGTACCTCGTTCGCCCGTATTGTGTATGATCTCTGGTTTGCCTGACTCTGAGTGTTCTTCCATCTTAGCAAGCAGGACGCTAAGCCCCGCCCCCTTGTGGTCACATGACCGTAGGTCCCGTGCCTGCTTGCTAATACTTCAGCGTGCAGGTCCTGTGCGTCTGTACTTTCCAGCTGTTACTGTCCCCGGGACCCATACAGCACTGGTGAGTCCCTGCTCAGCGGAGGCTGCATGCCGGCGCTGTCAGGATACTGACAGTGAGTATATAACTATTTGTTATTTTAATTCTATTTTTTACATATTCTCACTTTCCGACGGCCCCCAATCTCCACTCCACGCATCCGGCATCTTCCGGTCCCAGTAATGCTTTGCGCGAAACACCGCTGATGACCAGGACTATATAGAAGATAAAGACCATGCATATATATAGGATCACCACACAATAGACCAGTTATTTAGGAAAAAAAGATTTTTATTATTTGCAAAAACACAGAAACACCACAAAAAATTATTAAAAACCATTTAAAAACAGTAAATGGGGACAAGCATGGTCACCAAAACAATTATATGGAAGATGATCAGTATTCCATAACCACTGGCTGCAAGTAGTTTAATTATTGCACTCAGAGGAAATCGCATAGTCAGGCTGCTAATATGACTCAATAAGCATAAAAAGAGCAAGCGGCTAGACAATGGCAGACAAATGAATGACTAAAGCAGTTCATAGTTTCACAATGGAGATATCCTCAACCAATATACCAAAAGGATCCACCTCGAGAAAGACACTCTAGGTGTCGGAACGCGTGGGTCTCCACCCTAACCACTTTGGCTGCAGGAACAGATCTTAGGCGACTGTGACTTTCTTCTTCTGACTGTTTGACTTGCGGTGATGTATTAGTTGCACTTACCTGCCCCTGTGCATATAGCCCTTTCATTAATAGGTGCTCTGTTTATTTGGGACATCTATGTATCCTTTTGGTGGAATCACTTTTGGGGGGTTTGCAACATTTATTGCCACCATTATGATATAGCTCTTCACTTTTATTAAAATCATGTCCTTGAGTTTACAATGTATATTGGTTGAGGATATCTCCATTGTGAAACTATGAACTGCTGTAGTCATTCATTTGTCTGCCATTGTCTAGCCGCTTGCTCTTTTTATGCTTATTGAGTCATATTAGCAGCCTGACTATACGATTTCCCCTGAGTGCAATAATTAAACTATTTGCAGCCAGTGGTTATGGAATACTGATCATCTTCCATATAATTGTTTTGGTGACCAAGCTTGTCCTCATTTATTGTTTTTAAATGGTTTTTAATAATTTTTTGTGGTGTTTCTGTGTTTTTGCAAATAATAAAAATCTTTTTTTTCTTAAATAACTGGTCTGTTGTGTGGTGATCCTACATATATGCATGCTCTTTGTCTTGTATATGGTCCTGGTTTATCTCCTCATGCATGTAGTAATCCCTGGAGTTATATTTTCATTGTTATTATACTGATTGTGCTCACTTATTGCTTTTCTCAAACACTGCTGATGACGTCGCGCTCTGGAGAGAGCGCGATGTCATCAGTGGTGTTTTGCGCAAAGCATTACAGGGACCGGAAGGTGCCGGGCGTGTGGTGAGAGGAAGGAAAGAGTCCGGGGACCGTCGGAAGGTGAGTATATCACTATTTTTTATTTTAATTCTATTTTTTACAGGTTTATGCTACCTAGGGCCTGGAGGAGAGTCTCCTCTCCTCCGGACCCTGGGTACCATCCGCACACTGAGCCTGGCGGCCACGACCATTCAGCGACAGGCGCAGCTTACCGTTACAAACAATCAGCGACACGGGATTTCGGTTACAGACAGAATAAAATGATTATATAGTAGATTAGCCCCGCTGTGATGCACCAAGCGGCTGTACTTGGTTTGAAGAGCCATCCTGGGCTGACAGAATCCCTTTAAAGGGAATCTGTCACCCTTTTTTTGGACTATGAGCTGCCAGCATCGACATCAGGGGCTTATCTACAGCATTCTGCAATGCTGTAGATAAGCCCCCAAAGTAACCTGAAAGATAAGAAAAAAGAGTTAGATTATACTCACCCTGGCATCCGGTCCTGTCCAATGGGTGTCGCGGTCCGGTCCAGTGCCTCCCATCTTCTAAAAGTGACGTCCTCTTCTTCCCTTCCTGTTGTGGCTCCGGCACAGGCACACTGCTCTGCCCTGCTGAGGGCAGAGCAGAATGCTGCAGTGCGCAGGCGCCGGACCTCTCCCGACGTCTGCGCACTGCAGGACTCTACTCTGCCCTCAACAGGGCAGAGCAGTGCGCCTGCACCGGAGAATGCTGTAGATAAGCCCCTGATGTCGATGCCGGCAGCTCATAGTCCAAAAAAAGGGTGACAGATTCCCTTTAAGCTGACTGCTGCTTTCCACATGACACAGTGAAGCCTCACTTCTGAATCTCCAAATTGGACACATCCAAAACCTGATGAAGGGTATTAGACTGAAACATTGCTACACTTATATCAGAGGAGTGTGTTTATCAACAATAATCAATGCAGTTTGTAGAAACTGGTCTCACTGCAAATTGGAGTATTAACCACTATTTTTTTTGCGCGATTGTCTGCAGTAGGTCTGGCACCCTCTTGTAAGTTTTCCTTTCCAGGAAGGCCCTACTACACATTACGCTAATGGCACATGGCACAGGCACTTCTTTTGTGCGCCCAGACATGTAGAGTGCTGTCCGAACAGCTTTAGTTAATAGACGACTCATTATACAACACCATAGTTTGCTGTGATTTACTGAAAATCGTTTCAACAACGCAATATAGCTAGCCACTTTGTCACCTGTTATGTCGATTAAATTAAGAATATCTTAACCAATGTTTCTTGTAAAAATCTTCTGTGTTCATCTCATTGTGTTCTTATCACTATTTGTAATGTGTTGTTTTTGTGATGTTTCTGTTCTTTCTGCATATTAAAATCTGTACTCTTTGTTTCCATTATGTGTTTGCTCTTTTTTTTTTAATTTGTTCATTGCCAATGTGTTCAACATCGTCATCATCGTCGTCATCATCATCATCTTCATCATTCTTCTATAGTCAGCTGTATCTTTATTTCTTTTTTACTAATGGTTTTAGCAAAAAAAAAAGGTTTATATTTTGTACACCGATTATTAATGCATTGTGAAGATCACTGCTTCTGGTCATTCCACAGGAACCTTTAATTACCGTACTTTCCTGGCTAAGTGATGATCACATTGTACTACAGCTCATTGTAGTTACATGACAAACACAAACGGCAATGAGCAGACCCCATTAATTGTAATAGAGTCCATGGGGGTGGGGGGAGGTTGTCATCAGAAAACAGAGAATGTGAACAGAACCTTATAACAAGCACTTGTGTGTCCAGTAGGGGGTTAATGTGCATTACCTGGCAGCTGCAATTATTATGTTGCTAACGCTGTGTTTTGCAGCTCCACATCTCAGCACATCCAGCCAATGCCAGCACCGGGAACAGGCTCGGACTGGCCCATAGGGGAACAGGGGAATTCCCCGGTGGGCCCCTGTCCAGATATGTATGGGCAGTACTTGGCATAATTCACTTGATTCATCATTCATTTACCAAACTACCCAGTTTATTATTATATATAGATTTAGGTAAATTTGTGAACAAGAGTAATGTTATATTCGCATGCAGGTGGAAAGTAGAACCCCCCCCAAAGTCAATATTACTCGTGGGCCCTTGGCACGACAGTCCGACACTGTCAGGGAACAATTAATCATGAGGGAGCTGGGTGTTGCATTTCCATTATTAAGATACCGATGACCTATCCTAAGGATACTCCATCAATATAAAAGTCCCAGACAACCCCTTTAAGAATTGGTACCATTGTATATTGGAAAATTGTATATACGTACTTGTACGTACTGTATGTTGTGTGTTTCATTGTACTTGTTTTGAATATCTTTTATTTGCTGAAGCATTATTACTCTTTTACCAACACAATAACTAAAAATAGTGTGTAATCTTGACTCACAGTATACCATACAATGAGGGCTGGAACATGAAACCACTCAAAATACAATCATACACCTGGGGAACAATGGTTACCCTATCTGGTCCGATCCCACACATTGCAGAAAATGGTAATGATACAAAGGTGTTAGAAGATGGCTGATAACTCACAGTGCCCATGCTAATGGGTCGCCCTCCCAGGGCTGTGGGGCACTCGGTACCGGGCCCGATGAGCTTCAATGGGAGATGTCACGACAGCTGGGACCCGGCCCGTGGCCCTGGGCGCCCATTGTAACAGGGGTTGTTGCAGTGTGCTTATGGTGGTGAAAGTTTATAAGTGATTCGTGACGCCACCTGTGGTGTTCGGCAATGGAGATGTAAGCCGACGCTGCAGACAGATCCTCTGGGACAGATGGTGTGGTGCAGCAATGATGTTATAGCCCTCCACAGGCAGGGCTGTAGTCCCAGGGCAGTGTAGGTGAAGTGACACTTAGACGGTGTAGAGTCAGGCGCAAGGGATGCAGCAGTGCTGGGCGGGTTGGCGCAGGAATAAGTGGAGGACACCAGGGCATGTAGCTCCAAAGCTTTACTCACAGTCTGTTGCAGGTACAGGTGCCCGCATCCGTGCCGTGTCCTCTGGGTCAGAAGCTCAGCCAACTTCCAGGCAAGATGAAGTACTCCTTTCCAACACTCCGCCAACATATGTGCCTTTTCCTAACGTCTCCTCTTATAGCGCCTTTGAATGAAGTACTCCTAGTACTGAGTTACACTGGAGTTCCTCCTGTCAGATGTTCCTATGAACTCTACTTGTACGGCAGACAGCTGTAGCCTGCTTCGGGGACTCCTTGCTACTAAGTCCCGGCTCACTCTTATGTTGCTGTTGTGCCCCCATGTCTTGTGTGGGAATAAAGTGGTCACTACTTCTATTCCTCCGGTGTCTGCTGCAGGACCATTAGTATCCATACAACCTCAGGGACAGGGCCCCGGCCTTGCGCTTAGAACTTGAGAAGGGTTCTCCTCTAACCCTAGTCCTTGTTCTCTTATTCTCCTCACGTTCCGTACTAATCCTTCTTCCCAATGGAGAATCAAGCTTCCTTTCTCTGTCTCTTTCCTGTGCCAGCAGACCCAGATCACTGTGGCCTGCTGCAGCACTTCCTTCTTCCATCCCTCTCCCGGGGATCTTCTCTGTCTCACTCTGTCCTTTCTACATCTTCACTCACTGACTCCATCAATGACTGACTGACTCAAGCAATGACTGACTGACTGAACGACTCACTCAACTCTTCCCGCTCTTTTATATAAACTAAAATCCACCCATCTCCCAGCACATTTCGGGTTCCAAGCTGGGAGCCACCAACTGGTGCTTTGCTACACTCCAAGCATGGAGCCGCCGAAGGTGCTTTGCTACACTACTTTGTGGTGTGGGGTGCAGGTGTTGGAGTGTGGTCAGGTGCCTCCACCTTACCTGGATGGTGGGGTACCACACCTCAGGAGGAGGTGCAGTACCTCTGTGGCGACTGAACCCTCAGGGGTGCCACACTAACCACAGCAGAACCAGACAATGGAGCCATAAAAGAAGGTGGCCTGGTCTGATACATTATGCTTAGTTTTATGTTATGTGGCTGGCTGTATATATTTCATTTACCTGAGGAGGAGATAATGCCAGAAAGAAGACAAACTGGCTCTATGAGAACACAGAAAGTGAGCAGAGGCAGTGCAATGTTGTGGGTAAAGTCCTTCTTGGAAACTTTGGGGCACGCTACTCATGTAGATATTGCTTTGACTCATACAGTACCACTTAGCTATACAATGTACAAACCAAATACACGTGCTTTATGATGATGATATTTCCAGGGCCTCTTTCAGTAGGATTATTCATCATACCACACTTTAAGAATTATTCAGGAATGGTTTAAGGAAGGCCTGTTTCACACATCAGTTTTTCCTGTCAGTCTAAATCCGCCAAAATAGCGGAAAACGGATCCGCAGGCGGACTGACAGAAACGTGGGACAGCGGATCGGCGGATGTACGGATCCGCCGATGGTAAAAGTTTAAAGGAACCGCTCCTGGGGAAAAAGAAAAAAAAAAAATCAAAAATTAATACCGGCGGATGTAGTGGTATCCGGAAGAGAGCGGGCATCTGCGGTGAGCGATCATCTCGTGGGATGCGGGTGAGTAGCGATCGCGTGATGCGATGAGGGAGGAGATCGCACGATGCCATGAGGGAGGAGATCGCGCAATGCGATAAATGGGGAGATCGGGCAGAAATGGAGGAGGCAGGTAGAGAGAGAGAATTTTCATCCAGCAGTGACACTTGATTCAGGGTTAAAAGGGGAAAATGAGGATCCGGACGGCAAAAAAAGTTGCATGGTCCGTCTGGTGATCTGAGCGGACGCCACAACTTTGGCGGATCCGCACAAATATGGACGCAACGGACGATCATCAGTCAAAATCCGCCGATAATGAAAGTCAATGGGGAAAAAACGGATCCGCAAATAAAAATGGCGGATCCATTTTTTTGGCAAATCGGCGGATCTTGACTGATTGTGAAAAACTGAAGTGTGAAACAGGTCGAACATGTCAAAGAATTTTAGGGTGTTGACTTGGTCTCCAAATTCCACAAATCTCAATCAGATTGAGCATTTCTGAGATGAGCTACAAAAACAAGTCTGCTTAATGCCACAAGAAACCTTGAGAGTTGTTTTGAAGACCATGACTAAAGGCGTGAGAACAGATTTAGATGCACAAGTGGGATCTTCACCTACGCATACAGTATTAGGCCTCCTTCACCTGGTACATTTTTTAAGGACCACAAATACGGACACACGCACACCCATTGTATTCAATGGTGATGTGCACATGTCAGTTTTTTCACACGTACCATGTGTCTGTGTGAAAAACTCGAAGACAGGTCAGTTTTTTTTATCAGCAGCATGGACAAAATGTGTATGGCACACACATGCACACTGATGACATCTATGTGTCATCAGCGTGACATGTATCGGCACCTAGAAAGCAGCGGTACAGTTCGCACTGATCCCAGGTACCAGCTGCTGAAGTCAGCTCTCATCATTGTCTCCTGTCTTTCTGAGATTAGGACAACCAGGTGACAATGATGCGAGTTGTATTCAGCACTCGCTGTGTACCTCCTATGTAAAATTAAGAACTAACTAAAAAAATGGCATGGGCTCCCGTGTAATTTTCATAACCAGCAGAGGGAAAGCCCACGGATGGGGGCTATTATTAATAATCTGGTAAAAGGGACAATATCCAAAAAGGTTCACAGACTATTAACAGCTCACAGCTGTTTGCTTAGCCTTTATTGGTGAATTTATGGGAGACCCTAGTATAAAAAATGAGCTAGGATCTCCTTTAAGTTCAAACCAGCAAAGACTAAACAGACAGCTGTGGACTGATATTATTAGCCTGGGAAGGGGCCATGGATATTGTCCCTCCTCCCAGACTACCAAGATCAGCCCTCAGCCGCCCCAGAAATGGCGCATCCATATGATGCGCCATATCTGGCACGTAGCCTCAATCTTGCCACTTAGCTTGTGGCAGAGGCAAGTGGGGTAATAGGGTTGGGGTTCATGTCAGCTTTGTATTGGCAGCTGACATCAAGACCAGGGGTTACTAATGGAAAGGTGTCTATAAGATGCCCCCATTACTAACCCCATAGTAAGTTTTGGAATAAACACACATTAATTAATTCTGATTATTTGAATCAGTTGGGAGATTTAAGTTGTTCTGAATCAATAGTGTCCATACAGCCATGAAAAGATGTTTAAGACGCTCCGAGGTCTCTCCAGAACACAAACCATAATAAATAGAGGAGAAGGAAGAAGTTACTAACTAAAGAAACACAATCTGCTCACTTGTCTTAGGCTCTCACCTGATCCCTTACGCCATTTCCGCCATAGCTTCCCTGGTCCTCTGTGCGGACTTCAATTCTACCAACGTTGAGATCTGTGCAGAGGACCAGAGAAGCAGCCGTGGAGTAAGAAGTAAGGTGTTTTGGGGGGGAAATTAGTAACAAATTTGATTCACTCATCTGTAGTCATCAAAACATATAATAAAGTATACCTATCTTTTTTTTTTTTAAATATGTTATTACCCCTTACACTTTCTGCTCATTGTTGAGGGACCAGGTTCTGAGACATCAATAGTTGCTCAAATAACAGCTTTTTAGTGCACTGCTCGAGAGACTGTAGTGTTCAACTAATGAATGTGGCACAATCACAAAGCATAGGTGCAATAGAAAGTCTTTGAGCTCATGCAGCGCTGTGTATGGATCCCTAGGCTTTCCATTGAGCACATACTGCAGATACAGCTGTTTCTTGAGCAGTCGGTGCGGGTGTCAGTTCCCCACAATCAGTAGCACATACATGGAGGCATAATATATTTTTATGAAAATAGTTATACTTTAAAATAAAGATAAAATAGTTACCATGAACGTGTGCAGAGGAGTCTTCTCATAGATTTATATCTGATCTTTGAGAAATAAAATGTGGCCTGATATATTTCATGTTTAATATAGAGGCATTCATCCCTAGAGGCATCGCATATTGTGGAGAATTACCCATAGAGGCTGTATATCTCTATACAGTGTCTGTTGGAATAACATGTCCACAAACCTTGCAACCACCTCTTGATTTTTAACTACCTAGCTATCGTGTATTATCTCTAAATGTCTATTTTTCTAGCATATGTTGAGTATCTCCATGCCATCGTCAACTGTCACAGAGTTAGGAAGCTTGTAGTATGGGTCACTGGGTCTAACTTTTAAACCTGACAGGACCTATAATCTATTTGTTGAATGGTGTTCTGTTTACATACAGATCAACATGATTAAGGTGGTTCTCCCAGCGGAGAAAAATAATAACTTAATAAAAAGTCATTTAAAATAAAATTTCTAAATACTTTTAATTAGCAAATCACAATAGTTTTGTCTAGAAAGGAGAACACTATAGAATTAAAATTGACATTTTGTTACATTGACAGAAACCTGTCCTAAAATGTTAATAGTACAGGTGTCTGTCAGTATGTGCAGTAAGAAGCTCTACCCCTAAAATGTGTAATAATATGCGCTTCCGGTGGATATTCTGTTCTAATATTGGAGATACCAGTAGTGCCAAGGTGAGAAGAGACTGCTCACACTCCTGTCCACTCTATCTATCTGATCTAATACTGAATATACCTGGAGTGCTGAGATAGGAAGAAGTTGCTCACACTGCTGTCCACACTATCTATATGATCTAATATTGGAAATACCAGGAGTACTGAGGTAAGAAGAGGCTGCTCACACTGCTGTCCACACTATCTATATGATCTAATACTGGAAATACCAGGAGTACTGAGGTAAGAAGAGGCTGCTCACACTGCTGTCCACCCCATATATCTGATCTAAAGCTTGAGATACCAGGAGTGCTAAAGTAAGAAGAGGCTACTTACGCTGCTGTCTACACTTTCTATCTGATCTAATACTGGAGACACCAAGAGTGCTGAGGTAAGAAGAGACTGCTCACACTGTTGTCCACCCTGTCTATCTGACTAAAACTAAGGATACCTGGAGTGCAGAGGTAATGTCATTGTTTGCCTAGCTTGTGCGATTAGGTAGTTCAGAGGTTAATCTGAACGGCCTCACTCTGGGATTCTGGGAGGCTTTTTATAGTCTCATTGTGGGATCATTCCTCATCGTTCATACTCTGACCCTTGGCTGAGTATGTGACCCTACTGTGCCTGTGCTTTGTGCCTGTGCTGCGTTATTGTTGTCTGGTTCTGTTCTGGTTCTGTCCCCGTTTAGAGTTCTGCCTGTCAGTTATGAATAGGTCACCGAGGAGGATAACAGGAATAGGCTAGGCCACCAGGAAACCAGAAAGGTTGGTAACTCACCGGATTGCAGACCCCTGATCCTAACAACACAACTAGCAGTAGCCGTGGGGCGTTCCTACATTGCACTAGATGCCTTGGCACAGCCGGAGAACTAACTAAGCTTAAAGCAAGAAAGGTGAAATCTAAACTGCCCCGGAGTAGAACCCCAAAGAAATAGATAGCCCCCAAACATATATTGTAGGTGAGACAAGATGAGGTATAAACACAGACAGAAAATAGACTGAGCAAATGATGGGGCCCAAACTGTCTAGATAGGATAGGAAAGGAAAGGCACTGTCTGCAATCACGCAAAAACCCTACAAAATCTAACGCGTCTGATGTACAAAAAATACTGAGGTCTCACGACCTCTCCCCCACTATGTCAGCATTCTGGCGTGAACTGTCAGCAAAGCAAAAGAGACTAATATAACAGGGGACTGAACAAACTGACACAAGCTGTAACATATGGAGTGGGGTACAGCACTGCCCCAGCATGGAGCACGCTGAACCCTCACAGCAAAACAGAAAGAGACAAAACCAGATCAGAAGCAAAAGATTAGCAAATGAACAGCTTAACTGAAAAATGCAGGATCAGGCAGGATTCAGAAGACTTCAAAATGCACAGGAAGAAACAATCACCAGCAGCAACTGAGGGAAGCCTGCTCACTTATATCCTCCCAGTCAGTAACCCCTGATTTCCAATCATCGTCGTCAGGTGGTAGACTTCTGTCAAACCGGCCAGCTCCACTACCAGCAGTAACCACCAGAGGGAGCCCCGACTCAGAAGTCAGATCAAGAGAATTCACAAAACCTGTCCCTCCTGTACTACACTGCTATCTCTGTGTGTGACCCCCTTGGCTACGTCCTGACTATTGTCTGCTCATCCCTCCTGTACTGCACTACTATCTCTGTGTTTTGACCCCTTGGCTACTTCCTGACTATTCTCTGTATGACCCCCGTTTTTGTCTGACCTGAGTTCACAATCCTGAGTCACTGCCCATACCCCCGGGTCTGCTGTCTCCCAGCGGTGCTCTGCGGTAGCCCCGCCCCCTTCTCTGATATGCAATCACATGATCGCAGGTCCTCCTGCCTCCTGCTAGTTCAGCATCTCCTCTCACCGAGGTGCTTAGGTCACGTCTGCCTGAGCTTCCCTGTGGCACCTGACCCCTGGGCTCCCTCGCAGTGTGGGTGAGTCACTCTGCTCAGCCGTGGCAGACATCCGGCGCTGACAGGGCCCTGACAGGTAAGAAGAGTTTGTCCACACTGCTGTCCACCCTGCTGCCTACCCAGTCTATCTGATCAAATGTATTAGATACTAGGAGTGAGGTGATAAGAAGAGGTTGCTCGCACTACTGTTCATCCTGTTTTTCTTAGCTAATACTGGAGATACCAGGAATGCTGAGGTAAGAAGAGGCCATTCACAATGTTGCTCAACCTGTCTATCTGACCATCTGACTTAATACTAGAGATATCAGAATTTCTGCTCACATTACTGTGCATCATATTTATCTGATCTAATAATGGAGATACCAGAGGGGCTGAGGTAAGAAGAGGCTTTTCACATTGCTGTTCAGCTTGTCTATTTGATCTAATACTGGAGATACCAAGAATACTCAAGTAAAGAGAGGCTGCTCACACTGTTGTCTACCATATTGATCTGATCTAATTCTGGAAATATCAGGGGTGCTGAGGTAAGAAAAGGCTGCTTCCACTGCTGTCCTCTATGTCTTTCTGTTATAATAGTGGCTATACAAGGGAGGGGAGCTGAGGTAAGATGAGGCTGCTTACACTCCCTGTCTATCTAATCTAATACTGGAGATAGCAGGAGTGCTGAGGTAAGAAGTGGCCGCTAACACTGCTGTCCACTGTATCAGTCTGAAGGATAATTTTTAAAATTAGAATAAGGGGTGCTCACTGCTGATAAGGTAGGTGCTCAGGACAAAACAGATAAGCCAATATAATGATGAATTCTGGCACACTAAAATAGGTTTCCACAGTTTATTTGAAACAAAATTAACAAAATTGTTGTGAAAGGCAGACCCAAAGAAAATATTGCAGCCACGTATAATTCAACGTTTCGGTAAAGTCAAGCCTTTTTAAAGAAATGTCTGTTTCTGAAAAATAGAACAAAACTATTGTCATAACCAGTATAACCACATGATATGTAAAGAAGGATCTGCAGATACAAAATCATAATCTAAATACATCATAAATAAGAACACATTATTCTGTAAAAAAAAAAAGGGGGGATGAGAGGGGAACATTTGACAACCGACAAAGTATATATTTATGGAGCATTTTGAAACTTATTTTGTATATCCTCATCCATACTTTGCATCACATGTGTTTTACTGGAGATGCTACATTGATGATCTTTTTTTCATTTGGACAGCCGACGAAGAGACCCTCCTCGTCTGCTATAATGATCTCAACTCTTTTGTTCGGGGATTTACATTTTCCATCCACCACAATCATCGTTCCATTAATTTTTTGGACACCATGGTCATGATCCAGACTGGAAGCAATATAGAAACTGATCTTTATGTACTTCTTGAAAAAGGCTTGACTTTGCCGAAACGTTGAATTATATGTGTCTGTAATATTTTCTTTGGGTCTGCTATTCACAACAAACTGTAGAAACCTATTGTAGTCTGAAGGACAATACATAATATGAGGGGCATTCATTAAAGATTTCCCCTGACCCACTTCCTGTGGACTGAGAACAATGATACTTGGCACAGTTATTAGCACTTCTCTACATAGATGCCACCCACCTAGGGACATACACTTCTCCCATCACTTTAAGCAAATGTAAACACCTCGCTTGTAGAAGTTGACAGGTTGTTCCAAAAGCCACGTTGTGACTTTGGAAATCAGAGTCTCGTCATCTGGAAAATGCTTGCCCTTCAAAAATAACTTCATTTTTGGAAGGAGATGGAAGTCCGATGGTGTGAGGTTGGGTGAAAAAGGGGGATGGGGTAGAATTTCAAAGCCACAGGAGCATGCTTCCATTTGGGCAACATGTCAGTTGTGAACTGGTGCATTGTCTTGCAGAAGGCGAACTTTAGCTAGCATGCCACGTCTCTTGGTTTTGATGGCCTCCTGCAATTTTCACAGCAGTGAAGCATAGTATGCCCCAGTGATCATGGTACCCTTTGCTAGGAAATCCATCAAAACTACTCCGTGATGGTCCCAAAATACTGTGAGCATGACCTTGCCTGCCGATGGTTGGGCATGTGCCTTCTTTGGAGGCGGTGAGTCATGATGCTTCCACTGCATCGACTGGACTTTAGCCTCAGGATCATAGCGATGGATCCATCTTTAATCCTGTGTGATCAGTCTGTTGGAAAGGTCCTCCTGGTTTCCATGGCACATCGTCAATAGAGCCTGAGAGCATTCAACTCGTTCCTGCTTCTGGAAAGGTGTGAGCAGCTGGGGAACCCAGCCTGCGGATAAGGTATGCATGTGAAGATGATCTTGGATGATTTTTTTCTATGGACCTCACACAAACCTTGACATTTTGGGCTAGGTGGCAAATGGTTACACAGCGATTTTCCAAAATGGCGACCTCCACTTGCTGGATGGTGTGTTCATCAATAGCAGAGTGGGGTCGCCCTGGAATTGTAGCAGTTCGCACCGAAGTCCAACCACATTTGAATTGATGATGCCAGTTCTTGACTACATCCTATGTTGGGGAATCATCACTATTAACCTCTTTCATCTCATCGAACATCTCCTTTGGTGTGCGGCCTTTCAAGTAAAGGAACTTGATGACTGCTCTGTATTCCACTGGGTCCATTATCAAACCTCACACCACTTCAACACCTGTAAAATCAAGACTGTTATCAGCTCTGAGTTGCAAATTGGTACGTAACTTATAGAGACCTATCATTACACATGTGCAATGTCAGCATCGTGTGATAAATAGAAGTGGGTCAGGGAAATCTTTAATGAACGCCCCTTATCTCTCAGGGTCAAATCAGAAGACCTTTCTTTAACATGTCAATAATGACATTTTCTTTCAGTTAATGACATTTTTATATTAGTGAGAAACCCTTTAAGGTGAGGATTGTAGATTGAGTCTGAAAGGAGCAAAACCACAAAAGAACACAAATAGAAAAAAAGTATAAAGAAATCACAAAATGACATCCCTTAGATAGCAGGCACATACCTAATAGTGAAAAATGTGAAGGTAAGACAGCTAACAAGTGCTGCACACCTGGGGAACTCCTTCAAGACTGTTGGAAAGCCATTCCAGGTGACGACTTGATCTAGCTTTATTTTTTCCACGTGCAATCCATTTTTGGAATCTTTGGTTTGGTATGGCAGATATATCAATGACATCTTCATTACTTGGGGGGCCGATGTGTCTGCCATACCAGACTTTACGAGTTATGTCAATTCCAATAGTTATCATATTCGATTTACATACAGATACAGTTCTGATGATATATCTTTTTTGGATTTAGAATTAAAGGGCATAGTGGATGAAATTACTTCTACCAAAACATACCATAAATCTTTGAGTGGCAATACTAGCCACACGCAAATAGCAGCCACCCGAAACATACCATTAAATCAATCCATGTGGATGAATTTGCACGAATAAAGCCGAATTATCCCCAGTGGACATTAAGCAGGGCTAATACAATTGTGAAACAGAAAAAACGTGAGGATCTTCTTACACCTATGAATAGAATAACTCAAATACTATTTTTGAAAGAACAAAAAACCTTTTGTCTGTGTGCAGTATAGTCCCCAATTTGGAGAGGTTAAAAAAAATCATAAATAAATTTCTTCCCATTTTGTATGAAGATGAAGATTTAGTGAAAATTTTACAGTCAGGGGTTAATGTGGTGGCCAGGAGAGCACCCACTATTGGGAATAAAAAAATTAAAAAAAAAACCATGACAAAGAAGAAGACTTCTGCTGCAGAAAGAATGTAGGTTTTGCCGCTATCTAAAAGACATTGGCCCCGATTCATCAAGATCGGCTATTTGCTTGCCAGGCTTGATGAGGGGCGTGGTGGAGTCAGACACTCCTGAATCATGATGAATCTTCATGAATCTGGAGCATCTGATGAGTGACGTGCACCTCAGTGTGCTACGCCAGAAATCTTACTGGTAGTAACTAGATGACTGTGGCGTCACACCCCCACTGCACCACCTCTCACCCCAGATTCACCCATTTCAGTAGGGCTGGGAGGACCTATCACGAAAATGCCAAAAGTGCCAAATTTTGGCGCAATTTTGAATTGCGCCCATTTTTGTGACTTTTCAAACATTTTACTTCACTTTTTTGGCCTAAAAGGGTTGATGAACGGGGTCTCTGTGTGCACATATCCTTAGACTGCCCTCAACACTGCAAACCCAGGTAGTGCAGGGATAACAATCAATGAAAATGACAGAGGAGCAAAGTAGAATTTGTTTTGCTGCACCTTCTTTATAGCAGCAGTTTTCTGGTAATGGGAGATTCATAGATCAGATATAATGGTGTTCCCAAGTATATCACTATATCAATACAAAAATGGTGGGGGGAACAAGAGGCGCAATAGTGCCCTATCACTAGTGACACTTGAAGTATGAGCGGTATAATACAGTTCCACTCACCTATTCCAGTTGTGTAACCCACAACTGGCTTGAGAGCATATCACAGAATCAGCTGCTGCAGGACCTCCACCAACCACTCGCACATGAAAAAACCTACAGAAAGTTGTGGGAAGCAGGGTGTGTTGCAGTCCGCGCTGCCGAGATTCACAAATCACCTGGGATGCAAGATGTTGTAGCAGTGTACTCCTTTATTTCCTCCTACGCGTTTCGGCGCCCTTCCTGGCACCTTCCTCAGGGAACGCGTAGGAGGAAATAAAGGAGTACACTGCTACAACATCTTGCATCCCAGGTGATTTGTGAATCTCGGCAGCGCGGACTGCAACACACCCTGCTTCCCACAACTTTCTGCAAGTATATCACTAAGGCTATGTGCCCACGTAGCGTTTAAAACCTGACACCTGAAACCGGACTCCTTCCCAGAAAACGCGCGTTTTTCTCCACGCAATTTTTTTTGCGGTTATTATCGTGTTTTTCCCACGATTTTTGTGTGCGGAATTCAAGCACTTTCCAAGCGATTTGAAGCATCGCTTGGAATGTGATTGACAGGTTGGTCACACTAGTCAAACATAGTGTTTGACAAGTGTGACCAACTTTTTACTATTGGGGCCTCCTATGCAGCATCAGTAGTAAAAGAAAGAATGTAAAAAATACTAATAAAAAATCGTGATATTCTCACCTTCCGACGTCCCGCGCAGCCTTCCCGGGCCTCGGCGATGCTCCCGTTCCCAGTAATGCCTTACGAGACCATTGATGACATGAGGTCTCACATTACTGTAGCGGTCTCATGAGGAATAGGGACAGCTACAGTATCGCGGGACCGTGACATCATCAAAGGACTCGCAAGGCATTACTGGGAACGCAAGTATCGCTGAGGCCTGGGAAGGCTGTGCGGGACGCCGGAAGGTGAATATATTTTTTATTTTTAATTCTTTTTTTTACAGGGGTATGGTACCCAGGGCCTGGAGGACAGTCTCCTCTCCTCCAGGCCGTGGGTACCATCCGCACATGAGACGCTCACTTTACTCATGGTGGGCATAGCCACATGCGGGAAGTAAGCGGATCTCATGCATTCCTATGGGTGCGGAATCTCGGCAATTCTTTGCAGAATCGTGGCGATTCCGCAAAAAGAATGAGCATGCTGCGTTTTTGTCCGCGATGCGATTCCGCCGCATCATTAGCACAGCATATGCGGAATGCCATAGGGATGCATGGGGTGCGTTCAGTATGAGTTTTTTAAGCATTTTCGCACCGAAAATCGCGGCAAAAACGCTTAAAAAACGCAACGTGGGCACATAGCCTAAACCTGAGACAAATCCACAGATTGCACTGCTTCAGAGTAACATTATGGGGAAAAATAGATATGTGCATCATTTACTGACCTCTAGTGGTAGGAAGGAAGATAACAACTGATGCACAACAATGAAAATGAATTGAACCGAAATTGTTTACGCTATTTGGTAACTTGGAGTTGGTTCTTTTTTTCATCCAGTCCGGTTATGTGCAATGACGGTGACAATAATGCACCAGTGATTTATTGCTGCAATCACTTGATGTGATGTTCCTTAATTACACATTTTGTGATAAATTCAGACTGTATACATGTGTGATTTAAATGAATAGGTTTTTCTATGATAATAAAGTAAGAAATTATAAAGATATTATATGCATATAGCTGAATGAGCAATGTCAAGAGCAACATAGTGGAAAGGGATGAGGCATGTGGATGAAGTATATACCAGGCAGAGTATTACTACATTCTTGCCAACAGGTATCAATACTATCATAACACCAGAATAACCAGTAACATGGATTGGGAAAGCTGACTTCCCGCCTCGGTGACATACAGAGTAGTGGAGCTGTAAAATTACCTGCGATTCTTTATTTCCTAAGTTAATTTCTATTTCTAGCACAGTTTCCTGATGTATTTGCTCTTTATTCACAGGATAATAAATGCTAATATGTCACATTATTTGTCATGTTTGCAGCTCTCAGACTTTCTGCCTCCAGGAGTATTCACCGCTGTGGCCTCCGCCGTCCTGGCATTGTTTTTTGCCGTGTGTGCCGGGCTTTGCATCTTCATTGCTGTTGCTGGAATGAGGTCGAGTCAAGGAACCTACAGCCCAAGCAGACAGGAGAAAGAAGGGTCTCGGGTAGAGATGTGGAACATTGTACAGCAACCGCCACTGGAGAGACTCATTTAATAACATTCTTCTTCATCTTCAAGGACACCAGTACATCTCAGGAACCATCTACATTTCAGTTCATTAATCACATGAACAATTAATTAAAGGGGTGGTCCGAAATGCTAATTACTTTTCCTCCTAAATGTCTTTCTATGTAATACTTTAACCTAAACTATTTTCTAACATACTTTAATTAAAAATTCCCTGTCCTTCCCAAACTACACTGTTTTTTTTCCTACTTTCTTTTTTGATGATGCCTCGTTTGAGAATCCCAGTGCATGCTGGGATACTCAAGTGAAGCATCATCCGGGGGCAGAGGCTGTGGTCATTCAATAGCCTCTGCCCCCTCTCTGGAACAAACAATCATTGGAGACTTGTTTCAGGTGCTGGACTAGGTCCTGCGTGCTGTCCACTGTTTGATGTGCACAATGACAGTGCACTTCTTCGTCCTCTCAGATCAGTAGTAACAAGCTGGCAACAGAGCGCATGTAAGATGAATACTTGGCTTGGGGCTTACAGAGACCAGCGCTGCACCCGCAAGTAACGGCACTTGCAGGAGCAGTGCTGGTCTCTGCACACTGGGTATTTTGATAACACGCACTGACTATATGCTCTGTTGCAGTCTAATTACTAATGATCTGAGCCTGCAAGAGAGTGCACTGTCATTGTGCACATCATGCAGGGACTAGTCCAGCCCCTGAAATGAGTGTAATTGATGACGCTTTGTTTCAGGAAGGGGGCAGAGGCTATGGCCGTGACTGCAGCCTCTGCCCCCGGATGATTCTTCACTTGAGTATCCCAGCATGTACTGGGTTTTCAAACGAAGCGTCATCAGAAAAGAAATAGGAAAAGAAAAAGAAAAAATAGTATAGTTAGGGAAGGACAGGGATTTTTTCAATGAAAATATATTAGAAAATGGTTTAGACTATGGCATTAAATAAATAGGGATTTAGGATAAAAATTACTGTGTATTCTCGAGCACCCCTTTAACCATTACAACCCCATTGGGGAAGAACTAATGGTGTTGCCTCTGATCTGTAGGTAGTGTAGAACTTGCTTACAGTAAAAAACATCTTACAGGAAAAGGCATTGACATTAAACTGTCTGCCTCACCTTCTAAGTGATCATTTTTGTGCCTTTATTGCAGAAATCAGACACTGACCTGTATGGACAAGCCGGTCCGGACTGTGGTGCTGTTATTGCATTTGTTATTTACACTGAAGGAAACTCAGTATTTCCCATTTTTTTAAAGATTTAGTTGAAATAATTAATCTTATTAAAATAACTTTTTTTGGCAAAACATACGAAAGAGAATGAAAACTGCACCACTTTAATATTAAAGGGTAAATGGAGATGTGCATGGAGCGCTTGAAGTGACCCTCCACCCCTGACAATAAATGTGACGTTACATCTATAGTGTATAACATTATACTGAATGTCCTCCGTTCTCATGCCGCTGCCTCTGACTGTCAGATTGGGGTCTTGTTTTCATCAATTCCAAAATGACAATCACATTGGCATGGCGGGTGCTGTGGAAAGTCTAAAGCACACCTCTCCTGTTTTTCTCTCCCAGGAGATGGACAAAGCACTGTCATCACCAAAACTAATGTGAGGTGGGAGAGGATGGCGTTCCACTCCTCTGACAACTCCTGTCGTTTAAATGTGTGGAAGTGTATATTTACATGTATTTTACTATATTGTATTTAATAGTTATCCTTCTGTGGCTGCAGTTCCTGTTAGAAGGGAACAGGGCCGGCTCCAGGTTTTCATTGTCCCCGGGTGAAAAAGTCTCAGTGGGCCCCTTTTACACATACCACAATTCATGATGCACAGATACGGCACAGTAATATAGGTATAGCACAATACCAAAGATTTCACTCCTTATATTACATGAGTGATATCTAATGTAAATTCCACAATACTACACATATAGTATAATGATTCCCATAGTCCTCCATACAGTATAATGTACAGCCCATAGTCCTCCATGTAGTATAATGCACAGTCCATAGTCCTCCATATAGTATAATGCACAGCACAGAGTCCTCCATATAATATAATACACCCCATAGTTCTGCATATTCTTCCACATAGTATAATGCACCTCCATAAATAATACACAGCCCAAAGTCCTCCATGTAGTACCATGCAGAGCCCATAGTCATCCATGTAGTATAATGCACAGCCCATAGTCCTCTATGTGGTACAATGCATAGCCGATAGTCATCCATGTAACATAATGCACAGCCCATAGTCATCCATGTAGTAAAATGCACAGCCCATAGTCCTCCATTAAGTATAGCCACAGCCCATATCCTCCATATAATATAATACACAACATGTAGTATAATGCACGGCCTATAGTCATCCATATAGTATAATACAGATCTCCATATAGTGGAATGCACAGCCCATAGTCATTTATGTAGTAGTATGGCTGTAAGGAAGAAGACTGGGCTGTGGGTATCAATGAGACACCAGGTCTAGAACTGCCTAGGCTGCGTTCAGTGTTTCGGGGGGAAGGAAATGGGAGACGGAAAGAACCCATGACTTAGAGAGAAGGGGAGTGGTAAGTGAGGGAAAAACAGAGGGTTTAGTGCGGGAAGAGGCAGAGAGTTCCCACCGGAGAGAAGAGAGAGCAGGGACCTGCTGCGCGCCGTGGGGAAAGTTAGACCGTGCGCTAGTGAGAGAGAACAAGGGCAGCGTACACCAACCGGGAGGGTGTAGTGCAGGACTCCCGATTGCAGAGCACGTTGAACGGGAGGGTGTTGTGCAGAATCCCCGATTGCAAAGTGTGCCAAGTGGGAGAGTGTGGTGCAAAACTCCCGACTTCAGAGCACGCCGAGATTGTGGTAAAGGACTCCTGGCTGCAGAGCAGTGTGATGGACTAGGGGCTCAACGGGTCAGACCGGTGATCGCCCTTTGCCACCAGAAGAGTACGCACAGATCTATTGGGCGGGAAAGCCTGAAGGTCACATTACCAGCATTGGCCGGCTTTCAACTTTTGTTTCTGGAAGAGTGAACAGCAACAGACTCACGATAAGTGAAGCAGTTAATGCATAGGCTGTGGCCCTAAGTTATACTATTCTTCGTGTTATTTAGCTTAAAAATCTGTTTAACCCCTTGCTGGCTCCCTGGGAGGAGAACTCCTCTTGTGTTAATTAAACTGCACCCTTGTTAACCCTTGCTCTGCACCTCTGTGTTACTTCATCCTTTTACCTGCTTTACATTTGGCATAGTGGGCAGGATGCAGTCTTCGGACACAGATGCAGCAGACCAATCCATCATGAGTGCACCTAGGTCTAGCTTGCCACTGGGTGCCATGCTCAGCAATCTCCCAAAATTCACGGGGAGTAATATAATGCTGTGGAACTGGACCAAGCGGGTTAAAAGCATTTTGAGGATGCACCCCATGACTCCTGCTATGCAAGCGGAGATTGCTGTGATGGCCCTGGATGGTGAGGTTCGGTGCTCTGTTATGTTTTGCCCCCCCCCCCGAGCGGGATACTCTGGACAAAGTGATACAGATCCTGGAAGAAATGCATGGGGATCCCAACAACTTTGGGGAGTTACGGATGCGACTGTTCCACTGCGTCCAGAGTGAAGGAGAGTCTGTAACCCAGTATATTAATGCATTGCAGCATTGCAGAAGGTGAATGCACATATCGCTAAATGGGATGATGTGGGGGCTATAGGAGTGGGACCCCCTGATGTGATACTGAGGGATCAGTTTGTGGCAGCCCTCAGGGACGCGCCGCTTAAACAAGATTTGAGAAAGCACCTGCGTACTAAACCATGTATGACCTTCATAGAAATAGGGGCAGAAGCGCGTGTGAGAGAGCGGGAACAGGGGATGGCTGCCTTAGAAGGGATGGTCCAGAGAAATAAGGTACCCACCCCGCCAGCAGCTGCACCAGAGAAGCCCGGGAAATCCAGAAGGAAATACGGGAACTGCGAGAAGAGTGGTCAAGCCTTAGAAGAGTCCCCACTTTAGCCCAAAATACGTCAAGAGATAGGAGTAATTCAGAGTCCCTCTTGTTTTTCCAGCCTTGCCAGGGAACGGGAAAACCTTATGCAGAATGGAATCCGACTTGTTTCCGGTGTGGGAACACTGGACACTACGCCAAGGCTGTGCAAAACGGGGACGGTCTCTACCACGGCAGCCGTTAAACTAGTAGGCTCCGTGGCTGGGGGACGCAGCCTGGAGCCTGATGAAAGATCAAGGAGGAGAGACGATACTCCCGGAGGTTTAATCTCTATGAGCCCTACTGTCTGGGCTGAAGTGAATGGGCGAGCAGTTCATTGCCTAATTGATACCGCATCACAAGTGACGACTATGCCAGAAGCTTATTTCCGACGTTATTTTCTGGAAGTGTGGCGGCCAGAGTGGGGCCCGGTAATCAGCCAACCAGTTGCCCATCTCGGTCACAGGGTTGATCTGGATAGAGAGCCGAGTGTGTGGGAAGGATGTAGGCCAAAAAGGGGTTGTAATGGTTGCTGCAGATGTCAGTAACGGGCCTGTGGTGACTCTCGGAAAGAATGTACTGAAAGAGATTGGATCTCTCCGGATCAGTGAGCCACAAGACCACAAGAAACCTTTTTGGACTGGTAGAGCCCACAAACTTCTCAAAGAAAGGTATTCCAGCAACTGATTCGAGCTGCCCAAGCTCAGGAAATGTCAAGTGGAGGGAAGGTCCTGGAGAAGGTGATGGTCCCCGCAGCTGCTAAACTTAATATACCGCCTGGTCAGATGGTGCTCACAATACCAGTGCGAGCCTGTATGCCCCTAAAGCTGGTGGAAGTGCAAATAGAGCTGACATCGGAGGATCAAGTACCCCCCGGACTCATCATAGCTTTGACACTGGCCACAGTCCATGATGGCAATGTTATAATACACTGCGTCAACCTGGGAGAAGATAGTGGGTCACCCTCCCAGGGCTGTGGGGGTACTCGGTACCGGGCCCGATGAGCTTCAATGGGAGATATCACGGCAGCTGGGACCCGACCCGTGGCCCTGGGCGCCCATTGTAAAAGGGAGTTGTTGCAGTGTGCTTATGGTGGTGAAAGTTTATAAGTGATTCGTGACGCCACCTGTGGTGTTCGGCAATGGAGATGTAAGCCGACGCTGCAGACAGATCCTCTGGGACAGATGGTGGGGTGCAGCAGTGATGTTATAGCCCTCCACAGGCAGGGCTGTAGTCCCAGGGCAGTATAGGTGAAGTGACACTTAGATGTTGTAGTGTCAGGCGCAAGGGATGTAGCAGTGCTAGGCGGGTTGGCGCAGGAATAAGTGGAGGACACCAGGGCATGTAGTTCCAAAGCTTTGCTCACAGTCTGTTGCAGGTACAGGTGCCGCATCCATGCCGTGTCCTCCGGGTCAGGAGCTCAGCCAACTTCCAGGCAAGATGAAGTATTCCTTTCCAACACTCCGCCAACATATGTGCCTTTTCTGAACGTCTCTTCTTATAGCGCCTTTGAATGAAGTACTCCTAGTACTGAGTTACACTGGAGTTCCTCCTGTCAGATGTTCCTATGAACTCTACTTGTACGGCAGACAGCTGTAGCCTGCTTCGGGGACTCCTTGCTACTAAGTCCCGGCTCACTGTTATGTTGCTGTTGTGCCCCCAAGTCTTGTGTGGGAATAAAGGGGTCACTACTTCTATTCCTCCGGTGTCTACTGCAGGACCCGTGCAACCTCGGGGACCCGGCCCCGGCCTTGCACTTAGAACTTGAGAAGGGTTCTCCTCTAACCCTAGTCCTTGTTCTCTTATTCTCCTCACGCTCCATGCTAATCCTTCTTCCCAATGGAGAATCAAGCTTCCTTTCTCTGTCTCTTTCTTGTGCCAGCAGACCCAGATCACTGTGGCCTGCTGCAGCACTTCCTTCTCCCATCCCTCTCCCGGGGATCTTCTCTGTCTCACTCTCTGTCCTTCTACATCTTCACTCACTGACTCCATCAATGACTGACTGACTCAAGCAATGACTGACTGACTGAACGACTCATTCAACTTTTCCCGCTCTTTTATATAAACTAAACTCCACCCACCTCCCAGCACGTTTCGTGTTCCAAGCAGGGAGCCACCAAGGGGTGCTTTGCTATACTCCAAGCAGGGAGCCGCCGAAGGTGCTTTGCTACACTACTTTGTGGTGTGGGGTGCAGGTGTTGGAATGTGGTCAGGTGTCTCCACCTTACCTGGATAGTGGGGTACCACACCTAAGGAGGAGGTGCAGTACCTCTGTGGCGACTGAACCCTCAGGGGCACCACAATAGCCTCACCCTCTCGCCTAGGAGCGAAGTGGCTCAGGTCCTGGGAATGCCGGAAGAAGTGGTGCAACCTGAGACCGTGCAATTGGCTGTCATGCCAGGCGATCCCTGGATATTAGCCATTACCATGGCACCAGAACACTCGTCTGAAGATGTAAGGAAAGGTCAGCGGATTTGGGAGCAGATGCAGGCCGAATTGACGGGACTCTTGCCTCAGCAGGTACAACAGGTGGAAGCTGTGTTAGAGCGATATCAAGAGGTCTTTGTCCGCCATGAAGATGACTTCTGGTGCACTCAAACTATCACCCATGAAATTCCCACTGGAAGTGCTGCACCAGTTCGGGAAAGATATCGACAGATACCTCCTCAGATGTATAAAGAAGAAAAGGAGATGCTGGCTCACATGCTGCAGAGCGGAGTCATATGGTAAAGTCAGTTTGTGGGTGACTCCCAACGCTTTAGTCCGGAAAAAGGACGGAACCCTGTGGTTCTGTATCGATTACAGAAGACTGAATGCTTGTACAGTGCGGGACTCCTATACATTGCCCAGAATTGAGGAATCTCTGTCTTCCTTTGGAAAGGTGAAGTACTTTTCGTCTCTGGATCTAGCCAGCGGATACTGGCAGGTGCCCATGACTGAACACAACCGGCCAAAGACGGCGTTCATACTGCCCATGGGACTGTTTGAGTTTAATAGGATGCCCTTCGGCCTGACCAACGCTCCCAAGACATTTCAGCGGTTGATGAAAAGATGCTTGGGGGACTTGAATTTTGAAGCAATACTCATTTACCTCAATGATATCATCATCTATATGGCCACCTTTGAAGAACATCTTTGGCGGCTGGAGCAAGTGATGAGTCGGCTGCAGAGTCACGGACTGAAGGTGAAGCCCCAAAAATGTCACCTTTTCCACAAACAAATTGAGTATGTGGGACAAGTTGTATCTGGGGAAGGAGTGAGGTCTGCGCTTGAGAAGATAGCAGCCATGCAAGAGTGGCCCACTCTGACAATGGTGAAAGACGTTCGGGCCTTCTTGGGGCTTACCGGGTACTACCAAAGATTCGTAAAGAATTTCACTTGTCTCGCTAATCCGCTGCTGGAACTGCTAAAAAGAGTGCCGTCTGGTTCGAGGAATTGAGCTATTCAATCGGGAAGCAGCCGGGAAGAAGCCTTCAGAGCCTTGAAAATGGCCTTGACAGAGGCTCCAATACTCGCCTATGTGGATTTCCCACAGCACTTCATCCTTCACACTGATGGAAGTCTACATGGTATGGGGGCCGTTCTATCACAAATGCAGGGAGGAAAGGAATGAGTGATAGCCTATGTGAGCCGGTCTCTCCACGACTTGGAACGGAACCCGGACAATTACAGTTCCTTCAAGTTGTAACTACTAGCGTTGGTGTGGGCAATGACCGAAAAGTTTGAGGCCCTGACGCACACATAATAATCCCCTAGCCCACCTGGAAAATGCAAAATTGAGGGCCTTGGATTGACGGTGTGGCCCGCATGGCGAAATATCGGTACAAAGTCGTTTACAGGGCCAGGGCCAAGAACACGCATGCTGATGTTCTCTCTCGAGTGACTCATGAGTGGCACAAACGTGACCAAGATGAAAAGAGTTGTAGGCAGAAGAGATTCCTGGTTTTCGGGACCTTGCTAGGTCATTGGTGGCGACACAGGGACAGATCAGAGAGGCGTGTGGAGAATGGGTGCTGGGATGACCTTGGAATGACTGGGTGCAACTCCAACAAACAGATAAAGAACTTGACCAGCTGAGACAGTGGGTGGCCCTGAAGCAACTTCGCAGCTGGCAAGAGAGAGACGCTCTGTCCCCAGGGGCTCTGTAGATTCTGAGACAATGGGAGAGGCTTCAGTTGGAAGATGGTTTGCTATACAGAAGAGTACAGCTACTACGAGAATTGGGGGTCACTTGGTAAGTAGTGCTCTCAGAAAAGTTTATCCGTGTGGTTGCTATGAAGGCCCATGAGAGAGGGGCTCATTTCGGTCTGGAGAAGATGCTCCAGTGGTTACAGAAGCTGGTGTATAACCCCCCAATTGAGGACTGCAGTAGAGGAGGCCTGTCAAAGATGTTGGAGCTGTGAGCTAGCTAAACCTCCAGAACAGAGGGCCCTAATAAAGATCATCGTGACTTTTGCCCCCTTGGAGATATTGATGATTGACTACTTAGCTGTAGGCCCAGCACATCTCGGGTATGAACACTGGTGATGACTGACCATTTCACTAAGTTTGCAACCTGGGAAAAGACTGCTGAATCAGTTGCACAGGCCATTTGCAGAGATTTCATCCGGGTGTACGGTTGCCCGAAAAGGATCCACTCTGACCAGGGCGCCTGCTTTCAAAGTCGAGTGATGGAAGAGTTACATAGTTTGTACTGGATTGAGAAGTCAAGAACTAAGCCTTATCATCCTCAGGGGAATGGAGCTTCTGAACGCTTTAATCGGACATTGACCCGAATGCTCTGAATATTGGAGGAAGATTGGAAGATATGGTGGCCTGAGTTTGCAGCTGAATTGGTGTGGGTGTACAACAATCGAGTGCACAGTATAATGGAATACACCCCATACACCTTGCTGTTCTGGCGAAAGGGACAAGAGATCAACGAGCTGGAGTTAGACCTAGCCTTGCAGTGTGAATACATCATAACACACTGCGGGGCGGGATCTGGGGCCTCCACAACACGAAGGCGCAATAGCCTGATGTCGGTTCTCGGGCAGCACGTGCTGCACATGTTCGAGAACTCTTGTCACAGCGCAGGCGCCTGCATTCAAAACAGGAGGAGGCAACGACGCACAGGGGCATCATGATGGACAGATGGTGGGCAGCGCCGAGACACCGGACAGGCATGATGGACAGATGGTAGGCGGCTGATACAGGGGGGACACATCATACCTATGGGATACATTACAGGTATGAGGAGCTATTTATAAAAGTCAATATTTCAGCGTTACTAGGGGTCAGAAAAAGAAGAGCCACCTTCACAGAATGCAGCCTTAGTGCTGCTGAACGTGGCTCTTTAACTGAAAAACGCCCTGGGGGTTGACAGGTTCCCTTTAAGCGAGGGAAAGACAGAGGGTTTAGCGCGGGAAGAGGCAGAGAGTTCCCGCCGGAGAGAAGAGAGCAGGGACTTGCTGCATGCCACGGGGAGAGTTAGACCGCGTGCTAGTGAGAGAGAACAAGGGCAGCGTATCCCGACCGGGAGAGTGTAGTGCAGGACTCCCGATTTCAGAGCACGTTGAACGGGAAGGTGTTATACAGAACTCCCGATTGCAGAGCATGCCAAGTGGGAGAGTGTGGTGCAAAACTCCCGACTTCAGAGCACGCCGAGATTGTGGTAAAGGACTCATGGCTGCAGAGCAGCGTGATGGACTAGGGGCTCAACGGGTCAGACTGGTGACCACCCGTTGCCGCCAGAAGAGTGTGTGCAGATCTGTTGGGCGGGGAAGCCTGAAGGTCACAGTACTGGCATCGGCCGGCTTTCAACTTTCGTTTCTGGAGGAGTGAACAGTAACAGACTCACGATAAGTGAAGCAGTTAATGAATAGACTGTGGCCTCAAGTTATACTGTTCTTTGTGTTATTTAGCTTAATAATCTGTTTAACACCTTGTTAGCTCCCTGCGAGAACCCCTCTAGTGTTAATTAAACCGCACCCTTGTTAAGCCTTGTCCTGCGCTTCTGAGTTACTGCATCCTTTTACCTGCTTTATATTATGGCCACCACCTTGTACTCACCAATTTAAAAAAACAACTCAGCTTCCCTCTGCCTCCACACCACACGGCGTTCTCTTGTGAAGCCGGCAGCTGACTTCTCCATGCAAGTGACGGGAGCGCATGATGTCACTGCCATGAGCCCCAGGTCACATGCATGATGATGTCAGCTGCTGGCCTCTGATTGGCAACTCACCCGCCAAGCACGGGAAGTCGCACTGGCAAATGCTGCCACCGCAACAGTTACTCCTCTGCCGATGGCGAGTGGGCCCCCCATTTGTCCAGGGCACTGGCAGTTGCCCAGGTGTGCCGGTTGGCGATACTGGCCCTGGTAGGTAAGACAGAGTTAACTGTAGGGTCGACCAATAGAGATGAGGAGGATTAGTATTGTGGGTTAGTTACAGTAATAGGAAGATAGTTAAGTTTTGACAAGTGAAGAAGTAAGGATACCCTCTGGTTAAGGTAATTTTCATGTAGGCGTGTTGTGTGTGTGTGTGTGGAAGAAGTCAGCAAAGACAGTAATGGAGAAGAGAAAAAGGAATATCTAAGGAGCACTACATCTGTGGCAGGGGAAGACTCTCAGCAGGCGAGATAGGGAAGCGAATGACCGGTCAGCAGCTTTGTTAGCATCCCTAAGGGTCTCTAGGGAATGGAAAAGTGTAAGCCCGGTTGTGGAAACTGTGGGTCTGAGAAGAGATGAATCAGCAAGGCTGGGGGCACGGTTAGTATAGGGGCAGCCACCAAAGGCTTCATCTACATGGCTCCCGAAATTGTGGGCTGAAGGATAGTGATCACTGAAATGCTCAGCGTAGTCATTATAGGTAAGAAGACTGCCGCTGGAGATGTTTGCTGGAGATATGTCACTGTTTTGTAGCTGGAAGAACAATGTCTGCATTTCCTGCTGTTTCTTGTGTGCTACAACAACTGTTAGTAAAGATGAATTTGTTTTTACGGTCTTGTGTGGTTTCCCGTTTGTGGAGTCGCACGGTATCGGAGTATTGGAAAGCATTGGGGACCAGAGGAGCTGGCAAGTGTCCACGGAAACAACAAAATCACACACACACATACACACACTCACACGCACTGAAAACGGAACCCATTTTTCTGTGGTGGGCCAGGGCATGGAAAAGGAGCCACTCACCCATAGCTACTGCCCTGTGCCTAGACCATCCAACACCAATAAAGAGGAAGGGGAGGCAAGATTTAGACTTTCCACAGTGCTCCCCATGCCTCAGTTGTGGCCATTTTGGATATTTAGAATACTAATCACCAGTCTGACAGATAAAGTCAGCAGCAGAAGAATGGAGGACGTGTCAAACTGACCAAAACCCTCATAGACTCACAGTCGGCACCCAATAATAGCCAATGGGATTCTTGGGAAAGTATTTGGATGTCTCACCTGATGGATCTGGTGCAGCATCATGGCTTCTGCTATTATTAAGAGCCAAGATAGAAATGTACACATAGCCCCAATAGGGCTCAGGATACACCTGCTGAATGTATCAGTAATGTGCAGGGCCGAACTGGCCATCTGGCAATTCTGGCAAATGCCAGAAGGGCCTGTCTGGTTGTGGGCTGCTACATCATTATTAGAATTTGCATCCTCAAGATGCCAATACTGTTATCGGTTGTAATGGAGCATAAGATAGCCAAGATAGAAATGTACACATAGCCCCAATAGGGCGCAGGATACACGTGCTGAATGTATCAGTAACGTGCAGGCCGAACTGGCCATCTGGCAAATGCCAGAAGGGCCTGTGTGGTTGTGGGTTGCCTTAACTGCTACATGATTATCAGAATTAGCATCCTCAAGATGCCAATACTGTTATCGGGTGTGATGGGGCACAAGATAGCCAAGATAGAAATGCACACATGGCCCCAATAGGATTCAGGAGACTCCTGCTGATTGTATCAGTAACGTGGCAATGATTGGTACGAATTTGATGACTTTTAGAAAGCAGAACTTACTATAAAAAGCATTTCTAAAACCAGCTAATCAACAAATTTATTCCTACTTCAGAAACAGATTTCTGAAAATAAAACTTAAATTTATGCAAGTTACATCCACTGTAAGACAAAGAATTGTCAAAGATAATATAGATGAGAAGATATGACATCCCACACCATTACTCATTGACCTGCGAGTATGTATATTATATTATATCGATGTTTAAGGATAATAGGAGATAAAAGCTTCATATCTGGCTTAGAAAATCAAATTTTAACCCATTGGATTGCCAAACTAGGATGAATATTTTTACAGCACCAGTCAGTGCTGTAATATTGTATTCTCTGACACAAAAATAGCCCAAAGAAGAAGGAAGAATTTTCTCATCTAACGTTAATAGCGTTTTGTAAAATATAAATTGAGGTGATTGTTATAGTACTGAGATGCTAATCAGATGGCAAAAGAGTTCAACCTTTAGCCTAACCTCTATTATCCTGTCCACCACCTTCAAATTCCAAAACGTCAAGACGTGGGGGAGATGTATTATATAAAATGCACCAATATTGTGGCAAAACATGAGGCAGAATTCGGACATACATGCCATGTGCAACATTTATTAAGGGTTTTAAATAAGTTTTACATCACACAAGGCACTTTAGAAGGTGCCTAGAAAAAAAGTAAACCAGAGATGTATGTAAAAGCCGCCAAATTTACTGGGTGTGCTCCAGTTTTTTTTTGTTTAAAAGGAATCTGTCACCAGGTTTTTTTCTACCTCATCTGAGAGCAGTATGATGTAGGAAAAGAAACCCTGATTCCAGCGATGTATCACTTAGTTTACTGGGTGCAGCATTTGTGACACAATCAGAGTTTTTAGATGTAGCATGTAGTAGAGCTCAAAAAGCTAACCCTGCCCACACTACAGTTTTCTAAGCTGCTATCAATGCTGGGGGCGGAGTTAGACCAGGTCTCCCAGGGGCACTAGTCCAGCAGTGATAATCTCCTGCTGATAAACCACTCATTGTGTTGAAACAAGAGCAAGCAGCATAATAAGTGACATATCCCTGAAATCAATGTCTCAATCCCTACCTCATGCTGCCCTCAGATTACAAATCAAAAGCCTGCTGCCAGAGTCTCGTTAAGAAGTGGTCTATAAGAAAGCCAACTAGTAGGTGGTATGAACCTAGATTAGATAGTGTAAAAATGCACTAGATTTATCATCCACCAGAAGGCTCTGACATAAATTTGGTGCATTTTAAAACTGTCGCCTGAGTTTATGCTATTACCCATGATTTGTAAATCTACACCAATTCTCACCTGGATGCAGAAACCTAGCAATGCATCCAAGGCTACAGTATCACAGTGTCCACACAATCCAGTGATGTATAACCTGCAGATCAGGTCAGGCTGAGAATTGTTTCTACAGAGCTCGAGAGCCACAGGGGTTTTAGACTTCTGCAATAATGCAACGCACATCCAATGCCATGGTGGGATTAGTAATGATTGCTGAACACATAACATAACCAAGAATAGACACAGCCACATTTACTCTTTATAAATGATGGACTTTCTTTTACAGTTGGCCTTCCACTCCTTAAAATGTTACTGGTACCATATATAAATTTCAAGGGTTTATCCATTGTGCAAGGCAGGAGACCTTCATTGACCTGCTGCTAACTGTGTTATAATGAACTGTGTTAGTTAAAGTCTGCCTCATAAGTAACATATCTTCATCCCAAAGTAAGGGTACGTTCACACTAGGCATTTTTGCTGGGAGTTTTTTTCTGCAGCAAAACCTGCTCTCTTGGCAGTAAAGAAGCTGCTGAAAAAAAGCAGGGTTTGCTTGATTTTTTCTTGTCTTTTTTTGCTGCATTTCTGTCTCTTGTGCATGCTGATAAAATTAAGTGAAAAAAAAAATCATATTCTACTTCAAAAGGTTTTGGCACATAAAATGCAGCAAAACCTGATACCCGAGTTTTTTCAAATATTCAGAATTGAGAGTCCTCAGTGGTTGATACCTTTTAATGGCTAACTGAAAAGATGGTAACACATTGCAAGCTTTCGAGACTACTCAGGTCTCTTCATCAGGCATAGACTAATACAAAATCTGAAGAGTCACATATTTATGCACAATACAGCACAGAAAAAATGCAATAGATGAGACGAGTGACGTGAAGCAGAATTATGATTATGGGAGAGGGAGAAACATAAATATTGGACCAGTTCATAGATAAGGAGTCCGGATGTTTTATTGTCCTCTGATTGGGGTCTCCTAATGTGTTGTGATGCCCCCACAAGGTCTTCGGAGCAAATTCCTTAACTGATATAAAAAGACATAAATCCATGCGACACATTCATTCCAGCACTGAGAGTGTCAAAGGTCGTCATAAATTTATACTCCCAAACACGTCTCTCTCTCTGAGATGTGAAGTTACCTTTCAATACCAGTAATTTCATATCCCTGGTGCTGTGATCAGGCATACAAAAATGTTTTGCCACAGGTAGATCCATTCTTTTTTCTCTTATTGTGTGACGATGAGCATTCATCCTTGTTCTAAGCTTTTGCCCTGTCTCCCCCACATACAGACCCCCAGTTGGACATTTAGTACAAATAATTAGGTACACCACATTAGATGTAATGCAGCTGAAAGTATCTGGGATCTTGTAGTCCTGATGTGAGTTGGGGATCTTTATCTTGTCCGTGGTCATTATAAATGGACAGGTTTTACATATTTTCTGGTTGCAAGGAAAGGTTCCTCCAGCTGTAGGAGAGGACAGGGAGCTTCTGACAATGATGCTTCTTAGATTTGGGGGCTGCCTAAAGCACAGTAGTGGGGGGGTCTGGAAAAATGGATTGTAATCGGGCATCTTTTTGTAGTAAAGGTTGTAATTTCCGTGCAGCTCCCCTTAGCACTTCCAGATTTGGGTTGTAGGTGACTACTAGGGGCACCCGGTTATTTTCTTCTTTAGCTTTGTAATGTAGCAGGTGATTCCTTGACATTCTGGTGGCTCTTGTAATTTGGTTTTCAATTGTTCTTGGATGGTAGCCCTGATTCAAAAAGGTCTTTTTGAGGCGACCAAGCTGTTTGTCCTTATCCATGGGGTTGGAACATATACGATTGTATCTGATGGCTTGGCTATAGATAATAGAGTTCTTTATGTGTTTTGGAAGAAAACTGTCCAATTTAAGGTATGTTGGATGGTCGATTGGCTTCTGATACATGGATGTCTCTATTTCATTGTTTTTTAGCTTAATGATGGTGTCCAAAAAGTTAATCTCAGTGCTGGAGTAGTTGAGTGTAAGGCTGGTTTCACACTTGCGTTTCTTTGCGCTGGATTTTAGCGCTAAAAAACGCATGCGTTTTTTTTTCCTATATTTTGCATGGGATGCGCTTATGTGCGCGTACACATGCGTTTGTATGCGTTTTTCCGCGCGTGCGTTTTTTTGCGGTATGCGCTCGGGCGCACAAAATGCATCCTGTTGCATTTTTTGGGCGTCCGACTTGCCTCAAAAAAACGCATGCGCACACAATGCGTTTTTTTTACAGCAAGACACCCATTATAAGTCTATGGGTGCGCATATGTGCGCATTG
This sequence comes from Dendrobates tinctorius, assembly GCF_039654945.1. Taxonomy (NCBI): domain Eukaryota; kingdom Metazoa; phylum Chordata; class Amphibia; order Anura; family Dendrobatidae; genus Dendrobates; species Dendrobates tinctorius. The sequence goes on from NW_027361697.1 coordinate 55,837,582, forward strand.
GCATGCTTATGTATGCGTTTCATTGCGCATGCGTTTTTTTTACCATTAGTTAGACAATGGAATTTAGGGGTTTGGGTTAGAGTTAGGGTTAGTTAAGGGGGTTTAGGGTTAGGGTTAGGGTTAGCTAGGGTTTAGGGTTAGGGTTTGGGTTAGGGTTAGTAGGGTTTGGTTAAGGGTTAGGGTTAGGGTTAGTATGGTTTGGTTAAGGGTTAGGGTTAGGGTCAGGGTTAGGGTTAGGGTCAGGGTCAGGGTTAGGGTCAGGGTTAGGGTTAGGGTTAGAGTCAGGGTTAGGGTTAGGGTTAGGGTTAGGATCAGGGTATGGTTTGGTTAAGGGTTAGGGTCTGGGTTAGGGTCAGGGTTAGGGTTAGGGTTAGTAAAGTCATGGTTTGGGTTAGTGTGAGGGGCCACCTAATGTTGGAAAAAAACGCAAACGCGGTAAAAACGCACTAAAAACGCATACAAACGCATAAAAACGCTGTGTTTTTTTCATGCATGCTCATAAAAATGCTTGAAAAAAACGCAGCATTTGTATGCGTTTGTATGCGTTTTTTCAATGCGTTTTTTTGCGGGAAAAGCGCGCTGCAAAAAAAAGCAAGTGTGAAAGTAGCCTTAAATTGATGGTGGGATGAAATTGATTAAACTGTTCGTGGAACATCTTTAGCTGTTGTTCAGACTCCGTCCAGATGATTAAAATATCATCAATGAAGCGGTAGTTGGCCAGGGGCCTGATGGTGCATGAGGACAAAAAGTCGCTTTCAAGTTTGGCCATGAAAAGATTTGCATACTGTGGAGCCATTTTACTTCCCATAGCTGTGCCAGTCTCCTGTAGATAGATCTTGTTGTCAAATTCAAAGTAATTGTGGGTCATGATGAATTTTATAAGTTTCACATCAGCATCAGTCCCTATGTTTTCCATGAAGAATTTGCTGGCATTTAATCCATCTTGGTGTGGGATATTAGAGTACAAAGATTCCACATCCATTGTGGCCAGGATGGTTCCTTCTGGTAGAGGACCTATTGCTGCTCGTTTATTCAATAGGTCAGTTGTGTCAGTTTTTTCAGTGTTTTTTTTTACCTCTCATTACTTTCAATGGGTAAAAAATGTTGGAAAAAATGACAACCTCTATTCTGCAAAAAACAAGCAAAACACAAAATACTGGTGACAAAAGAAACAAAGCTGTGGGCATGAGATTCCTGAAATGTCAGATTTTGCTGGTATTGTAAAAATGCCTAGTGTGAACATAGCCTAAGATGGATCGTCCTGTTTGGTGGTGCACCAACTGATAAAACAAGTGTTGTTTTGTAGCTTAAAGTTTTCATAGACAATGCCAAAGAATGAACTGAGCAACATGATAAAATATTCCCCGATGAAATAGTGAACTGTTCTCATTACATGTTTGGAATTTATAAGACTTGATCGACCTCACTAGTGACTGTTCTCTCATATGTGCCATGATAAGGACTTCATAGCCCTCGCCAATCGCCAGTGCACCGTGTTCTACTATCACATGTGCCATTATTTTACATCTCACCATGGTACCATCTTATGTGTGACAATAATTCCTAGTGGAATAAACATTAGAAATACATTGATCAGCTCTTCCTTTATTTCATAAATGGCTGCTGTGCTCTTCACTGTGGAGTACGCTCTCATACTGGCAAATATTGTAAAGGAACTCAAAGCTAAGTCTGTTCAAAACCAGAGACTGCAGATGTGACTGCCGGAAACCCCATGTACCCACTGAAGACATGGCATACCTGAGGTCAAGTAAGTAGAAATTTCCTCTTGGCTCAGCATATCCAAAAATGTGTTTTGCAGGAAGAACACCTTAAAGGGAATCCATTGTCAGGTTTTTGCTATTTTATCTAAGAGCAACATAATATAACACAAGAGACCTTGATTCCAGGCATGTGTCAACTGGGTTGTGTGTTGTAGTTTCAATACAGTGTTTTATCAACAGGAGATTATCACTCCTTGACTAGGAAACACATGCACAGCAGTCCAACTATTCTTGTAACCCCGCCCCCACTTCTGATTGGCAGCTTGCTGACACAGTGTACATGGAAAGCTGCCAATCAGGGGTGTGGGCGAGGTTATACAAAGCTCAGCGTTCTGACCAATGCTATATCTACGGCAGAGAAAGCAGGGATTCTATCAAAACTGCAGCAAGCAACCCAGTAAGTGACACATTGAAGGAATCAGGTTCTCTGGCCCTGCATCTTCCTGCTCTGAGATTACATGACAAAAATCTGCTGATTCCTTTATAAAAATACACAATTTCTCAATAATCTGTTGGGACATGCATCTGCTGTATGGTTCTATTTATGGCCTCCTGTAGTTGTGTTGTCTATTTGGAATGTTGCTTGCACATTTAAAAATTTTGTAGTGAGAAATTGGAGTCAAGATAAAGGTGGACACTGACTGAGACATAAGGAAGCTATGAGTTATTATATGCTGAGATGTATGTGATATATGATGTAGTTCTAACATTTTGGGGCTGATTAACTCCTTCATGACGGGTCCAATTTCTATTTTTGTCTTTCCGTTTTTTCCTCCCTTTCTCTCCAGAGCCATAACTCTTTTTTTTTCTGTCCACATATGCAGATTGCCTCTTCAGAGAGGAAGAGGACTTGAACTCTGCAGCACCACACAGACATATGAGGCCTTGTTTTTTGCAAGACAAGGGCTAAGGGCTCATCCCCATTTGCGAGAAAAAAAACGGTCCGTTTTCTGGATGGAAAAAACGGACCGATTCTATGCAATTGTCATGCGAGTGTAATGTGATTTCAGTGTGCCTTTTCAATATGACATGCGTATGACATCCGTATGCAATACGATTTTAACATGAGGTTTTACATACAGCAGTTCTGTCCATGTAAAAACTCATGTTAAAATAACATTGCAAACTAATACTGTACATACACATCATTTAAAAAAAACCTTCAAAACACACACATATATATATGAGAGAGAAAAATAGCAGAATAGCCGTTAATTCATTTATCAGCTTTTGTAAAATAATTGCAAAAGCCGACAGGATATGAGACATGGTTTACATATAGTAAACCATTTTATTTCATCTATTTTTTTTATTTGCACATATATACACATAGAGTACATACATATATTTATATATATACACACATGTCAGTGACACAAACATACTGTATATATATATCTAATATATATATATATTATATATATGTAACATATAATATATGATGTATATAATATATAGTTACATATAATATCTATCTAATATATATTTAATATATTAATATATTATATATATACATATCATATATATAATATAAATATAATATATATAGATATAATACATATATATATATATATATATAGACATGTTAGTGACAAATACAATTATTCTAATGTTGGTTCTAAATTATGGACATGTATTTATTTAATACATGATTATTTCAAGGAACAAAATGGTGTGGGGTCCCCCTATTATTTATAGACAGCAACACTATACTACGGTAATTGTATATGTCTCTGATATATACATATTTTATATGTATAGATTATATATATATCTTATATATGAAATGTATGTATGTGTGTATATATATATATATATATATATATATATATATATATATTGCATTTGCATAGTAAGATTGAACAAAAGCTGCTAATTCAATTGTTGGCTTCTGTAAAATCATCCCCCAACCCGACATGAAATTACACATGGTTTACATACAGTAAACCATTTCATTTCATGTTTTTTTGTATATGTCCCTGACTAATAATTAGATTATGATTTGTGTGTAAAATTTGGGACATTTAGTTGTTAAATTAAGGGGTTAATTAATTGGAAATAATTGCGTGGGCTCCCGCGGTAAAATCGCGACCAGAGAGGTAAAGCAGGTGAGTGAGGGCAGATTTTAATAGCCATGAGAGGGACCATTGTTTTTGCTCCCCGACTACAAAAATCTGCCCCCAGACACCCCAGAAAAGACGCAATTATAACATGCGCCTATTCTGGCACTTATCCTCGCCATTCCCATTGCCCTGTAGCGGTGGCGAATGGGTTAATATAACAAAGGGTTAATGTCACCTTGCAATTGGAAGGTGACATTAAGCCGAATAATAATGGAGAGGTGTCAATTACAGTCATGGCCAAAAGTTTTGAGAATGACAAAAATATTAATTTTTACAAAGTCTACTGCTTCATTTTTTCTAAAGGCAATTTGCCTATACTCCAGAATGTTATAAAGAGTGATCAGCTTAACAGCAATTACTTGCAAAGTCAATATTTGCCTAGAAAATGAACTTTATCCCCCAAAACACATTTCAACATCATTGCAGCCCTGCCTTAAAAGGACCAGTTAACATCGTTTTAGTGATTGCTCCATTAACACAGGTGTGGGTGTTGATGAGGACAGGGCTGGAGATCAATCTGTCATGATTAAGTAAGAATAACACCACTGGACACTTTAAAAGGAGGCTGGTGCTTGGCATCATTGTTTCTCTTCTGTTAACCATGGTTATCTCTAAAGAAACACGTGCAGTCATCATTGCACTGCACAAAAATGGCCTAACAGGGAAGAGTATCGCAGCTAGAAAGATTGCACCTCAGTCAACAATCTATCGCATCATCAAGAACTTCAAGGAGAGAGGTTCCCTTGTTGCCAAAAAGGCTCCAGGGTGCCCAAGAAAGACCAGCAAGCGCCAGGACGTCTCTTAAAAGTGTTTCAGCTGCGGGATCGGGCTACCAGCAGTGCAGAGCTTGCTCAGGAATGGCAGCAGGCAGGTGTGAGTGCATCTGCACGCACTGTGAGGCGGAGACTCTTGGAGCAAGGCCTGGTCTCAAGGAGGGCAGCAAAGAAGCCACTTCTCTCCAGGAAAAACATCATGGACAGACTGATATTCTGCAAGAGGTACAGGGAGTGGACTGCTGAGGACTGGGGTAAAGTCATTTTCTCTGATGAATCCCCTTTTCGATTGTTTGGGACATCTGGAAAACGGCTTATTCGGAGAAGACCAGGTGAGCGCTACCACCAGTCTTGTCTCATGCCAACTGTCAAGCATCCTGAAACCATTCATGTGTGGGGTTGCTTCTCAGCCAAGGGAATGGGCTCTCTCTCAGTCTTGCCTAAAAACACAGCCATGAATAAAGAATGGTACCAGAATGTCCTCCAAGAGCAACTTCTCCCAACCGTCCAAGAGCAGTTTGGCGATCAACAATGCCTTTTTCAACATGATGGAGCACCTTGCCTTAAAGCAAAGGTGATAACTAAATGGCTCAGGGAACAAAACATAGAGATTTTGGGACCATGGCCTGGAAACTCCCCAGATATTAATCCCATTGAGAAGTTGTGGTCAATCATCAAGAGACGGGTGGACAAACAAAAACCTTCAAATTCAGACAAAATAAAAGCATTGATTTTGCAAGAATGGACTGCTATCAGTCAGGATTTGATCCAGAAGTTGATTGAGAGCATGCCAGGGAGAATTGCTGAGGTCCTGAAGAAGAAGGGTCAACACTGCAAATATTGACTTGCTGCATTAACTCATTCTAACTGTCAATATAACCTTTTGTTACTCATAATATGATTGCAATTATATTTCTGTATGTGATAAAAACATCTGACAAACACACATAAAAACCAGAGGGCAGCAGATCATGTGAAAATATAATATTTGTGTCATTCTCAAAACTTTTGGCCATGACTGTAGACACCGATCCATTATTAACCCTAGACTAGTAAAGGGTTAAAAAACACACACAGACATTAATGAAAAAAGTCTTTTAATGAAATAGACACTTAGTTTTTTGACCACATTTTATTACTCTGGTAATCCAAAATAAAACCCTGACCTGCAAAAAAAATAACATAAGAAAACAATCATATTCTTACCTCTCCGCCGTTCAGTCATGTCCCACGCTGCAATCCTTTACAAAGGGTTAAATAGTTTACAATGATGACCGTGCGAATGCAACCAGCCCCACTGTAAACTACTGCAGAATGAATTATTTCAGCTCTTCGCAGCCTCACTGGCTGCTTGGAGAGGAACTAATTGGCGTGGGAAAGTTTCTGACTTTTTTCCCACGCTCATCAGTTCACTTCAGGTCAGCCGGGGACTCCCTATGACGTCACTGAGGCTGCGGGGAGTCCCCTGGCTGACCTGAAGTGAACTGATGAGCATGGCAAAAATGTCAGAAACTTTCCCAAACTAATTAGTTCCTCTCCAGGCAGCCAGTGAGGCTGCTAAGAGCTGAACTAAGTAATTCTGGCAGTTCTATGCTAAAGATAGGGTGCGCAGATCGCAAGCGTCCATGTGCGATAGTAGGCGGCGATGACCGGATGGGGCGGGCAGGAAGCTGGCAGGGGGCAGGGCTTAGCGGCGCCGTGCGCTGCGTCGAATAAATGCTAGTGTGGAACTAGCCTCAGCCACCGATTTGGAGGCCGGGGTGACTCAGGCTACTTTTACACATGCGTTTTTTTGCTGTGCGTTTTTTGCGCAAACGCATGAAAAAAACGCATCATGCGTTTGTGTGCGTTTTTTTGCGGGTTGTGGTGTTTTTTTTTAAAAACTGCATGCTTTTTTTGCGTATACGTTCACATTACAATGCGCACGTATGCGCACCCATAGACTATTATGGGTGTGCTGCTGTAAAAAAACGCATTGCGTGCGCATGCATTTTTTGGGGGCAAGTCGGACACACAAAAAATGCAACAGGATGCATTTTGTGCGCCCGAGTGCACACTGCAAAAAAATGCATGCGCATACAAACGCATATGTATGCGCACATATGCGCACCCAAGTTAAAGTATAGGGAAAAAACGCATGCTTTTTTTGCGCTAAAACACAGGGCAAAAAAATGCAAGTGTGAAACCAGCCTCAGCCTCCGATTTGGAGGCCGGGGTGGCTCAGCCCCCGATTTGGAGGCCGGGTGGCTCAGCCTCCGATTTGGAGGCTGGGGTTGCTCAGCCTCCGATTTGGAGGCTGGGGTCGATCAGCCTCCGATTTGGAGGCCGGGGTCGATCAGCCTCCGATTTAGAGGCCGGGGTCGATCAGCCTCCGATTTAGAGGCCGGGGTCGATCAGCCTCCGATTTGGAGGCCGGGGTGGCTCAGCCTCCGATTTGGAGGCCGGGATGGCTCAGCCTCCGATTTGGAGGCCGGGGTGGCTCAGCCTCCGATTTGGAGCCTGGGGTCACTCAGCTTTCGATTTGGCGGGCTGGCCCTTTAAGACTCATTTCGGTGCGCCGGCCCTTTAAGAATCACTTTGGCGCATCGGCCCTTTAAGAGCTAGTTTGGCTCACTGGGCTACTAAATCCACTTTGGCGCACATTCTCTCTCAGGGGCATGCGTCATGTGATGAAGCTAGATTTGCATTTGTGCTGTGGGTTTCACTTTAAGAGCTGATATTATCTGCCAAAATCTGTGTCCTGGGGGGGGTCATGTGAAGTTCGTAGGCGTTGGCATAGTAACTGGGTCAACCTGCGCATATCAATGAGCTTAACTGCCATTTCAATCGACTCAGGGCATGTTTTGCCTGTGGCAAAATTTCCCCATTGAAAAGCATTGAGACAATTCATTCCAATGACGGGAAAATGTTTTTTCAAACGCAAATTGCGCAAAAACTACAAATCCGATCGACACGAAGAAGAATGGTCTAAAATTCCAGCAGAGCATTGTAAGAAACTCATTGATGGTTACCGGAAGCGGTTGGTCGCAGTTATTTTGGCTAAAGGTTGTGCAACCAAGTATTAGGCTGAGGGTGCCAATACTTTTGTCTGGCCCATTTTTAGAGTTTTGTGTGAAATGATCAATGTTTTGCTTTTTGCTTCATTCTCTTTTGTGTTTTTTTCATTTAAGACAAATTAAATGAAGATAATAATAACAAAGAATTTGTGGTTGCAATCATTTTCAGGAAGAAACTGAGTATTATCTGACAAAATTGCAGGGGTGTCAATACTTGTATATATGTGTGTATGTATGTGTGTGTGTGTGTGTGTGTGTGTAGGTGGAGGAGAAGGCCATGATGGAGTGATGGAGAGAAGGCCTTGATGGAGTGATGAGGAGAAGGCCATGATGGGGTGGTAGGGGAGAAGGCAATGATGGAGGTGGTAGAGGAGGAAATTATGGAGGTGGTGGAATGGGCAATGATGGGAGTGGTGGGGGAGAAAGCAAAGATAGTGGTGGGGGATAAGAAAATAATGGAGGTGGTGAAGAGGGCAATGAAGGGGTGGGGGAGAGGACAATAATGGGATGTGGGGGGAGGAGGACAATGAGGGGTGTGGGGGATTGGGATGGGAGAAGGGGGACTTATAATGGCCTTAGGAACAGGGGGAGGTGGAGGAAGACGTTATCGCTTATTATGTCTAACGCAATCCCTTAGTATGTAGTGTACTCACTATGTCTAACACAGTCCCTTAGTACAGTCATATGTAAAAGTTTGGGCACCCCTATTAATGTTAACCTTTTTTTTTTCTTTATAACAATTTTGGTTTTTGCAACAGCTATTTCAGTTTCATATATCTAATAACTGATGGACTCAGTTATATTTCTGGATTCAAATGAGGTTTATTGTACTAACAGAAAATGTGCAATCTGCATTTAAACAAAATTTGACCGGTGCAAAAGTATGGGCACCCTTATCATTTTCTTGATTTGAACACTCCTAACTACTTTTTACTGACTTCCTGAAGCACTAAATTGGTTTTGTAACCTCATTGAGCTTTGAACTTCATAGCCAGGTGTATCAAATCATGAGAAAAGGTATTTAAAGTGGCCACTTGCAAGTAGTTCTCCTATTAGATTCTCCTATGAAGAGTGGCATCATGGGCTCCTCAAAACAACTCTCAAATGATCTGAAAACAAAGATTATTCAACATAGCTTTTCAGGGGAAGGATACAAAAAGTTGTCTCAGTGATTTAACCTGTCAGTTTCCACTGTGAGGAACATAGTTAGGAAATGGAAGAACACAGGTACAGTTCTTGTTAAGCCCAGAAGTGGCAGGCCAAGAAAAATATCAGAAAGGCAGAGAAGAAGAATGGTGAGAACAGTCAAGGACAATCCACAGACCACCTCCAAAGACCTGCAGCATCATCTTGCTGCAGATGGTGTCACTGTGCATCGGTCAACAATACAGCGCATGCATAACGCCTTTTTGTATGACCAAACAACTCAATCTTTGTTTCATCAGTCCACAGGACCTTCTTCCAAAATGTAACTGGCTTGTCCAAATGTGCTTTTGCATACCTCAGGCGACTCTGTTTGTGGCGTGCTTGCAGAAACGGCTTCTTTCACATCACTCTCCCATACAGCTTCTCCTTGTGCAAAGTGCGCTGTATTGTTGACCGATGCACAGTGACACCATCTGCAGCAAGATGATGCTGCAGGTCTTTGGAGGTGGTCTGTGGATTGTCCTTGACTGTTCTCACCATTCTTCTTCTCTGCCTTTCTGATATTTTTCTTGGCCTGCCACTTCTGGGCTTTACAAGAACTGTACCTGTGTTCTTCCATTCCCTTACTATGTTCCTCACAGTGGAAACTGACAGGTTAAATCTCTGAGACAACTTTTTGTATCCTTCCCCTGAAAAGCTATGTTGAATAATCTTTGTTTTCAGATCATTTGAGAGTTGTTTTGAGGAGCCCATGATGCCACTCTTCATAGGAGAATCTAATAGGAGAACTACTTGCAAGTGGCCACCTTAAATACCTTTTCTCATGATTTGATACACCTGGCTATGAAGTTCAAAGCTCAATGAGGATACAAAACCAATTTAGTGCTTCAGGAAGTCAGTAAAAAGTAGTTAGGAGTGTTCAAATCAAGAAAATGATAAGGGTGCCCATACTTTTGCACCGGTCAAATTTTGTTTAAATGCAGATTGCACATTTTCTGTTAGTACAATAAACCTCATTTGAATCCAGAAATATAACTGAGTCCATCAGTTATTAGATATATGAAACTGAAATAGCTGTTGCAAAAACCAAAATTGTTATAAAGAAAAAAGGTTAACATTAATAGGGGTGCCCAAACTTTTACATATGACTGTATATAGTGTACGTACTTATTATGTATAACACAGTCCCTTAGCATATAGTGGACTCACTAATTCTGTATAACACCATCCTTAGTTACATAGTTTCCTCTTTTATTATGTATAACACGTCTCTTATTACGTACCATCCTCTCTAGTTATATATGGTGCCGTCCCTTATTATATAGCTTCCTCTGCTGTTATGTATAGTGCTGTCTCTTACATAGTGCATTCTTGTTAAATTTGTTATTCACAGCGCCCTCTTTTATTACATAGTCCCCTCTCTTTTTAGATGTAAAATGACTGCTGATGGAGCAGCCGGTGACCAGACTACAAGTCCATCAGCTCCTCCATTAGAAAGGAAGATTTCCCCTGCTCCAGCCATCATTGCATTATACAGCTAACAAGACAGGACGGTAAGTAATAAAAAACAGGGCTCTATATAATCCAATATGTAAGGGACGGTAATGTACATGACAAGAGAGGGCACTCTGTAAGGGACAGCAATATACATAATAAAGGAGACTATGCAATATATATACATGTATGTGTGTGGCTATATATATATATATATATATATATATATATATATATATATATGTAGCTTTGTCTCCATAAAAGGAAGGGGGCCCAGAGACATTTCTTGCACAGGGGCCCCAAGCTGTCAGTGTCCACCCCCGATCTAGTTTATTCTTTACTTCCTGAGGTTTTGTTCCATATGGGACTACATGAGGTTTTTAGTCCCAGTTATTACAGTGTTAGTGGTCTTTTCTACCTCATGTATTGCAATGCCTGCAATTATGATGTTTGGGACTGCGGCGCCACCTTGTGGTTTCCCACTTTTTACTGTTTGTCTTTTTTATCTTTTCTTTATTGTCTAAGATTAATAAAATTTCTATTTTCTCATAGATTTTTGGTGTATATTTTGGTTCTTGTGTACAATTTTTCGTATGTACTGAACCGTGTATGGTGTCCATGCAGAGATTTATTCTGGCATTTCATGGGTGGCATTATTTGTAGATGATGATGCTGTGTTTGTTCTCATTTTTCTTGGATACCACATATGTGTATCTTTTGATTTTTTTAATATCTTTATTCTTTATTGGGGCAAAGGGGGGTGATTTGAAGGTTTTTTTTAATATTTTTTAAAACATTTTTTGTTTTTACTTTTCACAGTACTTGTTAGTCCCCTTAGAAGACTTGAAGCTGTGATCATCTGATCACTTGTGATATATACAGCAATGCCACAGCAATGGCAAGCACGGAGGTCTTCAGCAGACACCCACCTATTCAGTGTCGGACTGGGGAGCCAAGGGCCCACCAGTAACATTGACTTTGGGGGCCCACTTATCACCTGCATAAAAATATTACACTACCCCCGTTCACAAATTTACCTATATCTCTATATAATAATAAACTGGGTAATATGGTTAATGAATGATGAGATGCTGTTTTTTTCTGTATAGAGTGAATCAAGTGAATTATGCCAAGTACTGACCATACAGTGGGGTTGGGGGCCCAGATCTGCACAGGGGCCCACCGGGGGATTGCCCTGTTACCATATGGGCCAGTACGAGCCTACACCTATCATAGCAACTCATTGGCGACCATGTCACGGGTACACTGATGGACGCATGGAATGACATGCTCCCATTTTGGCGCATGTTAGATGTCGCAATAAGGCCGGGGTCACACTAACCGACGCAAAATACAGTCCGTATTTTACATGCGTAATACGGAAGAATGACCCCTAAACAGTGCTCCGTATGTCATCCGTAATCAAGGTGTGGTCGCGTATTTTGCGCATGTCAGCATCCGTATGTAATCCGTATGGCATCCGTATGGCGAGATTTTCTCGCAGGCTTGCAAAATGGACATATAATGGAGCCCTATGACAGGGTTTCTAACAGAAACCAAAGAATAGATATAGACACATAGAATGCATATATGTATATATATATATATATATATATATATATATATGTATTCTATGTGTCTATATCTATTCTTTCGTTTCTTTATTAAACCTGTCAGTGTGAGTTTACTGTATAGCGCACTGAATTGCCGGCTTTGCTAAAAGACACCGGGTGCGTATTTCTCGCAAGTCACATGTGTGGTCCGTGTGTAATCCGTATTTTTTGCGCACCCATAGACTTGAATTGGCGTACTACAGGCGTAGTACGCTGACAATCGCAGCATGCTGCGAGTGGCACGGAGCGTAGGATACGGAGGAGAAATCTACGCCTGGTGCGAGGGACCCCATAGAGAATCATTGGTCCGTGTCTAATGCGTGATTTTAGCGCCTCTCACTCGTCCGTATTCCTCTCTAGTGTGACCCCGGCCTAAGGCTGGAGTCACACACAACCATTAAAAAAACGGTCCCATTTTAACGGTCCGAAATCGCACAAAGGTATCTTAACCATTGATCCGTTTTTGATGCGATTTTTCTTAATTGATGCGATTTTAGTCACATGTAAGGATCCGTTTGACATCCGTCTGGCGAGATTTTCTCGCAGGATAGCAAAATGGACATATAATGGATACCAATGACAGGTTTCCCCACACAAAGAATGAATAGATCTAGACACACATATATATATTTTATACATGTCATAGAGACACATTAATATATATATTACAAATTCATACAGACGGATCCGCCGTCATCCGCCATGCGGTAGAATGGCCGCCTATGGGCGGTGGATACGCTATTTTGCGGAATCCGCTAAATCGCACTGAGCATGCCCAGAAAAAAAGATACTTTTCCAGACAGTCCCAAAACTATATAAGGTGGACTAATTGGGCCCAGACATGCAGTAGCAGCCAGACAGAAGACAGCCAGCCAGCCTGACAGCCAGCCAGCCAGCCAACCTGACAGCCAGCCAGCCAGCCAGACAGCCTGACAGCCAGCAAGCAAGCATCTGCCAGCCAGCCAACATCAAGAGGCCTGCCACCACTGAACCAGGAAAGAGTGGCCTGCCAGTGACAGCACCAGCACGCCTGAAAGTGTGAGTATACCTATTTGTGTGTGACATTTCTGTGTGTGTGTGTATGGCCTGCTAGTGTGTAGCCTGCCTGTGTGTGTGTGGTCTGCGAGTGTTGCATGTCTGTGTGTGTATTTTTTTTTTCATACTTTTTTTTCTGTTGCACGTGTACTGCATTTTATTTTCATACTACTGTAATTTTATTGTATTATTTATGCTGTGATTGTGCGGTGTAATTGGGCCCAGACATCCGGCACCAGCCACACTGAAGACACCGAGCCAGACATCCGACACCAGCCTGACTGATAGAAGACCGAATTAGAGCTATAAAACCTGCCTGCCCAGCTGCAAGTCTTCCACCTGCAAGACCCTTGGAGCGTGTGTGTGGCCTGTCTGTGTGTGTGTGTGTGTGTGTGTCATGCTTTTTTTTTTTTTTTCCATACTTTAATTTTTTTTTCTGTTGCATGTGTACTGCATTTTTTTTTCATACTACTGTAATTTTATTGTATTATTTATGCTGTGATTGTGTGGTGTAAGGCCGGTTTCACATTTGCGCTTTATAGCGCAGCGACGGCCTGCGCACGGCCGCCGCTAATCCCCGCCCCCTCCCGGCTCCCTGCCCGCCCCATCCGGTCATCGACGCCTACTAGCGCACATGGACGCTTGCGATCTGTGCACCCTACCTTTAGCATAGGGTGCGCAGATCGTGCGCTGGCCGTGTGCTAGCAGCATTTTGCCGTGCGCTGCGCACTTTTGAAGGTGTGCCGTGCGCGCCGAAATGCAACATGCTGCATTCGGCGCACACGGGCGCACCTTCAAAAGTTCGCAGCGCACGGCAAAATCCTGCTAGCGCACGGCCAGCGCACGATCTGCGCACCCTATGCTAAAGATAGGGTGCGCAGATCGCAAGCGTCCATGTGCGCTAGTAGGCGGCGATGACCGGATGGGGCGGGCAGGGAGCCGGGAGGGGGCGAGGATTAGCGGCGGCCGTGTGCAGGCCATCGCTGCGCTATAAAGCGCAAATGTGAAACCGGCCTAACTGGTATTGTATGCGGTGTAATTGGGCCCAGGCATCCGGCACCAGCCACACTGAAGACACCGAGCCAGACATCCAACACCAGCCCGACTGATAGAAGACCGAACTAGAGCTATAAAACCTGCCTGCCCAGCTGCAAGTCTTCCACCTGCAAGACCCCTGGAGCGTGTGTGTGTGTGTGGCCTGCCTGTGTGTGTGTGTGGCCTGCCTGTGTGTCATGCGTGTTTGTGTGGGTTTTTTTATCATATTTTAATTGCTTTTCTGTTGCATGTTTATTGTATTTTATTTTCATATTTGCAATTGTGGTGTGATTAATGTATGTGGTGCATCTGTTGTATATCGGTGTTTTTTTATTTTTCATTTATTGTGGTATTTAAAATAAAGAGCGGAGTAGCTCCTATTTGTGGGAAAAAAATAAATAAATAAACTGTTTTGAAAAAATCTCCGTAGTATCATTTTAAAACAAGGTAAAATTAAGTTACCATAAAGGTACATTAATTTTTTGGTATACAAGTGTGGTTATACTCTCAAGTGAGAGATTGCAACATGCCAACAAAAAATTCTGGGTATACACAGCAATTACACACCTTAAATCACAGGTTAAACTCTCGGTGAGAGTTTTTCAGGAAATTCAAAAACATGCAAACACAAAGTGTGGGTATACACAGAAATTACACACCTTCAATCACTGTGGTTACACTCTTGGTGAGAGTTTTTGAGGGAATGCAAACACAAAGTGGGTATACACAGCAATTACACACCTTCAATCACTGTGGTTACACTCGGTTACACTTTTTCAGGGAATTCAAACACATGCAAAGACAAAGTGTCGGTATACACAGAAATTACACACCTTCAATCACTGTGGTTACACTCGGTTACACTTTTTCAGGGAATTCAAACACATGCAAAGACAAAGTGTGGGTATACACAGAAATTACACACCTTCAATCACTGTGGTTACACTCGGTAACACTTTTTCAGGGAATTCAAACACATGCAAACACAAAGTGTGGGTATGCACAGAAATTACACACCTTCAATCACTGTGGTTACACTCGGTTACACTTTTTCAGGGAATTCAAACACATGCAAACACACAGTGTGGGTATACACAGGAATTACACACCTTCAATCACTGTTGTTACACTCGGTTACACTTTTTCAGGGAATTCAAACACATGCAAACACACAGTGTGGGTATACACAGGAATTACACACCTGCAATCACTGTGGTTACACTCTCAGTGAGAGATTGTAAGGGAATTTACACATGCAAACACTTAAAACTGCGTATACTTAGTTTCAGGGAATTACACAAATTACATACCAATGAAGCTTTTTTTTAATGTTATTTATTTATTTTTTTCACTTTCATATCATTTCAGGAAGCACGCAGCAGCAGCAGCAGCCACACCGCAGGAGACCCTACAGGCCGCATCAGAGCGACATAGGAACTTGTGTTTTCCCACTAAGTATAAAGGCCTGAAAGCTTGTGATATCCTTTGTATAGTAGCTTAACAAGTGTCTTTATACTTGCAGATCACTTCAGGAAGGACCGCAGCAGCCACCGCAGCTGACCCAGACCGTAGTGATGTCTTCTCCTGGAAACTCCCCCTCACATCATCAGCGAGCTGAGGTAAATAATTTTTTTTTTTTAACGCTTATTTTTTTTTTTGTTTAAACCCTATATCCATGTATTATGTTTTGACAGGAAGCTGATTTAGAGGAGCTTCCAGGAGGAGACGTGCAGGGTGGAGAGACACAAGGAGGGGGTGCGCAGAGTGTAAGTTTAGCACATACACACATACATAATGCTACACCCAACACAAACATTCATCACAGTGCACACACAATAACTACACATCCATCCAAACAAAAAAAATTTTTTTATTCTACAGTCTTCAGAATCCGGTGCCCGCACTAGAGCGACTCCCAGGACTTCCCAGGGTCGTCGAGGTGTTGCCTCTGGTGGTCGGCAAACGGTAAGTAATGCTATTTGGATAATTGAGTAAATGAACATCATGTGTTTGAATAGAATGTAATTTTTTGTTTTGTTTTGTTTTTTATCTTCACAGGTTTCACAGCGTGCTCCCCGGAGACATCTGGAGGAGGGTATTATTATAGATACCGATGAGCTCATCCGTGAGGTTGAAAACTGGGAGCCGCTGTGGAACATGGGAAACCGTTTACACGCCGACCAACCAACCACCTGACGGCTCTGGGATGAGGTCTGTTCTGCAGTTATAGAGAACTGGGAGGAGCTCAATGCGAGTGCCAGGGATTTAGTGCGTAAGTATTACAACTTCAGTAACTTATATTCCAGCATGTGAAGTGTTGAATACTAAACCCCTTTTTTTTTCCTTGACAGGTGAAAGGGTTATTACATGGTGGCGGTCGCTCAGGGATCACTTCAAGAGGGACTACAACAAGGAGATGCAGACCCCGAGTGGATCGGGAGGACGCCGGGGACCCCAGTACAAGAACTACAGAGCCCTGGGGTTCCTCCGATCAACTATGGTGTGCAGAAGGTAAATATTCCACAAACCATTTCTGTAGTAGAAATGTTTAACCAAATTTTTTTTCAGCAGAGTTAAATTAAATATCAATATATTTAATATATTTTTTTCTCCTTTTTTTAGCACCATCTGCAGCACTCGGGAGCCTGCATCAGAGTTGCGTCCCTCTGGAGCGATCCCTTGTGAGACCGCCCCCGGTGACCACATCGAGGTATCAGAACCCTCTGTACCTACCCTCTTGTCTCGTCCCTCTATCCCCTCCACCAGCACTGGAGCAGCAGGGCAGATTTCATCACATGAAGCTGCTGGTGACGACTTGTTCCCTGTTCCCCACCCCTCAGACACTGCCGCAACATCTCGACCAACTTTTGGTTCTGGCCGGCAGCATCTGAGGAGTCAGGAAAGGATGACCTTGTCTGACTGTTTGAGTCTACAACTCATCTGTCCAGCATGGTGTCCAGAATTATGGACAACGTTTATCTTCTGGGTTGACCATGATCAATCAAAGTATCATGGAACTCAGAAGATACATGGAACAGATGAATTTAGAATCAAACCAGACACCGAGACATACCTTTTTTCATTCCGTTGTCCGGCAAATGGAAGGTTTAAGTACTCACCAGCAGATGCGTGTGATGCAAGCCTGTCAGAATGCTCTAGTGGAGGTACTAGCAGAAGCATCCCATCCTCCCCCTGTCCATCCTCACTCTGTCCATCCTTCCCCCGTCCATCCTTCCACCACCATCCATCCT
Organism: Dendrobates tinctorius; assembly: GCF_039654945.1. Lineage (NCBI taxonomy): Eukaryota > Metazoa > Chordata > Amphibia > Anura > Dendrobatidae > Dendrobates > Dendrobates tinctorius. The sequence goes on from NW_027361697.1 coordinate 55,854,889, forward strand.
TCCACCACCATCCATCATACAACCGTCCCTCCTCCTACCACTCCCTCTCCTTTCTCTAGTTCCCCATTCCATTCTTCCCAGTACCTTCCTTCCCCATTGCATTATACCCCAATGCCCTCACCATCCCCACCCCCACATACACCTTCAATGTACCCACAAACCTCGTCTGTCCATCCACTCCCGTCCCAACCACATGTTTTAAACCCCCCTTCCACTTCTGATCCTCACCAACTCCCTCCCCAGTCCTCTACCCCCCCCCCCCCGATGTGGTCAACCCTGTTAACCCCTCCGATACTATCTCCACCCAACATTATCATACTTTGCAATGTGATTTCATTTTTCTAAAAAAAAAAAAAAAAAAGGTAATATATACCAAAAAAAAACTTTAACAAATTTTACAAAAAAGGTTGAAGATATACCAACCAAAAAAGAAAACGTTTAAAAAAAAAATTTTGAAAAATTCACAAATAAACAATGTGGGTTTTTTTAAAAGAACTTTATTGTGTTGTTTCTTTTTTGTTCTTTCTTTCTTGGGAAATATTCAAAGTACACCAGTGGTGTAAAATGTAAACAAAACACAACACTTGGTAACACAACACTGGGTAACATTTCACAGTACACCGGTGGTGTACAAGGTAAAAAAAAACAACACTTGGTAACACAACATTTGGTACCCAACACTTGGTAAAATTTCAAAGTGTAAAACTTTACGCTTGGTACACAACACTTGGTAACATTTCAAAGTGTAAAACAATGCTTGGTACCCAACACTTGGTAACATTGCAAAGTGTAAAACTTTAAAAAAAAAAAAAAAACAACACTTGGTAAAACAAAACACATGGTAACACAATGCTTGTGAAAACCAAACACTTGGTATCATTTCACAGTAGATGAAAAAAAAACAACACTTGGTAAAATAAAACACATGGTATCACAATGCTTGGGAAAACCAAACACTTGGTATCATTTCACAGTAGTTGAAAAAAAACCAACACTTTAACACAATGCTATACCCAACACTTGGTAACATTTCAAAGTGTAAAAGTAAAAAAAAAAACAAAACACTTGGTACTCACAATTGGTATATTAAGAAGAAAATTATATCATGTCATCTTGCCAGCCCACTTGTCCCTCTGGTGTCAGAAAATAGTCTGCAAAGGTCTCCCTCATTCTTGCCACTGAGCCAGTACTCCGAAAAGTTTGCTGCTGATAATCCAACAAGGTGGTTTCAGACAGATTTTCATCGATGGAAACAGGTTCCTTTGAAAGGACAAAGTTGTGCAGGATGACACAGGCCTTCACCACCTCATCCATAGTCTCTGTTTTCATTTTAATGGCCACTAACAGGACTCTCCATTTGGCAGTTAAAATTCCAAACGCGCACTCCACCACTCTGCGCGCTCTGGTTAACCGATAGTTATATATTTTTTTCCGGTGTGTTAATCCATGACTACCATATGGCTTGAGTAGGTGTTTAGAAAGCGGAAAAGCGTCGTCACCAGCGCACACAAAAGGCATTGGTGGGCCTGTTGTTCCAGGGAGTGGTCTTGGAGGTGGGAAGTCAAAATTGTCTCCATACAAGCGACGGCCCATGGTGGACATCTTGAATACCTGAGAGTCATTTGAACGACCGCATGCACCAATGTCCACGGCAATGAATTTGCAGTTCGCGTCCCAAATGGCCATAAGGACAATAGAAAAGTATTTCTTATAGTTGTAAAACTGTGAACCAGATCCCATGGGTTTCACAATCCGAATATGCTTGCCATCCACGGCACCGATGCAGTTTGGAAACTGGCAGATTTCTTGAAACTTGTCGGCAATCTCCAGCCACCTCTCCTGTGTTGGCTCTGGGATGTATTCCTCCTGTAGAGAATCCCACAATGCCCGGAAGGTTTGTTGTCCAATTCCAGCAATAGTTGAAATCCCAATCCGGAACTGGAAATGGAGGGAGGTGAATGATTCTCCAGTTGCCAGGAATCTGTTAAAAAAAGGGAAAAAATGTAAAATTAATACAAACTACAAGCCATAACATAACAATAAAAGCCTGCAGAATCTGAAACATTTTAAAAAGTAGATAACTTACCGAAGGGTCACCATCAAACGCTCCGCCGGTGATATAGAAAACCGCATGTAGGTGTCCCTTCTCCGGATTTGTTCCCCAACACGATCCACCAATATCTCGAACAATTCCAGCCTCATGCGCACGTAGTTGAAGAACTTGTCCGGATTATCCCTCAATTCCAGGTATAGTGTGGAAAAAACGCCACGGGTAAACCTCTGCGCATTAATGGGATGAATCCACTGGCGCCGTCTCCTCATACGCAGGAGTCGCAATCTTCTTTTCTCCCTCTGGAGAGCAATAATTGCCAAACGATTCAAGTGAAGATCAAATTCCACACAGAAGCTGTCAATACTCGCAATTACCCCTTCCATACTCGCACTCCTTCCATCACTGCCACTAGCTCTAAAACCTTTCAAAGAAATTGTATCACAACACCCTAGATATATTTCTCCCTAGTTTCCAGTATCCAATCACATTTGGGAGCATTCTCCAAGAGCGAATTATATTTGGGAGCATCCCATTTTGGAGGTGTGGAAAAACAGATCCTCAAGAAAACGGATCCAACGGATGTGAAAAACGGATGCCAGCTGATGGTATGCATCCGTTTTTTGACGGATCCGTACAAAAATCTGTATAGCGGATCCGTTAAAAAACGAATCCGTACCATCAGCTGCCATCCGTTTTTACACATTTTTAGCGGATCCGCCATTTTCAAATTTTGGCGGATTTTGACTGATGGCAAAAAACTGAAGTGTGAAAGAGGCCTTAAGGAAGACCTAACGCACTGCCATGATCTGCCAATTATGGGGCGGGCTTACCCTGTGAGCCTGCTCTGTACACCACCTTCCGCCAAGCGCCATACATGTTCAGCGGATGTCGTGAAGGGTTTAAGGCCGTCTGCCTACAACATTCATATTGAAAAACTCTGTGGTATCCTGTGAATTCCTGTATAGTATAATGCATTCCCCATAGGTCTGTATAGTATTATGCACTCCCCATAGGCCTGTATAGTATAATGCATTCCCCATGGGCCTGTATAGTATCATGCATTCCCCATGGGCCTGTATAGTATCATGCATTCCCCATGGGCCTGTATAGTATCATGCATTCCCCATGGGCCTGTATAGTATAATGCATTCCCCATAGCCTATGGGAAATGCAGCTGCGACCGCGGTAATTACGCTGCTGGTCTTTGTTTATCAGTGTTCACCCCTGGTGCACACACACTGCACACCCAACTAAACATACGCAGTTGACACGTGCCCAAAGCAATGTGCGCAGCTGAGCCAAGGCACTCTGGAGGGTCAGTGCTCGGCCGAGCCAAGGCACTCCGAAAGCACAGCACACGGCCGAACCAAGGCGCTCAGAAATCCCCCCATGCACATGATGTAACACGTCAAATGACTTCCACACATGTATGTATATACAGTTATACAGTATATGTATAATGATGTAATTAATGTGAGAGCAGAGATGGATATCATATAAGAGCAAAAAACACGACTGTTAACAGGTAGCACCGGACACGTGATCAGGGATGTCAGGCTGATAACTGACACAGGGATAACGGCTCCTGTACATCACACTCCACCAAAGCGGCACTGACAGACGTGAAGTAAAGAGATGAGAGTGTCGTGTGTTTCCAGCAGTTACCAGTCACCCAGCCCTCTGGTGACCTCAGCAGTGCTTGCACCCCTCATAGTCCTTCCTATAGTATAATGCACCCCCATAGTCCTCCATATAGTATAATGCACTTCCCATAGTTCTACATATAATATAATGGATTTCCCATAGTTTTCCATATAGTATAATGCTGCATTCCCCATAGTAATTCACAAACTAAAAAAATTACAATACTCACCTCTCCTCATTCCCCTGCTGCTCCAGTCTGTGCACTGAGCACTCTGAAGCACTCTCAAGCTGATGGAACAGACAGCGGCCACTGAGTATTCAGTATCCTCTCACCCTGCCTAACTGATAGCTGCAGCTTGTACTAAGCAGTGGGAGATCTCAGCAGCAGCAGTAGGGTGTGGGGCACTGAAGAATTGTCAATAAGGCTAGGTGGGCGGAGATTGTGTTTGAACTTTCACAAACAAATATACAGTAATTCTGGCACAGATCTTAAAGTAACTACACCAGCCTCATCAGATCTCAGATATTTCTTTATTAATTTATACAGATTGTATTTGCATGCATGATTCCTGCAAGCTTGCTGGGATTATAACATACATTCTGACTATTGCAGTTGTAACATTAAGGTGAAACAGCTCGTCTGCCCGGCAGAAGGGCCATTTGGAGAAACTGCATCACAGTCAAGGACACAAGTAAAAAAAAAAAAAAAAAAAATATTGTAAAACCTGGTAGCACATTTGTCCTGCTTTAGGCCGGCTAGGTAAATACGTATTGAGTTTGTGGGAGTATTTGAGATAATGGCACATAATGGCATCACAAATCAGGGTGACTGATTAATACTTTATGGAGCATTTAGTGGGAACGTACCCCCAGTCATATTTCACCATAACATATTGGATACATACAACTACATATACCCTTATAATACTAGATCTGAATAAAAAGCCATTTCCTCTGATTTATGTCTATAACTGGAAAAAGTGAAATTATGGTAAACAATTCATCCAGCTAAGTCAGTGAAATATGGGTGTAATTAGGAAACCCCAGAATTCTCCGCTCAGAATTTCCGCCTTGGCTCAGCCCCATGCCCTCCACTTGTTCAGCATTCAGGGGGCAAAGTGAAGGGATTTCTATGACTAGAGGAGGGAGCAATTACAGAAGCACTGACATTTTAATGCGAGACATGAAAAGCATACGGCCAGAGACCACATGAAAGACAAATGGCAAAAATGCAAACTGCTAATTAGTGGAAAATGCCAAATTCGTTAGTAAGGAGCTCAAGGGATGGGCACAGAGGCTGTAAAGTTACACGCCGGGGCTAACTCTTTCAGTGCTAGCAGCAAAGCATCATCAATAGAGCTGTGTCTGTAAGTCCTAGCAGTGCTAGGCTCATTTATATTGGGATTATTTTATATCAGGAATTAATTATTTCTGTTATCAGTTTAATGTTTCATTACATGAAACTGCAAATTTGTGACATAGTGAGAAACAGCGGATTATTCCGAGAATATTACAGAGTCTTACAGAGTTCATTCAAAGGACACATTGTAACTAGTGATACATGATTCTTACTGGGACCCGTCAGATGTTACTAGTCTAGCAGATATAAAATATTACGGGGTTACAGAATTTTTTTCTTACTATAAGGGTAAGTTCACACTAGCGTAAAAAATCAGTCCCAATCTCATCCAGGACAATTTTCCCCCACTTGTCATCCGTTTGCTGTCCGTATACAATCCTTCTGTTTACTCAGCAACTATTAAGGGCCCGTTACACTAAGCGATATCGCTAGCAATATCGCTTAAACGTCACTAGTTTTGTGACACTGCAGCGACATTGCTAGCGATATCGCTATGTGTGATACTTACCTCCGACCGGTTCCCCCGCTGATTATCGCTGATCGCGCGAGAATGGCCTGGGCCGTTTCTCGTCGGCCATTTCCTGCTGGGCTTCCTGCTGTGGAGACGAGCGACGAGCGGAAGCAGGCGGGAGGACGTCAGGATCGCCTCGTCTGACAGGTAAGTAGCGACCCCCGACCGATGCTATGTCGCTGGTGAGATCTGCCTGTGTGGCAGCTCACTAGCGACCACTTAGCGAGGCACCAGCGATCCTGACCGGGTCATATCGTGGTCAGGATCGCTGGTGCATCGCTAAGTGTAACGGTACCCTTACTCTTTTACAGGACCATTTACAGTTTACTTGGCTACCGTATACACTTGTGTATAAGCCGAGTTTTTGAGCACTTTTTTTTGTCCCCCCTCGGCTTATACACGAGTCAATTGTCCCAGAGAGTCAGCGGGGAAGGGGGAGCAGCAGAGCAGTAGGTGACAGAGGCAGGAGCTGGTGGCTGTTGCTACAGCCTGTGCCGGTGCTAAAAAGAAATTAATATTCATTTCTCTTATAGCACACACAGCAACAGCTGCAGCCACAGCTGCCGGCTTCCAGAAGACATTATACTCACCCTCCAGCATGCCCTGCATCTCGTTGGTCCTGGCACCCTCGCAGCATCCCGTTGGTGCTGGCTTCCGGCATCACTTACTGTGCGGAGCGATCACGTGGCACGGCTCATTAAGGTAACAAATATGCACGCGTCTCCACTCCCATAGGCATGAAGGGAATATTCATTACATTAATGAGCGGTGCCATGTGATAGCTGAGCACAGAAAGAGCTGCTGGAAGCCAAAACGAGGTGTTGCAAGGGCACGCTGGAGGGGGAGTAGAATGTTTTTTTTTGTAACGGGGATTTATTAACATCAGGAATACTCCACGCAGGGAGTGAAAGGAAACGGGGGTATGTTAGGATGGAGGAAAGGGCAGGGATTTGGAAGGGGAAAGGCAAGAACGAATGAGAGTTTAATAGGAGGGAGAAGGTAAAACTTATCAGTCTATAGTCTTCTTGGTTGCAGCGTCTCGGTTCTCCAATGGTGGCACCAACAACAGCAGCATGTGACTTCTCAGCAGTGTCTGTATAAGACGGGGTTCCAGTCCATGGGAAGGGTGAAGGTTCCTTGAACGTTGTGGGGGATTCCCACACTCAAGAGTGCCACAAGCTGTGCTCAGTCATGTACGAGGGACCGCCGGAACGAGATTTCGCTCCGTGGTGTATGCAGGTATCTGGCTTGGGAGCTCTGACCTAGTCGCCTGCTTCAATCTGCGCCGCACACGCGTTAAAGTCTCTGATTGAAAATGTGAGTCACCTCCAGTCACGGGGTTAAGCGGGGAGCTGGCAGTCTATCGCCCACCTACAGTGGACCAGTACACAGGGGATCTGTCAAGTTGGCCTGTGCTCAATCTCAATGGATGCTCTGCTTTCACAGCTGACACTGCACCTGCTGTCCTCACAGCTTTTCTGCCTGGACTCTGACAGTTTTCTGCGCACAGCGCTTTTTAACACGGCCTTGCCTACCGCAGCCTCATGGAGGGTTCGGTCCTTGTCTGAAAGCCTTCCTCCTGCAACAATGGTGACAGTCCCGTCACAAGGGAGAGGGCCAGTGATGGGGAGAGAGCCAATGATGGGGGTGATGGGGAGAAGGCCAATGATGGGAGTGATGGGGAGAGGGACAATGATGGGAGTGATGGGGAGAGGGACAATGATGGGGAGAGGAAATGATGGAGGTGGTGAAATGGGCAATTTCTACATGAAGTGGATCATGATGGGGCATATTTCTACATGAAGGGGATCATGATGGGGCATTTCTTCATGAAGGGAATCATGATGGGGCATATTTCTACATGAAGGGGATCATGATGGGGCATATTTCTGCATGAAGGGGATCATGATGGAACATTTCTACACGAAGGGGATCATGATGGGGCATATTTCTGCATGAAGGGGATCATGATGGGGCATATTTCTACATGAAGGGGATCATAATGGGGCATTTTTGCATGAAGGGGATCATGATGGGCATATTTCTACATGAAGGGGATCATGATGGGGCATTTGGCACGTGTTGGCACTTCGTCATAAATAATTGGGTTTTAGGTTGCAGTTTGGGCACTCGGTCTCAGAAAGGTTCGCCATCACTGTTATACACCCATACCAACTCGGCCATGTACTCAGGCCATCGGGCCTTCCTATCCTCTTCCAAGGTCCTTAGCATCAGTATCAGAGTGAGGTTAAACCGCTCGTAGGCCCCGTTTCCCTTGGGGTGGTACGGTGTTGTCCTAGACTTCCCGATCTGGTACAGTCGATGTAACTCCTCCATCACCTTTGCAAGGAAACAGGCACATTGATCCGAGTGTATGCGTTTTGGACACCCATACACCTGGATAAAGTTCTTACAGATGGCGTATGCCGCGGATTCGGCCATCTGATCTTGAGTCGGAGTCACTAGTACAAATTTCGTGAAATGACCTGTCATCACTAGTAATCAGTGTTCATATCCCTGATATGCTGGCCAAATGGTCAGATAGTCTATCATTAGCAACTCTAGAGGAGCAGACGTCACTATGGCCTGTATGGGGGCCCTTTGTTCCGGTGGCTTGGCCAACATGCAGCTCCGACATAGTTGACAGATTTCCTCTACGACAGCTTTTAAGTGAGGATGGTAAAATAGTCATTGCAGCCACTGAAAGGTCTTTTCCGGTCCGAAGTGAGCTCCTCTCTCGTGGGCCTCTGTATCCACCTGGGGCAGCAACGCTTCAGGGATCACTATTTGCCAGGTGACACCCAGCTCTCACGGCAGTAGAATTTTCTGGTACAGAACTCCTGGTGAAATATCGCACTGCACTCAGAGCACTCAGATATAACCCGAGTACAGTGCGATTCCCGCTGATGCCGGCAGCAGAGGAGATGGAGAAATAACTTTCTCCATCTCCTCCGCATCTGTGCTGCGCTTCTTTCATGCGAGAATATCAGAGCACAGAGCGCTGACACTCAGTTCTTGCCCACAGCACAGTAGGAGACGAGTGTCATTAGCATATCGCATGTAATCCTCTAGCATCGGATGCCATACACTAGTTGGACCGCAGCCAAAGACTGGTCTACACAGAAGCACAGTGATGGCATGCACAGGGGCCTATAACAAGTTCGTTGTTGGCTGCTGGGCATGCATGATTTGGCCAAATTATGTACTTAGCGTCTCATTTTTTCCTAGTATCCAGAAGCAGTATTGCTATTCATATTTCATATTGACATGCTTTAGCACTACAGAGTGCAACTTTTTTTTGTTTATTGTCAGAAATCAACAGTGGCATTTAAGGTATCAACAGAAGCAATCAAAGCTTGGCAAGCAACAAAGCCAGCAGCTATCGGGTATGGTGTGAGCTTAATTCCTGGGCCCCATCAATTTATAGCAATACGACTTGCACCGCACATCTATGCCAGATGTTGGGAAAGGGATAAGGGCCAATAGTACAATAATTTAAACCCTGTTTCCAAGGTAGATGCATCCATTTACAATGGTCAGGCAAGCCATCCAGGCATTGCTCTAGAATCACTGCGTTGAGAAACATGTGATGGTGTCTCCGCAGTGTTGGATGTTGATCTCCATGAGGTCACTCATCCTCATTTTCGCATCCACACAAATCCCGTCAGATTAGTGATCAGGTGTGTGAACGGGCACTTACCATATGTAAGTAATTATATTTGGTGAAGTGCAAAGTGTCACCCATTTATTACATATGGACAATACAAAGCTAAACACAACCCACAAATATACTCAGACCCACCCCCATCCCAACAATAAATCCAGCAATTAGGGTAATATACCATATTGGTTACACGTACAGAGAAATAAAGCAGGAGAGGTGTACAAATATACAGTTTATATGCAATAGTTTTAGGAAGATGTGGAAAAAATGCTGCAAAGTAAGAATGCTCAAAGAAACAGAAGTGTTAATAGTTTATTTTAATCTACCAACAAAATACAAAGTGAATGAACAAAAGAAATCTAAATCAGATCAATATTTCATGTGACCGCTCTTTGCCTTCAAAACATCATTACAGCATTAATTCTACTATCTACACTTGTACTTGCTCACAGTTTTTGGGGAGGCTCTTCCAAATATCTTGGAGAACTAAACACACAAATCTTCTGTGGATGACACTTGAGCAAATCTTTCTGTCTCTTCATACAATACCAGACAGGACTCTGTGGGGACCAAATTATCACTTCAACAACTCCTTGTTCACCTTTGCACTGAAGATCGTTCTTAATGACATTGGCTGCCAATCAGATGTCTCCCTGATGGATAAGTATCTGCCTTTTTTTCTCAGCATCAAGGACACCTATAATCCTGACCAAATCCTCAACTCTATTTGCTGGAATGAAGCCCCAAACTTGCCAGGACCCTCCACCATGTTTCACTATTGCCAGTATTGTACTACTCCCCATTCCTTCTGCAAATAAACTGCTTTCTAATATAGTCAAATATTTCAGATTTTGACTCTTTAGTCCAGAGCACCTGCTGCCATTTTCTTCACCCCAGTTCCTATGTTTTTGTGCATAGTTGAATCTCATGGCCTTGTTTCCCTATCTAAAGGTATGGCTTTTTGGATGCAATTCTTTGATGAAGAGCACTTCTGGACAGACTTCTCTGAAAAGTAAATGGATGTACCTGGGTCCCACTAGTTGCTGTCAGCTCTGACCTGCTTCTGGACATCTTCCAATTTTGAAGGACAGTAAGCATGATGTATCTTTCATCTGCTGCGTCTAATTTTCTTTGCCAACCACTGTGTCTACTGTCTTTAATGTTGCCTATTTCTTAGTGTTTCTTCGAAAGAGCTTGAAAAGAACATCTTGAAACTCCAGCTTTCTTTGAAACCTTTGCCTGGGAGGGACCTTGCTGATGCAGTATAACTACCTTGTGTCTTGTCAATGTGCTCAGTCCAGGTTTGCCATGGTGTTTGATCTATGACATAAAATGGTCTTCCACAACCTCACTGTTGTAGCAGAGTTTGGCTGATCCTCCCCATGTTTTAAGCCTCGCACACAGCTGTTTCTGTTTCATCTGACTGTGTTTTAACCTAAACATGAAAATGATGATCATTATCACTTGTGTGGTGTAATTGACTACTCACACACCTGACTTTAGTCCTATAAAATTCCTAACTTGTACCTAGAAAAATGGATGCTGTTTTGAAGTCAAAGTGTGGTCACACCAAATAAACAACAAATAAGTATCCAACAATACTTCTCTACAACTTTGTGCCTCTGTACGAAAGAGGCCAGAAAACAAGCATCAGAGGACTTCAATATTGTTCAATATTAATTGTAATTCTTCACATGTCGTTTATCTTATCACATGTCAACAATGTAATGTCCAATGCGTAGGCTGGACAACCTGCCCGCTAAAGCTACACATGCATCAACATCTTTTAGAAAGTGCTACCAATGTGGCCACTAATTCTAGACATTTTGTTCAACAACATAACAGCAGTGCCAGTGCCTTTCATTGTGTAGGAATTTACATGAATTTTCTAGGAATAAGAACTAGCTGTTCGAAACACATTGGTATTTAAGTGGATGATGGGTATGAACATATTGATATACTGTAATAAAGATTGAGAATATAATCATCGATTGTGTGCTGGGCTGAAATTCATATGTTTTTGGATTGCTTGCTCACTCGATTGGTTGGGTTCATGCACCGAGAGAAGGGAGAACAATTTGCAGTTTCAGTTGCTGTGAGCCGGTGGTATCCTATATATTTAGTAAGAATTCATGACACAATAAGCCCTATCGTAACATGATAGCAGTAACAGATGAAGACAATAAAAAAAGTGATGAAAAAAAAAAGGTTTGTCATAAAAGCCAAAACTGGCTGTGACCTCAAGGGGTTAACATTGAGCAGAAGTAAGTTCAGTCTATTGGTTCCGCCCTTCACAACAGTCATATTCTCTTACGTGACTTCATGGGCAAATTAATTGTTTACTCCAGTGCTATACCCCATATACCCCCATCCACTTGTGCCGCTTACTCTCTGCATTCTCCAGATTCTATAAATTGCCTTATCCTGCATATGTTATCACCATTGATACCCAGTAAGTGAAGTGAAGCCAGTCTAGATTCTCCACTTGGGAAAAAACACCCAGACCCAGAAAACCACCCACCCTAATGAATAAGGTTCACACCGAGAATGGAAAATGCGCACAGAGGAATAAACCTGTAAGAAAATTACTGCATAGATGTTGCACAGATGGAATAGTGTAGTAACAAGTACAAACTTGGAAAAACGAACATCACTTTTAGTGTTCATAAACTCCAATATGAAAAAAGTTCATAAATCTTCATTAGTTAAAGCATAAAAATGGTGATTAAAAAAACAAGGATACGGTGGATGATAAGGGGGGATCCACAAGGGCCAATGGTAGGACATGGAAAAATGCATTTTTTAACTACAGATCACATATTAAATTGAAAGATAATAGCAAGTATGGGTATGAATACATAAAAAGGAGGCCATGCTCGAGAGTGAGACATAAGTAAATAGTGCTGTGTAATATTAAAATATCAAAAAGGCGGTATCGTTCATGTGTGACACCCCAGAGTCCGGTTGTCACAGTGACATTGCCTTCCTCTAAGGGTAAAGTCATGCCTGGAGGCAGGAGGGGGGCCCCCATGCCAGGTAACATAGATTACATGACAATTCCTGCTGCAGGTCAGAAAGGGGAGCTGCCTTATAAATTCTGGCCAGCAGATGGGGTTAGTGAGTCAGCTGAGAGAGTAAACAGGGAGTTGTCATGGAAACGAGAGCAGCTGGGCTCATGACATGACAGTTAGTCAGTAGTTGGAGATGGGGAGTTGATCTGTGAGGAGGGAAAAGGACAAGGAGCGGAGACAAGAGGCTCTGGGGAAGCTAAAATTGCGTATAGCTGACCCCAGAGCGAAGCGCTGATAAAGAAAGAGGACGCCAGAGTCCTAGGCTGAACAGGAGCTGTACGCCCTGATAGCCGAATCTGGAAGTACAGGGGACTGCAAGTTCCTGGGCGACATTGAACACCTGAAGGCACGGCAGCAGATCAAGAGCCCGGGGCTGACAGTGAAAAGGACAGTACCCGTGATATAGGCTCACTCTGTCAGCCATACAGGTTAGAAACTATCACACAAGAGAGGGTCGCAGCTTAGTTACAAACAGCAGAGACCCGAAAACAAAGCGCAGAAGGAAGGTCCCAAACCCCACCTGGCAGGGTGGATCTCCTGAATGCCTCCAGGTGAGCCGGACTCAATCCATCACCTATATGTGATACCCCGGATTGCAACGACTTGCAAGTAAAAGGTAAAGAAACCTGCACCTTTCTGTGTTCCTCTCTTATTTCTCTGCACCCCAACGTTCACCGCCATCTGAACGATTAATCAAATATCTTTGCCCTGGGGCCCCCACTCTACCCGTGGGGAGCTGAACCATTCTTTGCTGCGTCACAATCAGCCCCAGAGGACCAAAACCACAGCCTTGGCCACTCATTGCCGAACACCACGGGTGGCGTCACACTATAACATCACACAACTTTCCTCAATTTAATTACTGGACGCCCAGGGCCATGGACCGGGTCACTGCCACTGTGACAACCCCTTCTAAGACCCTGACCGGTACGGTACCGAGTAACCTAAGGCCCTGCGGGTCGCTCCAACTGGCGTCACGAACAGGATTTATCGAGCCTAGCAAAGCTGGGTACAAGGAGCCTGGCAAAGTTGGGTACTGTGTGCCATAGACTTTATTAAATTGTGTGCTAGAGACTTTAATGAGCTTTCAAATAACCGCCATAACTGCGTCACACAGTGCGTGCGAGCAGAGAGGGGCGTGCCATTTTGGGCGGAGCCAGAAATAAAGTACGACGCGAAGCCCTGCCTGCACTCTGACGTGAGTGGGCAAAGTGAAGCTGAAAGATCCAATTTGGAGACTAGGAAGAGCTCAATCCAGCCTGTCAGAGAGCAGCTGTTGACAACAGTAAAGGTACACTGAGGGAGAAAGAAAATGCCCAACTTGGGTGAAGATTCAGCGGCGGTCGTAGCCTCCATAATGCCGCTATCAATGCCATATATACCAGGAGCAGCCTGGTTACCACAGTACTCAGGGGAGTCGCACACCCTAAGCGATTTTAAGGAAAGACTACGTAGTTTGTTCACAGTGTACCCCCTGTCTGAGAGTCAAAAAGTCAGTATCCTCATTGGCCAGTTAACTGGTGCGGCCCAGAGGGAAGTAAAGTCCTGGCCGGACACTGATAAAGGAACTGTCAAACAAATCTTGGCCAGACTGAAGAACACTTTTGATACCCGCACTGCAACAGAGATAAAAATTAGATTCTTTGAGTGCAAACAGAGGATGCAGGACAGTATACGGGACTATGCCCTTGACCTTCAGGAAGCGCTACGGGCCGTAAAGCAGGTTGACCCTGAGAGCGTGCAAGATGAAGATAGATTACTAACGGAGCAGTTTATAGAGGGACTCCAATCTAACAATCAAAGGACACAGCTGCGCATAATGGCCCTACAAAATCCTGAATTGGACTTTGCACACCTTAAGGATAGAGCTATCCGGGTGCTGCGTGAACCAAATCCTATCGGCACAGAACTCTCTAAGCATCCAGCAATTACATACCAGCAGAAGGCAGCATCCTTTCCACAGACCCCTAGTGAGACTGACACACCGTCCCAAGATGATGACTCTGCTGCAGACTTACGTCTCCAAGTCAAGGAACTAACCAAAAGTGTGGCTGCAGTCACAAAAACTGTGCAGTCCCTATAAGTGGCTCCAAAGAAAAAGATCTAGCTGGCCTCCAGTCCAGATGACGTCCCGTGGCGACAACAGAGGGGAATTCCCCGACCAGAGGGAGAGATAGTGATTGTTACGACGAGGACGGACAGCCCATCTGTCGCCGTTGCAACAAGGCGGGACACCAATCTAGATTCTGTCATTTAAACCAGCAACCCCTGGGGCAAAGGACCAACCCTCAGGAGTAAGATGACCAGGCCCACCAAATTGGCGAGACAAGTACATAGGAGGACGGCCAGTCCTGCCCGTAGTGATTGACAGCTTTCCGATGAACGCTTTACTGGACACCAGCTCCCAGGTGACAACGATGCCATATGTTCTTTTTAAGCAGTACTGGGCTGATTCAGACATTACTCGCTGCCCAGATCAAAACCTTGCCATCCTTGCCAGCAATGGTCAGCCCTTGCCTCAGCTGGGATATAAAGAGGTGACCATCAAGATTGGCTGAGTAGAATTGCAGTCACAAGGTTTGATTATAGTAGATATTGGCAAACGAGAATGCCATCCTGTGATCACTTTAGGCACTAATGTAATTGAAAACTGTCTTGGAGAAATTATTGTTTTGTTACAACAGGTAGCCGAGACTGCCAGCTCCAGTCAGCAGCGGGTCCTGCAAAAGGAGATCAGAGCCCTGATGTAGAGACAACAGGTAAAGCTGTCTGGTGGAGAAGTCGGCAGTGTCAGAGTAAGTGATCCTTTCCCCATTGCAGTACCTCCCAGAAGTGAAATGTTAATTTGGTGTCGGGCAGCAATAGGCCTCAGGGGTCAAGATTACCAAGCCCTTGTAGAACCCATGTATTCTGATAGTAGGCCCACTATCCTGACAGCCAGAGGGGTAGTTGATGTCCGCAAAGGGAGAGTACCAATACGCATCTTAAATTGTGGGGAGAGACAGGTCCAGTTACCCCGGTATGCCACCCTTGCTAAGCTGTTCACTGTCAGTAACAATGCAATAGAGGCACTGGAACCCTTGCTTCCATCTGACAAGGTGGAATAGAATGGCTCTGAATGGCAGCAGGAGGATTGGTGCCAGCAGCTACACGAAGGTATGGACTCCACCCCTTCGCACCAAAAGCATACGTCTTATTGGGTGGCTCGAGAATTTGAACGGGTCTTCAGCAAACATCCTTTAGACATTGGGCAAGCAAAAGGGGTCCAACACCATAACCCCACCGGAGATCATCCACCCATTAAAGAGAGGTAGAGGTACCGGCCTGTACCCCCAGCACACTATCAATGTGTCAAGGGTATGTTATGGGAGATGAAGGAGGCTGGGGTAATCAGAGATAGTTGTAGCCCCTGGGCAGCTCCATTAGTCCTCGTTAAAAAGAAAGATGGGACTATGAGAATGTGTGTAGACAAAAGGCGGATTAACAGCATTACACATAAGGACGCTTACCCATTACCTAGAATTGAGGAATCATTAGCTGCACTGAGAACCGCTAACTATTTCTCTACCTTAGATCTCACCAGTGGGTATTGGCAGGTTCCTGTGGCAGAGTCAGACAAAGAAAAGACAGCATTTACAACACCAATGGGCCTCTGTGAGTATTACTATATGCCGTTCGGGCTCAGCAATGCGCCAGGAACATTTCAGCGGTTAATGGAATGCTGCCTTGGACATAAAAACTTTGAAACCGTTCTGCTGTACCTGGATGACATCATCGTCTTCTCCAAAACCTACGAAGACCATTTGAAGCACCTAGCCAAGGTATTCGAAGCCCTGTCAAACTTTGGCCTAAAAGTAAAGCCATCCAAATGTCACCTTTTGAAACCCAAGGTGCAGTACCTAGGCCATATGGTGAGCGCAGAAGGTGTGGCACCCAACCCTGACAAAGTCACCGTTGTCCAGGACTGGCAAAGACCCAGCACTATTCATGAAGTAAGGCAGTTTCTTGGGTTAATAGACTACTACTGAAGATTTATCAAGGACTTCACCAAAATAGCTGCACCCCTGCAAGATCTTCTAGTGGGCCAATCCAAGAAAGTCAAGAACAAGAGTTTTCCAATCGAGTGGAACAAAAGGATAGAAGAGTTCCTCATCAGGTTGAAATTGGCCCTCGCGGGAGATGAGGTCCTGGTCTACCCTGACTATGACCAACCATTTGTACTTTACACTGACGCCAGCAACGTGGGATTGGGAGCAGCGCTGTCATAAGGGGTCAACACCATGTTCTTAGTCAAGCAGTTAGTGTTGTGTTCCCCTAAGTCTTAGGGCCTAAGGCCATGTTCACACGTTCAGTATTTGTCAGTATTTTACATCAGTATTTGTAAGACAAAACCAGGAGTGGGTAATAAATACAGAAGTGGTGACGTATTTCTATTATACTTTTCCTTTGATTGTTCCTCTCCTGGTTTTGGCTCACAAATACTGATCTAAAATACTGACCAAATACTGATAGTGAGAACATGGACTAGTAATTCTCAGAAAACTGTTTGTACAAATTTCTTCCCACTGGTTAAAGGAGCTGTGACTGCTGTTAGCCATATCGTGAATCTATGCGATGTGCACAATGTCTTGAGTCTCCTGGATTCCGCATGAAAATCGGTAGTCATACGGCTGCATGTATGCGATGTGTATACTTACTAACCCGGCTTTTCTTAATAGGAGAGAATTGAGAGAAACTGGATTAAACTAGACGTCAAGTGACTACCCAAATCGCCCACCGCACAGGGATTTCATAATTCTGACAGCGGGCACACTTTACATGTGACTGCAGACTTTTCATTTTAATCTTGAAAACCCCTTTAATGGAGGATTCATCAACTGTAGAAAATGACGAGAAGACCTGCATGCGAAGGCCTCTTGGTATTATTTTTCGTTCAGTGTATTTTTCCAAGTAGACCATGCTCCACCACAGCCTAGTCCACTTATTGAGCAACTCTTTCAACTATTTTTGACAGCCGTCCCTCTCTGACCACCCACCATTGACTCATTTTCAAAGACCAGGACAAGTTAGAGTACCAGGATTTTTCCCTTGCTCAATAATTCATCAGAACTGTTCTCAAATTTGGAACACAACACAAATTCCTTCACGGGTTATGTGCTGTCTGAGTGTTCAGTAAGATTTGCCTTCAGTTCCCCTTGTGCTCCTGGCATTTTGAACAGCACCATTTCTCTCAGCTGGCTAATCATCTCTTCAGCAATCTCCTGCTTGTTTATCATCTATCTGCATTTACATCCTGGCACAGACCTTTGGTTTGTATTTATCTACCAAAGGCATAGCAAACTGGTCTGTACTATAATGGTGCTGTTTACACTAGAACACTGCTAGGGGTTAATACGTCATACAAAAGCCATTGTTGGTGATGACAGCTTCAAGACACCTCCTGTATGGAAAAACTGGTGGCATGCATTGCTCAGATGTGATTTTGTCCCTTTCTTCCACACAAACACATTTCACATCCTGACGGTCCCGTGGGCTCTTTATATGAACTTGGGCTTTAGTCCCTTGCATACATTTTTTCTACGTTAGAATATTTATTTAGAAACTTGATGACATCTTAAATATTTATTTCACTTGCTGTAGGTGTATTTTTTTAGTTACCTTTAATGGTAGAAAAGGCAGTGTGATACTCACTTTTATGATTTTTAAAACTTTTTACTGTATTTAGTCCCTTTTGGGGACTTGAACCTGCGATCGTCTGAATGCTTGTGCGTAAACAATAATACAGCCGCATTGCTGCATATAGTAAAATCACGTCTCCTTTGAAGGAATAGTGTGGAAGGTCGGCTCACTTAGCTGCTCCTTGAGGTAGACACAGGCATACGTGGGGTTAAAGTCTCTGGGTGGTTTATTGTATCATAACCAAAAATCCAAAACGGTAACAGAGAAACAGCCTGTCCCGCTCAAAAGAAAATAATCAGTTCATACACAGTCCTGCCCAGTACTTCTGGGACAACGCATACTGCAGCTCTCACAGGAGCTTCAGTATGGAGACTTCCTTGCCTCCAAACACAAACATAGGAAAAAAATCTGGTCCCCGCCACACCCTTGAGGTGGAATATGGTGAGTAGGCATCCCGCCCATCTCTTTACCTACTCACCTAAAAACCCGCCCATATCATGGCCGCTTAACTCCTTCAGCCCATAGCATGCTGAAAAGAAACTTATGGGTTTCTAGATCATAGAGGAAAGCAATCTCCTCTCACATACAGTGCCAGTGACCCTGTCACAATGGATATTAAAGGAGCTCTGTGATGACAGGCATGGAGGTCTTCAACAGACACCCAGCTGTCATTGCAACCCATTGGCACCTCGTGATCACATCATGGGGGTGCTGATGGGCACATAGAATGCCCACATTGTTATTGCCACTGTCGGAGATTAACAGCAGCATTTAACAGGTTAACAGTGATAAGTGGTGCTCAGCTCCACCCAAGGCTGTTAGGGGCAGATTTTGGCTCTGTGTCACAGCCTTTATGTGCCTTGTATGGGGCCTGCTCCATACACCCGCTACCGACATGCGCCATACATGTACTGTGGACGTTGGTAAGGGGTTAATATCAGTGCTAATTATTTATAGGCGATCTGCAGTAAGTTGTCTGAATAGTTTGTGCGCTCGATTACCATGGACTGTCGAATAAATATGTATCTGTGCAAGGAAGTCATGATGGGCACGTCTCATTTTCAGGAATAATGGATGTTGTACTTCTTTTTTAATCCTTCCTCCAATGCCAGGGTCTGCCAAGCATTGCAGAGCGGGGTGTCCGAGGCCTTGGCCGGCATATATTCAGTGAACGGCTTGTTGGGTACTCTGGATTCGCCTCTGGGATTTGAATGTCTTGCAACATTTTTCCCTTCTATGACTGACGTTAAATCGCCACCAGATCTTCCCGCGTACAACAAGGCTTTCTATAGAACTGACTTCACAACTGCCGGCGTGGCTTCATTTCATATTTGCTAAGACCTGCCACATCAAATTAGCCTCCCATTCCCCTCATGCCAGTAAATAATCCGGCCTCATTATGGCCTCGTCATCACTCTGATTAAGAAGACACTGCAATCACAACCACATCTGCTGCACCATTAATGACATGGGATGACGGCTGGGGAACGCACATCATTACTCTTACACCTCTCCAGGCATAACATCATATTTCTCTATCAGCTATGAATACCGGCATTAATAACGGCAGATTTCACAGGAAGTATACAAACGCTTCAGATTTTTATTACATATTAATAACTTGATCCGCAGAGAAAACAGGAAGTGGCGTGTCTAATGTTTGTCACCTCAGCCTGGAAAATGAAATCATGACTTAATGAGCTCGGGATCCAGGTAGACAGAAACCCCGATTATCCAAGGAAACGCAAGAAATGTGAAAAGAAATTACGGGGGATTAAGTGGCAGCTTTCGCCAAGTGGAAAGATGAAAATATATAGCTGCTAAAATATTTCCCAGTTTTTTCCACAACAAGTCTGCAGTGATGCACAAGCCATAGAAACCATTATATAAGGTACAGTGGGGAAAAAAGTATTTAGTTAGCCACCAATTGTGCAAGTTCTCCCACTTTAAAGATGAGAGAGGCCTGTAATTGAGATCATAGGTAGACCACAACTATGAGAGTCAAAATGAGAAAACAAATCCAGAAATTCACCTTGTCTGATTTGGCAAGATTTATTTTGCAAATTATGGTGGAAAATAAGTATTTGGTCACCTAAAAACATGCAAGATTTCTGGCTCTCGCAGACCTGCATCTTCTTCTTTAAGAGGCTCCTCTGTCCTCCACTCATTACCTGTAGTAATGGCACCTGTTTGAACTTGTCATCAGTATAAAAGACACCTGTTCACAACCTCAAACAGTCACACTCCAAACTCCACTATGGTGAAGACCAAAGAGCTGTCGAAGGACACCAGAAACAAAATTGTAGCCATGCACCAGACTGGGAAGACTGAAACTGCAATAGGCAAACAGCTTGGTGTGATGAAATCAACTGTGGGTGCAATAATAAGAAAATGGAAGACATACAAGGCCATTGATAATCTCCCTCGATCTGGGGCTCCACGCAAGATCTCACCCCGTTGGGTCAAAATGATCACAAGAACGGTGAGCAAAAATCCCAGAACCACACGGGAGGACTTAGTGAATGACCTGCATAGAGCAGGGACCACTGTAACAAAGGCTACCATCAGTAACACACTAAGCCACCAGGGACTCAGATCCTGCAGTGCCAGACGTGTTACCCTGCTTAAGCCAGTACATGTCCAGGCCTGTCTGAAGTTTGCTAGAGGGCATTTGGATTATCCACAAGAGAATTGGGAGAATGTCATATGGTCTGATGAAACCAAAGTAGAACTGCTTGGTAGAAACAAAACTCATCGTTTTTAGAGGAGACAGAATGTTCCAATGAACACCATAACTACTGTGAAGCTTAGGGGTGGCAACATCATGCTTTGGGGCTGTTTCCCTGCAAAGGGACCAGGACGACTGATCCGTGTACATAAAAGAATGAATGGGGCCATGTATTGTGAGATTTTGAGTGCAAACCTCCTTCCATCAGTAAGGGCATTGAAGATGAAACAAGGATGGGTCTTTCAGCATAATGATCCCAAGCACACCACCAGAACAACGACGAATTGGCTTCATAAGAAGCATATGAAGGTCCTGGAGTGGCCTAGCCAGCCTCCAGATCTCAGATCTCAACCCCATAGAAAACCTTTGGAGGGATTTGAAAGTCTGTGTTGCTCAGCAACAGGCCCAAAACATCACTGCTCTAGAGGAGATCTGCATGGAGGAATGGGCCAACATACCACCAACAGAATACAATAAGAAACAGCAAAACGGCACTGAGCAGGGTCTACTCACTGGTGGAGATATAGATATCTGAATTCCGGACGTCTGGGTGATTTTCAAACCGGTTGCTCTGGTGCTTGCCTGAAACCACACGTAATATCAAAACAAAAATCCAGAAGGAGAAAAAATGCAGCACTCTTCAACTCCTTTAAAAAACAAAAGTCCTTTATTGGATCAGTTGGACAAGGTTAACATAGGGCTATGTACGTGAACAAAATGCAGAGAAAGAACAAGACTACAGCTGTTTCACGTTATACACGCTTCAACAGGTCCATCTAACCTTGTCCAACTGATCCAGTAAAGGACTTTGTTTTTTTAAAGTTGAAAGTGCTGCATTTTTTCTCCTTCTTGATTTTTGTTTTGATACCTCCAACAGTGTGTGCCAACCTTATGAAGACTTACAGAAAACGTGTGACCCTCTGTCATTGCCAACAAAGGATATATAACAAAATATTGAGATGAACTTTTGTTAATGGCCAAATACTTATTTTCCATCATAATTTTAAAAATAAATTTTGCCAAATCAGACAAGGTGATTTTCTGGATTTGTTTTCTCATTTTGACTCTCAGGCTGCGTTCACATGTTGCTGTTTTTTCGCATTTCGCAGCGGTTCGCATGCTCATTAATTTTGCGGAATCGCGGCGATTCCGCCCACATAGGGATGCATTGTTCTGCTTAATTTCTGCATGTGGCTGTGCCCATCATGCGAAAAGTAAGCAGAATATCTGCGGATGGTACCCACGGTCTGGAGGAAAGGAGACTCTCCTCCAGGCTGTGGGTACCATATCCCTGTAAAAAATAGAATTAAAATAAAAAATCGGGTTATATTCACCTTCCGGCGTCCCGCGCAGCCTTACCGATGCTCCCGCCACCTCCCGTTCCCAGTAATGCCTTGCGACAAGGACCTGTGATGACATAGCAGTCTCGCGAGACCGCTATGTCATCAAAGGTCTCGCAAGGCATTACTGGGAACGGGAGCATCGCGATGATCGGGAACGCTGCGTGGGATGTCGAAAGGTGAGAATATCACGATTTTTTTTTTTATTATTATTTTTAACATTAGAACTTTTTACTACTGATGCTGCATAGGCAGCCTCAATAGTAAAAAGTTGGTCACACTCGTCACTGTGTTTGATGAGTGTGACCAACCTGTCAATCAGCTCTCCAAGCGATGCTACAGATCGCTTGGAAAACGCTAGCATTCTACAAGCTAATTACGCTTGCAAATTGCTAGTTTTTCCGTGGGAAAATCGCGGGAATTTAAAATGTGGTTTTCCCGTGGAATAGAATTCCGGAATTCCCGCGGGAGTTCCACAACGTGTGCACTTAGCATTGTAGTTGTGGTCTACCGATGATGTCATTTACAGGCCTCTCATCTTTTTAAGTGGGAGAACTTGCACAATAAGTGGCTGACAAAATACTTTTTTCCCCCACTGTATATGAGGGGGTAGAGATCAGATGAATTTGAGCACGATTATGGGGGCACTGTGGCTCCCACAGTATCATTGCAAAGATCAAGAGGTGTCTCCCCTTTTTCCTCATACACTGTAAGCTTGCGAGCAGGGCCCTCATTCCTCTTGGTATCTGTTATGATCTATGTGATTATTGTTATGCTGTTAAGTCTATCGTCTGTACAAGCCCCCTCTGAAATGTAAAGTGCTGTGGAATATGTCGGCGCTATAGAAATAACATTTATTATTATTATCAACATTTTCAATACATTTTTTATATAGTACAGGAAAGTTTGGATTTTGCACATAAAAAAGCAACTTTTTAAAATGTGTTTTTCTTCAGGCTACCCATAGAAGTCTAGAGAAAAAAAAATGCATCAACACCGCAGTTCGCCAACATCTTTAAATGCACAGTGGGTAGGAATTTTAATAAAACCACATCCACTTTACCTTTACAGTTATACACAGCGGAATTTCTGTGCAAAATAAAAAAAAGCAGAAAAACATCAGCATTTCCGCTACATGTGAACACAGCCTATCTGTTCAAGCAACGTGGCTGCGATTCATTAAAACTCCTGTCCACTGGGAGTCTAAGAAAAAACAAAAAACAGTTGCGTTTGTAACCCCATCATGACCTTTGATGTGTATACTTTACAGGTTGTGTTCCCGACTTTGATGCAGCTCGCACGCTGACCCCAGACCTTCCCCCGCACTTGACAGCTGGGTAAATCAACCAGTCTCCAGCACTGGTCAGTCCTCTGTTCCTCGGCAGCTTTTACAGTACGCTTTATTCTAACACGCCGCAATGTTTTAGAGTCCAACATACATAACAGAGCGCCCAGCCGGTGCCAGATCCAAGCTGCCCGTGGATCGGGGGCCATATATCAACTATCAGGTCCATGTTAAGGGCAAAATCAAAGCTTTACTGCACTATAAAAAATAAAAATTTTGCTTTCCGTCTGCACCAAAATGCATCACATAAAAGGAAAAGGCATAAAAAAAACTGCAGCAAAAACTCAATAAAGAGAGAAGATTGCTTGTGTGGTGCGGACACCTACAAAAAATGTGGAGATAAAAAGCAGCAAAAGAAATGCAGCATTCATGCTATGTGTGAACATGCCCTTAGCAGAGTTTAATGTAGAACAATATTAACCGATTATAAGGATACCAAATAGGTCTATAGTAACAAAAAAAGGGGCAATAACATTCCAGATATGTCTGTGCTGTTTGCAGATTTGTGATGTTTATTTTAAACTGCATCAAAAAATGTCATTATTGTAATTGTTTTTCAATATTTTTTAGCAATTTTATAGGAAGAAAAAAAGTCTGAATTTTATTTTAAACTGTAATATAGAGATACATAAAATACACTGGTATATAGAGATGTATCTCTATGTACCAGGCAAGCTGTGTGTAAGAAGGTAGCATACAATGAACATTCAAGTACACAGAACTCTCCTACACTTGCCAGTACAATCTGTGGCTTGTTGCTTTTGCTGCTGCCTCCAATGCTACAAGTTGGGAGTTTAAATCTCAGGGAAGATCAGACTTTAAGGGAAAAAGAAGAATGAGTTAATTAGATAGGTTTAAGTATAAACAATACAGAAAGTCAGCTTCAGTCACCGCTCAGTACATAGTGACCATGCCCTGCCACTGACTGACAGCCGGCTCCATTGTGCAACAGAACAAAGCCGTCTGTCAGTCAGTGGCGGATCATGGTTATATATGACTGAAGCAATGCCGGCTGCACCTCTATGACTGAAAGCCGGAGGCTGCAGGGAGGAATAAAGTTCATTTCCTCCTGGTAGCAGAATTATCAATACAGCAGCCGAGTGGATTTAGAAAGCTATTAACACCATGTCTGCAAGTTAATAGCTTTTTTTAACATGACAAATTTCCTTTAAAATTGGTGTGGAATTGAAGCACAATGTATGAAAATAGTGTGACTTTTAGGTATACATTGCTTATAAAATCACAGCACCCCTTCAAAGTCCCAGAAATTGTATCGAACATCTGAACGCCTCACAAAGGAGGACTGTGACCCATTCGTAGTAAATCATTTAGGGCTTGGGCACACGTTGCCGGTTTGGTGCGGTGTTCGGTGTTGCAGCTGCGTTTTCCCTGCAAAGAGATGCAAAAATGCTGCAAAATACCTGCATCCATTTACTCCGCGTGTGCACATAGCCTTATAAAACAAGCACAAAAAACACAAACTGGTATCTACAAGGGCAAGGGGGGAGACTTTATTTAAATAACAGTGTGGGCACAATGAGGGATTACAGTATTATTTCGCAGTTACAGTGCAGTTTCTACACACATTAACATTGCTGATTATGTGCAGGAGACATTTTTCATGGACAGATGCTACTTCCCTTTTTCTCCTCGGAGAGAGCACATTCCATATGACATTAGTACGGCTAGAAGTTGTTGCATCTTCCATTACGTTCGGCTGTCTTACAAATGTCCTCAAACCCCTCTAATTGTTTCACTCTGGCTACAATTCTTTTCTGTCTTGCCCAAAAGCCTTTTTGCTCAATGACCTTTAAAGAACGTGTGATAATGCATTGTCAGAAAGTCCCTAATTTTACCTCTCGCCATGTATCACGCATTGCAGTAAAATAAAAAAAACAACATTGCAGCGGTTCATGGCATCTTTATACTCCTGAGATAACCAGCAACCACGGATCACACAAGAAACCACTGATGGATAATATGCTCATAAACCAAGATTTGCTGCTCAGATGTGAAAGCCGAGCTTCTACGCTCCGCACCCAGAAAGAAGCAAGCGTTCAGCTGAAGGCTGGGCAAAATTTGCAAAATGCATGTTTTTTTTTTACATGGACAAATATTTAGAGGGAATGTGTCAGTAAGTTTTTCTATGTAATCTGAGGGCAGCATGAGGTAGGGGTTAAAACACTGAATTCAAAAATGTGCCACTTATTTGGCTGTGGGTTTTATCACCAGGACATTATCATTAATGTGACTAGCTGGCGCTCACTTGTTAGTCCGACTTCGCACCCAACCTCTGATAAGCAGTTCACTGTCAATAGACACTGTAAACAGAAAGCTGTGGTGTGGGAGGGGTTAGCTGTGAAGTGGGCAGGGTTAGCTTTCTGAGCTCTGCTACATGATAAATCTATGAACTCTGATTGTGTCAATCTAACTGAAACATCGTTGGATTCAGGGTCTCTTTGCTTACTTCAGGTTGCTCTCAGATCAGGTAGCATAAACCTGCTGACAGATTCCCTTTAAGTGATCACTAACAACCTTCTGCAGAATGGTATAAAACCCCAGCTTAATACTTTATCTCCATATCTTAAAATCACTTTAATAGGACAATGGATTGTCATTACTTTTTCCGCTAAGGTCAACTAAACATTTTGTTAAAAAAAATACTGGTTTTCTAACAAAGCAATTTACTACACATAGAAGAACTGTGAGATTTGGTGTATTATTAATGGAGTGCAGCTATGTAATCAGAAAGGAACCCTCTGATTAAGAACAGGTTAGAGGCTTCCTCTTAGGGCTCATACTCACATGCAAGAAACTCGGACGAGTCTCGCACGCCAATACCACCAGCACTCATATCGGAGCGTTCAGCTGCACATATTTCTATGCAGCTGAACGCTCCGATCTGAGTGCCGGCGGCAGAGCCGGGTATTGACGTGCGAGACTTGTCTGAGTTTCTCGCATGAGTATGAGCCCTTATTCTTTAAACTGCTGGTAAGAGGTGGAGACTGTCCTAATACAAGGGTCAGATCTATAAACCAGTGTACCTAAGCAGCTTATATTGGTTACATGGTTTGGGTTAGCGACACATATTCATGGCCACTGTTGGGTGCATATGGTGGCTCGCTGTATAGGATAATGCAGTCTTATGCTCTGTCCTATACAGTTTACCAAATGGTATACAGACTAGTATCGGTCAGATGGAGGCCAAATGTACACACATCTGGGCTGGCCTCCGTCTGGTCACTAGAGGCTTATACGAAGTTACATATAAGTTGCAAAATGCTCAGGTTTTAAGAAGAGGGTCCCCTGTTCATGACACTGATATATTATCCAGAGGGAACATAACACAGACATGTAATGATTCATTTTACCATGTGGTGGCGCTGTTGCAGATCCGATTGCACCCTATGATCAGCTCATCATCGGGGACCTATCTAATAAAAAGGTTTAGTCAAATATGATGATATTCTAACATCTCCAAGTCCAACCACATCTTCATACACATCTATTCTGAAGGTAGGTAGATTTCACACTTATTGTGTTTGTCTCCAACATAGGTAATAGCACTCCCCACCACCTTCACTAAAAATCAGCAATATACTTTAAGTCCAGAGGTGGCGATGTCCTATAGATGAGCCTTCATCCTGACAAAATATCAGAATTGTGTGAAAAATATTTCTATTTAATAGTTTGGTTACAAAATCACCTTCTAGTGAACGTTAAAGGCATCTGGATGAATGTCAGCTAATGTGAAAAATGACTGGGTCCAGTGTGTGACAGAGCAGATCCTCAGAGGCCAGGAGGCAGGATACATTTTAGTAGTTATTTGGTTTAGTTCCTTTTGGGATACCTTTGCCTCAACTGAATGTCAAAATTTAGGGTTCAACGACAGATGAACATCAAGTGATGGGAATTCGGTCATGGATCAAGGGCTTGTAATTATTTATACTCCTAACTTCCTGAAGAATCCCATCAAGAATTCTAGAATTCCACATTTCAATAAGTGCAAATCTTAAGTCTTTGATACTTATAGAAAAATTATTTTCAAAATTTTAGCATGAAAAATAACTTCTAAATGACTTTTCTATTAAACAAACACAGTGACTGATGAAGACGGGGCACCTGAGGAGCACGGCGTTCATATAAAACATTACAGTGGTCACTAATGAGGTGTGCGAGAACATCCACAGTGCGGACCGTACTAGTGAGTACCGTCTGGCCCACGACTGTATAGGAATGATCGGCCATTCCACAGCTCTATTCCCTTAAAGAGTAAAAGAAATGGCAATGACATTGAAGTAACCTGGGATAAAGCCTGCCGCGCCATTATACTTATCTTATGGATACAATTTGGAGAACCCAAATAGGGAAGATTTCCAGTTTGTTCTCTATAAAGAATCCAAATAAAATGTACCGTATTTACTCGATCAATAGATTTACTCAAATACGTCATCATGCACCATAACTGACTAATCTCAAGAATGTTACGTCACCCTTGGGGCAGAGTTCAGACAGTTGCAGCAAAATGCGGACCAGATTGCCTCCATATACAGCTCTTGCGGACTGGTCCAGAAGCTGCAATCGTTTGCACACATTATTATCGTCTGTTGCGATATTATGGATAAGTAAACCGTGTCCATCGTTCATACAGACACCACACACAGAAAACTGTCTTGTCTGAACGTGTCCTTGTGCGCATACTCGGAGTAATGTTTTGGAAATAACTGTTAGGTCTCCACTGTTATAATATAGGTAGATATGTGCGTCCATCTCCATATAACAGTTTCCACAGTGCTATTGGTATACGTCCCTTCTTTATACATAGTTACCAAGATCAACAGTGTTTATCAGGCACCATGGAGCATGGACTCCCTCCCTTTCTAGCCCAAAAATAACAAAGCTAAAAAAATGGAAAGAAAATGTAATTAGTTCAAGCTAAACGACAAACACACAAAAGCCATGTGATATATAAGAAATCATCTGCCCAGCACTGTATAATTTCCAGCAGGATTGTCCGGCCAGGCATTTAGCGCTCATATGGGAGTCACAGAGCATCGACACTGAAAAGGTAATAAAATATAGGCTACTATTAACTATATATAGGTAATCCATTAGAAATATTTACAATCTCCTAATAAAATATATTCAAGATAACATCAAGACAAAGGAAGACATTCCACATTGTTTAGTACCAGGAGATCACACAGAGCCTAGCGCTGTAATGTCACTAGGTATTTGGTAGGGGTGTACTGCTACATGGGGAACAATGGCCATTCAGCATCTTATTAAAGCGGCTGCTCAGGATGAAGATACTGGTGATTCATCCTGAGAAGAGATGATCAATATCGGATCGGAGCAGTTCCAAAATCCAACATCCTCACAGATCAGCCTTTTGCAGGGCTGTACCCGCAAGGCTGGGACACCATCGCTCTTGGGTATTCCAGTTTTGTGATGCAGGACCCACAAATTGCTAATTGATGAAGGTGCCGGGTTTTGGAAGGCCAACGATCTGGTATTGATGATCTCTCCTTTAAGGGCTTTTTCGAGAAAAAACAATTGATAACCTACCCTTAGGATCGGTCATCAATATTGACACCTGACACCTCCACCAATCAGCTGAAAGCTGGAGTACTCAACAGTGGCCACTAGGCATTATTCGGGGTACTGAGTTCCACCATGTCCAATGCTTACATTTCACCACCGCAGGAGCAGAATTTAGCTGAACGTTGGGAGTGCTGTGTTTCGAACACCCACTGATCTCATACTGATGACTGGTCCTAAGGATACGTCACTTGTTTAGTCCTGACAGCCCCTTTAAGGATAGGCCACCAATAACTAAGCACTGGACAATCCAGCTATATTACACCTCTAAGGGTAGGTCCACATAGGTGGAAATGTTGCAGGTTTGCTTGCACAGATTACACTAGCCATGAAGTGAATATGATTTTATGTGTCTCGTCCACATGCAGGTTATTATGTCTGCGTGGACGCTCAGTTGTGGCGCAGGGTTTTAAATCGGTAGCATGTTAATTCTGCTACAGATTTGCCTCAATGGGAAAAACAAAATCCGTAATCAAATCCACAAGTAATGTAGTGTTGTCATATATATCTGCTTGTGACTGGAATTCAGCCTTTTACACATAATCACCATTTGTACGGCTGTATTATAGGCCAGTATTGAGCCCAACCTAATTCACTACGGTCCGGAGCAAACAATGCTGGTGAGTGTTAAGGCCCCGTTACACATAACGATGTCCCAGCGATCCCACCAACGATCCGACATGATGGGATCGCTGGGACATCGTTAGGCTGATCGCTGGTGAGCTGTCACAAGACAGCCCCTCCAGCGATCAGGATCAGCGACGCTGGTTTCTAATGTAAACAGCGGGTATCCAGGAGCCGCGGCTCTTGCATACCCGATGTTTACATTAGAAACCAGCGCCCAGCGTCGCTGATCGCTGGTCTCTCGCTGCCACACGCAGCGATGCGTGCTAGCCAGCGGGAGACCAGCGATAAAAAAAGGCCCAGGCCGATCAAGCACGATCAGCGATACCCGGCAGGAGGGCCGGTCGCTGATCCCCGTCACACACAGCGATCTCGGTGGCGAGATTGCTGTAGCGTCACAAAATCAGAGATCTCACTAGCGAGATCGCTGTGAGTGACGGGGCCTTTAGAGCAAAGCCGACATAATCCATATATCTAAAGTCAATCAGTCTGTCTGTCTAAAATGGGAGCGCAAAATACCAGAACTTTCATTTCCTTTAGTTCTTTGTGCAAACACTTTTGGTTTTACGTCATTCTCAATAAATTGCATGTTAGGGAAACAAACAAGCACCATACAGTTACAGGGTACCTGTCACCATGAAAATGCAGCCCAACCTGCCGGCACCGTGTTATGGAGCAGGGGTTGAGCTGACTGATAAGATAATTTTCTCACAAAACTTCCGGCATCTCTTGAGTATTAATCATTTATACTACTGCTCTTTATGGGATTTTCGGTCCAGTTGGCGGTCCCATCAGAGACTGACAGCTGCATCTGTATGCACTCTTATACAAGGAAGGCTGTCAGTCACGGACAGTGTGGTATCCCACAAAGTAGCCATTTCTATAGGATTCTGGCTATATAGTGTGTTCATATAATTGCTGTCAATTTTTATGTGGACTGTGCATTTTGAATACATTGTGAGACCTTCTGACACAGGCAGCACAAAAAGGGTTAATCTTCTCCTCACAGGCTTCTGGAAAAACGCCTCAGGGCAGTCAGCCAATGTCACATAGAAGGGGGAGGAGCCAAGTCCTGGGGGAGAGTTTTAAATTTGAAGTGGCAGTTGGTGTTCGGACATCTTGAGAAGAGTAAGCCATTTTGCAGGTGAAAGAATTACCTACTATCTCCCTGCCGGTTTTGCTTAAAAAGGAGACTGGCACAAAAAGGGGAGTTAATAGTCTTCATATGAGGAAGACTACCATTGCACCTCTAGGAGGAAGAATTACCTCAGGGCAGAAACAGAGCACAGGGCAGAAGAGATATTCAGACGTAATAAAACCAGAGGTTACTAAGATCTGCCTGTCTGCAGGTACACAGCAATCAACCGTGAGTGTTGTCTGAGAAGGAAAGACTGTTCTCCTGACAGAAAGCTTGGCCACCGTAAGATACATCCTACCCTGTCAGGAGTACAACCCTCAGCCATACACCACATGAGAACGCCACAACAGGACTGATCACTGGACCGAAAATCTTAGAAAGAGCCGAGGATAAAGGGAACAGGACATGTAAAACAATGCTATTAACCTGCCGATATAGGGTTAACCTCGCAGGTTCATGGCGCTTCGAAGCT
Source organism: Dendrobates tinctorius (assembly GCF_039654945.1). Taxonomy (NCBI): domain Eukaryota; kingdom Metazoa; phylum Chordata; class Amphibia; order Anura; family Dendrobatidae; genus Dendrobates; species Dendrobates tinctorius. Next base: position 55,886,119 of record NW_027361697.1, read on the forward strand.
GCCTGGTGCCCGCACTGAAAGCCCTGTTGCTGGGAATAAACTTTCAGTCATAGGGATGGGCCGATGCGGCTTCAGTTACTGCTCAGTGTAGAGTGAGCGACAGCTGTAACCGCACCCCTGGCACTGACTGACAGCCGCCTAGCAATAGAGCTGTCAGACAGTGCCGGATTGTGGTTACAGCCACAATCACTATACACTGAGCGGTAACTGAAGCCACACAGGTCCACCTCTACTGTAAGCTGGATGTTGCTGGGAGGAATGAAGGTAATTTCCTCCCAGCAGTGGGGTTTTAAGTGCGGGCTATTAACCTGCAATTAGCCCCACATCTGTGAGTTCATAGCGGTTTTTTAACATGACAGGTTCCCTTTAAATGAATAAACTATAGGTTATACAGAGTCTTTTCCTCACAAAACTACCATAAATATTGGTCTGCTCAGCTTCCCCTGCTCTATAATATCCTGCCTGCAGACCGGACTGCATTTTCATGGCAACAGATTCCCTTTAAATGTTCTGGACTAGTAGAGATCAGAAGAATAAGAATTTAAGTGTATCTGTCTACGTTACAGATTTGATGAGGGTGTACTACCATACGTATAAACCCACTTGACCATGTACACTATATAACCTGCAGAATGCTTAGGGTTTTACCCACAGAGCCTAGAGCCAGCCTGCAGAATTGTGAATGCAGCTCTGGATGACAAAGAGCAATATGCATGCTGTAAATAGAGTACAGTACACAATGAGTAAAGTTTAATAAGTTAACATGTTATGTCAATAGCCAAGGTGTGAAAGATTTACAAAGTTGAACCAATGCTTAACAATTTATAGCACAATTCCCATGACATGTTATGAGAGTTCCTAGTCCTGTGAAGCCTATGGAGGTGGTGCTGTACATCATTCCTATTAGACAGTGCAGAGTGGACTGGTACCGCAGCGCCCCGATACCCCGCGCTGGTGCGGTGCTACATCCATGCCCAGGGCTACTAGGATAAAAGCAGTCATAGGGAATAGAGAGAGGAGCGTTCAAGTTGCTATTTCCCTTCTTTCCATCCTGCCATTAGGAATGCAATATTTACTGCAAAAAGATATAAATTATTTCTATTATTCCGCATCTTGGACGAAGGTTGTCCGACAAGCCAGAGATTTAGACTTGGGGATAGAATTACTGGCAGATGTATACGGGAAGCCGCGCCGCTACTAAATGCAACAGATCTGAAGTCCCAGAGACCATTTTTACCTGTCATCGTAATCCTGACATGGACAAACACATGTAAAGGCATGGTATACACCTCGCAATTCCTTTAATCCGGCATCAGTGGTGCTTACCCATTATACACAATCTTCAGGAAGAAAATGTAAAATATTAATAGAGAATCCGCTCCTAGAGATCTGACCATAACACAGCAATCACCAGATTTTCATGCTTCGGGTTTTGTAAAAATCCACATATTGCTGAAGATATGTCATATTATCAGATACTAGATTAAAGGAATTTTTTTGTATGTATAACTGTGAAAACAAAGTATGGTGAAGTCATATACATATTTTTTTTTACAGAAGACTTGGTTAATGATGTGTTATAGGAAAGCTGTCATTTACAGCAAGTATGTATGGTATCAGACTGGCAGAGAATCAGCTGACTAATTATCTGTAGAAGACCCCGCGCACACCAGACACGGCACAACAGAGACCCCCTGTGACTGCTGTCTGTTTACACGAGGTACCGCCATAGTCTGACAATAGCCCAGCATCGGCACTGCTGGCAATGTGCAGCCATACAGGGATCACACAGGCTGGGTCCCTATAGTGAGAGCCCTCGGATGGCACTGAACTAGGCACCATGTACTCAACACCCTCCTCCATCCCTGGGGAAAGCGGGCTGATCAGTAAGGTCAAGTAACACAAGAGAAAAATAAACCAGATAAGCTTCTGTGCATCCGCGGCAGTAACATATCTACCATCATCCCAGGGTACCGTACAGCCTGCCACCATGATAACGACTGTACTACCAGGATCGGGTAAGTGGTAGTTAGTAAAAAAAAATAACTCAGCTGCCCAATATTTCTGGAGTATAAGGACAGAAGTGAGATGGTTAGGGTATATTCACACAAAGGTTTTTTCAGCTGGGTTTGGGGTGGGACTGCTCCAAAACCTGAGCACTCCAATATACGTATGCATTTTGACGTGAAGACGACTTGCCGTACATATGTACAGGCTTTTCAAAGTTTTTTAACTGCTTCAGGTTTCCAATGGCACCAAGTGGTTAAAAGAAGTGACCGTGTGTCAAGAATTTCCGCTCTGGACTTTACTGAAGAAGTTAATAGGAAAGCTCAAAAGACACCCAGGCATCTTTTTGATCATCATTTTTGATCATTTTGTTAGCATTTCTGAAAAAACAATAGTAGTTTCTTCATTGTTGAATGGAATCCTGAACAACAGTGGTAAAAAAGAGGTCTCAAAATTGCTAAAAAAAAACGGCCAGTGGTCAAAGACGCTGAACGCTCAGAAAACCAACAACAACGCTAACAATAAAATCAGGAATACAGACTGGCAGAGAAAAGGAGCAATTCCTGAAGCGTCTTCTGCTTGAAAAACAGATGTTTTTGACCAACTGAAAAAGACATCGGTCCCAATTTCAAACAATTTTGTCAGAATTTTGGCTTACATTACTTTAGAAAATTGAAAAGGTTTGGTGCAACTCTAGAGTTAAAAATGTAGCCACTTGTGGGGTTTTCAAACCAGTTTCTCCCAGTTCCTCCAAAATGTGGGGAGCAGGGGGTAGGAGGCATGACCCCACTCCTCATCTAATTCATGACAAGCTGAGGTGTACTTTACACCATAATTCTTAGTCTAGTTGGGGACCTGAGCAAGATTTCTGGCATGGCGCACACCACTCGTCAATCAGGAGCATCTGACTCCATCATCTAGTATGCACCGTCATCAAAGACCAGCAAAAAAAAAAAAAAATTGGGGCCATTGTGTGTACATTCCCTAAGCATGGTTTCTGACTGTCGCATAATAGATATAAATGTGAATATTTCTTTTTTTTTGGGGGGGGGGGGGGGGTAAACAGCCTAATTTATAAAAATGGTTCAAAAGAGAAACTGTTAGCAATAACAACTGATCTAAGACCATGTTTCCCTTCATTTTTAAGAAATGAAGGCTAAGCTCTTATTGGATGAGAAGGATTGATTTTTTTTTTTTACTCCCACAAAACTTTTTATTACCTAAAATTGTGTGTGCGGTAATATTCTCACCGATCATCGTCTTCCCTGGTTCATTTTGCTTTAATTATTGTATTGTTAACGTTGTTACTAATGACTTGTGTTTTGAAACTGTTAAACTGTAAAGCGCTGCGGAATATGTCGGCGCTATATAAATAAAGATTATTATTATTACTACTATTACAGCACCGCTCCGGTCCTCTTCTTACCAGTCTATTCCAACTCCTTGGATTATACTGGGATCTATGGGAAAGCTGAAAGTGGGTTTTATAAAATCAGGCTACGTAGCACTAGAACGAGACTTCACAGTCTTACATTGGAAAATCGTCTTCTGGCTCACACATAGACCTCAGTGTGTTATGGCAAGTCACAATACAAGTCACGTGAGTGAGAAGAGGACCTGAGCAGCACTGGAAACCAGGGATGGAGATTTCACATACATTTACCGTACTCATGATTAGGCAATAAAAAGTCTTGTGGAAGTGTTTCTTTAAACAGCATTAATTTCTATTATCCAGACGCCACTCCACCTACACCTTACACACTTTGTATTATTTTCACGACACTCCTCTCAACGTTTCTCAGTTCCAGGCTGGGTAAAACTTCTAGAGCCCATACATTGGTCTGATTCTCATGTAAGCAGCTTTCCTGGAGTTTACCAGGAGGCCACATTCCCTTTGCTTGGAAAAACAGACATAAGGGTTATTCTAGGAGGTCTGACCCTCTGAGGTCCAGTATGTGTGTGATGATGGGGATGTTGATTTGGGATGTCCTGGAATTGTAAACTTGCAGGCCAGATTCTTATAGTCAGTGAACCAGAAAGAAAGCTCTAAGCAGGAGGTCAGTCCCTCCAGTGACCGATGCCACTTTTGGGTCTGATACACTGCCTTTAGACCTCTTGCTTCCATAAGCCCAGAATGGCTTAGTGGCTTGCCCCAGATCTTCAGACCTGATGACTGTATGAGAGCTTTCATTCTAGGAGGTCTGACCCTCCAAGGTCCAGTGTGTGTGTGATGATGGGCATGGTGGTGCCCAGTAAGTGTGTGTGTGTGATGATGGGGACGTTGATTTGGGATGTCCTGGAATTGTGACAGAATGCCTTAGTGGCTTGCCCCAGATGTCCAGACCTGATGACTGTATGAGAGGCCTGGGAAAAGTGGCATCCAGACAATGGAAAAGTGCTATTCTTATTGTCATTTCAATATTAAAGAATAAGAGACCCTTGTAATATCAAGTTTATTAAAAAATTACATTTAGCCTCCCCTCCAGCAGCCATTGAACCAACGACTGCTGCAGGTAAAGTGTGCGGTGGCGCTCAAGTCCGTGCATTAGCCCCCTGTCATTATTATCTGCACCATGTGCACATTGCACGGTGAAGCTTTCCTAACTGGGACCGCGTCACACATGGCAGCTGCAGAGAAAGATGTGGCCGCACCAAGCCCCTCTGTAGTGGGGAAATATATGGACAGGACATTGCTGCAATGTAGGAGAGCCCAGCAAAATGGCCGCCAGAAGGAGGGAGGACATTTTTTTAACAAACATTGAATTTTAAATCCATCTTATTATTTTAGAATTAGAAGGCTAAATAAAATGTTATATTCCAGATTACCCAACCACTAAATGAGGTCCACTGTGTGAATAACAGCTTGATTTTCATCAGGGCTAGGAAAGGAAAATCACATTTAGCAAGTGAATAACCTGCATGTGTGGCTGGTTATCTGAATGCACAGATTTGCTTGTCCTCATGCCCATGTGTACACAAGACATCTTCAAATTTAAATAACAATTTAAAAAAGTACCTTTGAAATACCGTACCACAACATAATAAAATAATTATATCTTAACATTTTTGGCCTTGTAGAGCTGTTTCCAAAGTCAGTTTTTGTGGCAAATTATTTTATGATATGACTCAAAATTGTTGGGGTTTAGAAGATCAACTGATCATGAGAACGTGTAGGTCTCTGTGGAGAAGTGACCATATTGTGAGAGGGAGCATGTAGGTTTCTGAAGCTCCCAGATAAATCTTTGATTGACACATCATCATGGTTGATGGCAGGAAACAACCCGTTTACCACCAGGTGGAATAAAGTGATGTAGTAGCACACACCAACGCAAGAGTAGACAGAAAAGTTTCTGTCATAATTCTAAGCAAGCGAAGCATCCACTCCACAGCGCAGACCCACGGAGAGAGAAACGAGATGAAAATGAACTAACAAGTCTGTGAAATTGTCAGGTGTAACAGAAATACAATGGATTCCTCCTGGTGGACTGAAATGATTCATCTAGGACACTTTGTGACACAGTAGTTATTCCAGGGACATTTCCATTCCCCTTCTGCTAACTTTCACAATTATTCTGGGAGCTGAAACAAATAACCTCAAAGACGGGAAATATGTTCGAGAGGACTATTTGGACTTTGATCACCGTTTGACTCAATGTCCTTTTTTTCCCATGGCACATGAGCATCTAAACTCTTATATGGAAGCTCATCATTGGATATCTTGATCCTGTATACTGCTCCCTCATCCGGTCTGCAGAAAAGAGAGGTGGGACGTCCAGCTGTTCCAGGTGCTGCCATCTCACTGACAACCATTTTAGGAAATTCTGATCTGCGTCTGTCGAAGTCTTTGCAAGATGTCTCCCCTCTTTTTTGTTGGTGGGTGGTGGTAGAGACAGGTTTTCTGTAAAGGACACTGTCATCATGGCCATAATTCCAATTTTGTCCAGAATCCAGGCATAGTGATGTCAGGTTGTTCTCACTGGGAGTATTTTTCTTTTTCTGGGGATGACAAAAACCCAATGCTGTTAAAAGGATCAAATCCGGGTCCCTAAAAATGATGAGGAACTGCAAAACATACAAATCAAGCTGAAAGCATTAATTATCATGAAAGATTAACAAGCTATTATGGCCATCATTGTACTGTGCTGAAAGCAACAGGTAGGAAAGCCACAAGGATGTCATCCCCAATATAGATGGACAGAGGCAATTTTACTGCAGTTCAAATTCACGGCAGTGAAATTATCCTGGTGATCTGCATTGAACTCACCTCTCACCAGAGGGAGATCACAGCAGTTTAGCCCAGCTGGCAACGCAGTTTTCAGCCTGGACGCTCGCATCTTGGCACCGTCTAAGCTGAAAACTATTTATCACAAGACTTGGATTACAGCGTCTTGTTTTTTACTTTTGCTTTATTTCAGGATACGAGAGATTCAATGGAATGGGCGTTAGGTGAATATAAGTGTTTGTTATTTTTAAATAAAAAAAGGAAAAATGTGTTTTGTCTTATTTCTAATAAAGGACTTTATTCTCGCTGTGTCTTTATTTATAATACAACTATAGGATTAGTAATGGATATGTGTCTTATAGACCTCTCCATTACTAAGCCGTGGGCTGGATGTCACCGGACAATACAAAGGTGACATCAACACCACAAATATGAACTCCACTTGCCACCGCTACAGTGCAAGTTGGAAGAGCTGGGCAAAGCACCAGAATTGGCACATCTAATAGATGTGACTTTTCTGGGTGGCTGTGGGCTGCTATTTTTAGGCTGGGGGGGAGTCAATATCCATGGCCCCTTACCAGCCTGAGAATATCAGCCCCCAGCTGTCAGCTTTACCAAAGCTGGCTGTCAAAAATAGGGGGCATCCCACACCGTTTTAATTAATTTATTTATTTAAATAATTTAAAAAACAGCACAGGGACCCTTTTATTCTTGATAACCAGCCTTGCTAATGCTGACAGCTGAGGGATGCTGTCCCGAAATGTCAGTTTTGCTTGGCTGGTTATCAAAAATACAGGGGAACCCACACTTTTTTTTATTACTATTTATTTACAGTGCAGGCGCCAGCTGATGAATACTCCCATCCGCCGCTCCTGCTCTCACTGTTATTAGCAGCAGCAGGCATAGGCTGATGGGAGCAGTAGTCCCATCTGCCCGCGCCAATGACCGGAAGTAAACTTTATACCTCCGAACAATAAAACATCTTGGTCATCCATTCTTATTGTGATGAGATTCCAGGTCTTCTTTTCCTGGGCACTGCCCCTTTCCCGTGCACAACTCTTATACTAATGCAGTGGTAGAGTGGCGGATGCATCATGTTGTATGGACGTCATCATACAAGTAGAATAATCTCATAAAACTATTGCACTTACACAAATGTAAGAAAAATCTTCAGGGAATAACTGGGAAAATCTAATTGTGCCCTGGGTTTGTTTTATATGCTCATACATTAATTTGATAAAATCATCAAAGAGAAGCAATCATAAGAAAAAAGAGTTTATGGAACATCAACCAAAGAATATCAAACCAACATAATGTTCATTATTAAAATATATGCTCAAAAATGAAAAAAAAAATGTATATATGATGAACATTTGGAAAACATGCTGGGAAGAGGAACCATGAGAATAGTCATCCATAGTTGCCTACCTTTGGTATAGGTTTTTTCGTCCACACTCAATGACTTAGATTTGGTTTGCTAATATAAAGTCCAACAAATTGAATGCAGGAAAAAAAAACATCAACGCAACAATGAAAGTCAGAAACTATGGCAAGCATCAACTGTGCGGATAAAAAATGGTTACACACTGTATACACACTTAGCTATATCAATATTTGGATATCGGCCAGTAACAGAACTGACTGTACACTCATACATCATCAGCGGATGAACGTGGTACGACATCCTTAAAGAAAATTTAAAGGGGTTATCTGGAATCCAGGACTTTTATTTTATGTTGGGCCTGCACTTATCGGCAAGTAAGTCTGTGCTGCTTGTGACGATCTCTTCCAAATCAGAGCGGTCACGGACTATTCCATCTGGTGATTCTCCCACTTCCTGTGACATCATATTGACAGAAAACGCCTCCTCTTCACCTCTGCTCTGTGGACGGGGTGTCAATCAGCATGAGATCGTCAGTGACGCCCCGAGCTTCTCTGCTGATGTGAGGTCACAGGAGGCAGCTGAATTGCTGCATGAGCCAGGAGAGATCGTCACAGGGCAGAACAGGCAGGTACAGTTGTGCTCAAAAGTTTACATACCCCGGCAGAATTTTTGCTTTCTTGGCCTTTTTTCAGAGAATATGAATGATATCACCAAAACTTTTTCTCCATTTCTCCACTCATGGTTAGTGTTTGGGTGAAGACATTTATTGTCAAACTGCTGTGTTTTCTCTTTTTAAATCATAATGACAGCCCAAAACATCCAAATGACCCTAATCAAGTTTACATAACCCATTTCTTAATACCGTGTATTGCCTCCTCTAACATCAATGACAGCTTGAAGTCTTTTGTGGTAGTTGTGGATGAGGTTCTTTATTTTCTCAGATGGTAAAGCTGCACACTCTTCTTGGCAAAAAGTCTCCAATTCCTGTAAATTCCTGGGCTGTCTAGCATGAACTGTGCGCTTGAGATCTCCCCACAGTGGCTCAATGATATTGAGGTCAGGAGACGGAGCTGGCCACTCCAGAATCTTCACTTTGTTCTGCTGTAGCTACTGACAGGTCGACTTGGCCTTGTGCTTTAGATCGTTGTCATGTTGCAATGTTCAAATACGTCTCATACGCAGCTTCCAGGCTGATGAGTGCAAATTTGCCTCCAGTATTTGCTCATAACATGCTGCATTCATATTTCCTTCAACTCTGATCAAGATTCCTTTGCCTTTGTAGATCACACATCTCCAAAACATCAGCGATTCACCTTTGTGCTTTACAGTAGGAATGAATGGTGCTCCTTTCATCATAGGCTTTGTTGACCTCCAAATGTAACATTTATGGTTGTGGCCAAAAAGTTAAATTTTGGTCTCATCACTCCAAATTGCCTTGTTCCACAAGTTTTGAGGACTGTCTCTGTGCTGTTTTGCATATTGTAGGCGAAATACTTTGTGGCATATGCGCAGTAATGGCTTTCTTTTGGCGACTCGACCATGCAGCCCATTTTTCTTCAAGTGCCTCCTTATTGTGCATCTTGAAACAGTCACACTGCTAGTTTTCAGAGAGTCCAGTATTTCAGCTGATGTTATTTGTGGGTTTTTCTTTGCATCCTTGCATCCCAAACAATTTTCCTGGCAGGTGTGGACAAAACCTTTGTTGGTCTACCTGTCCATGGTTTTGTTTTCACAAAGCCCTGATTTTCCATTTGTTAATCACAGTTTGAACGCTGCTGATTGGTATTATCAATTCCTTGGATATCTTTTTCGTATCCATTTCCAGTTTTATACAGTTCAACTAACTTATCCCATAGATCCGTTGACAATTCTTTTGCTTTCCCCATGACTCACAATCCAGAAACATCAGTGGCTGGATGAAAAATGCAAGTGTCTGTCTGAATCCAAGAAACTCACTCAGCTTTTATACACACACTGATTACAAGCACACAGGTCACAGGTGAGGATGTTATCTTTAGTAGCCATTCAAACCCATTTGTGTCAACTTCTGTGCATGTTATCAGGCCAAAATCACCAGGGTATATAAACTTTTGATCAGGGTCATTTGGAAGTTTTGGGTTGTCACTATGATTTAAAAAGAGAAAACAAAGTAGTTTGACAATAAATGGCTTCACTGAAACACTAACCATGAGTGGAGAAAAAGTTTTGGTGTTATCATTCATATTCTGTGAAAAAAAGGCCAAGAAAGCAAATATTCTGCCGGGGTATATAAACTTTTGATCAGAACTGTAATTAGCAAGTACCTGCCGGTAAGTTATCAGACGAATAGAGAAAAAAACAAGAACCCCGGATGACTTCATTAAAGGGGTTTTCCCTCGAACAAAAGTATATTTTAATCAACAGATCTTGGAACAAAAATGAACTCCACAATTTGATGTGTTTAATAAAATGTTCCTGTGCTGAGACAATCTTATAAATGCGCCCCTGCTGTGTACTGTGTAATGGCTGTGTCTGACCGTACAGGAACATGGTCTGATCACACCACAGCTCCTGGGCAGGGGAGGAAGCAAAAGAGTATACTGACATTACAGCACGGGATCACAGATGATCATTTGTGATTAAAACATTTTCCTACCTGTCTTTTTTTAGCAATATTATACGCAAAGAAGAATCAGCTGTGATCCCGTGTGGTCCTGTCTGTATATTCTTTTCCTTCTTCCCCCTGCCCAGGTGCTGTGGTGTGATCAGACCATGTTCCTGTACAGTCAGACACAGCCATTACACAGCAGGGGACATTTATAAGATTATCTCAGCATAGGAACATTTTATTTAAACACATCCAATTGTGGAAATTATTATGATTCCAAGATCTGTTGATTTAAATGTATTTTTCGTTTGTGGCACAGCCCTTTTACGTACCGTCCTACATTTTTATGCAAGTCTACCTTCAGATAACGCTATCCAGCTATTTATGTTCTTCAGTGCTGGTTGTTTTTCCGCTACGGCCCCGGGCACAGCTATAATTCAGTGACTTCAGTATCACTGCATTGTCTAGTCCACCTCCTGGTTTTCTGGTGCTCAGGCTGCTGCTCTGTCTCTTCTCTATTCTTTACAGTGCAGCTCTACTCCGTTAGACTGACTTTTCTATTGAACTGCAACCTCACATGGAAATCAGAGCACACAGAGCTTCTTTCTAAGGCACAAAAAACTGGGAGAAAGGACATCATCCAGTAACTGGCCCACATGTAATGAGGCAAAGGGGCCTCGGTAAAGGAAGTCTAAAAGTGCACCGTAGAGCTAAAGAAAGCATCTATTTGACTGCTGAAATATACAAACTGATTATATGCATAAAACAAGGTTTACAATGTCAAATCTCTGTACTTGGATCAGAAAATGGAACAATAGAGACAGAAAGGAGAGTAGAGGTTTGGAACATACCGTAACCTTATAGTCCAAATCCTCCACAGAGCGGAAGAAGTCCAGACTCTTAGCGGCGGTGAGGCGGCCTCCTCCGGGATCAGAGCTGTGCGTGCTCAGTGAGTCCAAGATCTCTCCAAGAAGATCCATCTCTCCTCCTGGGCGAGAGGACAGACTCACATCATCATATGAAGCATCGCTGTCGTACAAATATGCAGACGCTTCTTCGCTGTCCTCTGATGATAACCTGTGCAGGGGAGATGGAGACATGGACTGATGAAAATGATACACGACTCCTATACATTGTACAATACTGCACCAGAAGTAATGGCAGGATACATGTAACACACATGAAGGTGTGCTGACACTCTGAGAACATCCCACAATGATCCAAGAGTGATATACGGTGATTTAAGACTATATGTAAACCTCAGGGAAGGAAATCCTACATAGCCGCAGGACAATAATCAGGAATGCGACCAATGGTCCAGCACTAATTCCCAGGGCAATGTACTCATTGCATCTTTGTTCTGAAACTTAAAGGGGCGGTACCAAGGATATCCGGCAGTCTCATAGAGAATGAATGGAAGCGCTATACAGACAGGTATGTTCTCTTATCAAGACTTTGTATCTGGTATTCTCATAGTAGAGAAAAAGGAGGAATAACAAATGGCCAGGAAGATTTACTGAACCATTTCACACCGTGGCCATTTTCCTTTTTCGTTTGTGTTTTTTTCTCCCCGTTTTTCAAGAGCCATAACTTTTTTACTTTTCCGTTAATACAGCCATATGAGGGCTTGTTTTTTGCAGGACAAGTTGTACTTTTGAATGACACCATTTATTTTATCATATGATGCACTGGAAAGTGGGCAAAAAATTGTTTTTTGTTTTTTTAAATTTACTATGTACACTATACAGTAAAATGATCTGCCATAATGATTTTCCAGGTCTGAACAAGTACGCAGATGCCAAACATGCATCATTTTATTTTTATTTAAGTGGTGAAAAAAAAATTGGAAATTTGCAAGAGAAAAAAAAATTTGCTTGTGTCGCTATTTTCCTGAGACCTGCAACGTTTCCATTTTTTTTTACCTTTAACTGTATTTAATGATCCCTTAGGGGACTTGAAGAAGCAATCAGAATGCTTGTACTATACATCGCAGTGCTATGTTATAGCTAAAATCACAGCCCCCTATGAACGCCAGCTAAAGGCCGGGGTCACACTTACGAGTGTGATGCGAGAGACTCGCATCAATACCTGGAACTGCCGCCGACACTTGGGACTGGAGTGTGCGGCTGCATAAAAATACATGCAGCCGCACACTCCGGTCCCGAGTGCCGGCGGCAGTGCTGGGTATTGATGCGAGTTTCTCACATCACACTCAGAAATGTGACCCCAGCCAAATGCCGTCTTTCACAGGAAGATCATGACAGGCATAGGGGTTTTCAGCAGACCCCCGGCTGTCATGAAGCCCATTGGCGCCCTGCGAACGCGTCACAGGACTGACGATAGACATTTGAAATGACACACAACCCTATCGCCACATGTTAAATGCCGCTGTCAAAAATAAGACTGCAGATTCAATCAGTCATCATTTGCTGGGAAAGAAGCGGGTTCGGCGTGCGAGACCCCTAATCAAAGTCAGGGAGCTGGCACATGACATACCAGTACATCATATATCATGAGCATATTACACGCTGCTAGTACTGGGCATGTTACATAGAATCATAGAATCGTAAAGTTGGAAGGGACCTCCTGGGCCATCTGGTCCAACCCCTTGCTCAAAGCAGGATTCGCTAAATCATCCCAGTCAGATGTCTGTCCAGCCTCAGTTTGAAGACTTCCATTGAAGGAGAACTCACCACTTCTCGTGGCAGCCTGTTCCACTCATTGATCACTCTGTCAAAAAGTTTTTTCTAATATCTAATCTGTGTTTCCTCCCATTCAGTTTCATCCCATGCTTCTAGTCTTTCCTTGTGCAAATGAGAATAAAGATGATCCTTCTACAATGTGACAGCCCTTTAGATATTTGTAGACAGCTATTAAGTCTCCTCTCAGTCTTCTCTTTTGCAAACTAAACATTCCCAAATCCTGCAACCTTTCCTCATAAGACACGGTTTACAGACTGGTCACCATTCTGGTCGCTCTTTTCTGAACTTGCTCCAGTTTGTTGATGTCTTTTTTAAAATGTGGTGCCCAAAACTGGACACAATATTCCAGATGAGGTCTGACCAAAGAGGAGTAGAGGGCAATAATGACTTCACGTGATCTAGACTGTATGCTTCTGTTAATACATCCTAGAATTGCATTTGCCTTTTTTGCTGCTGCATCACACTGTTGACTCATATTCAGTCTGTGATCTATTAGTATACCCAAGTCTTTTTCACATGTGCTGTTGCTTAGCCCTATTCCTCCCATTCTGTATATGCTTTTTTCATTTTTATTGCCCAGATGTAGTACTTTGCATTTTTCCCTGTTAAAAACCATTCTGTTAGTTGCTGCCCACTGCTCCAGTTTATTTATATCTTTTTGAATCCTCTCTCTCTCTTCTCTAGTATTAGCTATCCCTCCTAGCTTTGTGTCATCAGCAAATTTAATCAGTTTACCCTCAATTCCTTCATCTAAATCGTTGATAAAGATGTTGAACAATACAGGGCCCAGGACAGAGCCCTGTGGTACCCCACTTGAGACATTCTTCCAACTGGATGTGCAGCCATTTACGACTACTCTTTGGGTCCGATCACTAAGCCAGTTATGAATCCACCTAACAGTTGCCTTGTCCATTCCATACTTAGTCATTTTTTCAATAAGGATTGTATGAGATACTTTGTCAAATGCTTTGCTGAAGTCAAGATATACTATATCTACAGCATTTCCTTGATCCACCCAATCAGTGATTCCGTCATAGAAGGAAATTAAGTTAGTCTGACATGACTTATTAGTTACAAACCCATGCTGACTCTGTTTCATCACTTCATTCTTATCCAGGTACTGACATACATGTTGTTTAATAATTTGTTCAAAGATCTTTCCTGGTATAGAAGTCAGACTCACCGGCCTATAGTTGCCTGGGTCCACCTTCTTCCCCTTTTTGAAGATAGGAACAACATTTGCTCTTCTCCAGTCTTCTGGGACTTCTCCTGTTCTCCAAGAATTTTCAAAGATTATGGAGAGGGGTTCAAAAATTTCTTCTGCTATCTCCTTCAGAACTCTGGGGTGTAATTCATCTGGACCTGGAGACTTGAATTCATTTAGGTTAGCTAAGTGTTTCCTTACTATCTTTCTGTTTATAGATATCCTGGATTCTTCTATTCCCTTAATAGGACAGTGAAGAACAGTTGATGTTACATTTCCTTTCTGAGAGAAACAGATGCAAAATAGGAATTTAAAAGTTCGGCCTTCTCAACATCCTGTCTTACCATTTCATTATTTTCATCCTGTAAAAATCCTATAGCATCTTTGACTTTTCTTTTACTTTTGACATATCCCCAAAATCCTTTATTATTGCTTTTGACATCTCTTGCAAGCCTCAATTCATTGTCAGCTTTAGATAATCTGATTTCTGCCCTGCAGGTTCTGCAGACATCATTATACTCTTCTTTAGATATGCCTCTCTCTTTCCATTTTATAAACATTTTTTTCTTCCATTTTAGCATGTGCTTAAGTTCGGTGTTCATTCATCCTGGTTTCCTTAAATGCTTCCTATTCTTCCCTCTTTTCGGAATTGTTAACAATTGTGCTTTGAGAATTTCATTTTTCAAGATTTCCCATCCTTCCTGGACATTTTTGTCTTTAAGGATATCCAGCCAATGGATCCCTCCAATTCTCTTTCTGAATCCCTTAAAATCTGCCATTCTGAAATCTAACCTTGAAGTCTGAGTCTTCACAGGTCTTCCTCCTCTAGTTATCCAAAATTCTAAAATAGCATGGTCGCTACCTCCTAGGGTCCCAGCCACTTTTACCTCCTCAACCATTTCCTCCCTGTTTATAAGGATTAGATCCAAGGTAGCAGTTCCCCTTGTTTTCTCCCCTACCTTTTGGAAGATAAAGTTGTCACCAAGAGAGGATAAGAATTTCCTTGACCTGCTAGTTTTGCCTGAGAGAGATTCCCAACAAATGTCTGGATAGTTGAAATCTCCCATGACAACCATGTCATATTTTTTTGAGAACTTGGCCATTTGATGCATAAAGAGTTCATCCATATCTTCAGCTTGCACAGGCGGCCTGTAGTAAATGCCTACAATGGTGTCCTTTCCATTGTTCTGTCCTTGTATTCTTACCCAAACAGTTTCCATAGAACTCCCAGTCTCTGAAGCTTCAATCTCTGTGCAGATATACGCGTTTCTAACATACAATGCGACACCTCCTCCTCGTTTATCAAGTCTGTTTCTTGCAAATAAGTTGTATCCTTCTAGTCTTGTATTCCAATCATGTGTATCGTCCCACCAAGTTTCAGTGATTCCAAAGACATCATATTTCTTTTCCTGTGTTAGTAGTTCCAATTCTCCTTGTTTGTTGCCCATGCTTTGTGCATTAGTATAGAAACATTTCAGTTTGTGATTGGTTTCTCTTTCTCCAAAAATTTTATTATTTAGATTCTTTTGTCTTTGTTCTTCCTTTCCACTTCTAATAGCAGAGTTCTCAATAGCATTTGTCAGGTGTATGGCTTTTTCTGGTCTTTTGCTTCCCTTCCCATGTTGGAAGTGCTTAATGTTATATTTAAAAGGGTTTTCCAGGTTAATGATGAAAATTTGCAGTCAGGATCCTCTGACGCTGGCAGCAAGAGTGGATCGTCATGTGAGTGCAAGTATGCGATTTGCAAACTTCCGGCCACATTCCAACTAGATGTGTCCAGCCTTACTCAATTCACTTGTATTGAGTGAGGCCAAGAATGGCACGTAACAACATGTATGCAAATCGCATACTTGAGGTTGCATGACGTCTTGCACGCACTGCTGGCACCAGAGGACCCTGACAGCGTGCAATGTATTCCCTGTAAGCATTCAGAAGTCTGAAGTTGCATAGAGAGACTGCGGACTTTCATCACAAATTTACATCACTAATTTTTCCCACTCCTCACACTGTGTCTGTGCTAATACCCCCACTCCCCACAGTGTGTCTGCATTAATCCCCCACTCCTCATAGCATGTCTGCACCAATCCCCTCACTCCTCATATCATGTCTGCACCAATCCCCCTGTTCCTTATATTGTGTCCCCACTAATTCATCCCACTTCTCATACTGTGTCTGCACTAATACCCCCACTCCTCATAGTGTCTCTGCACTAATCCCCCACTCCTCACACCATGTCTGCACTAATCCCCTCACTCCTCATAGCATGTCTGCAACAATCCCCCCCCCGTTCTTTATATTGTGTCCGCAATTATTCATCCCACTTCTCATACTGTGTCTGTACTAATCCCCCACTCCTCACACCATGTCTGCACTAATCCCCCACTCCTCAAAGCATGTCTGCAACAATGCCCCCATTCCGTATACTGTCTCCGCACTAATTCCTCCCACTCCTCATACTGTGTGTACTAATACCCCCACTCCTCAGATTGTTTGCACTAATCCCCCCAGACTCCTCATACTGTGTTTGCACTAATCCCTCTGACCACTGATACTGCATCTGCACAAACCTGCCACTCCTCATACTGAATCCGCACTAATCCCCCTCACTCCTCATACTGTGTCTGCACTAATCTTCTACACTCCTCATACTGTGTCTGCAACAATCTCCCCCTACTCCTCATACTGTGTCAGCACCAATCCCCCACACTCTCTTCTCATACTGAGTCCGTACCAATTCCCACTCCACTCCTTATAGCATGACCACACAAATCCCCCTGCTATATACACGCTCAGCCAGGAGCTGCGCACCTCTCGGGAAGCCAGGTTCCAGTGACCGGTGGGAGTCTTAGGACCCCAATCTCCACTGATATGGTTGGAAATATAATGAAATATGAAAATACATTCAAAAAGGTTTAGCTGCTTTACATGCAGCATTGTGTCATATCAATGGCAGCAATTTATGAAAAAGGAATATTCTCATTTATTCTAAGTACACCCCCTAAGGCTTTATTTCTGTCGCTGAATAATGCCAGCTATTTAGCGCCATAATATATTCTAAATGCTTCCTTGTTTCCCCCTCATCCATCAGATGCCTACCTGCAATCAAAGCTCTTCAGCCCCTTAACCCCAAAGAATACAAAATCCCATTTGTATAAATAATGCCACTGATATGTGTACAAAAATGATTTTAGCGAGCTTTTGGAAAAGTTTCCAAATCATTTCTGCTGTTGTCAAGAAAACATATTCCTCCTGCCCTGGGGTTGTGCAGTGTTACTCACTTGCTGGCGCTGTCACCGGTGTCCGAATCCTCCAACCCAGAGTTATGGTTTGCAGTGCTGAGCAGCTGTCGACTCATTCGTGTCTGAACAGAAAAAAAAAAAGACGGTCACTTAAAAAGTTGTAAAACACTTTTACAGTGGACAGAAAACAATTTTATAGTGCAGGAATCACAGCTTGGAAGGGAGATAGTTGACAAGAGTAATTTACAAAAAAAAGTAAAAGCTCATGTGTTGCATTTTTTGACCACAAGAGGGCAGTAAATGATCTACTAATGAAATAAGCAGCTATGGCGTTGTGGACTGCAGTCATAGCTCACAAACTGCATCGCCAGCATGATTGTAATACGCCATCGCATACGCTAAATCCGGGATTAACTGCAAGCGCGCAGCGACAGCATCTACAAAACCACTCATTAAGTGAAAAAGCAACATATTTCACCTAATCACGCTGGACGGATTAAAAACCATGTAGCTTTAGAGATTTATAAATCATTTGCAGAGCAGACTGAACAGAGATTGTCATTACTTAACCCATTCAGACAACTAATCATTTAAATATTCATTTATTAGACCTCAGAGTGATGTTAACGTGCTAGTATAACAAATACATATCTCCTGCCCGGCAAAGCGCCGCAGCTACAGGCAGAGCGGGTATGTAGGGGGGCAAGGTGTCATTACATATCGTTCATAATTAGGTTTTTCTTCGTTTGCATCCAAACCATTAGCTGGCATGGTGGTGCAAGGAAGCACTGAGGGGGTTACTTTCCATAATGCATGTTCCCCCGTGGCGGTGGCAGAGCTACAGAATTGATACTAGTTTTTTCAGATCTAATTGGGGATTTTTTTGAGCAGAATGTTGACATTTTCACAAGCGCTGCCAGGCTAACGAGGAAGTCACCATTGCTAATTAGGGAAGCACAGAGGAGAGGAGACCAGATTATGGGGAATAGTGTCAGTCTGACAGAAAACAACTTCAAACTCCAGCTCCACACCACCGCGGTGGGAAAGGCGATTCTGGGGGAGAGAAGTCAGAGATGTGCTGCTGACTGCTGGCGCTCCACCTTTCCCGCTAGCTCAAATCTAATGAACATCTCATTCATCATCATGTGCCCCAGCATCATTGATGAACAGCTAAAGTACATGTCTGCCAATGGCATAAAATGCCGGGGAGCTTGAATATCGGCTCCTGATCAAAGGAAACTAGGACGGCCGCTAACCAACACCCAGTGAAAACATTTCGTCATCTCATCACAGAGGAGATAAATGTCTGCTGTGCATCTTCTGCAAACACTTGGTAAAGGGGTCCTCTCCCTAAAACACAGTCCAGCAGTGATTAACAGGAGGACGGGAGTGGGCACTGCCATATATCTCCTGGCACTGACCATACCGAGACTCTGAGGAAAGCAGCACAAGGCCACAAAGGAGCCTACGGGGCCCAGCAGCATCGTCCTAGCACGGGTCTCACATCATTCCACACCTGTCTGGGGTCGCTGGGGTGAGCCACTAACTAAAAGTTCAGAAAAGGTTTTCATAATAAATGGGTGGGGTTTATTGAGTGGGGGAGGGGCATACAAGTAGCAGAAATTGACCACGCCCACAGTCGGCACACAGATTTCATACTCTGGTGCAGGGCAGCCCGAATATTCAGAGGTGTGGGACATTGGGGAATTTGGCACATTTTACTCTAGTGCAAGAAAATTTTAGCTGTTTGCAAACACCACTAGGGGGAGCTCAGATAACATAACCGTAGAAACCAAAACTAAAATACAGTGTACCAGGGGGCACTAATTATAAAGGCTGGATAAGCCTTACTGGAGGGGCTTTATGTACATATATATATATATATATATATATATATATATACATACATACATACACACACACACACACTACATATGCACATAACCATGATTGATTGATTGATATATAGAGCCCGGCGCTGTCCGGGCATAGTAACTAACTGTGGTTAGTTATAACAAATTATAATTATCCTCCATCCCATAGTCCCGACCCATATACCCATCATACATAAGCACGATCCCATAGGCCCGAGCCCATATACCCATCATACATATCCTCCATCCCATAGTCGAGTGCCCATATACCCATCACACATCCTCCATCCCATAGTCCCATGCCCATATACCCATCATACATATTCTCCATCCCATAGTCCCGTGCCCATATACCCATCATACATATTCGCCATCCCATAGTCGAGTGCCCATATACCCATCACACATCCTTCATCTCATAGTCCCATGCCCATATACCCATCATACATATCCTCCATACCATAGTCCTGCACCCATATACCCATCATACATATCTGCCATCCCATAGTCCCATGCCCATATAGCCGTCATACATATCTTCCATCCCATAGTCCAGTGCCCATATACCCATCACACATATCCTCCATACCATAGTCCTGCGCCCATATACCCATCATACATATCTGTCATCCCATAGTCCCATGCCCATATACCCGTCATACATATCCTCCAGCCATGGCAACCATTATGACATAATGAGGGGCGGGGCTTGACACGCACACACTTTTTCCCCATTATGTAGATAGGGGCAAAATTATTTGGTGAATTGGAACGCGCGGGGTTAAAATTTTGCCTCACAACATAGCCTAGGACACTCTCGGGGTCCAGACGTGTGACTGTGCCAAATTTTGTGGCTGTAGCTGCGGATGCCAATCCCGGACATACATACACACACACACTTGAGCTTTATATATTAGATATATATATATGTGTGTGTGTATATATATATATATATATATATATATATATATATATATATATATATATACATACAGTTGTGGCCAAAAGTATTGACACCCCTGCAATTCTGTCAGATAATACTCTATTCCTTCCTGAAAATGATTGCAAACACAAATTCTTTGTTATTATTATCTTAATTTAGTTTGTCTTAAATGAAAAAACACAACAAGAATTGTCCTAAAGCCAAATTAGATATAATTCCACACCAAACATAAAAAAAGAGGGTGGACAAAAGTATTGGCACTGTTCGAAAAATCATGTGATGCTTCTCTAATTTGTGTAATTAACAGCACCTGTAACTTACCTGTGGCACCTAACAGGTGTTGGCAATAACTAAATCACACTTGCAGCAAGGTGACATGGATTAAAGTTGACTCAACCTTTATCCTGTGTCCTTGTGTGTACCACATTGAGCATGGAGAAAAGAAAGACGACCAAAGAACTGTCTGAGGACTTGAGAAACCAAATTGTGAAGAAGCATGAACAATCTCAAGGCTACAAGTCCATCTCCAAAGACCTGAATGTTCCTGTGTCTACTGTGTGCAGTGTCATCAAGAAGTTTAAAGCCCATGGCACTGTGGTTAACCTCCCTAGATGTGGACGGAAAAGAAAAATTGACAAGAGATTTCAACGCAAGATTGTGCGGATGTTGGATAAAGAACCTCGACTAACATCCAAACAAGTTCAAGCTGCCCTGCAGTCCGAGGGTATAACAGTGTCAATCCGTACTATCCGTCGGTGTCTGAATGAAAAGAGACCCAGGAAGACCCCACTTCTTACCCCGAGACATAAAAAAGCCAGGCTGGAGTTTGCCAAAACTTACCTGAAAAAGCCTAAAACGTTTTGGAAGAATGTTCTCTGGTCAGATGAGACAAAAGTAGAGCTTTTTGGGCAAAGGCATCAAAATAGAGTTTACAGGAGAAAAAAAGAGGCATTCAAAGAAAAGAACACGGTCCCTACAGTCAAACATGGCGGAGGTTCCCTGATGTTTTGGGGTTGCTTTGCTGCCTTTGGCACTGGACTGCTTGACCGTGTGCATGGCATTATGAAGTCTGAAGACTACCAACAAATTTTGCAGCATAATGTAGGGCCCAGTGTGAGAAAGCTGGGTCTCCCTCAGAGGTCATGGGTCTTACAGCAGGACAATGACCCAAAACACACTTCAAAAAGCACTAGAAAATGGTTTGAGAGAAAGCACTGGAGACTTCTAAGGTGGCCACCAATGAGTCCAGACCTGAATCCCATAGAACACCTGTGGAGAGATCTAAAAATGGCAGTTTGGAGAAGGCACCCTTCTAATATCAGGGACCTGGAGCAGTTTGCCAAAGAAGAATGGTCTAAAATTCCAGCAGAGCATTGTAAGAAACTAATTGATGGTTACCAGAAGCGGTTGGTCACAGTTATTTTGGCTAAAGGTTGTGCAACCAAGTATTAGGCTGAGGGTGCCAATACTTTTGTCTGGCCCATTTTTGGAGTTTTGTGTGAAATGATCAATGTTTTGCTTTTTGCTTCATTCTCTTCTGTGTTTTTTCATTTAAGACAAATTAAATTAAGACAATAATACCATAGAATTTGTGATTGCAATCATTTCCAGGAAGAAACTGAGTATTATCTGACAAAATTGCAGGGGTGTCAATACTTTTGGCCACAACTCTACATATACGTACACACTAGCTGAAGAGCCTGGCGCTGCCTGGGCATAGTAACTAACTGTGGTTAGTTATAACAAATTATAATGATTATAATGCACATAGAAACATTTTGCATCATATATTCAACACTACAAATTTGCAACACAAATTAATTAAACGATTACCCAAGTATTGATAGTATTTTATTTTCAACTCATTCAAGAGCTTTTGATAAACAACATTTTTGTTTTTTCCTTTTGAAAAGATGAACAGATTTTTGGCAGTTCCAACTCTTGAACGGGCCAGTAAAGTTGACCATGAGAAAAGCATGGAGATTGCAAATCGGTCCATACTACTTTCAAGGACTGCCCCTGAGCCTTGTTAATGGACATTGCAAATGCCAGTCGAACTTGAAACTGGAGGCGTTTAAAATCAAAAGGCAAAACAGATGGAATGAGTGGAATTCTTGGAATGAAAATGTCCTCTCCTTTGGCACATCCTGTTACTGAGCTGTGTATCTAATCCTATCCTGTGTATTACTGTCTGCTGAGCCGTGTACCTAATCCTATCCTTTGCTACTGTCTGCTGAGTCGTGTATCTAATCCTATCATGTGTGATACAGTCTGTTGAGCTGTGTATCTAATCCTATCCTCTGTGTTACTGTCTGCTGCGCTGTATATCTAATCCTATCCTGTGTGATACTGTATGCTGAGCCGTGTATGTAATCCTATACTGTGTGATACGGTCTGCTGAGCTGTGTATCTAGTCCTATCCTGTGTGATACGGTCTGCTGAGCTGTGTATCTAATCCTATCCTGTGTGATTACTGGCTGCTGAGCTGTATATCTAATCCTATCCTGTGTGATACTGGCTGCTGAGCCATGTAGCTAATCCTATCCTGTGTGATACGGTCTGCTGAGCTGTGTATCTAATCCTATCCTGTGTGAGCCGTGTATCTAATCCTATACTGTGTGATACTGACTACTGAGCTGTGTATCTAATCCTATCCTGTGTGATACGGTCTGCTGAGCTGTGTATCTAGTCCTATCCTGTGTGATACGGTCTGCTGAGCTGTGTATCTAATCCTATCCTGTGTGATACTGTATGTTGAGCCGTGTATGTAATCCTATACTGTGTGATACTGACTACTGAGCTGTGCATCTAATCCTATCCTGTGTGATACTGTCTGCTGAGCTGTGTATCTAATCCTGTCCTGTGTGTTACAGTCTGCTGAGCTGTGTATCTAATCCTGACCTGTGTGTTACTATCTGCTGAGTCGTGTATCTAATCCTATCATGTGTGATACAGTCTGCTGAGCTGTGTATCTAATCCTATCCTGTGTGTTACTGTCGGCTAAGCTGTATATCTAATCCTATCCTGTGTGATACTGGCAGCTGAGCCATGAATCTAATCCTATCCTGTGTGATACGGTCTGCTGAGCTGTGTATCTAATCCTATCCTGTGTGATACTGTCTGCTGAGCCGTGTATCTAATCCTATACTGTGTGATACTGACTACTGAGCTGTGTATCTAATCCTATCCTGTGTGATACTGTCTGCTGAGCCGTGTATCTAATCCTATCCTGTGTGATACTGGGCTCCCCTGCAGTCTGTGTCAGAGGGTGGTCTGTGTTGGCACGGTAATAAATTGTGTTATTTCCAGCTTTCCAGAAGGATAACACCATAGAAATGATAAGAATAATAGGCCTCAGTTACCACAACTGTCTACAAGGAAAACTGTTGCTCATAGCAACCAATCACAGCTCAGTTTCTTTTAAACAGCTCTGGTGAAATGAAAGATGCTTCGTGACTGGTTGCTATGTGGAGTGGGCGCGGCTGATACACACACATACTCATTTTTTTATACACACACACTATAACTGCCCAGTAAATGTGGTGTAGCTTTTGGTCACAGGTTTGCAGTAGTGAACAGGATTTAGATGAGGTTGCTCTTGGAGTGACATAGAATTAGAGGTTTTGCCCCATGACGCCCCATATGTCCTCACCTGAGAGAGTTTCCGCTTCTCAAAGCTAAGTTGCTTTGTGTGGTTTAAAGGGAAGGTATTAGAGTTCAAGGACTCCAAACCGTCCATAGAACTTTCCTCCTCAATTTCCTGTAACAGATGCACCAAACACATATGAAGCATGCAGGACACATGCGGTTAGTGGCGGGCAGCATACACAAGCATTTCACTGGATTCCTCTACAGTAAATACTTTAAATGGACAAAGCTAATCCTTTTTGTGCTGGACACAGAAGTCAACCAGATTCTAGGTTTCTTTTGTGCAGCGCAGACTGGTCATTAGAGGCCTCCATCTGACAAGTCACCATAAGTACAGGAGCTTCTGCTTCCAAATATATTATCTTCTATTGACCCCTTATAAAGGGACATTACACCCTAAACAAAGAAACACATATCATCAAATAGACATGGACCTGTTTTGTCTATTGTGGATGGGGTTGTCCACCTTTGGGAATATTTTTTCTGACTTAAATGAATGAGTTTTTGGCCAACTTTAATCTTTGCAATTGCGTTTCAATAACAGTTTTGCACTGGTTTTCTTCTATGGCCTTGTTGTACTTTCTATTGTTGGCTGCAGAATGGGTTAACTGAGAATCGGTCAGTGACAGTCCAATGGGAGCATTTCTATCTCTTATATGTTTTCTTTTCTCTTAGCTCAGTTATGACCACAGACCACAACAAAGTCGAGTATGCAGGAAACAAAGAGCAAAACGGTGCAAAATTTGCTATGAGGCGGAATTGCAAAAATGTCTTTTAGCCTCAAATAAATGGATTTATGCAAGATAAAGATACCCCCAGGGGTGGACAACCCCACACACCTTGGACTTGGACCAATCAGTGGCACCAGATGGTGTCTGGTAGCTGCTTTTAACCCTATGCTTTAGAAACATGTGTATCCCAAGGAGCATTCATGACCATGGGGTAATTGGGGCTGAAATTCTCTTATACTTTCACAGCTGTGCCAAGGCATCTGAATGTCAATCTCTCGGATATTAACATCTTGTTGGGATTTCACACGGGCCTAAGACATAAAGTATCACACACATTAATCCAGACTGCACAATCCCAGGGCAAAACATGAAGTGAAGAGGAAGGAGACCGGCCCGTCCATCCGGTAAAATAAAAATTCTTCATTCAAAACCCATTAAAACAAAATCCCTATGGTTAAGGGGGTTTGTCGAGCCAGAAACGCGTCAGCTTTTAATGGTTTTGTATGCATCCACTTGTTTTAATGGATTTTGAATAAAGGATTTTTATTTTACAGGATGGATGTTCCAAAAACTTTCCTCTTCACTTGATATTTTGCTGTGCTTCACCAGCAGGACCCGTCACCCACCGGTCTCAAGCATCTCAGAGATCTAAGGGATAAGCACACGTGGTGAGCTCTATCCTCCTCCGCTTCCACAATCTCCTCCTCCTTCTCCAGCTCCTCTCTCAGCCTCCTCTTTTCCTCCCCTACATTTATTATAATATGTAGTAATTAGAACTGTCCGGCTCGCTTGTAGTAACCAATTTAGAGCAACGCTACATTTTTCTAGTGCGATTTAAAGACTATTCTCTACCAATGGGATAGAAAGTAACTTAGTTGATCACTGACCACACACTGGGACCCAAAGAACGGGGCATTACAACATCAAGAACAGTGGCCCAGTCCAATTGTCCGTAGGACTGCTGAGTGCATGAAGGACCAGGCTGCACAGCCCCATTCGTGGGATCCTGAAGCCCAATCTAAGGATCTCTGGGAGTCCAAGGAGTCAGACCACCAGAAATCAGCAAGTTAGACCCCTATCATGTGAAAAGGGGATAAGTTTTTTTTCTGGGCAAGCCTAACCACTCTGACAATAGCCAGCTGATGCAATCGGTTTGGCCCCGTCACTATACTCTTATACCACGTCTGCAATGTGTATACCAAGCCTAACACATGCATCGTAAGACCAACATAACTAACACACTGGAGGCATCACGACATGTTCATTGTGCAAAAAACAATACAATTTACATGAAAAGTCAAAAGTGAAAAATTGGTAAAAATTCCCCAAAAAGGACAAATTAGGTCACAAATGCAGAGTATGAGCTGCCCCTGGAGGACACGCCGCAATCATACTATCAAATGGTAACATTAAGATGTATAGTAAGTAATAAAATACATTCGTGTGTCCGGCTCCAGACAAGCATTTGTGCAGCCGCATTATGGATGCGGGTCCCGGCCTGACCGCTCATTATAGGACTCAGACGCACATAGGGCCACATGACGCTGTCACTTCAGGAATGGACCTGTTAGTTTGGGCTCTCGGACCCGCTGTCAGGCCGCTCTGGCATCTGTAACGTTGTTGCGCAAATGCTTGTCTGAGACGGGTCCAACATGTACTTCTGGGAGAAAACCATATGGATCGATGGTAACTACTACCTTGCTTTTCAGCTTGCTCTTGACTTCTTTGATGCCTTGTTTGGCCTGCAGAAAAACACAGACTAATTAATGAAGCCATGAGTGGCCGGACCCCGCCATACCTATGCTTTCTTCTGCAGAACGTTCCTCCATTGGTACAAACACTAACATTACGGCGGCAGGGGTCACTTCACCACTTTCAGCATACTTACATACATGTAGGCGTTCTTCACCGCCGGGCTGGCTTTAATCACCGCAGTATTAATTAGAGCGCCACCTTTCTGTAAATTGGAGAAATGTTAGCCAGCACGGCTTATAGATCACCCAGACCTGGTTCTGATAGACACATCGAAAAGTCATAAAAAAAAAGAAAACCTACGGACGGCTAAGGGGACATGGAGCTCTGCATCAGGAAATAACACTATAAAGATGTAATATAATATTTTAAGACTCTTTAGATAAAAGAAATAATAAAAAAACAAACAGAATAGTATTTGACAGTGAGCATTAAGCTTAGACCATGGTTACCCACAGTTTAAGGTTTACTTCTTTTACCATCGTTTTGAAAAAAAAAAGACTGTTCTGAGAAGTTCCCTTCCACATCAGGAGGTGAGGGATGCAGATGACAGGGGGTCCCCATATACCTGCTAGGGTGGGTGCTTGTGCCATAGTGCATAAGTCGGGGGTATGATACCTGCCAAATGTGCATGTGTCCTGGCAGGTAGGTGTCCATGTAGGTGCCATCATGGGGAGCCCCCACCTCCCAATGTGGATGGGAGCGCCGCCAAGAGGCCATTCAAAGGATGGTAACAGAAGTCAACAATAAAGTTTGGGGTAAAATAAGCTAAACCGAACATTACTGTGATATTAATGTGCATAGTTGGACATTGGCTGGAATGGTTGTGTCAGTATGGTGGATGTATTGATTCGGAGAGCATTTTTACAGAATGAATTACAACTAAACATATAATCTTTCAGATCTGCATCATCCTGATCTCTATAACAAATTAGAAAAATAATAACATAAGTTTTACCTTCATTGTGTTCACCCATTGTTGGTATGACCGTGCATTTCCTGAAAGACACACAAAAATTAATAAAATAAAGAAAACAAAAACCTAAAGGAAATCTGTCACCAAGTTTTTGCTATTTTTGCCAACTGAGAGCAACAAAATGTAGGGGAGAGACACTGATTCTAGTGATGTGTCACTTACTGGGCTACTTGCTGCAGTTTTGATAAAATCATAGTTCTCTCTGCTGAAGATATATCGGTTCTCGGAATGCTGAGCTCTGTATAACCCCGCCCACATCACTGATTGGCAGTTTTCTGCCTATGCAAAGTATACATAAAAAGCTACCAATCAGCGATGGGGGGGCTATAGAGAGCTCATAAATATGGAGGACTGCATGGCAGCAGGTTTACTAGTCCTTTAGTGATAATCTTCTGATAAAACAGTGATTTTTATCAAAACTACAGCAAGATTCCCTTTAATATTCCTAATATATATTTTTTCAAAGAACAATAAAAGTCATTATCAATGAAAATGGAATATTGCCACCGAATCTACCTGAAGTGATCTCCTCTTCAAACATGCCGGAGAATCCGTGTCCAGCGTTAAGTTTCTCCAGTCGACCATCAATAAACTAATTGGAAAAACAAGCCAATAACATATGTGTGATTTCAATAACCGCGGCAATCATCTATGAGCTCTTCGCAGGCCAGCTCTGCCTGGGTTCAGGCACGGAGCTCACACGGCCGCCATTACGGAGTACAGTGGGTATGGAAAGTATTTAGACCCCTTTAAATTTTTCACTCGTTTCACGGCAACCATTTGGTAAATTCAAAAAAGTTCCTTTTTTTCTCATTAATGTACACTCTGCACCCCATCTTGACTGAAAAAAAACAGAAATTTAGAATTTCTTTGTAAATTTATTAAAAAACAAAAACTGAAATATCACATGGTCATAAGTATTCAGACCCTTTACTCAGACACTCATATTTAAGTCACATGCTGTACATTTCCTTGTGATCCTCCTTGAGATGGTTCTACTCATTCATTGGAGTCCAGCTGTGTTTAATTAAAATGATAGGACTTGATTTGTAAAGGCACACACCTGTCTATATAAGACCTCGCAGCTCACAGTGCATGTCAGATCAAATGAGAATCATGAGGTCAAAGGAACTGGCCAAGGAGCTCAGAGACAGAATTGTAGCAAGGCACAAATCTGGCCAAGGTTACAAAAGAATTTCTGCCTCCATAATCCTTAAATGGAAGAAGTTTGGGACCATCAGAAGTCTTCCTAGACCTGGCCGTTCAGCCAAACTGAGCAATCGTGGGAGAAGAGCCTTGGTGAGAGAAGTAAAGAAGAAACCCAAGATCACTGTGGCTGAGCTCCACAGATGCAGTAGGGAGATGGGAGAAAGTTCCACAAAGTCAACTATCACTGCAGCCCTCCACCAGTCAGGCCTTTATGGTAGAGTGGCCCAACAAAAGTTTCTCCTCAGTGCAAGACACATATGAAAGCTCACAAAGAGTTTGCTAAAAAAACACCTGAAGGACTGACTCCGAGACTATGAAAAATAAGATTCCATGGTCTGATGAGACGAATATAGAACTTTGTGGTGATAATTCTAAGCGGTAAGTGTGGAGAAAACCAGGCAATGCTCATCACCTGCCCAATACAATCCCAACAGTGAAACATAGTGGTGGCAGCATCATGCTAGGGGTGTGTTTTTCAGCTGCAGAGACAGGATGACTGGTTGCAATTGAAAGAAACATGAATGTGGCCAAGTACAGAGATATCCCGCATGAAACCCTCTTCCAGAGTGCTCTGGACGTCATACTTGGCTGAAGGTTTACCTTCCAACAAGACAATGACCCTAAGCAGACAGCTAAAATAACAAAGGACTGGCTTCAGCACAACTCTGTGACGATTCTTGACTGGCCCAGCTAGAGCCCTGACCTAAACCCAATTGAGCATCTCTGGAGATTTCTGAAAATGGCTGTCCACCAACGTTCATCATCCAACCTGACGGAACTGGAGAGGATCTGCAAGGAAGAATGGCAGAGGAGCCCCAAATCCAGGTGTGAAAAACTTGTTGCATCATTCCCAAGAAGACTCATGGCTGTACTAGCTCAAAAGGGTGCTTCGACTCAATACTGAGCAAAGGGTCTGAATCCTTATGACCATGTGATATTTCAGGGTTTTTTTTAAATACATTTGCAAATATTTCTAAATTTGTTTTTTTTTCAGTCAAGATGGGGTGCAGAGTGTACATTAACCCCTTAGCGTCAGAGCCAGTTTGCAGCTTAATGACCAGGCCAATTTTTACAATTCTGACCACTGTCCCTTTATGAGGTTATAACTCTGGAACGCTTTAATGGATCCCGCTGATTCTGAGACTGTTTTTTTGTGACATATTGTACTTCATGTTAGTGGTAAAATTTCTTCGATAAGTCTTGTGTTTATTTATGAAAAAAACGGAAATATGGCGAAAATTTTGAAAATTTTGCAATTATAAAACTTTAAATTTTTATGCCCTTCAATCAGAGAGATGTGTCACACAAATTCCTTAATAAATAACATTTCCCACATGTCTACTTTACATCACCACAATTTTGGAAGCAAATTTTTTTTTTGTTTGGAAGTTATAAGGGTTAAAAGTTGACCAGCGATTTCTCATTTTTACAACAAAATTTACAAAACCATTTTATTTTTAGGGACCACATCATATTTAAAGTCATTTTGAGGGGTGCACATGACAGAAAATACACAAAAGTGGCACCATTCTAAAAACTAGACCCCTCAAGGTGCTCAAAACCACATTCAAGAAGTTTATTAACCCTTTAAGTGCTTCACAGGAACTAAAGCAACGTGGAAGGAAAAAATTAACATTTAACTTTTTTTTGCAAAAAATTTACTTCAATTTTTTTTATTTTCACAAGTGTTAAAAGAGAAAATCAACCACAAAATTTGTTGTACATTTTCTCCTGAATACGCCGATACCCCACATGTGGGGGTAAATCACTTTTTCAGCACACGGCAGAGCTCGCAAGGGATGGAGCGCCGTTTGACTTTTTCAACGCAGAATTGGCTGGAATTGAGATCGGATGCCATGCTGCGTTTGGAGAGCCCTTAATGTGCCTAAACAGTGGAAACCTCCAACAAGTGACCCCATTTTGGAAACTAGACCCATTAAGGAACTTATCTAGATGTGTGGTGAGCACTTTGAACCTTCAAGTGCTTCACAGAAGTTTATAACGTAGAGCCGTGAAAATAAGAAATCAATTTTTTTCCACAAAAATGATCTTTTCGTCCCCAAATTTTTATTTTTACAAGGGTAACAGGAGAAATCACACCCCCACAGTTATTGTGCGATTTGTCCTGAGTACGCTGATACCCCTTATGTGAGGGGGAACCACTGTTTGGGCGCATGGGAGAGCTTGGAAGGGAAGGAGTGCCATTTTGGAATGCAGACTTTGATGGAATGGTCTGTGGGCATCATGTTGCGTTTGCAGAGCCCCTGATGGGCCTAAACAGTGGAAACCCCCCACAAGTGACCCCATTTTGGAAATTAGACCCCCTAAGGAACTTATCTAGATGTGTGGTGAGCACTTTGAACCCCCAAGCGCTTCACAGAAGTTTATAAACGCAGAGCCATGAAAATAAAAAGTCTTTTTTATTTCCACAAAAGTGATTTTTTAGACCCAATTTTTAGACCCCAAAAGTTGATAAATAGTGGAAACCCCTCAATCCTTGCTCCAACCCTAACCCCAACACACCCCTAACCCTAATCCCAACCCTAACCCCAACCCTAATCCTAATTCTAACCCTAATCCTAGTTCGCCCTAACGCTAATTCTAACCCTAGCCCTAACCCGAACCCTAACACTAGCCCTAACCCTAGTCCAACCCTAACCCTAACCCTAGCCTTAACTCTAACCCTAATGGAAAACTGAAAAAAAAAATATTTTCTTTATTTCGTTATGTTGGCCTAACTAAGGGGGTGATAAACTGGGGGATTATGTACTATTTTGTTTATTTTGATCACGATGATAGTTTATCATCGTGATCAAAATGAATGAATGGAATCTGCCAGCCGGAGCCTGCAGATTCCCGGTGGGCGCACTGCGCATGCGCCCGCCATTTTCTCTGGATCCAAGATGGCGGTGGCCACCGAAGGACGCCGGTGGGACGCGGGACCACCGGGAGGGGACCCTGGACCACGGAGAGGTACCGGGGGGGATCGGGGACCCTAGTTCTCTCTCCTCTGATATGCGATCACATCAGAGAAAAGAGAAATTTAATGCACAATCGCGGCTTCTTTTTTTTTTGCGGTCGCCATTATAGGGTTAATAACGGCGATCGCAAAAGCGGGGTCGGTAAAAAACAACCGATTCATGTTCTCCGGGGGTCTCGGCTACCCCCGGCAGCCGAGACTCGGGAGAAAATCTGACACTAGGGGGCGTTATTCACTTTCTCCACAGCGCCTAATTCACGGCGCTGTGGTTTTAGTACAGTTAAATACCACCGTTAAAAGGCGTATCGGCGGTCGTTAAGGGGTAAATGAGAAAAAAATGAACTTTTTTGAATTTACCAAATGGCTGTAATGAAACAAAAAGTGAAAAATTTAAATGGGTCTGAATACTTTCCGTACCCACTGTATGTTACAGTTCATGGACACAGCACAGATAGACGGACTCTGTACACCGTGGTAAAATCCTGATATCTTGCGCTGTCCCATAAATCACAGCAATATGAGCGCTATCTGGAGACATTTATGTGCTGGCTTTAAATACTTGCTCGGAGGGATTAAAAATAAGGAGGATCTTTCATACAGTAATAACAGCAATCATTATTTACGCTGGTCATTATCTGCAGCATGTCACGCTCCCTTCATGTGCAAACTACAGTCCGTGTCCATTAGTCATACAATAAGGCTGATGTAAACCTATATTTTGAGGTTTGTGATTGTTAGTTTCTAAAGCTCACACTAGAAAACTTCACATTTCTTCACACGTGTCCCTTTTCTCTTACAACGTAATTCTCTGGAGTAATGGGCACCATTGTTTAAACCACCAATTTACAAAACGCCACTCTCCAGTGTAATTTTCACCTCCTTTTAGCTTCCTCACTCACTCCTCTGATGTTGTGGCCAATAAGTCTCCTAGCATTGCAGCTGGTTTCTGCCAACTCCTCATCTCGTATCGCCAATCAATCAATCTACTATGTATCTAGTTCATAGCTCTTTGTACATCATTTCTCCCTCTTGTGACCCAGCCTGGTTCACCTACTCCACATGCTTCATTTTCCCTCTCATTATCACATAGCATCGGCCTATTCACTGTCATATGGCTACTAGTGATGAGCAAGCGTGCTCGGATAAGGTGTTATCTGAGCATGCTCATGTCCTAATGGGAGTATTTTCGGCATTCTTGAAAAATACGCTCGAGTCCCCGTGCCTGCATGTCTCGCGAGCGTTTGATGTGGTTAATGAGAGGACTACTGAAAAGGAAGCATCAGCTTGTTATGGGGCTAAGTGGCTAGAGGGACAACTGCAAGATATCAGGATAGTTTTTAAATGGAAAGAGTCACCAGAAAATTACCTACTATTTAAAAAAAAATGGTTTAAAATAGTTCCAGTGGCCAATGTGACAATTCCAAGATTTAGATTTTTTTTAATACAAATTGTGTGATGAAAAACCATGGACAAAAACAGTTCCAAATACATTTAAACACAAAAACCTGATTTAAACAGGTTATTTTCTAATGAAACCTTCTCTTACAGATGAAAAATCATAATAATAACAGATATAGAAAATAAAATTATAGTTTAACATAAATACGGTACATGAATTAACAGGTTGCTTTCTGATGGGCATAGGAGAAAGGTGAGCCAAACTCGGTGATATTTCTGAAGTATCAGCACCGGCGTAACGTGCAGGTTTTCGCCTTTCATCTGAGCATATTGTACTTCAATCGTGATCTTTTGTTCCCGTAGGAGAAAACCACCGTCAAAGATGTCTTAGGCTGCGTTCACACGTTCAGGCTTTTTCACGGCGGCTTTAAGGCTAGTTTCACACTTGCTTTTTTTTGCAGCGCGTTTTTCCCGCAAAAAAACGCATTGAAAAAACGCATACAAAAGCATACAACTGCTGCGTTTTTTTCAAGCATTTTTATGAGCATGCATGAAAAAAACGCAGCGTTTTTATGCGTTTGTATGCGTTTTTAGTGCGTTTTTACCGCGTTTGCGTTTTTTTCCAACATTTTTAGGTGGCCCCTCACACTACCCAAACCATGACTTTACTAACCCTAACCCTGACCCTAACCCTGACCCTAACCCTGACCCTAACCCTTAACCAAATCATACTTAACCCTAACCCAAACCCTAAACCCTAACTAACCCTAACCCTAACCCTGACCCTGACCCTGACCCTAACCCTTAACAAAACCATACTTAACCCTAACCCTGACCCTAACCCTAACCCTAACCCTTAACCAAACCATACTTAACCCTAATCCTGACCCTAACCCTAACCCTGACCCTAACCCTAACCCTTAACAAAACCATACTTAACCCTAACCCTGACCCTAACCCTGACCCTAACCCTTAACCAAACCATACTTAACCCTAATCCTGACCCTAACCCTGACCCTAACCCTAACCCTGACCCTAACCCTTAACAAAACCATACTTAACCCTAATCCTGACCCTAACCCTGACCCTAACCCTTAACAAAACCATACTTAACCCTAACCCTGACCCTAACCCTAACCCTGACCCTAACCCTAACCCTAACCCTTAACAAAACCATACTTAACCCTAATCCTGACCCTAACCCTAACCCTGACCCTAACCCTAACCCTTAACCAATCCATACTTAACCCTAACCCTGACCCTAACCCTAACCCTGACCCTAACCCTTAACCAAACCATACTTAACCCTAATCCTGACCCTAACCCTGACCCTAACCCTAACCCTGACCCTAACCAAACCATACTTAACCCTAATCCTGACCCTAACCCTGACCCTAATCCTTAACAAAACCATACTTAACCCTAACCCTGACCCTAACCCTAACCCTGACCCTGACCCTAACCCTTAACAAAACCATACTTAACCCTAATCCTGACCCTAACCCTGACCCTAACCCTTAACCAAACCATACTTAACCCTAACCCTGACCCAAACCCCAACCCTAACCCTGACCCTGACCCTAACCCTAAACCCCCTTAACTAACCCTAACTCTAACCCAAACCCCTAAATTCCATGGTTAAAAAAAAAAAACGCATATGCAAAAAAACGCATACATGAGCATGCCAGTGCGCACATATGCGCATCCATAGGCTATAATGGCCATTTTTAGCGCAAAACGTGCGCATATGTGCGCATGCGCTTTTTTGCAGGGCCAAAAAATGCAACATGCTGCGTCTGGAAAATACAAACGCACACCCCAAAAAAACGCAGCGCATGAAAATCGCATACATGCGCTTACAAGCGCGCAGGTATGCGCACCCATGTTAAATATAGGGGAAAAAACGCATGCGCACATATGCGTTTTTTTCCAGCGCTAAAAAACGCAAATGTGAAACCAGCCTTACCGTGCGATTTTACCGCGAAAACGAAAAAAAAACAGCATCCCATGTAATCCTATGGGATTCCGCAATGCTGTGGTAATGCTGCGGATTTTACCGTGGTGGAATCACATCACAGAAAAATCCGCAGCATGCTCATTAATTTGCGGAATCGCGGCAATTCCGCCCACATAGGAATGCATTGTTCTGCTTACTTTCTGCAGGGGCTGGAGGCTGGCTGGGCTGATGTATATACAGGCGCTGATGTATATACAGGGGCTGGCTGTGGCTGGGCTGATGTATATACAGGGGCTGGGGGCTGGCTGTGGCTGGGCTGATGTATATACAGGGGCTGGCTGTGGCTGCGCTGATGCATATACAGGTGGTGCTGCGCTCAGTGGGCTGGACCTGGTGATGATATATATACATGAGGTGCTGGGCTCAGTAGGCTGAGGCTAAACCTAGTGATGATATATATACAGGTGGTGCTGGGCTCAGTGGGCTGAAGCTGGACCTGGTGATGATATATATACATGAGGTACTGGGTTCAGTGGGCTGGGGCTGTACCTGGTGATGATGTATATACTGGTGGTGCTGGGCTTAGTGGGCTGGTGATGATGTATATACAGGTGCTGGGCTTAGTGGGCTGGTGATGATGTATATACAGGTGCTGGGCTTAGTAGGCTGGGGCTGGTGATGATGTATGTACAGGTGCTGGGCTCAGTGGGCTGGTGATGATGTATATACAGGTGAGGGCTCAGTGGACTGGTGATTATGTATATACAGGTGCTGGGATCACTGGGCTGGGGCTGGTGATGATATATACACAGGTGGTGCTGGGCTCAGTGGGCTGGGGCTGGACCTGGTGATGATGGTGCTGGGATCAGAGGGTTGGGGCTGGACCTGGTGATGATATATATACAGGTGGTGCTTGGCTCAGTGGGCTGGTGATGATATATACAGGTGGTGCTGGGCTCGTTGAGCTGGTGCTGGTGATGATGTATATACTGGTGCTGGGCTTAGTGGGCTGGTGATAATGTACATACAGGTGCTGGGCTCAGTGGGCTGAGGTTGGACCTGGTGATGATATATATACAGGAGGTGCTGGGCTCAGTGGCTGGGGCTGGACCTGGTGTTGATGTACATACAGGTGGTGCTGGACTCAGTGGGCTGGGGTTGGACCTGGTGATGATATATACACAGGTGGTGCTTGGCTCAGTGGGCTGGGGCTGGTGATGATATATACAGGTGGTGCTGGGCTCGTTGAGCTGGTGCTGGTGATGATGTATATACTGGTGCTGGGCTTAGTAGGTTGGTGATAATGTACATACAGGTGCTGGGCTTAGTAGGCTGGGGTTGGTGATGATGTATGTACAGGTGCTGGGCTCAGCGGACTGGTGATGATGCATATACAGGTGCTGGGCTCAGTGGGCTGGGGCTGGTGATGATGTATATACAGGTGGTGCTGGGCTCAGTGGGCTGGGGCTGCTGATGATGTATATACAGGTGGTGCTGGGCTCAGTGGGCTGGTGATGATGTATATACAGGTGGTGCTGGGCTCAGTGGGCTGGGGCTGGTGATGATGTATATACAGGTGGGGCTGGGCTTAGTGGGCTGGTGATGATGTATGTACAGGTGCTGAGCTCAGTGGGTTGGGACTGGTGATGATGTATATACTGGTATGGGGCTCATTATAGTGTATGGAGCAGTTTCATTCACCTTTTTCG
This sequence comes from Dendrobates tinctorius, assembly GCF_039654945.1. Lineage (NCBI taxonomy): Eukaryota > Metazoa > Chordata > Amphibia > Anura > Dendrobatidae > Dendrobates > Dendrobates tinctorius. Next base: position 55,922,641 of record NW_027361697.1, read on the forward strand.
TTCTAAAAAATTTACAACCTGAATGACCATGGCTTGCCCCCCTCCTAGTTTTGATCCTGGGTACGCCCATGGTAAGGTGGCCTTTATATGGCACATTATTTGCACACTACCTAGACTGGAAATATGTTTTCTAGAGAAGCTTTTCCTACTGTTAATGCCTGGCTGTTCAATAATGAAAATATATGCAAACTTTTTCCTGCACCTTTCTCCCTACAAATATAAATTCTTATCCTAAAACTCTACCCATGTTCTCTATCAATTAGATTTATTGCAATTACAATTTATTGTAGGCTATTATCCCTGTTCGTGGTGCACAATTTAAGCCCCACCCAAGATCCATCTAGAAACCCCCTGCAGAAGCAAACTTTGCTACACATTTGCAGAAGATCTGTTTTGCAGGACAATCCCAAGCTGGAATTGTTTTGAGGCATGGGACCTTATCGGTTCTAGCTGTGAGCCATTGTAAGAGTGGTGGACTATGGCTGTCGCATTTCTACCCTGGAAAATACCAATGCCATTATGTGTATTATGTCCTGCGTCTTTGTTAATATCATGATGTAAAGTACCGTGTGAAATGTAATATGTCTCTGTGCAACATATAATAATATAGCAATGTGAAGTTTAACATTTATTTTGTATGGCAGTGTTATAGGTAATATTGGTAATGTACTGTATAATGTGGGATGTGAAAAGATACGTAAATAGTTGATGATCGGGCAAGATAGAGTTAAAGTTTGGGATATGCCCATAGTGGGAGCGGCTCGAGTTTAGGTAGAGTGACTGCTGCCTGCTAGGAAGGAGAGTTGGGTTTTGGAGTGCGCAGTGAGCAGCATTGCATCGGAGGGTGATCCTGTGTGAGAGGAGACTTAGAAAGGAGGGATAGTGTGATCCTGAGGAAAAGTGACAAAAGAGACAGAGTGGCATTCCTCCGGACTCGGTTCTGAGGAGAGGACCCTTAGCTGTAGGACCTTGAGCTTGCAACACAAAAGTTAACGAGCCTTAGCAAGACTGAGAGATGGGGACTAGTAAAGGGTCCCGAGCAGGAGAGTCAGGGAGCTAGTAGTGGAAGGAATAGGACATGAAACTGCTGAGCTAACAAAGGAGACCTGTTAATCAGGACTGTGGCATTAAAGTTGTGTTGTGGTGAAGTAGGGAAATACGGTGTATACAGAAAGCCCTGGAGTATACTACAGAGGACAGATACTATGTGGAAAATGCTGCATACTGTAAAAGAAACGTCCATAAGACTATCCCTTGTATATAACCCTTACCAGTTACCATTCCGTAAAGAGTTTATTTTGGAATAGTGATCTCTCTCCTTGAAATGTGAAACATCTGATCCTGGTAAACCGGCAACATCAGTTACATGAGGCCTGCACGGGCGCAGCGCCCTCACAGCACAAATCCACACACCCAGCCAGGACCCCAACTTTCATGTAACGTGCTGGGGTGCTGAAGACAAGGGCCTCACCTACAGCTACCGCCACACACAGTGTTAAACAATGACTATTTGTGGGTGTGGGCTTGGATATGACACATTGTTAATTCTGTACCTGCTTAAAGAGCTGCAAGTTGACAGCTTTTTCTAAAAATTGCTTCATGGTGCTGGAACGATGGGCTACAAAGCTTTCTTCTGAAAATGTAACTGGCTCCCCCTAGAGGAATCAGAGAAGAGAAATCAGCTGCAAGCGACACATGAACACAGTGTTACTATGACATGCGACACATAGAAAGGACAGACCGGAGGACATCATAAGGGTTGGTCTACAAATAGCAATTTTGTCTTTAAGAAATATAAGAAATCATGCCCTTTTCTATATGAAAAATAGAAAGACTGTCTTCAAAGCCCATTAGTAAACCCAAAGTAGTTAGTGATGGGGTATATTCTTACATGAGGCCATACGTAAACATCTTCAATACTTTAGCACCTATAGCATAGTGGCCAATCCTGACTTCACTGCAAGTATCTTGGCTTGAACTGACAGCAGGGTAAGTATACCATTATATTATTAGCTTGGGTGATAGAACTTTAGGTCCGGAAGAAACATATGAAGAAGACCTTGTGTCTTGTACATAACCTCTTCATTCCGATGGCGTAGCCGTCAAGGGTAATGTAGGTGAAAACGCTTCGGAAAAAAGTGGTCTTTTTCCTGAAGTGGCTCGGCTGGCACTTTTTTGCAGAGGTTTTGTCTCAACTATTAAGACCAGGCAACTTTCAGATGAAGCTAACTGAAGAATGAACATGTTACTTCTTTTAAAAGCTTCACGGTTTCTGAACCCTGAATTGGTTGAAAGAGGCAACAGAAAACTGGGCATGTGCAGAGCAATGCCATTTTTAGATTGCCGGAATCCAACCAAAGAAGACAACTTGTGCACATAGCCTGATACTGTAAGGATGTAATGTTGGATATCCCATTCTTTACTCATCATTGATAATAAGAGAACCATATATTAGAGAGAATGGATTTAGAACGACATGAAAGCCATTTTATTCACTGCGATCCCGTTAAGAAAAAGGCATCCATGGCAAAGCGACTCTAATTCGAAGCTCTTGACATCACTAGGCCTCCTCCTTTAACACTAGGACTAACGGACTTCTCACCCCCCCCCTAGAACTACCGAATGGAGTCATTTTGACTCCTGGCTTGTTTTCATTTATTTTTAGTTTCTTGCTCTATAATTTTATAGAATGGTATAGAATGCAAAACAGCAAGAAGATCGTCAGGCTTTAGCGCACTTCTTCTAGCCATATTAGCAATTAGCAAAACTGCAGGCCGTATTCTACAGAAATTATGCAGTCCACTCGTGAGTTCACTGGTTCACTGACAGATGTCCTGTGTATCTCCTGTGCATGTCAAGTATCTTTGCAAAAATGCTAATTATTATGTCTAAGCCAACATTTATTCTAAACTTCTTCTAAACATACAATAAAAACTAAAAGAAATAACATTTAGCGACAAAGACTAGCAAAAAAGAGAACTTTTTTTTTCAAAATTTACTTTCAATTACCAAAGGGAGTCATTTTGACTTCCTACTATATTTATAGTAGGTAGTCAAAATGACTCCCTTTGGTAATTAAAGGTAAATTTTGAAAAAAAGGTACTCTTTTTTTTTTCAAAAATTATTTATTGTCACAAAATCTTTTTTTGCATCCTAAATAAGTAAAAGTCACCGAGTCTCAAGCCGGAATTCGGAAAAATGGAGACACAGAAGAGACATAAAAATTGCGAGGAGTCAAAATGAGTCCATCAGTAGTTCTAGTGTTAAGCAAAAAAGCCAACTCACAAGTGAATAAGATGCCAAATCATGTCATGAAGTGAGTGAAGTAAGAGGAAGCTTACGGGTCTATATCGGAGAGCATCCCTGTATGAACCGAAGAGCGCGGCCTGAGCTCTGAGGAACGCCCGGGACACTCCATCTCCAGTAGACGTTGACTGCTTCTTCAGCTTACTCTTCAGAGTTGAGACCTGCAATAAAAAAGGACATACATAATAGATTACAGGAAAACAGGAAGAAAATTGGAGCGTGAACAATGATATATGATATATATGTTACTCTAAAAAACTCAATAATAGATGGACATAAACTATAGCAGATTAGTTCAATCACAAATGAAAGGAGAAGACAAGGAAGTGTCAACAGGAGGGAACAGGAGACAAAATGAATTAGCACCTGTGAAATTGACCCCGTGAGGGGTGACAACATCCAGTGGTGTGGGTCTCATCCCCACTGACTCAGCCAAAATCTCAGAGCCCTTTGCAAAAAAATGTATATTACACTTGCTGAACTGTTAATGGAAATGAAGGTGGGGGCACCCCAATGTGAGAAAGCAATCTCTCTCACTTTCTTCTCCCCGGGATTACCACATAGACATCGTTTCTTATCTGTGCACCTATTGTGTAACCTTAGCTGGGGTAAAGCTTTGACCTAAGGGCCTGTCACACTAAGCGATATCGCTAGCAATATCGCTGTAACGTCACTGGTTTTTGTGACGTAGCAGCGATATCGCTGTGTCTGATACTTACCTCCGACCGCTCCCCCGCTGCTTATCGCTGATCGCGCGAGAACGTCCTGGACCGTTTCTCGTCGTCAGCTTCTTGCTGGGCGTCCTGCTGTGGAGACGAGTGACGCATGGACGCGGGCGGGAGGACGCAGGATCGCCTCGTCTGACAGGTAAGTAGCGACCCCCAACCCCTGCGATGACGCTGGTGAGTTCTGCCTGTGTGACCACTTAGCGATGCACCAGCGATCCTGACCGCGTCATATCGCTGGTACATCGCTAAGTGTGACAGCACCTTCACTCTACATCCTTCAGCCCAACCAGAGTAAATAGAGCGTGACCTCTGCGGCGCTGTGTGGGAGAGCACCCCCGCTGCGCCAGAGAGCTCCGCTGCAGAAAATATTGTGCCAATGCACCAGATGCTTTCTGCCTGGGAAGAAATCCACAAGATGCTGTAGGAAAATGCAGCAGCAAAAATTCATGCATGTTTTATCACTTTAGACACACTTTAGGGCAGGAGTGAAGAATAAAGATGCATTCACACTGGGAAAGTTCTCAATATATAAATCAAATGTATACATTGGTCCCAAATCACTACACAGAGACTGAAAGAGTATTGTTATGGAGAAGGGGGAGGACATGTTATCCTTGATGTAATTCCTATCTTAAGTCATATGGCAAGGCTTTTTAAAGGGTCAAGATTGACTTTTAGGATTGCTATCTTCAATGTGTGGCATCAGAGACCCTGTTCTTTTCCTCTGCAAGGCCTTTAAGTCTCCTTACACTGACGTGGTATTTTTCTGAAAAACTTTATCCCCCAGTTCTCTAATAAAGACCTCTCACCCAGTCGCCTACTTTGCGCTTATGAGGGGCCCGAACCCTGAAACAGAAATGGAGTTATTTTCCTCTAGGATAAGATTCTGGTTTGGTATTCTCTCCTAAGCTCTGTGGGAAGGCTCCTTAAAGGGAAACGGTCACCTCGAAATATGATATTTATCTCCAGATATAGGGTTAGTCTGCAGTTACATAGCATCACAATGCTGCACGGCTGCCTCACTGAAAGTGCAGCCACCAGGAGAAAATGAACTTATTTCCTCCCAGGACCAGCTGGCTTCCAGTTATAGAGATGTGCATAGAGCAGCTACAGTCCGCTCTTACAGCACCACTCAATATACTGTGAGTGACGGCTGTAACCATGCCCCGATGCTTTTATTGACTGCTGTCTCTGTAGCATATTGGTGCACAGTGAGCTGTCAATCAAATTAATGGGGGTGTGTACTACTGCCGCTCACAGTATAGTAAGCAGTTACTGTAGCCGCTCAGTGCACTCCCGCTTCACTGTAAGACGGCGGGTCCTGGGAGGAAATAAATTCATTTTTTCTGGTTGCTGCAATTTCAGTAAGGTGGCCAGAAAGCAGTATAACACTATTTACCAGCTTATTAACCCTATATCTGGAGGTGAATTGCATTTTCCGAGGTGAAAGGTTCCCTTTAAAGGGAATTTGTCACCAGGTTTTTGCTGGGAGCAGCATAATTTAGAGACAGGGACCCTGATTTCAGTGATATGTTACTTACTGGGCTGCGTGCTGTAGTTTTGATAAAATCACAGGTTTATAAGCAGGATATTGTCACTAGAGGACGGTTTAGCCTGCTGCTATCTAGTCCAACTCACCCCCCCCATTGATTAGCAGCTTCCTGTCTATACACAGTGTACCCAGAAAGCTGCCAATCAAGTGATGTGGGCGGGGTTATACAGAGCTCAGCATTCAGAGAACTGGTAGATGTGCAGCAGAAAAAAACTGTGATTTTATCAAAACTGCAGCAAGCAGCCCAGTAAGGTAAGTTACATATCGTTAGAATTGGTGTCTCTGCCCCCTACATTCTGCTGATATCAGATGAGATAGCAAAAACTTGATGTCAGATTCCTTTTATAGGATCAATATTGATTTCTGGGATTGCTGCTTCATAAAGAAATCCTCTTTGAAGAAGCTATTTGCATACCCAATATATGTCAGTAAACCTTATATTCAACTATACAGAATAAGTTAACCAGGCTATTTAATACAGAAACACCATATTAAAAAAAAAAATGTACCATGTTGTGTAAGTCTTTTTTAACATGAAAGCTTATTGAAATTGTGCACATTGTATGTCTATACAATAGCTTTATTTGGAAAATCATCCTGATGCACATCTCCAGCATACAATGCAGGTTTAATGCATGTATAAAAGTGTAACACTTGCATAAAGGAAATGTAAAGCTCGGTTCAGATCCCACAGCTCCACCACAGAGAGGCTGCTCTCACACAATACACTGCCATGTTAGGATCAGCGTGGCTTCTATAGTTTACCAGCTAAATACATAATACTGTAAAAACACAGCAGCTCCACTCATAAAGGGGTTAATACTGTCTTGACGAACCCTACGTGTGAGTAGGCCTCCCTTAACGGTCGTAATGGAAGAGTCAAATTAATTAGTGTGTAATCCTAGTAGGCTGCTAACAAGGGCAGAGAGAGGCTTTATAGAGACGAAATTAAAGAAAAGGACATCGCTGTGGGTGATGAGGGCACCGGCGGCACGGGTGACAGTCTGCATTCAGTCCTCCCACGTGAGCACATCAAAGGAGAGATGATGCCCCACTGGGTGCAATTATCATATGGTTGGAGAGGGGGGATTCGGGTTCTGCACAATGTATGAGCTCATCACACTTGCATACATGATGAATTCTATCACTTACCTTGTTTATATGTATGGAGCTAGAATAAGCACAAGACATTTCCTGGACGTACATACTGTACATATTAATGTGCTCAAGTGCGCAGCTCGGAACGGGCTCTGGGGTCTTTTTTTTTTTTTTTCGTCCCTTGCCTGCAGTTCAGTATTTCAAGCGCTCACACCTACATTGCCCCAGACAAGGCTCATGACCAGACTCAGCCGATGCAAAACATCTATGGATGCAGAACTGTCAAAGAACATATACTCCTATAATGGGGCACGACTTCATGAAATGGACTAGTGAGTGACAGCCCGGCTTCTCTGGAGATCAAGCAGTGCCAGCCACTGGTGCCAACGTCTGTGATGTACAGCCGACCACATATCATTGTCACAATGCCAGGATGGATATGCTGATGCTTTAGTAGTCACTTAACCTGCAGTCATTAAATACTCAAGTGAAAAAAAACAAAAAAACAAAAAAACCCCACAATGTCTGCATTTGAGGAAACAACTGCATTTTCTCCTGGAGATTCTCTGCGGTTTAGAAACTGAATCCTGAGGGTGTGTTCACGCAGGAATGACAAAATTGCAATAATAAATATATATATATATATATACAGCGTCGGACTGGAACACCTTGGGCCCACCAGAGAAAATCATTCTTGGGGCCCACTATGTAGCTGCATAGAGTTAAATACCAGACAACCAATTATGCGGTAAAACACGCTAATATCCGGGTATAATATAAGGTTGTACATGTCTTAATTATGTAGCAGGAGTTGGGGTAGCCCCCTCATAGAATATAAAGCAGCCCCCTCACATAGTATAATGCAGCCATCTCATAGAATATAATGCAGCCATCTCATAGAATACAATACTGCCCCCCTCATAGGGTATAATGCACCCCCTCATAGGGTATAATGCACCCCCTCATAGGGTATAATACTGCCCCCCTCATAGGGTATAATGCACCCCCTCATAGGGTATAATGCACCCCCTCATAGGGTATAATGCACCCCCTCATAGGGTATAATACTGCCCCCCTCATAGGGAATAATGCTGCCCTCCTCATAGGGTATAATGCTGCCTCCTCATAGGGTATAATGCTGCCCCCTCATACGGTATAATACTGCCCCCCTCATAGGGAATAATGCACCCCCTCATAGGGTATAATGCTATATAGATATATAGATATAGAGTTAGATAGATATAGATAGAAAGATAGATGTAGAAATAGATAGATATAGAGATAGATAGTAGATAATGGATAGAAAGTAGATAATGGATAGATATAGATAGAAAGATTCATAGAGATAGATAGAGATAGATAGAGATAGATAGAGATAGATATAAAGATAGATATAGAAAGAAATATAGATAGATAGATAGATAGATCGATAGGTAGATAGATATAGAGATAGATAGAAAATAGATAATGGATAGATAGATAGATAGATAGATATAGAAATAGATAGCTATAGATAGAAAGATATAGAGATAGATATATAGATAGAGATACATAATAGATAGAGATAGATAATAGATAGAGATATACAGATATAATAATAATAATAATAATAATATAGACATATATAGATAGATATAGAGATAAATATATATAGATAGATGGCTATAAATAAAAATAGATATAGAGATATATATAGAGATAGATAGATATAGAGATAATAGATATAGAGATAGATAGATAGATAGATAGATATAGAGATAGATATAGAGTTAATAGCTAGATATAGAGATATGTATAGAGATAGATAGATATAGAGTTAGAAAGATAGACAGATATAGAGAGAGATATAGAGATAGAGATAGCTAGATAGATAGATGGATAGATAGATATAGATAATAGATAGATATAGAGATAGATATAGAGATAGATGGATAGATCAATAGATAGATAGATAAAGAGAGAGAGATAGAGATAGATAGATAATGAGATATAGAGATAGATACAGAGATATAGTGTTAGATAGAAAGATAGATATAGAGATAGATAGATATAGAGATAGATATGGATATAGAAATAGATAGATAGATAAAGAGATAGATAGATATAGAGATAAATAGATATAGAGATAATATATAGATAGATATAGAGATAATATATAGATAGCTATAGAGAGAGAGATATAGAGATAGATAGGTAGATAGATATAGAGATAATAGATAGATATAGAGATAGATAGATATAGATATAAAGATAGATAGAGATAGAGAGAGCGGTAGATAGAGAAAGAGATCGATATAGAGAGAGATAGATACAGAGATCGATAGAGAGATAGATATAGATATAGATAATAGATAGAAATAGAAATAGAGATAGATCGATATAGATAATAGATAGAGATAGAAAGATAGATAGATATAAGAAAGATAGAGAGATATATATAGAGAGAGATAGATAGATAGAGACAGATAGAGAGAGTGAGAGAGAGATATAAAAAAAAAAAACAAAACACAATACTCACCTCTCCTCCTCGCTCCCACGCTGATCCCGGCTTCAGTGTCAGGAGCTGCCCCCTCTGCCAGACACACAGCGGGTGCGCGATGTAGTGACGTCATCGCGCACTGGCTGTGAGCCAGGAGCAGAGAGGACTGAGGGCGGCGCCGGCCCTGATGCAGAGCGGCTTACTGGGCTGGGGGCGGGGCCTCTGGGGGTGGAGACTGTGAAATGAGATTCACTGCTTCGCAGTGAATATTCATTTCTCTTTAGCAGCGGGGACAGGGGCTCCTGCCTCCTGACACCCGCTGCTGCTCCGCTGGCAGGGGCCCCCATAGCAGCTGCATGGTGTGCGACACACCACTGGCTGGGGGCCCCTGGAGCAGCGGGGGCCCTAGGCAACTGCTGGCCCTGTATGCCAGCAGGTGCCAGGGCCCACCAGATGCCAGGGCCCACCGGAGAATCCTCCGGTTCTCCGGTGGGCCAGTCCGACGCTGTATATATAACACACACACACACAGTATAAAAAAGATCATTTTTTTTTCATTAATGTCCACTCTGTACCCCATCTTGAATGAAACAAAACAGAAATGTAGAAATTTTTACAAATTTATAAAAAAAAAAAAAAAATGAAATATCACATGGTCATAAGTATTTAGACCCTTTGCTCAGTATTGAGTAGAAGCACCCTTTTGAGCTAGTACAGCCATGAGTCTTCTTGGGAATGATGCAACAAGTTTTTCACACCTGGATTTGGGGATCCTCTGCCATTCTTCCTTGCAGATCCTCTCCAGTTCCGTCAGGTTGGATGGTGAGCATTGGTGGGCAGCCATTTTCAGGTCTCTCCAGAGATGGTCAATTGGGTTTAGGTCAGGGCTCTGGCTGGGCCAGTCAAGAATGGTCACAGAGTTGTTCTGAAGCCCCTCCTTTGTTATTTTAGCTGTGTGCTTAAGGTCATTGTCCTGTTGGAAGGTGAATAGTCGGCCAAGTCTGAGGTCCAGAGCACTCTGGAAGAGATTTTCATCCAGGTTATCGCTGTACTTGGCTGCATTTATGTTTCCTTCAATTGCAACCAGTCATCCTGGCCACGCAGAGGAAAAACACCCCCATAGCATGATGCTGCCACCATCATGTTTCACTGTTGGTATTGTATTGTGCAGGTGATGAGCAGTGCCTGCTTTTTATCCACACATACTGCTTATTTCTCATAGTCTGGGAGTCCTTCATGTGTTATTTAGCAAACTCTTTGCGGGCTTTCAAAAGTCTTGCACTGAGGAGAGGCTTCCATTGGGCCACTCTGCCATAAAGGCCCGACTGGTGGAGGGCTGCAGGAAAATAATGTGAGAAGCAGCATCCAATCCGGGTGAAAAATACTCACAAAAGTGTTTTTCACCCGGATTGGATGCTGCTTCTTCACATTATTTTCCTGGAATCTTCATGTCCATTTGGGTCTCTGGACTGGAAGCATGCATCTCCTGAATGATCTTGTATGCGCTGTCGGCTGTTACTTTATTTTGCTGGAGGAGGGCTGCAGTCATAGTTGACTTTGTGGAACTTTCTCCCATCTCCCTATTGCATCTTTGGAGCTCAGCCACAGTGATCTTGGGGTTCTTCTTTACCTCTCTCACCAAGGCTCTTCTCCCACGATTGCTCAGTTTGGCTGGATGGCCAGGTCTGGGAAGACTTTTCGTGGTCCCAAATGTCTTCCATTTAAGGATTATGGCGACCACTGTGCTCTTAGGAACCTTGAGTACTGCAGATATTCTTTTGTAACCTTGGTCAGATCTGTGCCTTGCCACAATTCTGTCTCTGAGCTCCTTGGCCAGTTCCTTTAACCTCATGATTCTCATTTGGTCTGACATGCACTGTGAGCTGTGAGGTCTTATATAGACAGGTGTGCGCCTTTACAAACCAAGTCCTATCAGTTTAATTAAAGACAGCTGGACTCCAATGAAGGAATAGAACCATCTCAAGGAGGATCACAAGGAAATGGACAGCATGTGACCTAAATATGAGTGTCTGAGCAAAGGGTCTGAATGCTTATGACCATGTGATATATCAGTTTTTCTTTTTTAATAAATTTGCAAAAATTTCTACATTTCTTTTTTTTTTTTAAGTCAAGTTGGGGTGCAGAGTGTACATTAATGAGAAAAAAAATGAACTTTTTTGATTTTACCAAATGACTGCAATGAAAAAAAGAGTGAAAAATTTAAAGGGGTCTGAATACTTTCCGTACCCACTGTATGTTGTGGATTCTTCTATATACTTTACCATGGAATTAGGAAGAAATCCATTGCTGCAGATTACCCAACCTAAACTGACGTGCTGCACACTTAAGATCCATAGTACAGGTTCATTTAACCTTGGAATCCATGCAGATTGTTTTTCTGCAGCATGTGGATAAACTTTGGTAAAAATTGTTACACAATCCTACAAATGTGCAATATGATTGCCGTGTTTGATCCTATCTTAGTTATCAGTGAGACCCAATATATGTTGATATACCCACACTGAGAAAATAGCACTGTGCACAGTCTGGGAGAGTACATTGTAAGATGGACAGGATTTATAGCATGTGTACCCCACAGTCTTCATAAACAGCTTGGTTTATGTACTTGGAAACAATCAATTGACTTTACAGCAGAAAAGTTCAGCATAAAAAAAAAAAAGAGAACTTGTGAAATTAAATCACAGGGTCATTTTACATTTCACACCATAGCACAATGTTAGAACATAGTACTAGAATAATGACAGGAGGAGATTTGCCTTTAAACACAGCTTCAGTGACAGCTGGGATGAGTTTATTTTGTGTAAATTATGACGTTATTAAATTTTGAAAACTTTTTATCATCCTGTCATTTGACATCCAATACTTTGATCCAATTCATCTTTTCATATATCTTTATAGTGATCAGAATTCTGTTTGGCAACAAAGCTCCAAAATCTCTACAAAGACTTGTAGTTAAAAATTGACATGCTGACTGCCAGCAGCCATCAGTAGTGGGGGAGCTCAGGAGCTTATTGCATGCTCAGTACAAACCAGTTATGGACGGATGTGCTACAGCAGAACTGTGCTGAGCTTTAGGCTAAGTGCACAAGTAGATTTTCGTCCTGCGGATTTTTCCACGCAGATTTTAAGAAATCCGCAGGTCAAATGACCTGCATTTTTCCTGCGGATTTCCAGCGTTTTTTGTGTGGTTTTCCACTGTGGTTTTCCCCCTGCGGATTTGGAGAATGGAGCAGGTGGAAAACCGCACAAAAAAAGTGATATTCTGCTTTTTTTGGACGGCACAAAAACAGTGCGGAAAAAACCGTAGCATCTGCACAGCATGTTTTTTTTCATTGATTTACATAGTACTGTAAATCACAGTGCGGATCTGCAGCGTTTCTGCACGGAAAAATCCGCTGCGGATCTGCAGGAAATCTGCATCGTGTGCACATAGCCTTATAGTTGTACTAATACCACAATTCTGCTACGCACCCGAACTGTCACTCAATGTGGAGAGCCCGCCCTGCCAGTAACCAGTAAGTAAGGAGCCTGCATAGCTCACAGCTGCTCAGGAGTCTGATTGAGAATACCACTGTAATGTTGCAGAACTCAAAGTTTTCACTGCAGAATTTCCACTACTGTATTTCCACGGTGGACTCAGCCTGTGGGAATATATCCTGAAGCAGTGCTACAATTCATTTTTGACAACATACTGCAGGAACAATCTTTGGTTGTTATGGCACTTCATTTTCTATGAGCAGCCAAGTCACAGATTTTTTTATGGCTACGTGTGACCTTTTCATTTACTTAAAAGGAATGATTTAAGTTGTGAAGCAACTGCAATTTTTACCACTATTCGAGCAGAACTTTTATTAGCTTCAAACCACGAACCTCAAATTAGCCGAAATTGTAGCTTTACAAGCTGGATTTAGAGAAGGCTAAAAAGCAAGCAATATTAAAAGCCAATGACTTCAGAATACCTGAAAAAGCTAGGAGATACAAGGAGAAAGCCAACGTTTGAGTTATTGGCAAAAGCAAAACTTTTCACTCCAGCAAGAGTGTAAAATTATGGAAAGAAAAATAAAAGAACCTCTTGAGCAACCGTGTAATGGAAACTTTACACTGATCAACAAGATACTTTGGAGACAAAAGCAGAACAAAAATATAGGTTGGTTCCATATTTATAGTTTATAATAATGAAAAAATGTATTATTTGACTCTACTTATTGGAAAACAGAATATTGCTTTGGCCGAGTCAAAGTGATGCATGTAGAGACACAAGACAAGGGTCAGTGGGTGCTCTAATCCGTTGGCCTGGCTGTCATTGGAAAGACCAAACGGGCCGGGGCTCATCCATCTGAAGGACCACACTCCTTCCCCATGGGCAGAACACTACTCAGACAACACAGGGTGAGAGTACCCAGACTCCGGTAAGACTTTATTGGGTCACCAATAGTTAACAGAATCTATTACATTTCCATCAAGGACATAAGATCCTGCAAATGACAGAGTCTCACCCTTCCGCTGGCTCACCAGGAATTTGAATCTCCCTGACTGCGGGAAAACAAGGGCCAAATACACCAACCAGCAGCACCCCACTTTTGGTGGGTACTCACTGAGAGGAGGTAGCGGCAATCTTAGGAAGCTGTCCAAGCATAGCGAGGCATGAGGCCAGTTGACTAGTATTCCACAGGGGGCTGATGCAATCTGTAATCAGCAGGCATTCAACAAATTAGAGCATGAAAAAGGGGCAACAGAGAGTCTCACATGAAACAATGGCTCATGTCATGTCTCTTGACTTTCTGATCAAAGTAATAGTACGTCTGGCATAATTAAGAATAGTTCACCGCCGCACACGTGGCCAGATTTTCCTCATTGATGCCGAGTCATCACAATACAATTTAAGAAACCGTGAACATATACTACTGGAAATTGTACATGTATTCAATTCAAAGGCTCTAATAAAGAACGCAGGTTTTAATTCAAAACACGCTGCTGAATCAACTGTGATTATGGAATCTATTTTACAGGAATATATTTTTGCAAATTCATGAAGCTGGAATCCTCCCTTTTTGTTGAATTTCACTGCAAGTGGTCCCATGAGTTCTGTGCTTCAGGACGCCTGAGTCTGGGTGACCTGGTTATTTCTTTATTTCACTTGTTTTTTTATTTTACGACATTTTTACATTTTTCTTATATATCTTTTTTTTCTCTTCTAAATACAAAAAGAAGTTTACACCAAGCACTCACACACACACACCTGAAGAAAGTTTGGTACACACACAAACACTGCATACGTGAAAAAGTGCCATTCCTCTCCCCCTTCAAACGCTGTATTGAGCAGAGGAAGAATACACCTTCCTTGCCACAGACACTAATAGTGAGGGAGAGCATCCCACCTTCCTTTATTTTTCCTCCTCCTCCTTTTCCTAAAGTGATACTGAACCGCCAAGCAGACCCACCTGGACAAAAACTGAACCAGCGCCCACCGTTAGTGACCCCATATGGACCTCACCCCCCCAAAGATTATAAGCCACCGATTTCTGATTTTGTGGCGCACTCAGGAATCCAATTTGACGCCATCGGTCTTACAGAAATAGTCTCTCTCAAAATCTTTTTCTCTGAGGATTTTGTAAACCTCATGGTGGACCAAACAAATTTGTACGCCTAGCGAATTTTGCCACAAGACAGCCCTTCATCATTTTCTAACTGGACCCCTGTGGACACAGTAGAAATTATGACATTTTGGGGCCTGGTCCTTCACATGAGGTGAAGAAGCCAGAACTTCTGCAATATTGGAGTATTGATGTTTTAAACAACACTCAACTGTTCATCATGACTATGACCCGTAAACGATTTGAGGCAATCCAAAAATTTTAGCATTACAATGATAATCAGCAATGTCTTCCCTGAGACTTAGCCCAACTTTGACCGTCTTTTCAAAGTTCAATCGGTCATTGAGCACTTCAGCAACAAGTTTGCTGAAGTGTACGCTCCCCAAAGGGACATCTGTGTAGATGAGTCCCTAATACATATTAAGGGGAGGCTCAAATTCCGGGAATACCTGTCCAGTAAGAAGGCCAGGTACAGAATTAACTCTTACCAGCTGTGCGTGAGTACCTCAGGGTATACCCACAGGTTTACAGTTTATGAAGGGAAGGACACCTGGATTCAGCCCCCTGAATGTCCCCCTGTCCTGGGATGGGGCTAAGGATATTGCCCCTTTTCCAAGGCTCCCAATATAAGCCCTCACCTGCACCATAAATGAGCGCATCCATGGGGTTAGTAATGGGGGTGTCTTATAGATGTCTCTCCATTACTAACCCCTGAGCTTGATGTCATCGGCCATAACATAGCTGACATCAACCCCAACCCTATACCCCACTTGCCACTGCACCAGCGCAAGTGGGAAGGGTGAGTCTAAGAGCCAAATTTGGCGCATCTTATTCATGCACCATTTCAGGGCCGCTGAGGGCTGATGTAATAAGCCTGGTAGTGGAGCCAATAACCATGGCCCCTTCCCTGGCTACTAATATCATCCCACAGCTGTCTGTTTAGACTTTGCTGGTTAGAATTTATAGAGTGACTCTACGTTATTTTTTTTTTTGGGGGGGGCACCCTGTAAACTAACCAGTGAATGCTAAGCAAACAACTGTGAGCTCATATTAATCGCTTGGGAACATTTAGGGCTTATGGTCCCTTCCCCAGATTATTAATATCAGCACCCAGCTGTCGGCTTTCCTTCTGCTGTTATGATGTGGGAGCCAAAGCCATTTTTTTAATTAATTTAAAAATAGGTACAGCAAAAAAAGAAAACACACAGATCATTGATTATATAGTACAATGACATATCTATCTAGTTCCGCATCACTATCTCTATTTTTGAACATCTTTAACACATAACACTCTAATTTCTATGCTGCATTTCATTCCATAATGTCACACTGACAGCACATGGACACGGACAGTACACGGATGTCACATACATACAGACGGATGGCACACAATCATGGACTACAGACCTCACCAGTACTGGTTTTTCCAGTACCAAAATCACCAGGACATGTGAAGGGGCCTAAGAGAGGGATGTATGATGCAAATAACCTAATTTACTAGAGAACTGAGTCTACCATTGAAGTTAAAATTGGAAGAAGTATTGAATCCTACACATAATAAAATAAATGTGGAAGCGTAAGCCTTACATGTACCAGAACTTTTTTTTTGTTATTGTTGTTTAGTCTTTTTTTTACCGTCTTTGGTTGATTTATATTTGCAATCTGAAATACTTTAGCGGGAGCGGAAATGCTACTGGCTGACAGCGTCTGTAACAGCCAGTAAATCTGAAATATTATGTGCGAATTCTGGAAGGCAGCCATTAGGAAGATTGTAGTATGGGACGCAACAGGGGCATCCCCATGGAGAAGGGACGACTAATGGGGGACAAGTGTGACCTCTAACCTTGGCAGGGATCAGCACTATCTAGACTAGTAATCAGTATCACATGCTTCCAATATCTTACACCCTGAAGCCCTTCCTAGGACTGCAGACAGGTAATGGCAGTGATATGTTTAATGGGTTCAGCGGAGCTGACTGACACCTCTCTAACAATTAAAGTCAGACAAGCCGTTTGGAAATAAATTCTCCATGTTTGATGTTATGGTAATAACATGGCATGTGTGCGGAGTTTCACTTTGTGGAACTGATGAATTCACAGAAAGAAACAACTGAAAATGTGTCATGCGGTGTTCAAACATCAAATGAAATTAAGATTTTGTGCAGGAATTCAGCAGTCGGCTCTAATGTGGATTGTGTGAACCAAATCTAATGACAGCAAAGTCACAATTTCAATATATTTGATGTGAACATTGGAAAAATTATATAAAAAAAAATTATTTACATTCACGCCTGAAAAAGTTAGCAGCCCGCATTCTCTTTTAGAAATGTTCCCCTACCAAATATTGCATTGTGACAACATTTCTAGCACGCAAGAATAACAGTCTCAGGGACGGACATATCATTGGCGCAACCTGGGCAGTCGCACAGGGGCCCAAGAGGTAAAGGAGCCACATCTACTTACAAAACAGGGGGAATTGTGCATTCTGATGAGCTACTGGACTATAAAGGGCCAAAATATTGTGTTTGCACAGCGGTGCGCTTCTCTTTGTGTCCGCCAGTGCACTGTCTGATGCATTGTTCCTGCTGTCAGAAATATTAGAGCCAAACAGGAATCTGAGTAGTCCCATCATAAGTCAATGTGATCTATTACGAATTATCAATATCTATTTAGAAACAGCTATGTCTTCATTATGAAGATCTGGCGTACCTGTCATGGCGCCATCATGAACAGATACAGCATAGCTGTCATGGCTCCATTATGGACAGATCCGGTGTAGCTGTCATGGCTCCATTATGGACAGATCCGGTGTACCTGTCACGGCTCCATTATGGACAGATATGGTGTAGCTGTCATGGCTCCATTATGGACAGATCCGGTGTACCTGTCACGGCTCCATTATGGACAGATATGGTGTAGCTGTCATGGCTCCATTATGGACAGATCCTGTGTACCCATCATGGCTCCACTGTGGACAGATTTGGAGTACCTGACATGGCTCCATTATGGACAGATCAGGTGTACCTATCATGGCTCCATTATGAACAGATCCGGAATACCTGTCATGGCTCCATTATGGACAGATATGGCGTGGCTGTCATGGCTCCATTATGGACAGATCCACTGCAGTTGTCATGGTTCCATTTTGGAAAGATCTAGCGTACCTGTCATGGCTCCATTATGGACAGGTCTGGCATAGCTGTCATGGCTCCATTGTACATACATCGGCATAGCTGTCATGGCTCCATTATGAACAGATTCGGCATAGCTGTCATGGCTCCATTATGGACAGATCTGGCATAACTGTCATGGCTCCATTATGGACAGATCTGGCATAACTGTCATGGCTCCATTATGGACAGATCTGGCATAACTGTCATGGCTCCATTATGGACAGATCTGGCATAACTGTCACGGCTCCATTATGGACAGATCTGGCATAACTGTCACGGCTCCATTATGGACAGATCTGGCATAGCTGTCATGGTTTCATTGAACATACATCCGGCATAGCCTTTTTGGCTCCATTAGGCTACTTTCACACATCCGGTGTGTGGGGTCCGGCGGCGTGCGGCGAAAAGCCGGGCCGCCAGATCCGGCCTGCAGCCGTGACACCGGATGTTTGTGCGGCGTCTGATACGGCTCGGACAAGATTTAAAGGAGCCGCAGGAGGAGGTGGACAGAGGCAGCCGCTGAGAGAGATAGATGCTGAAAGGGAGGTGAGAGGAGGGTAGGAGAGGAGAGGAGAGGGGAGGAGAGGGGAGGGGAGAGAGGGGGTGGAGAGAGAGAGAGAGACATGTGAGGTTAACACTCAGTGTCCAGGCGAGAGAATCTCTCTCTTGCCGGGCACTTGTGGGGTTAACCCCACAGAGAGATCTCTCTCTCACCCAGACACTGTGAGTGTTAACCCCACAAGTGCCCGGCGAGAGAGATCTCTCACAAGTGTCCGGGACGATGTGGCGACAATGAAAGCTTATGAGACAAAACCGGATCCGGTTATGAAAAATTTCGCCGCATCGTGCCGGATTACAAAAACCGGATGTGTGAAAGAGGCCTTATGGACTCATCTGCTATACGTGTAACAGCTCCGTTATGATTAAAAGCTTATATGGACACGGTCTAAAACCATATTTATTGGACATGCGATAATTTGGTCTCAGAATCTTTAGTTAATTGGACCTTTCACTTTTCTTCCTTTGGTAAAATAAGGTAGTAATAGATGGATAATACAGATACATTACTAAAGGACACATAAGGTAACGGTAGGTTTGTGACCAGTCATTGTGGTAACAGACTTCAGCAGCTAAATGATAACTGTTGTGCTCAGTAGAAGAATGTTAAATGATTTTGGACAGGGATCAGTTTTGCGATGGTGCTGAAATACTCAGCGACACTTCTATCTCTGATCGCCTCCAGTATCTAATTAAAATGTCCAGAGCAGAGCACAGGTAATTGAATAAGATGAGTTCACAGATGGGGAGAGGATCGGTCAGATCATTAGCATCTTACCTGAGAGGAGGCAGATACTAATTATAAGTGAGCAGTAACCTTGCTGTTTATTAGGATGAAGTGCAGATGCAGAGAAGGGACTAATGAACCCTGCTCCATTAAAATCCTGCTTTTCGCATGTAAAAGATTAGCCGTAATGGTGGATGAATGTGAAATATGAGCTACATGATTTCTGATGTCACCAGTTCTACACGACAGAGTCAGACGTTTACTCCAGGCCAGGTGACACAATGCACACGTGGCAATTTCTAGTAGTCATTTGACTCCTGGTTTAAATATCAAGCTTTTTACAGACCATGGATCCATGCACCGTTCGTCATCTTCCAAACGGAGAGACTAGGGTCCGATCCCTCACAATGTAAATAGCTTTTGAAATGTCGTAAATAAAGGTTGTGCAATGCGGAGTTGTGCAAAAATTTTGCGACATTTGGCATTTTCATAACGGTTTTGGCCAGCTCTGCCAAAATGGGCGAAGGTGGGTTGGGACGGAGGCGTGACGCCACAGCTCCTCTAATTTATGCCAAGCAATAGCATTCCTTACACCACAAGTCTTACTCCAGTCTCACACTGGAGGAAGATTCGTGGTGAGGCGCTCAACACTTAGCATCTTGTCTGATTTATTAAAAGTTGTGTAAATCTTAATAAATCGGGGCCTCGCCATCCACAACTGCCCCCTCATCATGTCCAAAAAGTTGACCATGATAAACTCCACTTTCATGCCCACTCCCATCTTTTAACATCCTTCTAAACCTATGGTGGTGGTATACTGAATTTCTAACTGCTACCTGCACTGACAACCCTTAATACACATGTTTGGAATTGCCCATGTACTATTACACATTTACATTACAATCCATAAAAAGAAAAACTATATCTATACAGGTTCCATACAGACACACACGCTGCAGTTACTTTTGAACCTCAGGGGGTCTAGTAGCCGCTTTACTCCATGAGGAGATACAAGTATTGGTAATGGATCCACTACAATATATGGCTGACTTATACTTCTATTAGGATACCACTATTTTATCTTGCAGTGACAGCACTGTGGTTATCAGCTGCGATATCATTGTGTTCATTGTCCCTACTCTGTACCATCACTGCAGACAAGAGCGACCAAGGTTATTAGGGAACTAGGGGGTCTGCAATACCAAGACAGGTTATTACACTTGGGGTTATTTAGTTTGGAGAATCGAGGGCTTAGGGGTGATCTTATTACAATGTATAAATAGATGCGGGGACAATACAAAGACCTTTCTAATGATCTTTTTACTCTTAGACCTGTGACGGGGACAAGGGGGCATCCTCTACGTCTGGAGGAAAGAAGGTTTAAGCATACTCACAGATGCGGATTCTTTACTGTAAGAGCAGTGAGACTATGGAACTCTCTGCCATATGATGTTGTAATGAGTGATTCCCTAAAAAAATTTAAGAAGGGACTGGATGCCTTTCTTGAAAAGTATAATATTACAGGTTATATACACTAGTTTCCTTAATATTGCGTTGATCCAGGGAGCTAGTCTGATTGCCGTATGTGGAGTTGGGAAGGAATTTTTTCCCCAATGTGAAGCTTACTGTTTGCCACATGGGTTTTTTTTTTGCCTTCCTCTTGATCAACATGTTAGGGCAAGTTAGTACAGGATATGGGTTGAACTAGATGGACTTAAAGTCTCCCTTCAACCTTAATAACTATGTTACTATGTTAGTGTGCACAATTACCCTTCCCATTATGTCACATTATGTAGCATCTATCCACTGTGACATAACTATCGCCATTAAAAAGGATTTCCAGGAACAAAAAAGTACACTAACAAAAATTGATCTCGCTCTTCTTGTAAGGCCTACCCAAACTCCACTTCACTTTATTTTTGATTCTAAGGGAGACCTGTCACCAATTTTGTCCTGTGTCAACTAAAACTATGACCTTAGTCAGCACCTGTGCTACAGTCCATCAGTGGTTAGATAACCCCCTGACTATCTTTGTATACCCCACAAAAAACTTTTGACGTTCTTCTGTGCTGTATTTTAATCCTGTCGGTCTGGTCTGATGGGCCTGGCTTCTGTGGTCTCCCTCCTACTGCTGTAATTGTCGTGGGCGCCCCTATTGCCGGCAGAGCCGAAAACATAAGTGCGCATGTGCCATTATTATTTAGGCTCTGCCTGCAATAGGGCAGAGTATAGCACGTTGGCGGAAGCTGACAATTTCTCTGCGCAGGTGTGTCTTTTCCCCTGGATATGTAGAAGATGGAGAAAATGCAGAAGGCATCATTCACGTCAATAACAGCTGGAGGACGGCTATCAACAACCAGGAGGAGGGATGGTGACAGCAGAAACCATACTACAGTTGCAGCATTTTGGGGATTGCCTCTCCTGGCGCGAAGTGCCGGGTGTCAACTGTTAGAATCAGCTGACACCCGGCGGTGATCGCCCGCGCACAGGCCCTGTGTGTGGACGATTGCCATAACATATCCATAAGTCCAAGTCATTAAGTACCAGGCGACCTGGACGTATGGGTACGTCCAAGGTCGTAAAGCGGTTAAGCTCTCCTTCATCCCCCATGACTGTGGTCTGTTGCTTACATACTGAACTTTCTGCCAGCTTTCCCCCTTTGCTTTTAGACTACATTTCACAAGAGGCAGAGCTGTATCAGTCCACAGCTCACACACTCCCACCCTCAGTGCCTGCCCACTCCACCTACAAAGCACCATCCGGAGACTCCTATACAGTCTCAAGATGGATAAATTGATGCTCACACAGTTTCTCTTTGCTGACGTTCCTCCCACTTCTCCTAACGTGACTACAGCAGTCAATGTTACAGACAATAATGTTAGATGTACTGAGATTGACACCAGTCAGGCAGGTTCAGTGTACTGAAGGAGAACAGTGTGTCATAAAATGTATACTATAATGTAATATAGCTCTCTGAAAACCCAGCAGCATCCACCATATTACTTATTCTCTGTGGAGCCGGCGCCGTTTCTATGGCTGCTGCTCTCCCTCCCTCCTGGTACACATTGCAAATCTCTCTCAGCCTTATTACACCGCCATTCAGAGCACGCTGCTATAAGAGCTGCTGGCTGAGTCCTGCCTCATGCATGCCGGGCTGTGCTTGACTGACCTAACCTTAAAGCACAGACAGGAAATCTCTGTACTCTGTGCTTTGAATGAATCGTAGGAACAAGTAAGAAGCTATAGGGCATATAACCGCTCAGGAACAGAGAAGAAAACTAATTTTAACTGTGACATCACTCTCCTTATTATGCAGGTCTACAAAAAAAAAATTACCGGGTACCAAGGTTTTTTTTTTTTTTTAACGGATTCAGGGTGTTTTGAGGGTTCTGAACTCAAAAATCCAATTTCTCTTGCGGCATTGGTTCTAGTTTTTGAGATACCGTAATTCATCTATGAAAATAATGCATTCTCCCAATGCGACTTGTTTGTGATAACAAAGGCAATGGCTTTTGGCCTTTTGGCTCTAAAAGTGTCTAAGGTAATGAAATATTCAGTATAATTATTTTGTGTTTCAATTTGTAGGTTTACAATGCAATAAAAGCGATTGTTAGAAGCCAGAATTCAACTTTAATTAAGTATTAAATATTTCAGAAACTAGAGCCAATCTGGCAAAGCTGAAGTCATTTTGATAAGTCAGCACCATGAACTTAATATAAAACCGTTCAGGCACCAAAATCACTGTATACCAGGGTAATCCTCTGATAGATGTTATGCGCATTATCTAGGAATTCTGACATCACTGTGTGCATTCTCGGGGAGGAGAGCTGCCTTGTCGGTTGAATGCCGCCTTTGCAACATTAAAGGATGCCGGTATTATGAGCCGCACATAAAGGTTTTACAGATTTTTCACTTTGGGTAAAAACTCTATTTGACTCACATGATATAAAAGAACCTATATACATTAGAGATAATTAATATTGGTTTTATAATAATAATAATAATAATAAATAATTTTCTATAGCACCAACATATTCCGCAGCACTTTACATTAGAGACTCGAATGGTAAAACATTCACAGGTCAATATAATGTTTAGGATATTGCACTTCATGGCAACTAAATCCCTATAATAGAGTATCTACAGCAGGCAGGCAGGCGGACACAGACAAACTGAACCAGTTTGCAGATAAATAATGCTGAATAACCATTTTTTGGGTCTGAAAATCATTCAATTTCAATGTGGGAGGAGATTCAGCACAGTTTAAGTTCTGGGAGGATTTTAATATTTATATAAATTATACCACTCTGTTCTGAAGTTTAATATGCAAATTGTCTCTTTAGAGAGGAGGAGGACTAGAACTCTAGAGTCACCTGTAGGAAGTAGCGGCTTCCAATAGGTGGCGTTAAGAGTTCTAGGCCTCTTCCTCGCTTAAGGGACAAATTGCATATTTAATATCCCAGAGGAGCATGCATGGCCTATAAGTCTCCTCACCCTGACATGCCAGACTTGGCTTGTCACTCTCTACAAGGAGAAATGTTACCTCTTAGACACCTGTTCTGACATTTCAAACCTATAGCATGTTTTCTTGCTTGCAGTAATTAATTTATGCATGCTAAATTACAACCTAAAATTTTATAGAAATTGAAGTGTACAGTTTAGTAAATGTGCACATAAAATCCCCACATATCTCACATTATCGTGGTGCAACGAAAGCTACGCTGCCAGCTGCCCTCATTCCCGCCCCCGTCCAAGGTGACTGCACAGCTGGATTTTAACTTTGCATATAAAACATAGCAGTCATTTTCAAAACCTTGATTTGTGTTGTGAAACATTAGGTAATTACTGTATAGATCATTTTTATACACAGAGAGCTCCATATAGCGTCAGCCATAGCTACAACAGATTTCTTTTTTTCTTAAAAGACTGGAAACAAAGCATATTTTCCTTCATTACAGTCCCAGTGCGTTTCACAAGGTGTTGATACATATATCAGCCTCTCACAAAAGGGGAAAGTGTCGCCTCTGGTTTTCTCGCTCGTTTTCAGCAGAGTCATCTGCTTTTAGTTTTCCCTCCAGCATACCAGCATTTCGGGAAGCGTCAGAAATGCTGTGACTGAGATCTGGCATGTAGCTAACAGCGCTGTGCCTGGATTACACTAGAGACACAAGTGCTTCGTGCTAGATTCTAGTAGAAAAAAAAGTGGGTTATTTTTTTTCACAAAATATTAAAATGGTTATGTTAACTAAAAAAAAAACAACATGCCTCATAAAAGAATTCTATTTTCCACTTGTATAAAATGAAAGCAAAAACTCTGTTATATTTTATGTATGGGTAATTAAAATTATGGGATTAGACTTTGAAATTCACAGAGCACTTAAACAACACAGTGTAACTCCAAGTCTATCACACTTCTGTGAAATTAACCAGGTTTACACTGAGCACATGTGACAGATGTGACAGAATCTGGAGACGTCTTGGAGAACGTTCTGCTGCTTGAAACATCCTCCAGCATGACTGGTTTGGCAGTGGGTCAGTAATGGTGTGGGGAGGCATTTCTTTGGAGGGCCGCAGGAGAACATCCACCACCTCATCAGGGCCATGCCCAGGCATTGTAGGGAGGTCATACAGGCACGTGGAGGCCACACGCACTACTGAGCATCATTTCCATGTCTTGAAGAATTTCCACTGAAGTTGGATCAGCCTGTAATCTGATTTCTACTTTGATTTTGAGTATCATTCCAAATCCAAACCTCCAAGGGATATTAATTTTGATTTACATTGATCATTTTTATGTTTTATTGTTCTCAACACATTCCACTATGAAATGAATAAAGATTGCAACTGGAATATTTCATTCAGTGATATCTAGGATTTGGTATTTTAGTGTTCCCTTTATTTTTTGATCAGTGTATATTTTTGCTCGAATAATTGATTAATAATGAATCCATCATTGTATCAATCCTTATTTCATGTATTTTTTTATTGGCTCCATTCTCACATTTGCACACTTTTTTCTATTGTTTTTATGCCTGCTTCTTTTTAAAAACTGTATTTTTGTTATTTTTTTATATTCGTCATTGTGGCCAGGATTTGGGGGTTCCAGATGTTTACTGCTATTTTTTTATTTAAAGCAACATTTTTTGCAAATGTGTACTTCATTACAAGGAGTGAATTTATTTATGGAGCATGAGTCTCATTGCACTAAAAAAATATAAAAAAGGTTAAAGTAAAAAATGAACAGCATTTTTTATTTTGTGCAAAACTCACAAACCAGGTGTGTCATTTTGATGCATTTGGAGCAAAAAAGTTAACAGATACCACAATATAAAAAAAAAGTTACCGAAAGGGATTCTGTAAGCAGTTTTTTGCTATGCAATCTGAAGACAGCATGGTGTAGGGGTTAAAACAATGATTTCAGCAATGCCTCTCTCATCAAGCAAAGTGGATTTATTTGCTTGCAATGATTGTTTTAGCACCAGTAGCTTATCATTGCTGGGTCACAGCAGCTGTGCATGCTAGTCAGACACCCCCCCTCCTGTGATAGGCATACAGAACTTGGTGTAGGCGAGGTTCGCTGTGGTGTGGGTGAGGTTAGCTTCCTCAGCTCTGCTGCATTGCTAAATCTATAAACTCTGATTCCGTCAGAATGGCTGCACCCAATAATCTAAGTGATACATTGTTAGGCTATGTGCCCACGTTGCAGAATTGCCACGGAAATTTCCATGGGAATTCCGCAACTCCCTGCCGCGGGAAATACGCTAGAATTCCGCATGCGTAATTCCCGTGAAAAACTAGCATTTTGCAAGCGTAATTAGCTTGCAGAATGCTAGCGTTTTCCAAGCGATCTGTAGCATCACTTGGAAAACTGATTGACAGGTTGGTTACACTCGTCAAACATAGTGTTTGACAAGTGTGACCAACTTTTTACTATGAGGCTGCCTATGCAGCATCAGTAGTAAAAAGATATAAGGATAAAAATAATTAAAAAAAATAAAAAATTATATTCTCACCTTCCAAGTCCCGTTCTCAGCGATGCCTTTCGACAATGACCCCAGATAACATAGCATCTCGCGAGACCGCTACGTCATCAAAGGTCATTGTCGCAAGGCATCGCTGGGAACGGGACTTGGCGGGAGCATCGCTGAGGCCTGGGTACGCTGCGTGGGACGCTGAAGGTGAGAAAAACACCATTTTTTATTTTAATTCTTTTTTTTAACAGGGATATGGTACCCAGGGCATGGAGGAGAATCTCCTCTCCTCCAGACCCTGGGTACCATCTGCACATTTTCCGCTTACTTTGCACATGGTGGGCATAGCCACATGCGGAAAGTAAGCGGAACAATGCATCCGTATGTGTGCGGAATTCCCACGATTCCGCACAAAGAATGAGCACGCTGCATTTTTGTCCGTGATGTGATTTTACCGTGGAAAAATCCGCAGCATTAGCACAGCATGTGCGGAATGCCATTGAATACAATGGGTTGCTTATTTTATGTGTTTTCGCGGCAAAAAAACGCGTCAAAAACGTATAAAATCCGAGTGAATTCCGTACATGTGCACATAGCCTTAGATTCAGCTTCTCTTTTCCTACATCACGTTGCTCTCAGATGAGGTAACAAAAACTTGTGGACAGATTCCCTTTAAAGAAAAATGCAACTGATGAATCAGAATCCATATATTTTGTTAGCTTTGTTTGCTGACACTTTTTCCACATAAAAGCTTAAAATAATGGTTCAAATGAATAGATCAATGTTGGAAATCCGATTTAAAGGGGTACTCCGATCTCCAAGATCTTGACCCAACATCTAGTAGGTATAATAATAATATTAGCAAATACCTTCAATTAGAAATGTTAGCAAACAAAAACCAACGGACAGTATACATATTATAGAAAGTGGCCCTGACCCAAAAGGACCACCTCTTCGCATGCACTAGCCATGGAATTACTCTCAGAATACCATATACACAAAAGAAAATTAGAGTAAAAAAGATCCACGAAAGAAATAATAAAATAGAGTACTTTTATTAATCTCATAAATATGAGTCACCAATACATATTATTAAGAACAAGGTTACAATGATACAAAGTTCCTTTAGAGGAGGGATACAGGTGCAGAAAAAACACATGCAGTAGCACAATACAACCCGGCAAGGATACAATAAAGTGACAGTGCTTCAATTTATATCAAAATAGATAAAAACGCCTAGTGTGTGGCCATATCAAAGAAAGTACCTAAACCAGCTTAGTAGCACACATGTGAATAGAAAAAACAACCACAACACAGGTCATGATAATTAAATAATCTTACCCATGGCTGTCGTGTGCACCGCACATGTAGCCCCTACGCGCGTTTCGCACCTGTATCCCTCCTCTAACGGAACTTTGTATCATTGTGACCTTGTTCTTAATAATATGTATTGGTGACTCATATTTATGAGATTAATAAATGTACTCTATTTTTATTATTTCTTTCGTGGATCTTTTTTACTCTAATTTTCTTTTGTGTATATGCAATTAGAAATGTTGTATAGCTTTTCTGATTCGCTATATATCTAATTCCTCATGTGCAAGCACTGGCAACTAGCTTTCACTATATCAACTATATCAGTAGCCATAACCATGGATCCCTAAGGTCCTGCAATGCCTGCACATGGTGTAAGCGACATAGCGAATCAGAAACACTATACAACATTCCTAATTGGAGGTATTTGCTATTATTATTATTTCACCTACTACATATTGGGATAGGATCTCGGATATGGGAATAACCCTTTTAAAAATTTTACTGTTTGTTATTTACTAACCAAGGCTATGATCTCACTAACGTTCTGGCTTCCATCCATAACACAAAAGATATGACAATGGGCCAGATCTGTAATATAACGGAATCAAACAGCAACCCACATATTACACTAGTTCATGACATGGTCTGGCAAAATGATCGTGCATTTTCTAAAAGTGTCTAGTATGGTGCAAAACGTGTACAATATACTTGTATAACTCAATACCTTACACATAGTTAAAATATACATATGGGGGTGCGAGTTGCAGATAAAAAACAGCACAAGCCACACAACAGGCAACAGCTGCAATCACTAGCTACTAACTCGCAGTTCTATCTAGTCCATCAAAATAAAATTGTATATGGTAAATCAGCTAATTATTTTTACTGACAGATATGACAATTCATGCACACAATTATAGATTACACTGAGCAGCTTAATCACATACAGTTTAAGTGCCTGTGACAAAAGCTTTATCAGGAGTTTATGAAAAAGCTTTTGGGAAGGTGAAACGTGCAGTTAGGGTACGTGCACACGCTGCGGATTGATTCTGCAGATTAGCCTGCGGTTTTGCCCTGCGGTTTATCACCTTTAGGGTGTGTGCACACGCTGCGGATTTTGCTGCGGTTCCGCAGCGGTTTTTGCCAGTACCATGATTCCCTATGGGAATCAAAAACCGCAATGCAGACGGTGCGGAATTTTCCGCGCGGATTATCTGCGGTTTTCAATCCGCAGAAAGAATTGACATGTCAATTCTTTCTGCGGATTCCCCTGCGGTTTGCCATCTCCTCCATTGAGGAGATGAAAAACCGCAGGGCAAAACAGCAGAGCAATCCGCAGGTAAAACCGCAGGTCTTTTGACCTGCGGTTTCACCTGCGGATTTTACAAAATCCGCGCGGATGAATCCGCACCTAATCCGCAGCGTGGGCACACAGCCTTACAATGGAGGAGATGGTAAACTGCAGCGGAATCTGCAGAAAGAATTGACATGTCAATTCTTTCTGCAGATTAGAAATCGCAACAAATCCACGCGGAAAAATCCGCACCGTCTGCACTGCGGTTTCTATTTCCCATAGGATATCATGGTACTGTACTCCGCAGCAGAAACTGCTGCGGATCCGCAGGGCCAAAACCGCTGCGGATCCGCAGCAGAATCCGCAGCGTGTGCACACACCCTAAGGAGTCTGTACTTTAAGTGTTTACTTTCTCCATCATGTCGAAAGGAATATGCGATGATTTGGAACTGTACTGCTGCACAGGTTACGCATGTAGTGATACACGGGTGGGTATCATCGGCCTCAGCACTTGTCACTTATCCATCGCTGCGGAATGTGTTAGTGCTATATAAATAAAGATTATTATTATTGTTATCCATGATGTATCTTAGGATATTGTAGGCTATCTTAGAAAGTTGTATTTGATGCAGCTGCTCCATGTTATCTACATGTCTGGTGTAGAATATTGTCTTGGCGTGTACCAGTAAATATAA
Source organism: Dendrobates tinctorius (assembly GCF_039654945.1). NCBI lineage: Eukaryota > Metazoa > Chordata > Amphibia > Anura > Dendrobatidae > Dendrobates > Dendrobates tinctorius. The sequence continues at coordinate 55,952,153 of NW_027361697.1, forward strand.
TTACAAATGTATATTATTATTACGGTATTTATTATTATAGCGCCATTTATTCTATGGCACTTTGCATGTGAGGAGGGGTATACGTAATACATACAAGTAAAGTAATCTTAAACAATACAAGTCACGACTGGTACAGGATGAGAGAGGACCCTGCCTGCGAGGGCTCACAGTCTACAAGATATACAGTCATGGCCAAAAGTATTCACACCCCTGCAATTCTGTCAGATAATACTCAGTTTCTTCCTGAAAATGATTGCAAACACAAATTCTTTGGTATTATTATCTTCATTTAATTTGTCTTAAATGAAAAAACACAAAAAGAATTGTCCTAAAGCCAAATTGGATATAATTCCACACCAAACATAACAAAGAGGGTGGACAAAAGTATTGGCACTGTTCGAAAAATCATGTGATGCTTCTCTAATTTGTGTAATTAACAGCACCTATAACTTACCTGTGGCACCTAACAGGTGTTGGCAATAACTAAATCACACTTGCAGCCAGTTGACATGGATTAAAGTTGACTCAACCTCTGTCCTGTGTCCTTGTGTGTACCACATTGAGCATGGAGAAAAGAAAGAAGACCAAAGAACTGTCTGAGGACTTGAGAAACCAAATTGTGAGGAAGCATGAGCAATATCAAGGCTACAAGTCCATCTCCAAAGACCTGAATGTTCCTGTGTCTACCGTGCGCAGTGTCATCAAGAAGTTTAAAGCCCATGGCACTGTGGCTAACCTCTCTAGATGTGGCCAGAAAAGAAAAATTGACAAGAGATTTCAATGCAAGATTGTGCGGATGTTGGATAAAGAACCTCCACTAACATCCAAACAAGGTCAAGCTGCCCTGCAGTCCGAGGGTACAACGGTGTCAACCCATACTATTCGTCGGCATCTGAATGAAAAGGGACTGTATGGTAGGAGACCCAGGAAGACTCCACTTCTTACCCCGAGACATAAAAAAGCCAGGCTGGAGTTTGCCAAAACTTACCTGAAAAAGCCTAAAACATTTTGGAAGAATGTTCTCTGGTCAGATGAGACAAAAGTAGAGCTTTTAGGGCAAAAGCATCAACATAGAGTTTACAGGAGAAAAAAGAGGCATTCAAAGAAAAGTACACGGTCCCTACAGTCAAACATGGCGGAGGTTCCCTGATGTTTTGGGGTTGCTTTGCTGCCTCTGGCACTGGACTGCTTGACCGTGTGCATGGCATTATGAAGTCAGAAGACTACCAACAAATTTTGCAGCATAATTTAGGGCCTAGTGTGAGAAAGCTGGGTCTACCTCAGAGGTCATGGGTCTTCCAGCAGGACAATAACCCAAAACACACTTCAAAAAGCACTAGAAAATGGTTTGAGAGAAAGCACTGGAGACTTCTAAGGTGGCCAGCAATGAGTCCAGACCTGAATCCCATAGAACACCTGTGGAGAGATCTAAAAATGGCAGTTTGAAGAAGGCTCCCTTCAAATATCAGGGACCTGGAGTAGTTTGCCAAAGAAGAATGGTCTAAAATTCCAGCAGAGCATTGTAAGAAACTCATTGATGGTTACCGGAAGTGGTTGGTCGCAGTTATTTTGGCTAAAGGTTGTGCAACCAAGTATTAGGCTGAGGGTGCCAATACTTTTGTCCGGCCCATTTTTGGAGTTTTGTGTGAAATGATCAATGTTTTGCTTTTTGCTTCATTCTCTTTTGTGTTTTTTTATTTAAGACAAATTAAATGAAGATAATAATACCAAAGAATTTGTGTTTGCAATCATTTTCAGGAAGAAACTGAATATTATCTGACAGAATTGCAGGGGTGTCAATACTTTTGGCCATGACTGTATGTATATAGTAAATTACTTAGATTGACTAAATGTAACTATATGTTAAGTAGATAGTGTTTAGGGTTTTCTTCCCTGTTTTTGTGATTGTCTTCCTATTAATTACTTAAAGGGGTTGTCCAGCCCAGTTTAATGAATTCAAGACCCCATGTATAATAAATGCAATGTAGGCTCACCTCCTGCAGCAGCACCGCTGTTCCGGGAGAGTGGCGTGACTTGTATCACGTGCAGGCTGTGAGCCATCAGCAGCTGCTCTTTGAATGCATCTCATTAATATGCCGTTATGCGGCCGCTCATTAGCTGAAGCCAGCACGTGACACAAGTCATGTCACTCTCCATGAACAGCGGCGCAGTCACCACTGGAATGGGGTTGCGGCAGCAGATGAGTACCGATTGCTATTATTTTAATAGCTTCCTAAAATGAATAAGCTGGGGTTGTCCAGTAGCGGACAAACTCTAACTATAAGATGTATATTTTTTACACTGTATACTAAAATATATATATTTTCTAATTACAACGCCATTAGTTCCTATACTGGGTCTCTGAGGGATAGATTTCAGAATATTTTTATTATATAAGGCAAAAATGTCTAAGCTGGGAAATACCCCTTTCAATTTTTGATGCCTAAATCCCATGTGAACAGAACCCAAGGCCTACGAATTGGTAAAGGATCCAGGCGTAACAACCACTATATTAAAAACATATATAAAATATTGAAAGAGAAGCAGATGTGATAAAACGGAAAAAACTACAAAATAATGCCTCTTATTTCCCCCAACCAGCAATCCAATGCAGATGCCCCACAGGTCTTCTCAGCCTCTACAAGGGGTCCGCACATGACTCTTGTAGCTATTTGCAAGCCTCATTGGCCATGTGCCATAAGACTGGCTTCACCACTACATGACGGAAGCCATGACTACATGTGATTTCTGAGGCTACTGATTAGCTGCAGTGGTCACATGCCAGCCACTTGTCTACAAAGATTGGGCGGGCCATTACAGCTTCTGCATTATATCTCCGGGGAAGAAGAAGAGGCAAAGTATAGTTAATTTTGCTATATTGTCACATCTGCTGATGCTTTTATTTATTTTATAAACTTGAAAGATCGCCTTAAGGCGCCTTCATTTCTAGAATCACACAGGCCCATACGATAAGTCACTTTAATTAGAGAACATCTATTCATGAACTTTGAATGAAACATATACAATGCACACATTCTCGGTGTTTACGGCCAGCGTCAGCCCTGATGGCTGATAATGCATACACACTGACACATTGTATACCGCAGCCATCCCTTCATCTGCTGCACAGACATTCTTCATCCTCACATGGGGCTGTACCTAAGTTATCATCCAGTGGGGGGAGAAGAAGCATCCAGGGACAAAAACTGAGCGGAGCCTTTGTGTCATTAATACAATACTATTTGTAGAAACATACGGACACTGTGTGTTTTCTGGTGAGAGGTGTAATTACATTGGGAGCTGTTGTATATTCTCTTGTCAAGCTGCATTCTGATCTCTTTTTAGTGCCACAGATGAGCCAGCATTTCCCTACTGTAGCCATGATCTAACAAATCTGAGGTGCAAAATCACAGCGGCAAACAAAACTGATGTGCGACTAAAAAACAAGCCTGCTTGGCTGGAATGAATGATCCTTCTCTGTATTTTAGCAATTAATAATAGCATTATTTCAAAAGTGTTCATGCAATTTATAGTACAGGTACTAACCTACTGTACATAGAAGAGGAACTTTACCCCAGACAACAGCTCTCAATTACAATCACTGCGGTAATAAACACAGTGCAAGTACAAGTATGAGACACAGTGATGTCACCGGACAAGTATGAGACACCGTGATGTCACCAGACAAGTATGAGACACAGTGATGTCACCGGACAGGTATGAGACACAGTGATGTCACCATACAGGTATGAGACACAGTGATGTCACCGGACAGGTATGAGAGACAGTGATGTCACCGGACAGGTATGAGACACCGTGATGTCACCATACAGGTATGAGACACAGTGATGTCACCATACAGGTATGAGACACAGTGATGTCACTGGACAGGTATGACACACAGTGATGTCACCATACAGATATGAGACACAGTGATGTCACCATACAGGTATGAGACACAGTGATGTCACTAGACAGGTAGGAGACACAGTGATGTCACCGGACAGGTATGACACACAGTGATGTCACCATACAGGTATGAGACACAGTGATGTCACCATACAGGTATGAGACACAGTGATGTCACCATACAGGTAGGAGACACAGTGATGTCACCGAACAGGTATAAGAGACAGTGATGTCACCAGACAGGTATAAGACACAGTGATGTCACCGGACAGGTATGACACACAGTGATGTCACCATACAGGTATGATACACAATGATGTCACCATACAGGTATGAGACACAGTGATGTCACCAGACAGGTAGGAGACACAGTGATGTCACCAGACAGGTAGGAGACACAGTGATGTCACCAGACAGGTAGGAGACACAGTGATGTCACCAGACAGGTAGGAGACACAGTGATGTCACCAGACAGGTAGGAGACACAGTGATGTCACCAGACAGGTAGGAGACACAGTGATGTCACCAGACAGGTAGGAGACACAGTGATGTCACCAGACAGGTATGAGACACAGTGATGTCACCAGACAGGTAGGAGACACAGTGATGTCACTGGACAGGTATGACACACAGTGATGTCACCATACAGGTATGAGACACAGTGATGTCACCATACAGGTATGAGACACAGTGATGTCACCATACAGGTATGAGACACAGTGATGTCACCATACAGGTAGGAGACACAGTGATGTCACCGGACAGGTATAAGAGACAGTGATGTCACCAGACAGGTATAAGACACAGTGATGTCACCGGACAGGTATGAGACACAGTGATGTCACCGGACAGGTATGAGACACAGTGATGTCACCGGACAGGTAGGAGACACAGTGATGTCACTGGACAGGTATGACACACAGTGATGTCACCATACAGGTAGGAGACAGTGATGTCACCGGACAGGTATGACACACAGTGATGTCACCGGACAGGTATGACACACAGTGATGTCACCATACAGGTATGAGACACAGTGATGTCACCATACAGGTATGAGACACAGTGATGTCACCATACAGGTAGGAGACACAGTGATGTCACCGGACAGGTATAAGAGACAGTGATGTCACCAGACAGGTATAAGACACAGTGATGTCACCGGACAGGTATGAGACACAGTGATGTCACCGTACAGGTATGAGACACAGTGATGTCACCGGACAGGTATGACACACAGTGATGTCACCATACAGGTATGATACACAATGATGTCACCATACAGGTATGAGACACAGTGATGGCACCAGACAGGTAGGAGACACAGTGATGTCACCAGACAGGTAGGAGACACAGTGATGTCACCAGACAGGTATAAGACACAGTGATGTCACCGGACAGGTATGAGACACAGTGATGTCACCGGACAGATATAAGAGGCAGTGATGTCACCAGACAGGTAGGAGACACAGTGATGTCACTGGACAGGTATAAGAGACAGTGATGTCACTGGACAGGTATGATACACAATGATGTCACCGGACAGGTATAAGAGACAGTGATGTCACCAGACAGGTAGGAGACACAGAGATGTCACTGGACAGGTATAAGAGACAGTGATGTCACCAGACAGCTATAAGACACAGTGATGTCACCGGACAGGTATAAGAGACAGTGATATCACCAGACAGGTATAAGACACAGTGATGTCACCGGACAGGTATGAGACACAGTGATGTCACCGGACAGGTATGAGACACAGTGATGTCACCATACAGGTATGATACACAATGATGTCACCATACAGGTATGAGACACAGTGATGTCACCAGACAGGTAGGAGACACAGTGATGTCACCAGACAGGTATAAGACACAGTGATGTCACCGGACAGGTATGAGACACAGTGATGTCACCGGACAGGTATAAGAGACAGTGATGTCACCAAACAGGTAGGAGACACAGTGATGTCACTGGACAGGTATAAGAGACAGTGATGTCATTGGACAGGTATGATACACAATGATGTCACCGGACAGGTATAAGAGACAGTGATGTCACCAGACAGGTAGGAGACACAGAGATGTCACTGGACAGGTATAAGAGACAGTGATGTCACCAGACAGGTATAAGACACAGTGATGTCACCAGACAGGTATAAGAGACAGTGATGTCACCGGACAGGTATAAAAGGCAGTGATGTCACCAGACAGGTATGAGACACAGTGATGTCACTGGATAGGTATAAGAGACAGTGATGTCACCGGACAGGTATGAGACACAGTGATGTCACCGGACAGTAATAAAATACAGGAATACCACCATATAGGTATAAAACAAAGTGAAATCACAGATAAATTATAATAAACAGCAAAGTTACACCATAGATATAATAAACGCAGTGAATAAACTGTGATCTTTTTAGTACAGGTATTATAAATATAGTGATGCCACAGTACAGATATAGAGAATATGTGTAACACACGGATACACATAGTACAGGTATTATGAGTAAAGTGAAATCACAGTTACAGGGAAAAAAGCTGATATCTGTATGGGAATAAAAAATACACAGATAAAACTAATAAGTATTGGATCGTAATGAATAATGCACACAGCGATGTCACAGTACAGTTTCTACTGGGTCTTTACCAGCTGTAATATGGTTATTTTTGTGTCTCACAATTGGGCACAGTACATGCCATTTTTTTTTCTATAAACCCTCCATTGAAATGGCCAGGGGAGAGCCCAGCGCTGGCATCTATCCCGAACACATAGGACGAGATGAGAGTAAGACCAAACATATTTGTCTGTACCGTCTCTAATGGGAGCTGTACTCCTTCATCTGCACAATATTCTTTATTTCTACAGCCATAAGCCCCCTGGAGGGGATCAGATAGTTTCCAGTAAGGTGGAATATAAGACTGCACAGCACAAATCACCTGTCTGCGTCTACGTAGCAACTTCTGCTGCTGCTTCTCTCGGAGGGCAGTGTGCATGGGGAGGAGCGCAGAGTTGTGCGAAACATTCAGGTCCGTCAACCAATTTACCTCCACTATTTTGTACATACAAACATTTTTAAAAAGTACCTTCATTTATCTTTTATTTGTCCCCTGAACCCAGAAAAACATTAAAAATGAGTACAAAAGATATCAGGATGATAAACCAAATATTGGTCCAACCACAGAAAGGTCTGTGCAGCATGTTCTCTTCTGTCAGAGCTACGTCCCTGGTTGTGCCTCACAGTACGAGAAGCAATGATCTAAACAGCAGAAATGCTGGAGTAGTAAGCCAGGGGGATGTGGAGAAACTGACAGCTGCGTGAAAACTCTTCATGGTTACTATTAAATCTGGTTATACTAGAGAAATCAGCATTAAAGGGTTTGTACCAGGAGAACAAGTTATCCCCTTAATCCACAGGATAGATGACAACTTAATGATCCCTGGAGATCCATAAGTCGGGATCCCAACCAATCCTGGGAACAGGGCTCCACAACTCCCCATCTAAATGAAGTAGCAGTCGAGCGTGTGTGCACTACCGCTCTCCACGGCACTCGGGAATCTCTAACACTCCCGAAGACAATGAGTAGAGTGGTAGTGCGCATGATTAGCCGTCATTGCATTCAGATGGTGTACTGCTCAGCCCTGGTCTCAGGGTCAGTAGGTAGGCTCAACTAGCAAGTCATCAAATCCTTTAGGCAGGTGACAATTTGTTATCTTGATACAAAACATGAAGCATACAAGTAATCACCCCAAAAGGCCACATTTTGGTGGGCTTTGCAGAAATTGTTGCCCAACATTCTCTCTCCAAAACTGGGACTACTGGAAAGTATTCATGATACAATGGTTGAAAAGAAACTACAAAAATAGCAATCCTGACATAAATTAAAAGGATAACTACACATTCCTACACTCATGAAACCTTTATAGGAACCCAGAGATGATCAGGCTTCAATGGGAACCCTCACATTTATTTATGTAATTGGTTAGGTTAAACTACGAAAAAAAATCCACCTTTTATTGTTTTCCTATAATGAGTTGGGCTTACATGTCAGTTACATCTCTGGTGTTAGAAAATAACAGCCAATGTAGAAACCATCCTGTAATAGTGAATATGAGGCCTATAGAACACATACAAACACGACAGCAGTTTCCTTACAACTACCTGCTGGTTACAGAAACACTCACCACATCACTCGGTAGAGCGGATAGGTCATTAAAAGGAGTTTCCAATGAATTTGTGTCCACATTTAGTAATACCACATCATCCAGAGATCTGCTTCTCACCCTCTGAAAAATACATTAAAAGTATAGGATGAAAAAATGATAATAAAATATTAGGGCGAGACCACATGGTGTAGCCGGCTGCGTGACTATCACTCCACCCAGCTTAGGCCACACAGCCAGAAGCTCCATGTGGTCTCGCCCTTAAAGCAATTTTTTAACTAAGATTTGGATATATCAATATTCTTAATTACAAATTTAGTTTTAGAAATCAGAAATAATGAACAGTATACTGGGACTGGTTTCTTTTTCAATATCAAAGCCTCTAAGGCTAGGTTCACATTACGTTAAGCAGCCCATTCAACACATAGCATTGACGGGCTGCGTTAACGGTATAGCATAACGTGATCGCGTTATGCTATACCTGCTAGCGCAGATGAATCATCTGTGCTAGCACAGATGATTCATCTGCGCTAGCGGTGACGGAGCCTCAGACGCTGCAGCCCGTGTCCGAGGCTCCGTCAGTGAATGATAGCACATCGCAAACGCGTGCCGCTTTACAGCATGCGTTGCGATGCGCCCGACAATGAGGCTGAATGGCAGCGTTAACAGACTTCGTTACACCGCATTATACTTCGGTGTAACGCAGTCTGTCTAACGGACTGCCTAAACATAATGTGAACCCGGCCTAAGCATATTTCTATGAGCACATATCCAAACTACAATATACAGTTAGGTCCATATATATTTGGACAGAGACAACATTTTTGTAATTTTGGTTCTAGACATTACCACAATGAATTTTAAACAAAACAATTCAGATGCAGTTAAAGTTCAGACTTTCAGCTTTCATTCGAGGGTATCCACATTAACATTGGATGAAGGGTTTAGGAGTTTCAGCTCCTTAACATGTGCCACCCTGCTTTTAAAGGGACCAAAAGTAATTGGACAATTGACTCCAAGGCTATTTCATGGACAGGTGTGGGCAATCCCTTCGTTATGTCATTCTCAATTAAGCAGATAAAAGGCCTGGAGTTGATTTGAGGTGTGGTGCTTGCATTTGGAAGGTTTTGCTGTGAAGGAAACATGCGGTCAAAGGAGCTCTCCATGCAGGTGAAACAAGCCATCCTTAAGCTGCCAAAACAGAAACCATGGATTTTTGTGAGTACTCACCGTAAAATCCTTTTCTCCGAGACGCTCATTGGGGGACACAGGTACTGTGGTGTATGCTACTGCCATCTGGAGGCTGACACTAGGCAATACAACACAAGGTTAGCTCCTCCCCCGCCGCATACACCCTCGCCCTGATTGCGGGCAAAAACCAGTTTAGTGCAAAAGCAGTAGGAGAGCAATAACCTTTAGCCTTAATGCAGTAAACAATATGTCTGGCAAAGGACCACCCTGACATTCATCACAACATACACATTAATCAAATAAACAAGAGCCAACAGGCTAACAGGGTGGGTGCTGTGTCCCCCAATGAGCGTCTCGGAGAAAAGGATTTTACGGTGAGTACTCACAAAAATCCATGTTTCTCCTTCGTCTCATTGGGGAACATAGGTACTGTGGGACGTCCTAAAGCAGTCCCTGGGTGGGAGATTGACTCACCTATCCAAGCTCCATGCATCCCTTGTTTAAAAGTGCGTTACCGCTGCTTGGAGAATCCTTCTACCCAGGCTCGCATCCACCGAAGCCTGAGTATGGACAATGTAATATTTAGTAAACGTGTACAGGCTGGACCAGGTTGCTGCTTTGCATACCTGCTCCGCCGAAGCCTGATGTCGAAGCGCCCAGGAGGCGTCCACTGCCTGAGTAAAATGCGCTTTGATCCCTGATGGAACCAGCGCCCCTCTGATGCGATAGGCCTCTTGAATAGTTAAATGGATCCCTCTGGCTATGGTCGATCTTTGAGGAAGCGAGTCCCTTCCTGGGCCCTTCAGGGAGCACGAACGGCGCATCCATCTGGCGCAAGGGTGCTGTCCTTCACACGTACCTCCGGAGAGCTCTTACCAGGTCTAACGTGTGCAGAGCTTCTTCTACGCGATGCACTGATACCGGACAGGACGAGCGCATGACAATATCCTCCGTGATGTGGAATGAGGACACCTCATTGGAAGAAAAAGGGGGGAGCTGACCTAAGTACCACCTTATCTTGCGGAAAGCGAGGAACGGAGTTCTGCACGGCAGCGCCGCCAACTCCGAGAATCGCCTAACTGAGGTGACGGCTATCAAAAATACCCCCTTCCACGAACGAAATGGTAAAGGAAAGACCTGTAGCGGCTCAAAGGGAGCTTCCTGCAGAACACTCAGGACTAGGATAAGGTCCCTGGTGCCCATTGGCGCCTTATAGGGAGTTACTAGATGAGAGACTCACTGGATGAAAGCCTTTACCTGCATATTAGTAGCCATTCTACACTGGGATAGGAAGGACAATCCCGATATCCGACTTCTAAGAGAGCTCGGGCTAATCCTGCATCTAGGCCCGACTGGAGAGAGGCCAAGATGTCGGGAATAGAGAATGTCCGGGGCGAAAGACCGTGCTCTCGACCCTAAGTAAAGAACAACTTTCCGGAGTAACGACAGACTCTCGCCGAGGTATGCTTCCTGGCGCTAACCATTGTAGCGTCCACCTTGTGGTGAAAACCCCGCTTGAGCTAGAATCCAAGATTCAACGGCCATGCCATGTAACCCAGGGCCCCCGAGCTCGGGTGGCAGATCGGTCCTTGGGACAGCCGATCCGCACGCCGCGGCAATCGCCACTGGATGTCGGTGATCCGCTGTATCGGATCTGCATAGCATGCCCGTCAGGGCCCTTCTGGTGCCAGCAGCTCTACTGGTACCCCTTCTACCTTGATCTTTCTGATAACTCCTGTAAGCGATGGCAACGGAGGAAACAGGCATGGAAAGGCGAAACTGGTCCCCTGGTAGAATCAACGCCTCCACCCTGAACACTCGTGGGATCCGTGCCCGAGCAACGAACACTGGCACCTTGGCGTTCATTTTGGACGCCATTAGATCTACATCTGGTGTCCCCCCATCCTTGCAAATATGCTGAACAACCTCGGGGTGCCGGGACCCCTCCCCAGCCACGACCTCCTGTCGGCTGAGGAAGTAGACTGCCCAATTCTCTACTCCTGGGATGTGGCCCGCCGAAAATACCGCTGGATGTTCTCGGCTCACTGCCGGACGTGTCCCGTCTCACGCATGGTTGTCTTGCTGCGCATGCCCCCTTGATGATTTACGTAAGCCACTGCCGTGGCATTGACTGACTGAATCCGAACGGGTGGTTCGGCTAGGAAGTGCCAAAAATACTGCAGTGTCCGCCGGACTATACGTATCTCCAACAAGTTGACCTGGAGGCGTGCCTCCTGTCGCGACCATTGGCCCTGAGTTGTGTGGTGATGAAACACTGCTCCCCAGGCCCAGGAGGCTGGCATCTGTCGTGACCACTAGCCAGTGTTCTGGGGGAAAAGGTTTACCCTAAAGAAGCGAAGATCTGACCGTCCACCACTCCAGTGACTATCTGATCTGAGAGGATAGCTGGCACCGCTGATCGAGGGCAAATGGATTCTTATCCCAATCTAACAAGAGAGCCTGCTGTAGCGGGTGAAGAAGGAAACTGGGCAAACAGAATTGCCTCCCTTGCTGCCACCATCTTCCCCAGCATCCTCACCCCGCAACGAATGGAGCGAGGAACTGGCTGCTGGAGCTTCCGGACTCCCTGCTGGAGCGGTACGGCTCTGTCTTGAGGGAGACTCACCAACCCTCGTGAGGTATCGAAGATCATTCCTAGGAAGAAAATCCTGTGGGTTGGGACAAGGGATGACCTTTCCCTGTTGACCAACCATCCTAAGCGGAATAGCGTATCTTAGCGTAATGCTGACATTCTCCTTGCATGCTCAAAAAGAGGGCCCCTTCACCAAGAGGTCATCTAAGTATGCAAGACGACTATGCCCCGAGAGTGTAAGACGGCCCTCACGCCTACCCTTAGATTTGTGAACCCTCCGGGGTGGTGGCTAGCCCGAAGGGCAGCGCCGCAAACTAAAAAATGTTGGCCATTGATGGCGCCCCGAAGAACCTTTTGATGCAGAGGAGCAAAAGAAAAAATGCAGGTAGGCATCCTAAAAACCGACTTAGGCTGTGTATTCTCTCTGCACCATGCCCGATATAACCGAACGAAGCTATTCCATCCTGAAATGTGTGATCCTGATGAACTTGTTCAGCAGCCTCAGGTTCAAAATCGTCCTGACTGTCCCTTCCCTTTCGGGGACTGTGAAGAGATTGGAATAAAACTTCTGAGCCCTCTCGAGCTCTGGTATGGAATAATGACCTGTCGTCCTGGAGTGACCTGACGGCCCCCCGCAACGTCCCTGCCCTGGACTGTACCTTGGGAAGTCGGGCCGACAAAAAACCGTCTTGGGGGTTCCTCAAACTGTAAGTCGTACCCGTAGACACCAGTTTCGTCCCCCATAAGTCGTGTGCTAACTCGACCAAGAATAACGAAATAAGAGCAGGCGCCCGCCTGCCCTGTTGATGTCGCCCATAATGCTCCCCGAGTCATTTTGCTGGGGGTTCCTGGCACCTCTCGACCTGGCGGGCGTGGAACCCTCCACTGGATTAGGTCTACATGAGACCTGTCGCTCCCTGTTCTGGCTGGGGCGACTTGGACCGGCCGAACTGGCTGCCGCCGTCCCCCGGAGTTGCAAAAGACCCGAAACTATGTCGGAAACTAGGAAAAAAGGTTGCCTGATCTCCTGCTGTGGAAGGAAGCTGCTCTTTCCTCCTGCCACGTCAGAAATGCGCTGATCCAAATCTTTCCCCGAACAGGCCCTTGATATGGTACGGAAGTCAGAGACCTCTTGGAAATAGAATCCTCTCGCCAAGCCCTTAACAAAAGGGGCTCTCCTAATGGCTACCGCGTTAGCGGCTGCCGATGCTGCACAATTGGCTGCATCCAAGGAGGCATTGATCAAGTAGTCTCTGGCCATAGGAATCTGATTTGTGACCTCTAACACCTCCGCAGGCAGGTCTCTATCTCGCAAAGCCTTATTCACTGACTCAGCCCATGACACCATGGCCTTGGCTCTCCCTGTTGCGCAAAGGAGGTGGCGAGCGCTGAAGCTGACGCTTCAAACACACTAATCGAGCCAAGCTCTCAATGAGCCTATCAGAGGGATTCTTAATGGACTTCAAGGCCAGACGAGATACTGGTGGATCCACCACTGGTGATTCCGTCGATCTCCTTTTTTTTTTTTTTTTTTCCCTACAGAGTTCAGGGGCAAATGGCTCCATAGTCTCCTGACCCGAAAAGCGCCTATCTTGGCGTTCTCTGTGGTGCTGCCCAATGCCTTCAAACTCTGGGTGAGTGCCAAAGACTCCGTGCGGACGCCTGGCATGTCTAAAGGCTACTTTATGGCTCAAGGCCAGGGTAACTTCATTCTCTACCCCCAAGGTTTGCTTGACAGCTCCAATGAGGCTGTCTATTGCTACTGACAGCCCCGGATATCCAGGTCCGGCGGAGCGTCTGAGTCCCAATCCACACTCTGCCTGCTCCCGACCTCCGCAGGTAGGTAACCTAGGTGACAGAGAGCGTAATGCTGAACTCCCAGATGCCGAGGCACCGGGCAACCCGGAAAGACCCCGTGTAGGTGCGTTCTTTTGGCATCTGTCTGGCATGAGAGCGGCCCCTGCAGGCCGAGGGTTCTCGTGAGATGGAGGACCCTTCTCCGGGCATGAAGAGAGTCGATCGCCTTTGTAAGCGACGCCATAGTAATAGTCTTCCGGAGGATTTGGCTCTCTGGACTCAGCTACCGGAGGGGGGCTCCTGGGCACGTTTGGTCTTAGGTCTCCCAATTGGATCCCGGCCCTGGCTCAGGCTCTACAGGAGATGCATGCAGCGTACGCTTTACCCTCCCTGGCCATATTGCATGAGCAAGGCGTTTTTCTCCTTCTCTCTTTTTTCCCAGAGAGGGAACGGAGGGGGGGGGGGCAGGAGGGCACACCCCCTGCGTGTCCAGCGTGCACCTGCAGCTCAGCTGCGCCTTACCCGCTTCTGCGTCCTCCACGCCACCGCTCCTGCGCACCTCTCTGGGGCAGGCCAACCACCCTACCTCCCGCGGCCTATCCCACCCCGAAGCCGGGGCCTCAATTAATTCGGCGCCTGCTCGGCTTCAAGGGGCGGGCCGCCGGAAGTGACATCCCGACAGAGGCGGGACTTCCGCCGCGGCCTAGGTCTGACCAAAGCCGCGGGCTCAATTTTACAGCATCCGCCCACGGGATGTGGCCGAGGACGCCGCAGCGGCGCAGCCGTAAACGCCGCAGCAGCGCGGCTGCCGGAGGCGCCAGGCTCCGCAACAGGAGTGGTCGGAGGCGGCGGCGGAGGTGGTGGCGACGGGCGCCAGCTTACCTGCAGGAGGAAGCACCAGGAAGGATTTGCTGTACGCTCCTAGCACACCGCTGGTGTGTCCGCATCTCTCTGCCCAGGAGCCCCACACACACGGCCGGTGATTTGCGATCTCTGACGACTCCACCAGGTATACCGGGGAGGCGAGGGGTGGTGGGGGATCCAGGACGGTGCAGGCACCCTAACTCCGTCCAGCTTCAGCCGAGGAGAGGGACCGTCCGCTGCCTTGCAGCACCTCCGTCTAGCGTTGGTGGAGCAGTGGGGGCCGCACAGACTAGTCTTGTGCCTCTGTGCAAGCCCATGGTTTCAATACCTAGGGGTGGACAGGGCTAAGTCTGGCATCGTGTCCCACGTCGCGGGAGAGGACACGTGGAGGCGACACTCTCACGTGGTCGCCCGTTGATGGTTTGGGGAAATCGGATCCTTTCAATAGGATGCGTTGCCCCTGTCTCATCTTCATAAAATAACAAACAAAAATAGAAGTCTGGGGAAAAGTCCCAGATATGTCCCTCGGTGCGGGAAAGTATACGCGGAGACGATACTCAACGCGTGCTCGCCCGTTGATGGTTTGGGGAGATCGGACCCTTTCCATAGGATCCGTCGCCCCTGTCTCATCTTCATAGTAAACTAGAAAAAAATAGTCTGGAGAGATCCAGACTGTGTGTGCCTCCATAAGACACTAAGCAAAAAACTGGTTTCCGCCCGCAATCAGGGCGAGGGTGTATGCGGCGGGGGAGGAGCTAACCTTGTGTTGTATTGCCTAGTGGCAGCCTCCAGATGGCAGTAGCATACACCACAGTACCTGTGTCCCCCAATGAGACGAAGGAGAAAAACTTATCCAAGAAATTGCTACAACATTAGGAGTGGCAAATCTACAGTTTGGTACATCGTGAGAAAGAAAGAAAGCACTGGTGAACTCATCAATGCAAAAAGACCTCGGTGCCCACGGAAGACAACAGTGGTGGATGATCGCAGAATAATCTCCATGGTGAAGAGAAACCCCTTCACAACAGCCAACCAAGTGAACAACACTCTCCAGGAGGTAGGCGTATCAATATCCAAATCTACCATAAAGAGAAGACTGCATGAAAGTAAATACAGAGGGTTCACTGCACGGTGCAAGCAACTCATAAGCATCAAGAATCAAAAGGATAGACTGGACTTTGCTAAAAAAACATCTAAAAAAGCCAGCACAGTTCTGGAAGAACATTCTTTGGACAGATGAAACCATGAAACCAAGATCATCCTGTACCAGAATGATGGAAAGAGAAAAGTATGGCGAAGGCGTGGTACAGCTCATGATCCAAAGCATACCACTTCATCTGTAAAACACGGCGGAGGCAGTGTGATGGCTTGGGCATGCATGGCTGCCAGTGGCACTGGGTCACTAGTGTTTATTGATGATGTGACACAGGACAGAAGCAGCTGAATGAATTCTGAAGTATTCAGAGCCATACTGTGTGCTCAGATCCAGCCAAATGCAGCCAAACTGATTGGTCGTCGTTTCATACTACAGATGGACAATGACCCAAAACATAAAGCCAAAGCAACCCAGGAGTTTATTAAAGCAAAGAAGTGGAATATTCTTGAATGGCCAAGTCAGTCACCTGATCTCAACCCAATTGAGCATGCATTTCACTTGTTAAGGACTAAACTTAAGACAGAAAGGCCCACAAACAAACAGCAACTGAAAACCACCGCAGTGAAGGCCTGGCAGAGCATCAAAAAGGAGGAAACACAGCGTCTGGTGATGTCCATGAGTTCAAGACTTCAGGCAGTCATTGCCAATAAAGGGTTTTCAACCAAGTACTAGAAATGAACATTTTATTTACAATTATTTAATCTGTTCAATTACTTTTGGTCCCTTTAAAAACAGGGTGGCACATGTTAAGTAGCTGAAACTCCTAAACCCAATTTTAATGTGGATACCCTCAAATGAAAGCGGAAAGTCTGCATCTGAATTGTTTTGTTTAAAATTCATTGTGGTAATGTCTAGAACCAAAATTAGAAAAATGTTGTCTCTGTCTAAATATATATGGACCTAACTGTAACAGATATTAAGGAGCTTATGTTTAATAAATCAGACAAGACCTCAGTATAGAGCCAACGTCAAACATGGTCTTGTAGGAAAAGGATTTTTAGTTAGTAATCCTTTTGCATTAAGTATGTGGTCAACCATTTTCACTTCTATGTAATATATATATATAGCTGGTGAAAAGCTTCCATGCTGCATTGCCAAAACCAGCTACAATTTATATCGCTGGCAGAGGTGCCTAAAAATATAGCTCCTTTGTAGGACAGTATAAGTGGGAATGTACAAGATAACAGCAGTAAATAATACAAACTAAAAAATATTTTCTCATCATCTGATCCCATCGTTAATGGGGACCTAAAAATCATTTCTGTATGTAACAGGAGAAGTGCTGCCAAAAGTATGAAAATTCTGTGCTGACCGGACAATCATACTAATCATTTGTCCGGTACTTTTCCTAAGTAGCAGATATAATTAAATACGTGACATCCATAGGAAAGTTATATTTACAGGCACCTGATACAAACTAACTACTGAACTACTGGTTTAGATGATGCTGGGATTTCCTGCTCTGAGTATTTGGGCACAGGGCTGTTACACATCTGATGCCAAGAGCACAGGGATAAAGAAAGAAACAGACAGGTAAAAAGTTTTAGTCTATGTGCGCACGTTGAGTATTTGATTGCAGAAATTTCTGCAACGTTTCTGCATCTCTAGGAATTTGTTGGCCGCAAAAACGCAATGGAAAATATGGCCGTTTTAATGCATTTTTGTACAGCAATGAATACTTTTTGAAGCTAAATAAAGATATTTGAAACAAGAAAAAGAGAGATTTGTGATGTACTTTCCTTGTTCGACCCCTTCTTTTTCATGCTTATTTGCCCCGTCCCAGGCTAAAAATACCAGCCCTCAGCTGCCCCAGAAATGGCACTTCATATCTGAAGCGCCCATTCTGGCACTTAGCCTAGACTGATCCCAACTGCCCTGGTGCAGTCGCATTGGGGTGATGGGATTAGGGGTTGGTGTCAGCAGCTGTCGATGACACCAAGCCCTAGGTTTAGTAATGAAGAGGTGTCAGCCAGACACCCTGATTACTAAACCTGTAAAGAGTTAAATAAATACATCAAGAATGAAACATTTTATTTGATATAAAACAGACACATTCTTTAAATATGTAAATTAACTCAATATACTCATCCCATGTCCGAAGGTAATAAAGGGGTTAAAAGGATGTCCCGTATTGTCACCAGCCTATGTAGAAGAATTCACAGAATGAGCTTACATAGGCTGTAACCAAACAGCAAGGGTACATGCCCACGCTCAGGAAATAGCGGCGCTTTGGACGCAGTGTAGTTCAATCATGCTGTAAAATCCACATGTGTGATTTATTGCATCCAACACAATCTATTGTGGAAATTTCTGTTGTGTCTCCGCAACAGAAATTAATATGCTGCGGCTTGTAAACCTGCACCATGGTTGAGTTTACCCACCGTCAAATAGAAGCACAGTGGGCATGAGATTTCTATAAATCCCATCCACTGTGCTTGTATTGAAGAAAGCAGCGGTTTGGATGCAGAGCAGGAGAGCTGCGTTCAACTGCTGCTATTCCAGATTGTGGCCACATATGCCAACTGGCAGAACTCAGTGAACACCTTGATAACTGGTGGTGGTGACGAGCGTGGGGTTATTCCAGTTCATATTGGCGGGCTCCCACCCTGACATTTAGTTTTTTAGGTGTTAAAAAATGAAAAAATATGGTGTGGGCTCCTGCATAATTTTCATAACCAGCAGAGTGAAAGCCAACGGCTGAGAGCAGATGTTAATATTCTGGGAAGGAGCCAATAGCCAAAGGTTCCCAGGTTATTAATATCAGCTCACAGCTGTTTGCTTAACCTTTACTGGCTAGTTTACACGGGAAACTCACAAAAAAATGACGTAGGATCAACTAATAAATTCTAAAAGAAAAGGTGAGGCAGACAGCTGCGGGCTGATATTAATAATCTAGGAAAGATCCATGGTTATTAGCCCACTTGTAGGCTAAAAACATCAGCTCACAGCCACCCCAGAAATGGCGCATCCATAAGATGCGCCAAATCTGGCACTTAGCCTCGCTCTTGCCACTAGCCCTGGTGCGGTGGCAAGTGGGGTGATGGTACTGGGGTAGATGTCACCTTTTTATTGTCAGGTGACATCAAGCCAAGAGGTTACTAATGGAGAGGAGTCTATAAGACCTCAATAAAGTCCTTTATTTGAAATGACGACACAAACTCTTTTAATGAATCTACGTTTACCAAAAACATGTATACTCACCTCAACACCCATTCCACTGAAGCTAACGTCTCCTGTAATAGAATTAAAATAATAAACAACCATATTTCTCCCCTGACTGAAGTGAAGAGATAATCCATACTCTCTCTCCCACTACAATCATGATGACAGCTGGCTACATACTGACACAGGATGTAATCGCTCATGTAGAGTGTAGAACTGAGCTGCGTTGAAAAAGTTCACCGGAGTTCATCAACTGATGAACCCCAATGATCTAACTGACAGCACTGCTGTGTGAGAACTTTCTTAAGCAGCGGTGGTGCCGTGAGATCACTGGGGCTCATCAGCTGTTGAACTCCAGTTAACTTTCTCATTGCAGATCAGCGCTACACACTGCAGAAGTGTGTACACGCTCCTGTTAGTGTGTAGCTGGCTACCGGGTAGAGCAGTCGTATCAGCTGATGTGACTGCTCTACAAGTTATCCGAATCGTTGTGGGACAGTATGGATCAATGCGGATATGTGAGGGATACAGTGGTTTATTATTTTTCTTTTTCAGGTGACATGGGCATGGAAGATTAGGCGATAAGGTGAGTATATGGTCTTGTTTACTGTGTTTTTTATCTTTATTTCAATATGTATTTATTTAATTTTTTTTCACTTTACTTTGAGCACAGGTGCCGGCTGATGACTACACATCAGCGGCGCCTGCTCTCGCTGTTATCAACGACAGTAGGCGTAGGCTGATGAGAGTAGAAGTCTCCCATCAGCCGATGCCTATGTCCAGCAGTAAGCTTTTTAATGGAGGTCATGCTCATATCTGACAGAGTTAAACCGCAGCGCTCTGACAATCTTACCTCCGATCACCGCCACTGGTGTTGGGTGTTTCTTGCGCTGTCACACAGATGACAGAGTGGGAAACACCATAGGAAGTCCGTAAAAACACAAGCAAAAACTCAGAAAATTCCCAAACATTTTTATACCTGCATTTTTGCTGTGTATTTCACTGACTCAATTGAAGTCAATGGGTAAAAAACGTGGCAAAAATGCACAAATATTGACATGCTGCAGATTTAAACGCACAATAAACCCTGAAAGTGAAAATACTTATGTGCACAGCACTTCAGGATTTTCATTGAAAATACTGACAATAAGATTCCCTAATGTTTCTGGGCCAATTCCGCAAGGAAAAAACGCACCTTGTGCACACAGCCTTATTGGTGCTCTAGATCTAAACAATATGAATATTTAGCAGAATTTTCATGTTCTAAATTGTACTTAAAAAGATCTTGAACCATCTATGGAATTGTACTACAAAAAATAAAATGTTAAAGCACTGTAGCCAGAAAGCCTGGATGCAGATCTGTTACTAATGTGTCCAGCATAAAAGAGGGACACCAGTGCAAAAAAAAAAAGTCATGAGGCGTCCAAAGTTGCATGTTTTGGATGCCGTTTGCCTAAATGAAGTCTATGGGCTTGATACATCAATGGTTTTTGTCCAGAATTCTTGTGTAAAAAGCTTTGAAAAATTGTAACATTTTGGTGCAATGTTAGGCTGTGCTAAAATGTTGTGACTTATTGCGTTTCACGCGGCATTTTAACCCACCTCTGACAAAATGGGCAAAGTTGGGGGTGTGTTGGAGGAGGGGCAACTCTGGCTAGTTAAAATTCATAAGAAGCGGTGGCATTCCTTTCAGCACAAAACTTACTTCAGTCCCTGACAGGAGTAAATCTGTGGCGCGGTACAAACGGAGGTGTATGCCACTTGTCAGATGTTCCCGATTCATGAAAAGGTGTGCTTCACTTATTGAATCAGTAGCATCTAACTCCAGCATGTCCCTCATCAAGACCAGAGTAAACAACGGTCTTGATGAACCGTGACCAATGAATCAGAATTCCATTTTTCAGAATTTCTGACGGAAACTCCCACGTGAGCCAGGAGTGTGGCCTGAACCTGGTCTAACATAAGAAATAAAAAAAGAATATTCTTACAACATAAATACATGAACATTTCTATGTAAGACTCCCTGAGCAAGGAAGGACTAACTCACATTCATAAGAAAGTCAGCTTTGGTTAACAACATAGAATATGAAAGTATGACCTACCTCTATAAGGCTGAAGTGAACTCCGATTAGATAAGGCATAGGGGCACTGAAATAAATAGAAAAGTAAAGCTCATTACACCGTTCCTCCACGGGCTGCAGGCAGAAAATATAAGGAGCAGACCCAAGATATTTATATTCAGAAATATATTTTCTGAAGAGCCTATAATACCTGAGTATTTATCACCATCTATGCTAGGATGAGCACATCAGACCAGATATGGAGTGCAGTACATAAATGGTAATCTCTTCTACCTTTTGGGCATTAATTATAATCACAAAATAAACTCGCTGATCTAGGCTTAGTAAGTGGACATGTGACTTGAAGGACTTGTCCACACCAGAATTGCCAATATGTACACCATTTGGAAAAGCTTCAGCACCACCTTTATTATTTGGAAGAGAGAACTCTTCTCACTATGGGGGACATGGTATGATCATGTATTACATGGTTGCGCATGGATTTCAATAATTGCTGAATAATTCTACATTTTCCCTGCAAAAGGTGGAATTCAGAAGACCGCACGATCAGTTGCGGTTGGTTGCCCAAAGCAGGTATCACCTATAAGAAGCAAATGAACAAATGCTATAATACAGCATTTGGACCCCAAGCCATTATTGCATTAGAGCTTTGTCTCATTTTTGCTTTTTTTTTCCTAGGCACCTCATTCCTTTTCTTAACTTGCGCTTATTTTTTTTTAAACACAAATTATCTGTTTGCCTGGCTTCTTTTTTTATGTTTGTTTCCAGGAGGGGTTTCCAGATGTTTTCCTCTGGTTCATTACAACTTTGAAAAAAAAAAAAGTCCAAAAAGTTTAGAGCAAGTGCACTCCAGTCCTTACCCAACCCCTGGGATGATTTTATGTGTGTCCGAAATGTTTGCCACACTTTGGCAAGACATGCCGCTTTTTGAGCTAAGAGGTTGCTAAACACGTTAAAGACAAACAAAAAGCATTTTTGATGATGCTTAAAATTCATGAGCCGCATGCGCCGTTTGAAAGAATTTAGTGCAAAAACAGCAATGAATACCACAATATAAAAAAATATAAAAAAGAAAAAATGACTTTAAAAAAAAAACTTGCAAATGTTGTAATGGGCCATCAGAGTTTTAGGAGAAAATCTTCTGTAAGAAGAACCGCTGATTGTAAGGAGGAAATGAAATGGCATACAGCCTGATCAATAAATGAGTCATCCCCAAACCATACAGCCTCATCCCATGTCCAGGTTGTATGTGATCCCTTGCATTTAGCTTGCCACTTGGTATATATAGACAATTATTTTTAATTTAATCGGCACATCAGAAAGATTCGCTTTCAGCAGTGAAGACACAGTCACTGCTCCCTTTGATAACTGTATGTCCTGGAATAAAACACTTGACGTTGAAGACGACGGTTAAGGCCCCCTTTATGCGCTTAGAGACAGACCATGCTGTGTCTTCACACGGCACCACCAAAATCTTATTTTCTGACGGTCGCTGGAATGTCCCAAACTTAATTAGATGGATAATATGTCCCGAAAAAGCGGCCGATTCCAACTTACTAAGATGCTGATCTGTCCAAGTCATTTTGAGAAGATACAAGACAGTTCTGTAGAACACCACAGCTTTCAGAATCCTTCAGAACAATTCCTCTCTGTGCAAGAGTAATTACCAAAGATGCAGCACCAACAAATTAATTTCTGCGGGTAAAACAGACCACCCGCATGTCAAAGACCACCCTGAAATACTGTAGTAATTATCTTATGGTGAAGCTAATAATTCGATTGATGTGTATGAGGCCTCAGAAGCATAAAGAGATCTTGTCACCTTCAGATGTTCCTCATGGAATCTTGCTTTCTCTTTTATGCTATAGCTTTGTATATTCCAGTATTTGTAGATATTACAGAGAGTTCTGAGTCATCAAAACATCTACAACAAGAGGCAAGCTACCGTAATCTATCAAACGTAAGAGAAATAAAGAGAATAATAAAAAGAGAACTTGACCAGAGCAGAAAAAAAATCCCTAAGTGCCATATGTTCCCACGTGATGATCCATAGCTCACAGCCAGGTGCTTAATGCACTTGCACCACCCGGAATGAACAGTGCCCTGCACCATTCATGTAAACAAAGAGGAAGGCATTTTGGAGGGCTTTGGCACAACCTTCAACTTCTGCTGGATGGGCATTTGCGATCTTATTTGCAGACATTAAGGTTCATTTACTGAGCAATAGTACATTGATCGGCGTCAACAAAAGTTATTTTTGCTAATTAGTTGGAGGAGTACCCAGAGTTGTTATTTGTTTTATAGGGAGAAATTCACTAACAGACTCCCTATAGGGCCAATGTGTATTATGATTCCATATGCAAATCAACATCTAAAGTTATGACTGAGGAAGGCAGACATCATATGTTAGCTTACATACACTACGGTCATATGTTGCGGAATTTACCACATCCCTGGTATTTCAGTGCCCTTTTTTTCCTCATAGAGTGTAATAGACAATTTTTTGCAACATTTTAGAAAATATATACGGTACTACTAGCTGAAGAGCCCGGCGTTGTCTAGGCCTAGTAACCAACTGTGGTTAGTTATAACAAATAATAATGATTATATTGCACATAAAAAAATTTCACATTATATATTCAACACTACAGATTTGCAACACAAATTAACTAAACAATCACCCAATTATTGATAAAATTATATTTTCAACTCTTTCAAGAGCCTTTTGATAAACATGTGTATCTGTGTATCTAATCCTATCGTGTGTTACTGACTGCTCAGCCGTGTATCTAATCCTATCCTGTGTGATACTGACTGCTGAACAGTGTATCTAATCTTATCCTGTATGATACTGACTGCTGAGCCGTGTATCTAATCCTATCCTGTGTGATACTGGGCTCCCCCTGCAGTCTGTGTTGGCACGGTAATAAATTGTGTTATTTCCAGCTTTACAGAAGGACGATAACACCATAGAAATGATAAGAATAGGCTAACTTGCTTGGTGAATTGGAACGCGCGGGGTTAAAATTTCGCCTCACAACATAGCCTATGACGCTCTCGGGGTCCAGACGTGTGACTGTGCAAAATTTTGTGGCTGTAGCTGCGACGGTGCAGATGCCAATCCCGGACATACATACATACAGTTGTGGCCAAAAGTATTGACACCCCTGCAATTCTGTCAGATAATACTCAGTTTCTTCCTGAAAATGATTGCAAACACAAATTCTTTGGTATTATTATCTTCATTTAATTTGTCTTAAATGAAAAAACACAAAAGAGAATGAAGCAAAAAGCAAAACATTGATCATTTCATACAAAACTCCAAAAATGGGCCGGACAAAAGTATTGGCACCCTCAGCCTAATACTTGGTTGCACAACCTTTAGCCAAAATAACTGCGACCAACCGCTTCCGGTAACCCTCAATGAGTTTCTTACAATGCTCTGCTGGAATTTTAGACATTCTTCTTTGGCAAACTGCTCCAGGTCCCTGATATTAGAAGGGTGCCTTCTCCAAACTGCCATTTTTAGATCTCTCCACAGGTGTTCTATGGGATTCAGGTCTGGACTCTTTGCTGGCCACCTTAGAAGTCTCCAGTGCTTTCTCTCAAACCATTTTCTAGTACTTTTTGAAGTGTGTTTTGGGTCATTGTCCTGCTGCTGGAAGACCCATGACCTCTGAGGGAGACCCAGCTTTCTCACACTGGGCCCTACATTATGCTGCAAAATTTGTTGGTAGTCTTCAGACTTCATAACGCCATGCACACGGTCAAGCAGTCCAGTGCCAAAGGCAGCAAAGCAACCCCAAAACATCAGGGAACCTCTGCCATGTTTGACTGTAGGGACCGTGTTCTTTTCTTTTAATGCCTCTTTTTTTCTCCTGTAAACTCTATGTTGATGCCTTTACCCAAAAAGCTCTACTTTTGTCTCATCTGACCAGAGAACATTCTTCCAAAACGTTTTAGGCTTTTTCAGGTAAGTTTTGGCAAACTCCAGTCTGGCTTTTTTATGTCTCGGGGTAAGAAGTGGGGTCTTCCTGGGTCTCCTACCATACAGTCACATTTCATTCAGACGCCGACGGATAATACG
Source organism: Dendrobates tinctorius (assembly GCF_039654945.1). Taxonomy (NCBI): domain Eukaryota; kingdom Metazoa; phylum Chordata; class Amphibia; order Anura; family Dendrobatidae; genus Dendrobates; species Dendrobates tinctorius. Next base: position 55,977,160 of record NW_027361697.1, read on the forward strand.
CGTTGACACTGTTGTACCCTCGGACTGCAGGGCAGCTTGAACTTGTTTGGATGTTAGTCGAGGTTCTTTATACAACATCAGCACAATCTTGCGTTGAAATCTCTTGTCAATTTTTCTTTTACGTCCACATCTAGGGAGGTTAGCCACAGTGCCATGGGCTTTAAACTTCTTGATGACACTGCGCACGGTAGACACAGGAACATTCAGGTCTTTGGAGATGGACTTGTAGCCTTGAGATTGCTCATGCTTCCTCACAATTTGGTTTCTCAAGTCCTCAGACAGTTCTTTGGTCTTCTTTCTTTTCTCCATGCTCAATGTGGTACACACAAGGACAGAGGACAGAGGTTCAGTCAACTTTAATCCATGTCAACTGGCTGCAAGTGTGATTTTGTTATTGCCAACACCTGTTAGGTGCCACAGGTAAGTTACAGGTGCTGATAATTACACAAATTAGAGAAGCATCACATGATTTTTCGAACAGTGCCAATACTTTTGTCCACCCTCTTTTTTATGTTTGGTGTGGAATTATATCCAATTTGGCTTTAGGACAATTCTTTTTGTGTTTTTTTCATTTAAGACAAATTAAATGAAGATAATAATAATAATACACACCCACATTGAGCTTTATAGCTTTATATTTTAGATATATCATACAGACAAGAACCATAGCCAGAGATGTGACTAGCTCAACACTGCCCCCAGGTGGTTATTCCCAGCGCTGCTAGAGATGATTGACAGGTCTCTCACCATTGGATCTTTAAAGTATATTTTTTCTGATATGCTAAAACTTTCAAAAAAAGAAATATACTGTAGAGATTTGTACTCACTCAGCTGCGGTTTGAGGTAGTCACAGAAAGCGCTATTCCTGAAATGTCCAGGCAGGTTTATCAAAACTGTATAAACTGCTCAGGAAAACAAAACAAAAGAACAGCCTTTACCAGCACAAAGTGAAAACATTGGAAGTGCATTGAGCAGCAGGGTGGTGTGCTGCTAAAGGGAAAAAAAACAAAAAACTTTTAAATCTTCTGCCTGAGCGAGTGTGAACGAGCTGAGTGTGACCTGAGCGTAAGTGCGAACTGTGGTAAGTGTGTGACTTGTGATTCAGTGACTTTGGATTCAGGGAGTTTCCAAGGGAGGTATTACTGAATTACTGTTATATTTTATTAATACTTTTTATTTTATTTTTGCTTATCTTTTCTGTCTGGTGCAATCCCCATTAGGATGTGCTCCACTAATGCCAATGCCATCCAGTGCACGTCTTGCCGCATGTATGAAATCCTAGAACAGCCGGTCGAGGGTGCATACTGCTGTGCGAGATGTGAGCACGTTGTGCATTTGGAAGCCCAGATACTGGATCTAAATGTGCAGCTGGCAACACTGAGATCCATAGACAATATGGAAAGGAGTCTTCTGCTCACTGAGCAGACACTCAATGGGATAGATGAGGGGGGGGGATGCTAGGCTGGAGCTGCAGGACAGTGAAGCAGCTAGCTGGGTGACAGTTAGAAGGCGGGGTAGAGGGAAAGTGCCAGGGAGGCTAGTCCTGATCTGGCACACCCCAATAAGTTTGCTAAGTTGGCAGATGAGGGGAGTGTTAGTGCAGGAATAGCACTGCTGTAGCAAGGCATGTCCTCTGAAAGCCAGAGGAGTGTCTGCTCCAGTAAAGGGGGAAATAGGACAGCAGGGCAGGCCAGACAGGTTCTGGTAGTGGGAGACTCAATTATTAGGGGAACAGATAGGGCAATCTGTCACAAAGACAGGGATCGTCGAACGGTGTGCTGCCTACCTGGCACTCGAGTCCGACACATCGCTGATCGGGTTGACAGATTACTGGGAGGGACTGGTGAGGATCCAGCGGTCATGGTGCACATTGGCACAAATGACAAAGTTAGAGGTAGGTGGAATGTCCTTAAAGATGATTTCAGGGAATTAGGCTGCAAGCTTAAAGCAAGGACCTCCAAGGTGGTATTTTCGGAAAAACTTCCTGTACCACGCCAGAGAGGCAACGGGAGATTAGGGAGGTTAATAAGTGGCTCAGGAATTGGTGTAGGAAGGAAGGGTTTGGGTTCCTGGAGAACTGGGCCGACGTCTCAGTTGGCTACAGGTTCTACGCTAGGGATGGGCTGCACCGCAATGGGGAGGGTGCAGCTGTGCTGGGGGAGAAAATGGCTAGAAGGTTGGAGGACTATTTAAACTAGGGATGGGGGGGAGGGTATTCCTTTTATAGGAGGGGAAGACAGTGCAGATAGAGACCTGGGCACAAATAATGAAATTGGGGGTGGGGTTAGAACAGTTAATAATTTAAGAAAGAAGAGAGGTACAGAGAGATACATAAAGTGCATGTATACTAATGCCAGAAGCCTCGCCAACAAAATGGAGGAATTGGAGTTAATGTTGTTGGAATATAATTATGACATGGTGAGGATATCTGAGACATGGCTGTACGAGAGCCATGACTGGGCGGTTAATTTACAGGGCTATAGTCTGTTCAGAAATGACCATACAAATAAGCGAGGGGGAGGCGTGTGTTTATATGTAAAATCATCCTTAAAACCCATCCTTCGTGATAATATATATGAATCTAATGAAAATGTAGAGTCCCTGTGGGTAGAAATAAGGGGAGGGGGGAAAATAATAAATTACTGATAGGGGTTTGTTATAAGTCTCCAAAAATAATGGAAGCAACAGAGAATATCCTCATAAAGCAAATAGATGAAGCGGCGACTCAAGGAGAAGTCATTAATATGGGGGACTTTAACTACCTTGAATTACATTGGGGAACTGAAACCTGCAGTTCCAGCAAAGGTAATAGGTTTTTGACAACTATGAGAGACAATTACCTTTCACAACTGGTTCAGGACGCAACAAGAGGGGGGGGGCACTGCTAGACCTAATATTAACCAACAGGCCAGACCGCATATCAAATATAATGGTTGACAGTCACTTGGGTAATAGTGATCACAAATTAATAAGATGTGAAGTAGAGGGGTTACAAGGACAAAACTTCAGGAAGGCAAATTTCCAACGGATGAGAGATGATCTTGGTGCAATTAACTGGGACGATATCCTGAGACATAAAAATACACAAAGAAAATGGGAGACCTTTATTAGCATCCTGAATAGGACCTGTGCACAATATATACCGTATGGGAATAAACATGCTAGAAATAGGAGGAAACCACTATGGCTAAATAGAGCTGTAAGGGGCGCAATAAGAGATAAAAATAAAGCATTTAGAGAATTAAAGCAAGTAGGTAGTGATGAGGCATTAACTAAATACAGAAAATTAAATAAATTCTGTAAAAAGCAAATCAAAATAGCAAAGATTGAGACAGAGAGATTCACTGCCAGAGAAAGTAAAAATAATCCCAAAATATTCTTTAACTATATAAATAGTAAGAAGCTAAAAAATGATAGTGTTGGTCCCCTTAAAAATAGTCTGGGTGAAATTGTGGATGAGGAAAAAGCCAATATGCTAAATGAGTTTTATTCAACAGTATTTACACAAGAAAATCCCATGACTGATAACATGATCAGGGATAAAAATTCTCCATTAAATGTCACCTGCTTAACCCAGCAGGAAGTACGGCGGCGTCTAAAAATCACTAAAATTGACAAATCCCCGGGCCCGGATGGGATACACCCCCGAGTACTGCAGGAATTAAGAACAGTCATAGATAGACCATTATTTTTAATCTTTAAAGATTCCATAATAACAGGGTCTGTACAACAGGACTGGTGTACAGCAAATGTGGTGCCAATATTCAAAAAGGGGACAAAAACTGAACTTGGAAATTATAGGCCAGTAAGTTCAACCTCAACTGTGGGTAAAATCCTGGAGGGTTTTCTAAGAGATACTATACTGGAGAAGAATAACCTCATGACCCAATATCAACATGGGTTTACAAGGGCACGTTCTTGTCAGACTAATCTGATAAGCTTTTATGAAGAGGTAAGTTCCGGACTGGACCAAGGGAATGCAGTGGACGTGGTGTACATGGACTTTTCAAAATCTTTTGATACGGTGCCACACAAAAGGTTGATACATAAAATGAGAACAATGGGGATAGGGGAAAATATGTGTAAGTGGGCTAAGAGCTGGCTCAGGGATAGGAAACAAAGGGTGGTTATTAATGGAGCACACTCGGACTGGGTCACGGTTAGCAGTGGGGTACCACAGGGGTCAGTTTTGGGCCCGCTTCTTTTTAACATATTTATTAATGACCTTGTAGGGGGCATAGAGAGTAGAATTTCAATATTTGCAGATGACACTAAACTCTGCAGGGTAATCAATACAGTGGAGGACAATTTTACATTACAGGAGGATTTATGTAAACTAGAAGCTTGGGCTGATAAATGGCAAATGAGCTTTAATGGGGATAAATGTAAGGTCATGCACTTGGGTAGAATGAACAAAATGTATAATTATGTGCTTAATTGTAAAACACTGGGCAAAACTGTCACTGAAAAAGACCTGGGTGTATGGGTGGACGACAAACTCTGCATCTGATTCATGCTGCTCGCGGTTTGGACAGCATGCATCTGGTGACAGCTTTCCTTTTACACAGGAATAATAGACTTCAATGAGGAATATCCTGGCTACGGTGACATGTGTCGTGCGACACTAAGGTCATGGTGTCGTATTGCGATATTGCATCTAATGACTTGTTATGGTGATACATTGCAAACTGCGACGTACCATGACTGCCCCATGTTCTAAAGGTGTTGGATATTCTGACGATGACTACAAGCTATTCACTTGCTATATATATATATATATATACACACAGTGCCTACAAGTAGTATTCAACCCCCTGCAGATTTAGCAGGTTTACACACTCGGAATTAACTTGGCATTGTGACTGTAGATCAGCCTGGAAGTGTGAAATGCACTGCAGCAAAAAAGAATGTTATTTCTTTGTTTAATTTTTTTTTAAATTGTGAAAAGTTTATTCAGAGGGTCATTTATTATTCAACCCCTCAAACCACCAGAATTCTGTTTGGTTCCCCTAAAGTATTAAGAAGTATTTCAGGCACAAAGAACAATGAGCTTCACATGTTTGGATTAATGATCTCTTTTTCCAGCCTTTTCTGACTATTTAAGACCCTCCCCAAACTTGTGAACAGCACTCATACTTGGTCAACATGGGAAAGACAAAGGAGCATTCCAAGGCCATCAGAGACAAGATCGTGGAGGGTCACAAGGCTGGCAAGGGGTACAAAACCCTTTCCAAGGAGTTGGGCCTACCTGTCTCCACTGTTGGGAGCATCATCCGGAAGTGGAAGGCTTATGGAACTACTGTTAGCCTTCCACGGCCTGGACAGCCTTTGAAAGTTTCCTCCCGTGCCGAGGCCAGGCTTGTCCGAAGAGTCAAGGCTAACCCAAGGACAACAAGGAAGGAGCTCCGGGAAGATCTCATGGCAGTGGGGACATTGGTTTCAGTCAATACCATAAGTAACGTACTCCACCGCAATGGTCTCCGTTCCAGACGAGCCCGTAAGGTACCTTTACTTTCAAAGCGTCATGTCAAGGCTCGTCTACAGTTTGCTCATGATCACATGGAGGACTCTGAGACATACTGGTTCAAGGTTCTCTGGTCTGATGAGACCAAGATCGAGATCTTTGGTGCCAACCACACACGTGACGTTTGGAGACTGGATGGCACTGCATACGACCCCAAGAATACCATCCCTACAGTCAAGCATGGTGGTGGCAGCATCATGCTGTGGGGCTGTTTCTCAGCCAAGGGGCCTGGCCATCTGGTCCGCATCCATGGGAAGATGGATAGCACGGCCTACCTGGAGATTTTGGCCAAGAACCTCCGCTCCTCCATCAAGGATCTTAAGATGGGTCGTCATTTCATCTTTCAACAAGACAACGACCCAAAGCACACAGCCAAGAAAACCAAGGCCTGGTTCAAGAGGCAAAAAATCAAGGTGTTGGAGTGGCCTAGTCAGTCTCCTGACCTTAACCCAATTGAAAACTTGTGGAAGGAGCTCAAGATTAAAGTCCACATGAGACACCCAAAGAACCTAGATAACTTGGAGAAGATCTGCATGGAGGAGTGGGCCAAGATAACTCCAGAGACCTGTGCCGGCCTGATCAGGTCTTATAAAAGACGATTATTAGCTGTAATTGCAAACAAGGGTTATTCCACAAAATATTAAACCTAGGGGTTGAATAATAATTGACCCACACTTTTATGTTTAAATTTATTAAAATTTAACTGAGCAACATAACTTTTTGGTTTGTAAGATTTATGCATCTGTTAATAAATCCTGCTCTTGTGTGAAGTTTGAAGGCTCTAACTTATTTGCATCTTATCAAACCTGCTAAATCTGCAGGGGGTTGAATACTACTTGTAGGCACTGTATATATTTCATTGAAAGTTACATGTCTCTTGCAGAAGATTTATCTGCAATTTTGCCATTTATTTTTTTACACAAAATTACAGATTTAAAAGGGAATCTTAAAGTAGGATGAACCTTCCTAAGCAGTCTATACGGGAATAAAGCTCAAAAGAAGTTGGATAACATGATACCTTGATATCTGCACTCCGATGTCTTATTCCAGAGGAATCCACATTATTCTTACATGTAAATGAGCTGTTCAGGACTATGAGCCGGACACTGATCTGCAGGAGAATCTGCCTCCAGAGATTATAAATATAAATATAAGGTGGAGTTACCAGTGTGATGTGTAATGGCCGCTCTCCTGATCTCACTGCACATCTATCCGTGATTATATCTGACACATCTGCAGGCTCCGCTTCCAGCTCACAGGGTTGTTATATTGTTGGAATACAGCAGAGCTGTGAGAGCTGCAGCAAACATGAGACAAAGTTCAGTTCTGTTGCATCTGTGTTAGTTGCATGGCTCACACGGGTAACTCCTTACTGACATATTGCAGTAGCATAGCTACAGAGGGGCAGATGGGGCAGTTACCTCGGGCCCTGCTCTCAGAAGGGCCCACCCAGAGATACCACTACCCTTAACTGTATTAGTGTGGACAGCACGTCGATATAGTTAAGCTGTGCAAAAGAGAAAGGAGACATGATCTCCCTGCACTACCGCTCTTCTTTCTGCCTGCGGTTTACAGAACGGCAGCACAGAAGCACTGGCGTGGTGACTCTGATGTCCAGAGCGCGTGGCAGCATTGTGCAGGTGGACTCATCAGGATTTTATTAAAACGTGTGAGGGCATCATGTGGCTGTGGGTTCATAATAATGTATGGGGGTCTAATACAATGTAGAGACTACTGTGGGGGGCCCTTATACAGTGTGGGGGCCATCATAGATTGTGGGGGCTACAGTGGGGGGTCCATCATACAACGTGGGGAGCCCTTATTCAGTGTGGGGGTTACGATAGTGAGCCCTCATTCAGTGTGTTGGGCACTCAAAGTGAAGGGGCTACTGTGGGGGCCCCCATACAGTATGTGGAGGCTACTGTGGGAGGCAATCATACAGTGTGGGGGCTACTGTGGAAGGCCACCATACAGTGTGGGGGCTACCATGGTGAGCACTCATACAGTGTGGAAATTACTTTGGGGTACCCCTCATACTTTGTATGCACTTCTGAGGGGGACCTTCATTAATTGAAGGGACCATTATATAGCATGGAGCTAAAGTGTGTGGGGGGTCATTATAAAATTTGGGCCTTACTGTGGGGGCCATCATACAGTGTGGGCACTACTGTGGGGGTCATTATACAGTCCTAATGCGGGAGGCCATTATATAGTTTGTAAACTACTGTGGGAACCAGTAAACAGTGTGGGGCCATTATACAGTGACATGACTACTGTAGCCCTATCATACTGTGTATAGCAGGAGCAGGGGGATATAATACTGTGTATAGGGGAGGTGTAGGCCCATCATACCGCGTGTAGGGGAGCTGTTGTCCCATCATACTGTTTATATGAGAGCTGTGGGCCCATCATACTGTGTATAGGGGAGCTGTGGGCACATCATACTGTGTATAGGGGAGCTGTGGGCCCATCATACTGTGAACAACGAAGCAGTAGGCCCATCATACTATATATATGGGAGCTGTAGACCCACAATACAGTGCATAGGGGAGCTATAGGGGCTGTATAGTGGAGCTGTGGGCATTACACTGTTTATAGGAGAGCTGTGGGCCCATCGTACTGTGTATTGGGGGCTGTACATGGGGGGACTCAGAGGACATTATAATATATTAAATAGACACTTAAAAAGCATTATTGAAGCACCCAGACTATTATCACTGTCAAAGGTGCACATTGGTCATTATCACTTTCTAGTGGTAAAAGGTGGACATTGTTTTCTAGGGAATTGCATAGGGCATTAAAATGTTCTAAATTTCTATTGGGACATTTTAATATACGAAGAGCACAAAAGGGGCATTTTACTTTGTGATATTTTCTTTCACTGCGTTCGTAAAAGTCAGATTTATCAAAATATAAAATAAATTAGTCCAATCAGTAAATTAATTAATTAATGAGAAAAAAAATCAAAAAAGCATAATTACATTTTTTGGCCACTGCAACATTGCAATTAAATATAATAAGTGGCGATCAAAACATCGTACCTACCTGAAAATGGCATCAGTAAAAACATCAGGCCAGGGTGCAAAAACAAGCCTTCACCCAGCCCCATATCCTGAAAAGTGAGAACCTTTTGGATCTCGGAAAATGACGAAACAAGAAAGTTTTTTTTTTTTTTTTTTTTAATAATTTCCGAATTTTTTTCCACCACTTAAATAAAAAAAAAAGATGCATGTTTGGTATCTGCGTACTCATAATGACCTGGATAATATATTGCCAGGTCAATTTTACCATACGTTGAACAAGGTAAAAAAAACAAAAACTGAAATTGCATTTTCTTTAGAATTTGAATGCACTTTCTAATGCATCACATGATGAAATGAATTGCGTCATATAAAAGTACAACTTGTCACACAAATAATAAGCCCTCATATTGCTATATTGATGAAAAAAATGAAGAAGAAAAAAAAAAAAAAAGAAAAAAGGTATGGCTCTGGGAAGAAATTTAAAAAAAAAAAAAATACAGAAAATAGCCATGGCGTGAAGGGGTTAAAAATAAGCTCTGGAGGCAGATTGTCAGGGAGATCAGTGTCCAGCCCAAAGCCATGGATTTCTCTGTAATAAGACATTGGGTCACAGATATAAAGGTAGCATTTTATGCAGCTTCCTACGACCTGCATGGCCATATAGACGGCTTAGGAGGGTTCATCCTACTGATAGATTGCCTTTAAAATAGTCGTGTGACAAGTTGTTATATATTTTTGGTCTTGTGACTTGCCTGAAAATTGCTGCCATTGACACATGTCATTCAGACATCAAGACTATGACCAGTACTATAAAACAGTCCTGGATTACAGATCCTGAGATTCAGTTCACATTGAGGTTACATCTGGTTTCTGCTGCTTTTTGTACAGAGTACAATAAGCCTGCTCCATAATTGTTAACAGCAACAACAAAAAATAAAACCACACCATGAATCCTGTAAAAAACTGACACCAGTCTGCACAGCAGGGCTGTGGAGTCGGAGTCGGAGTCGTGGAGTCGGAGTCGGTGCTCATTTTGGTGGAGTCGGAGTTGGAGTCGGTATAAAATGGACCGACTCCGACTCCTAAAATATATAATAAATTGGGTACAGTAATTCAATGCAGGATGTGCTGAATATTTTTTCATAGGAGTTTGGGAAAGTTATGAAATGTCCTATAAATGGCTGTTATATTCCTGATCTAAGGCTACATTCACACACAGCATTTTTCCTGTGTTTTTTGAGGATACGTTTTTCAGCTGCAAAAGCTGATCATCTTTTTAAAAAAACTGCATCACCTGAAAGGTTTTTGAGCTCATAGATAATGTTTTCAATAGCAAAAGCAGATTAGAAATCTGCTCTATCTATCCATTTATCCATATCTGTCTATCCATATCGTATCTGTATCAAAAAGAATGAAAACCGGGTAGTACACCAATATATATTCTGTTCTATCTAAATATCTTGATTATTGGATCATAAAAATGATTAAATGTCTGAGGTTCACATTGTACTACAATAAATTTTTCACTTAAATATAAACAATATGTGTGGGAGTCGGAGTCGTGGAGTCGGAGTCGGAGTTGGAGTCGGTGTAAGGGAAATTGAGGAGTCGGAGTCGGAGTCGCAGGTTTGGCTTACCGACTCCACAGCCCTGCTGCACAGAGCCTAATGTTCCATCTTCAGAAGCATGTTTTAGCATAGGGAAAAAGATGTACCAACTTCCAAGTGTCTATCAAGGATAAAGCCAAATTATTTTGTAAGGACTAAAAAGAAATGTTCAATTTTCTAAGCAAATGTTAAAAAAAAGGTGAGAAACTCAGAAAACTGCAGCAGAAACACTTGCAGTAATTATTTCAATGCAATTACATGAAAAATGAAATACTGAAAAATCCTACTACATGTCTATATGGGGTCAGTCTACAAACAACCCGTCCAAGCGGTTCCTGCAGGTACAATGCCCTTCATCTCTACTTCTCACTCACCCACCAAAGAATCTTAGTAAGAAGTAGGAGACAGATGGATGCCAATGTCACATAATCAATCCATGATGTCTCCCTCTAGATGTACTGGAACATAAGAGAAACGTAGCTTGTATTTAAAATGCATTGTGGTTTGAAATGGGAACAACTCCCGTCCACGGTTGACGGCCAACGTTCCGAGGATTGCTTCTACACAAGTAACAATTGGGGACAAAACCTTGGAATAAAGACAAGAGTATAGTATTTACATGTGGCATTTTGCAACAACATTATAGTACTCCTAAAGAGTGTAAATTCCTAATATACATTGGTTTGAGGATCTGATTCCTCACTGTAGAGCTACTTCTTCAGGCAAGAACATAATCAATACTCTTTTGGTGTCCAAAGGAGATGCCCATGGACATAGAGCGAGATTGAAGGTAGAAATATCCCCATGTTCTCCATCATGCTGCAGGTGATACTGTTGTGTGTTGTGCTTCTGTTGTGGGATGAAACAACATCAGTCGGCACAGAAGCGGACTCAAGCTACTGCATTTTAAACAGCAATTCACATAAAAACACAGGGCCAATTCATCAATGCTTTTATGCCAGTGTTCTGGCATGAAAATCTTTGAAAAGTCACATAATTTGGGCTAAAATTTTGCAAATGTTGGCACTCATGCCATTTACGAACTGATCCGACAAAATCAGGCTAGACTGGAGCATGGCAACCGACGCTCATCAAATTCATGACGAGGAGTGGTGTTCACTACCCCACAAACCTTACTCTAGCAGGGACTGAAGTAGGATTTGTGGCGAGGTGCATACAGAGGTGTACGCCACTTGTCCAACGCTTCTATTTCATGGTAAGGCGTGAACCTCTTCATGAATCAGAAGTGTCTAACTCCAGCACATTTCCTCATTAACACCAGCATGATGAACAACGCAGGTCTTGATGAATCAGGCCCTATGTTTTAAAGCAGAGATTATCAAAAGGGTCTGAATGGTAAAGTGCCCCTAGTTGTTGGTGAGGCACAGCTTGGTGGAGGGCAGCAGCTTTGGCAAAATTTGTCAGACTTCATATGCTCTACACTGGTAATGCATATCTAAGGGCTAGTAGCGACATGTTTTGATTGGTGGAGGTCCAATAGAAAACACTTTAGAAGCCCTGCTTAAATTACAAGACAGGAGTGACACAAACTTTGTTGGCAACTCAAAGCAGACTTATCAAAGGATCGCTATGTTAAAAAAAGAACAGTTGCAAAGATCTCAATTTTTTTCCCTCAAAGGGGTTCAATTAGCTCTAAATTTTAGAAAGTGGGTTATAAGCTCCTTTCTCATTGGTATAGAGTTCCAACTCGTCTATATGCTCTTTTTCCCTCATCTGATCTTACATGTTGGAGACGTGGCAAGGCAGATGGTTTATTCATGCATATTATTTTGTTATGTAAAACACTTCTCCCTCTACGGTCAGGAATGAAAAACATTATACGTAAAGTCACAGGTTTCTCTGGAGAGATGGGCCCTGCCTTGCTGCATCACTGTGAGATTCCAATTGCCTCCTACAAACAGTCCCAACTGTAATTCCTGGTAATAGGTGCTTGTGCCTGTATTCTGGAAAAGGCCTGCTTGCCTCTCTATTTCATTACGGTTGTCAAAGGTCAACTCCTCGATCCAAGACACATATACAAAGCTCTGAAAAAATGGTTTCCCTGGTTGAAATTTCAGCAGACAACTGAAAGAGGTTGTCCATTACTTTATCATTGATGACCTATCCTAAGGAGAGGTCATCAATGTCTCATTGGTCAAAATTCGACATCAGTAACCCCCGCCGATCAGCTGCTCTGTATCGACAACCGGAAATGCTCAATTGTGGAGCTGCTCCAACTTCTGATAGTGGCAGCGGCCGAGTACTACACATCTGCCTCCTATTCAAATCAATTGAAGGCGGATATGTAGTACCCGGCCGCAGCCACTATCATAAAACGGAGCCGCATCAAGAACAGCTGATCGGCATGGGTGCCGTGTGTCGGACCCTGACCGATCAAACATTGATGACCTATCCTAAGGACAGGTCATCAGTGACTAAGTAGTGGACAACCTCTTGAACATGTTACTGAAAGACTGATGTGTGAACCCAATCACCCCTCCATTTCCTCATCCTTCTCTTCTTTCACTCCTTCTTGTCTCGTTCCCTTCTTTCGCCTATCTTTGACCTCTTACTTTTGATAAACATTCTAAGGCTGGGGTCAAACTTGCAACTGCAATGCGAGATACTTGCGTGAGTCTCTCGCATCAATTCCCGGCACTTGGGACCGGAGTGTGCGGCTGCGTGAATTTCTATGCAGCTTAATGCTCCGATCCCTAGTGCCGGCGGCAGTGCCAGGCATTGATGCGCGAGTTTCTCGCATTGCAGTTGCAAGTGTGACCCCAGCCTAAGAGTTAGATTGAGATTTGGCTACACTACTGGATGATGCATGTCCTCTCATCCTACGTTTTCTATTGGCAAACATTGGTGTCATGTTAATGCAGTAGTTGTATTGCTTCCCTGTCTGTTTCTTCTAAATAAAAAAATTCTAAAAAAAAAAAAAGGCCAGTCACAGTGCCCTCATAAAATTGTTAACTGCAATTCCCCTTAAAAGTACTGAAGCAAATTCATCATAAGTGTCCTTCTAATAATGTTACACTTTGCACCATCTTAAGTTCCCCCCAAACTGAGTGCTCACAAGTTCTAGAGAACTTTTTAACCCAAGCTCTTCAACATTGTATTCTTCCTTAAAATGTACATTCACCATTACAAGTAATGGCATATTGCGCTATCACGTTAAATTGTGGGTATTCAATTGTCTAAATCTTCAGAATTAAGAGGCTTCAAAGTCACTTTATGGTGTGGCTCCTTATATTAATCAGAATAGGGCTGCAATTCAGTATTCCAGTACAATGGATGAATGGGATCGGTGCTGTGCTGGGGAAAAGGTGAAGGCCCAGTCATTTATAGGGTCAGAGCGGTCCTTAAGACCAGACTGGCCTGATCATAACGGTATGACATATCTCATACCCCACTACATTATATGACGGGAACACCCTTTGTTATAAATTGTAGAATAATTATTCTCCAACGTTGGAAAATAAATATTGTAAGTCATACAGATTACATAGAAGTCAGGAACTAGTTGGTGCGACACAATTTTCACTATATGAGGCAACTCATAAAGTTCTTCAATAAAATGTAGGTGTAGGACATAACTTGAGCATTACAAGGCATATCAGCTAGACACTAGTGATGCCACATAGGAAAGCACTTACCAACAGTAGTCTAGTAGATGTGGAGGAAGAACAGGGATGTAAATGTGCTGCCAATACATGGGGTACAGCAGAGAGGCGGATGCATGAACACAAGCTGTCAACTGAAATGTAGAAATAAGATGCAATATATTAACAGAGCTATCAGTATAGGCTTAACCAGACAATCATAAATGTAATAAAAACAAAGAGCCATAATATAATTTACAATGATAAATATGATATTGCCTTACAGTCACGTCCATGAAATACTGACATGAAGCTGTGAAGTCTAAGATCTATGTAATTTCTCAGAAAGGCGGTATAGAATCTTTTGGCTACAGAACATGGATAATTGGGCCTGTGATGGGATGCAGGGCCTTGGCTAGCTGAGTTCATTTAACTCCACTAAATATGGCTAGTCGTGAGGCCCGAGAGCTCCCAAGAGAGCTCGTTAGGGCTGATTGCCAAACGATGGAGAACCAGGAGGCGGTGGGAGGCATCTGGAAAGGGTCGTGATAACGGGAGGTGAGCCTATACTGCAGAACGCTCTCTCTTGGGACATGACTGCACTCTGTCACACGCTGTCACCACTGCCCGGGCAGCTGTCTTCTGGTGACAATACAACATCAGTCACTCATTAGCTCAACTGCCACTAACCCCTTGTAAATGTACAATTATGGCAAGTAGAGAGAAATAACACAAGATTAATAATACTGCATAATATATAATAATACACCGTCCTCTGCCGTCTGGACTGGAATTCTGCAGGTTGTACAACTTGCTCGTCTTACTTATAGTTCTTTCTAGAAACGTGTTCGCATTCTGTAATTTAAAGTGGTTTTAACATGATAAGACCTTTGGTTTTCAGAAAGACGCCCTATCAAGGATTTGATTTCTGTGGACAGTCTATAGGAGAGCCCAGCAAAAAGCAGTTCTCAGGAAACCTGCAGCCAGCCACACATTTCAATGCAACGAACGACCATGTAAAACATAGCCAGGACTACAAGAGTGGGATCGGCTCTTAATGATTCTCCAATCTAACAGAATAAGACAGGAGTTGTCTCCTTGAGACCACCCATTTTAGTAATACTTTTCCAAAATCTTAAAGGAAGTCCATCACTCCCCAAAATGCACTTAAATGGGCTATACAGTATTGTAGAGGGCTTAGCTCCCATAACAACCATACTATTACTGAGCTGCTAACGGTACAGTGCCTGAGAAAATAACCTTTAATTCATATGCAAATGAGGAGTCTTCGGTGCACCCTTGGCATAGCTAAGAGTTTGGTGCACCATTACGCCTCCCCATTTGTATAATGGGGCCCTTGCCACAGGTTCTGTTTGACAGTGCTAGGTTCCCAGAAAGAGCGCTGTCTGAATGCAGCCAGTGTGTGCGGCCGTGGGTGACTCCCTTTATATGGGTTACCCAAAGTTATTTTTATTTTAAAAAAGAGCCCAGTGTACTGGAGAAATTTTAATATCCAAATACCTACCAATCGCCTGCCACTGCTCCGTACCACTGTCGGCATCTCGAGGTGGTCCTCTCACTTCTTTTGATGGTGAAGGCATATAACTACAGAAGCCAATCACTGCCAAAGACATACTGGGGTGGATAGCCTCTTTAATGCCAAGTTCTCATCTCCATTTGCAAGTGCCCTATGTTTGCTCCATTTTACGAACAGACAAAAGGAATGTGTGCGCCAATAGAACCCATTTGCTAACTGACGCACATAGGTCCCAACCATTATTATGGCGTCTGTCTGGTTTTCATTTGATGTCACCTTTTTAGAATGGAAGAAAACGTTTTGCAAGCCATACTTTTACTTCTACTCAAAAAATTTATCACAGCAAACAAACTATTAGATCCCATGTTAACCAAAGGGGTGCCATCTGCTTCCTGCTGTATAAAATAGGTTTGGGCACCAACTCCGTTTGTATGTTCCTAAGACAGAATAGAAAAATGGACCATCCAAACAGATATATACAGAATAAGTTTTTCATCAAACTACAATAAAGACAATTTATTAAATTAAAAAATATATATTTATTGAACAATAAGATGGCCCATCTGGTTATTCCACCCTCATGGGCCTTTTTTGGGCCATTTGAAAGCACACCCTAGAAGGCTACAAAACATCTGCAGTAATTGCAATTTTTCATCTTATTGTTTAAGGGACTTATTATATTCATCATGAACTAATGAAGTAGATTGAAGAGCTTGTAAGGTATGAGAGGGAGAAACATCACTCTGGAGTTATGGGATTTCTTTTTTTTTTTACCTTCTCTAGTTAGCAAAAGTAACAAAGCTCTTGGGTCAGGAAGAGATGTAATATAGGAGAACACTCACTTGATGATGGAGAGTGGGAGACTCAAAGAAAAAATATTGCGTGAACAATGTGAATTGACCGGTGTGCCATGTTTGTTAATTTAAGGGGAAGCGGTCACCAGTTTTGTCATATGTCAACTAAAACAAACACCTTATTCAGCGCCTGTGCTGCATTCCACAAACTTTTATTCTCCAGACTCCCTCTGTATATTCCCCAAAAACCTTAAGTTACCCCGCGCTGCATGGTAATCTGGTCAGTCTGGTCCGATGGGCATGGTTTGGGGCCTCTCCATCCATCCCCCCAGCTGCTGATCACCATCCTCCTTCTTTAATTGACATGGATGTGGCCTCACGTCATCCACACTGCAGGGCAAAATCTTGAGCCTATGCACAGAAATCGTGGCTCGAGCCTGTGCACTATGCTTTGCGAGTCGAAAACTGCGCATGCGAGAGTCACGACTTCTGTAAGCACAAGATTCACCTGGCAATGTATAGGACGCGAGACGCTGACCCAATTAATTAAAGAGCGAGGATGGCAAGCAGCAGCCGGGGGCATGGATGGAGAGGCCCAAAACCACGCCACCAGACCCGATTACTATACAGGAGAACTGAAAAAGGATTTTAGAGGATATACAAGACGTTATATAAGCATTTATGGACTGCAGCACAGGCGCTGAATAACATCATACTTTTAGTTGATATATGACAAAACAGGTGACAGGTTTCCTTTAAAACAGCCATACTAAAATTGAAAATTTAGGTAGGACACCATTTAAGCCCTTATTTGACCCATCCCCTTAGGTGAAACACACAAGAATATGGGATACTAGGGTAAAAAGAAAGATAAGCAGATGAATAAATACTATCACACTAAACAGATATACAGTATTAACATAAGGAAATGAATGAGAAAGGCATGTTTGAAATCTTGAAATAAGAGCAAAAAGGGCGTTAGTGCTAATTAGAGTGAATAGATGGTGGTATTAGTACATACCGATAACAATAAACACCCACATAAATAGGGCAATAAAATGTGCATTAGGTGGGTAATGCCAGCAATAGTCCCCAGGCAAATATATGGTTAGTGATCACTGGACTCTGGAAAGTAGCAGACCTCGGCATCCAGAATTTAGCAATCTTGATTCGATTCAATAGGAACAAAATAATATCAGAGCTAATATCAGAACTCTTGTCTTCTTTACCAATTTATGTGACGAATGGTATAAACCCAGCCTAATGTGGATGAGCCCTAACAGTACTGGTAAAATATTAAAAATGTATTTTATGGTTTCCTTATAGTAGATGTTGACTACATGAACTTCTGAAACTACAGGGACCTTTATGGCAGCCCTATTACGGCTCCGTACAAATGGGCAGTGTGCATGAACTCTATCTGGAATGGGAATGTATAAATATATTTCTTGGAACAGTTGGACCTCATCCATACGCAGATGCACTTGGAATCACTACAATCTCTCTCCAATTTAGAGTCACACATTACTACTCTGTTCTTCAGGGTGGAAAGTCTGACCCTTAGTTAGTGCATCGGTAATGATAAAGATTCTCCTGATCTCATCATGTAGTCACTCTCGCCACATACAACCTCACCAGGAGCTTCCTCCTTAAGAACGTCCCTGACATCCAATTGGCTACAGAAAGTTTTGTTTCTACCAAGAGAAGATACGAAGTGAGCAGAAAGTCCAAAAATACTCAAATGTCAAAAGAAGCAAAGATTTATTTTATTCTGGAATTCTGAAATTAGCCTGCACAAAACGGTCTGTCGAGACCTTGACAAGTCTTATTACAATGTGCGCGTCTGAGGAGGCAAATGGCACTAACATCAGACAGGAGAGCCCTCTACACCCTTGCCTAATTGATTCTTTAATCTTTGCTGATAATTCAGAGTTGTCCAATGCCAAATATATATCTGAGCAGGAGCCAGCCGGGGCGAGCACGATTAAAGAAGTATCTTCAGAAGTGACCAATAAGACTTTAATGTGCAGGGTAAAGGTGTTGAAAGCTGCTTTCAAAACAGATGTACTATAACGTCGGTCTATCTATAAGAGGGAGGTCACCTCGCCACGTGTATTCACTGATTATATGGCACAATCCGCTCCACTGTGCAGATCAGTGACCTAATAACATTGACATGTTTACTCCTCAGCTGCAGAAGGCTATTATCATGTGTAGCACAAAGGAGAAGTGTGTGTTGTGTGCTTAAGGTGCTCACTAGAGAATAAATGGAACAGTCAGGGAAAAAAAAGAAAATTCAGGACATAATTTGTTCATAGCACCCTACTCTGATTTTAAATGTTTAAAGAGATTTCCCCATTTAGGACATTTATAATATACCGTATGTCATACAAAAAAACTGTGAATAAATGTCCTGTTTTTAGACAGAAGAAGCCATAATGCAAGGATGAAAAAAACTTGAGTACATTTTTTTTTTCTTGAAAATCAATTATAAAACCAAACATGTACCTTAGCGAAAGCAAACTTTCAGGGTGTCTTTAATGTTTTAATACCCTGCAATATCTATAGGTATGGTCCCTGGAATCCATAAAGTGCTTCAACCATCACAGGTCTTACTGTGAGCCCAGAAAACAAGTAAATATTGCACCCGTAAGCAAGGACATATTTCATCCCTGAACAAGTACATACTGCACCCCTGAACAAGGACATATTGCACCCCTGGGCAAGTACATATTGCACCCCTGAGCAAGTACATATTTCATCCCCGAACAAGGACATACTGCATCCCCGAACAAGGACATACTGCATCCCCGAACAACAAGGACATACTGCATCCCCGAACAAGGACATACTGCATCCCTGAACAAGGACATACTGCACCCCTGAACAAGGACATACTGCAACCCTGAACAAGGACATATTGCACCCCTGAACAAGTACATACTGCATCCCTGAACAAGGACATACTGCATCCCTGAACAAGGACATACTGCATCCTTGAACAAGGACATACTGCATCCTTGAACAAGGACATACTGCAACCCTGAACAAGGACATACTGCATCCCTGAACAAGGACATACTGCACCCCTGAACAAGGACATATTGCACCCCTGAGCAAGAACATACTGCACCCCTGAACAAGGACATACTGCATCCCTGAACAAGGACATATTGCCCCCCTGGGCAAGTACATACTGCATCCCTGAACAAGGACATACTGCATCCCTGAACAAGGACATATTGCACCCCTGAATAAGGACATATTGCACCCCTGAGCAAGTACAAATTTCATCCCTGAACAAGGACTTATTGCACCCCTGAACAAGGACATATTGCACCCCTGAGCAAGTACATATTTCATCCCTGAACAGGACATACTGCATCCTCGAACAAGGACATACTGCATCCCCGAACAAGGACATACTGCACCCCTGAACAAGGACATATTGCACCCCTGAGCAAGAACATACTGCACCCCTGAACAAGGACATACTGCATCCCTGAACAAGGACATATTGCCCCCCTGAACAAGGACATATTGCACCCCTGGGCAAGTACATACTGCATCCCTGAACAAGGACATACTGCATCCCTGAACAAGGACATATTGCACCCCTGAATAAGGACATATTGCACCCCTGAGCAAGTACAAATTTCATCCCTGAACAAGGACTTATTGCACCCCTGAACAAGGACATATTGCACCCCTGAGCAAGTACATATTTCATCCCTGAACAGGACATACAGCATCCTCGAACAAGGACATACTGCATCCCCGAACAAGGACATACTGCATCCCTGAACAAGGACATACTGCACCCCTGAACAAGGACATATTGCACCCCTGGGCAAGTACATACTGCATCCCTGAACAAGGACATACTGCATCCCTGAACAAGGACATACTGCATCCCTGAACAAGGACATACTGCATCCCTGAACAAGGACATACTGCATCCCTGAACAAGGACATACTGCATCCCTGAACAAGGACATACTGCATCCCTGAACAAGGACATACTGCATCCCTGAACAAGGACATATTGCATCCCTGAACAAGGACATATTTCATCCCTAAACAAGGACATACTGCATCCCTGAACAAGGACATATTTCATCCCTGAACAAGGACATACTGCATCCCTGAACAAGGACATATTGCATCCTTGGACAAGGACATATTGCACCACTGGACAAGGACATATTTCATCCCTGAACAAGGACATATTGCACCCCTGGGCAAGTACATATTTCATCCCTGAACAAGGACATATTGCACCCCTGAGCAAGTACATATTTCATCCCTAAACAAGGACATATTGCACCCCTGAGTAAGTACATATTTCATCCCTAAACAAGGACATATTACACCCCTCAACAAAGACATATTTCACCCCTGAACAAGGACATATTGCACCCCTGAACAAGGACATATTGCATCCCTGACTAAGCATTTGTGAAACACCTGTAAGGTGTTTGGTAGATGAGTCTTTTTACCTCTTTGCTACTATTGCTGGCACTTCCTGTACTTAATGGGATTTTATTCTCATGGGCTTACTATTTGTTGGCACTCCTATCTCAGTTACCGTAACTTATGTAACATAGATCCTTGATTTTGTATTTTTTAAATGTCCATCATGATATGGTCTTTAGCATGTATACCCTTATATACATTCCCTGTTCATGTACTATGGGAATTCCCTTGTTGGTTCACCCACAAACATATTTTTGTGTCTGTCTTGTTGGCTATATACATGTATTTTAATTGATACTCAATAAACACCTGTTACTTTTTTTGCAACTGCCTCAGCCCTTCACGGTTTTTGGTTATTGTTTTATGGTCTCTCAGTAAATGACAGAAGTAGAACCCATTGACACAGTGCAAATAAAAAGGACAGTTTTCTAATTGTTTAACATCAATTTTTTGGGGAACAGCTGGAAAGAAAAACAAATAGAAGCCAGGAGAATGGACATTTTTTTCGTAGTTTTTTTATTTTTACTTCAATATTAAAAAATAAATAAATAAAAAGAATAACGTATTTTAATCCTCATCTAATCATTAACTAGTCATAATTTCTAACACTGAAAACCTGCCATAGTAGAGAAGGGGAAGAGATAATTACTGGGGGGACAGCTAAGCGGCTAGGATCTAGAAAAAAGGAACGAGGAGAAATACCTAAATATGGCAAATTACAGGCATATATAATAGACTCGTTAATTGAATTTTTCACAAAATATCGCATTCAGTAAAGTCACCGGTATGGCACTCTGCATGTTTGCACCCATAGATGCCGCAGTGTACACCCTGCTAATGCTTATTCTCTATGGATGTCAATAAGTCTTGCAGCATCTCCTGCCCGGAATAGGAAATATTACGGATCAGTATGGTGTTCTGAGCTCTAGAGCCAACAGAGATTTGTAAAGACATTGGTTCTAACCTTGTTGATATACAGCTGAAGCCATGGTGTTAAGAGACCTCGGGATTAACCCCTTCTCCGTCACAGACAGTAGAGGCCCATGAACTTGCAGATGTCTGCATTATCAGACACACTCTAGTTAACATATCAGCAATGGCACTGGAGCGAGTCCTGTGTCAGGCGCGGGCCAGCCATGTAAAGCCTCGTTTGGCTGGTTATGGGCTGCATGCTGAGGGGGAGCAATCATACAAGCATATGACAGGAGTGACCACGCTTGGATGAGCCAGTGAGGCACAAACGTAGTTTCGGAACAGGGATCTAGCTCATTGACGGCTCCAAGACAGAGAGAGGGAAACTGATGCCTTGTTGTAGAACCATGATTCATTCCGCGTCGTGCCTATGTCCAGGGTAGGTGTCAGTATGTGAGAGGATATCCGCTAACCATACCCTTATTCAGCTGCTTCTGATTTTGCTTTTTTTTCCTTATTTTGTATCAATGTTCATTTAATGAAACAGATAAATCACTAAAACCTTATGACTCACATTAAAGAGGTTTGCCTTTGGTAAACCACACTACACTAGCACAGAAATTACATAGAATTACATCTCTAATGGGACATATGTCATTTTTAAAATGTAAAAGATGAAAACATATTGATGTTTTGGCCTAAAATACAGAGGAAATGTGTCGTCTTTAACTTTACACCTTTTAGAGATCATTTCATCTTCAACTTGCTTAACTGCTCACAATAACAGTAACTTTGACCATGGGTGCCCAAAGTTTTACATGCCACCGTACATACAGTGGGTACGGAAAGTATTCAGACCCCTTTAAATTTTTTACTCTGTTCCATTGCAGCCATTTGGTAAATTCAAAAAAGTTCATTTTTTTTTCTCATTAATGTACACTGTGCACCCCATCTTTACTAAAAAAAAAACAAATGTCAAAATTTTTGCAAATTTATTAAAAAAAAACAAACAAACCCGAAATATCACATGGTCATAAGTATTCAGTCCCTTTGCTCAGTATTGAGTAGAAGCACCCTTTTGAGCTAGTACAGCCATGAGAGTCTTCTTGGGAATGATGCAACAAGTTTTTCACACCTGGATTTGGGGATCCTCTGCCATTCTTGCTTGCAGATCCTCGCCAGTTCCGTCAAGTTGGACGTGAACGTTGGTGGGCAGCCATTTTCAGGTCTCTCCAGAGATGCTCAGTTAGGTTTAGGTCAGGACTCTGGCTGTGCCAGTCAAGAATGGTCACAGAGTTGTTCCAGAGCCACTCCTTTATTTCAGCTGTGTGCTTAGGGTCATTGTCTTGTTGGAAGGTGAACCTTCGGGCAAGTCTGAGGTCGAGAGCGCTCTGGAAGAGGTTTTCAACCAGGATATCTCTGCACTTGGCCGCATTCATGTTTCCTTCAATTGCAACCAGTCGTCCTGTCCCTGCAGCTGAAAAACACCCCCGTAGCATGATGCTGCCACCACCATGTTTCACTGTTGGGATTGTATTGGGCAGCTGATGAGCAGTGCCTGGTTTTCTCCACACATACCACTTGGAATTATCACCAAAGAGGTCTATCTTCGTTTCATCAGACCAAAGGATCTTATTTCTCATAGTCTGGGAGTCCTTCATCTGTATGTGGGCTTTCATATGTCTTGCACTGAGGAGAGGCTTCAGTTGAGCCACTCTGCCATAAAGGCCTGACTGGTGGAGGGCTGCAGTGAAAGATGACTTTGTGGAACTTTCTCCTATCTCCCTACTGCATTCTCTGGAGCTCAGCCACAGTGATCTTGGGGTCCTTCTTTACCACTCTCACCAAGGAAGTAAAGTTATAGCCAGCCAACACAGTCTGTCGTCTTTAGGAGATCTGCTCACTGCCAGGAAGCCGCACGGAGTTGAAATGGGAGAGGCACACCCATGATGCAATATCCACAAAGAACAACAGATAATTCCAGTGGATTCTTCCTACTTGGCAATTAAAATCCATGTTATTGTTCCATCGCGGTCTGAGAAGAAGACCTAAGAAGGTTGAAACGCGTTGTCTGCACGCATATAGCAGTAGTGTGCCCTTTGTTTGACCCCCAGTGTATAATAAGGATTTCTGCCAAATGGATTATTTTAAAGATGGAACAATAAAATGGATTTTAATTGCCAGGTAGGAAGAATCCGCTGGAATTATTTTTTGTTCTCTGTGGATCTCTCACCAAGGCTTTTCTCCCATGATTTCTCAGTTTGGCTGGACGGCCAGGTCTAAGACGACTTCTGGTGGTCCCAAACTTCTTCCATTTAAGGATTATGGAGGCCACTGTGTTCTTCGAAACCTTAAGTACTGCAGAAATTCTTTTGTAACCTTGGCCAGATCTGTGCCTTGCCACAATTCTGTCTCTCAGCTCCTTGGCCAGTTCCTTTGACCTCATGATTCTCATTTGGTCTAACATGCATTGTGAGCTGCGAGGCCTTATATAGACAGGTGTGTGCCTTTCCAAATCAAGTCCTGTCCGTTTAATGAAACACAGCTGGACTCCAATGAAGGAGTGGAACCATCTCAAGGAGAATCACAAGGAAATGGACAGCATGTGACTTAAATATGAGTGTCTGGGCAAATTGAATACTTATGACCATGTGATATTTCAGGTTTTTTTTTTTAAATAAATTTGCAAAAATTTGTTTTTTTCAGTCAAGATGGGGTGCAGTGTTGTGAGTTCATTTTCTGGCCTACCAGTTGTGAGTTCTCCTTCCAGGCTCCCTCTGGTGGTAACAGGAGGTAGTGAGGCTGATTTAATCAGTGGAGATCTGCCACATGATAAGGAGGATGACGATTGGACCTCAGGAATCTCAGACTGGATTTAAGACAGCCGACGCCCTATTCTGGTGATTCCTTCTGGCTTGTCAGGACTTGGTTCTCAGCTCTGTTCCAGTCAGCTCAAGCAAAGTTTTTCTGCTAATGTTCAAACTTGATTTTGTTGGTCTTATCAGTTTTTTGTGTGGTCAGCCAGCCCCGGCTGGGGCTGTGCTGAATTTCCACTCTTATTTATCTGTATTTGCCAATTTGCTTTTTGTCCCTTATTAGATTGGTCTCTTTTTGCTCTGTCTCAGAATATTTCCATGTGCTGATATAGTGGGAAAAGTCTAGTGACTTCAGGGTTAATTTTGTTATCAGAAGTGTTGGACATTATTTTTGTAGGGTTTTTGGCAGATTGCAGACAGTGTCTTTCGTTTCCTATCCTTTCTAGCTAGTTTGGGCCCCATCGTTTGCTCAGCCTATTTTCCTGCCTGTGTTTGTGTTTTCATCTTGTTTCACTTGCAATACACGTGTGGGGGCTGTCTTTCCTTTGGGGTCTGCCCTGGGGCAATTAGTTTTCCCCTTTTCTTGCTTTAGGCCTATTTAGTCCTCCGGCTGTGAAGAAGCATCTAGGCTCATTGTAGGAACGCACCTCGGCTGCTGCTAGTTGTGTGGTTAGGATCAGGGATCTGCAATCTGCATAGTTACCAACCTCTCTGGTTTTCTGTGACTTAGCTTGTTTTGTTTTTTCCTCCTCGGTGACCCATTCATAAACAGTGCAGAGTGTACATTAATGATAAAAAATGAACTTTTTTGAATTTACCAAATTCCTGCAATGAAACAAAGAGTGAAAAATTTAAAAGGATCTGAATACTTTCCGTACACACTGTATATACAGATTACACCTCCTATTATACTCTATAGAGATGGGAGAGAGAGGAGGATTGAGGAACAGAAAGATGGAGACACAGACATATCATGCTGAGCTTTGTGACAAATGTTTTACTTCACCTGAGATCTGGATTCACATACACAGTGATCAGTGCAGCAGTATAATGTCCTCCACGCTTCTGCTGCTTCTGTCTGTGTACTAATGAATAAATATCAGAAATTCCTAAATTTTTGTGCTGTGCTGTTTATAGGAGAGGGCATAGCAGCTTGTCTCCTCCTACCAGCTCAAAGTGAATTGTAAATTAACAAATCGAGGCTGCAGAGGGAAAAACTAGGGAAAATGTATGATATATCTAATGAGATATTTATTTATAAAACTCATTAGATATGTAATTCTATGTAAGGAAAAGGGGCTGCTGATGCAAAAAAGCAAATTAATATTAAAAGGTAATGGCACTTTTAATTAACTTTTCCGTATAAGTTATCTTGTGGATATACAGGAACAATAACATTATTTCTGACCATCTTTCAACTTAACCTTTTTTATCTGTTTTCCCTCTGCAGGCTCTATTTCTTCATTTACAATTCATTATGATCTCTCCCATAAACTGCACAACACAAACATGGGCTATTTCTGCTATTTATACCTTAGTTAGCACACAGACAAAAGCAGCAGCAGCATGGAAGACAATACTGCAGCACTCAACACGGTATATGTGAATCCATCTTTCAGATGAAGTAAAACATTTGGTACAAAGCTCAGTATGATATTTCTGTGTCTCCTCCTATCTGTTTTGTCTCTTGGTTCCTCATTCCTCCTCGCTCAACCTTCTCCATAGAGTATAACAGGAGGTGTAATCTGACACCTAAGTGAGCTGTCAGTCCTTCTTGTGTTGAGCCATAGGGAGTTGATCTATTTTTTTATGGTGAGTTCAGTAGACAGGTGGGAAGGGAAGAAGTGTCTCAGCAGTGGGGAAAAAAAATCATATTTCTTTGATGAGACATTTTACAAACTTCTTATATTCATGTACTATGAATTGATGCAAAGATTTTTGAAATTACAGTTCCCATTTAACCCCTTCATGACCCGGCCTATTTTGACCTTAATGACCTGGTCATTTTTTGCAATTCTGACCAGTGTCCCTTTATGAGGTAATAACTCAGGAACGCTTCAACGCATCCTAGCGATTCTGAAGACTGTTTTTTCATGACATATTGGGCTTCATGTTAGTGGTAAATTTAGGTCGATAATTTTTGCGTTTATTTGTGAAAAAAATGGAAATTTGGCGAAAATTTCGCAATTTTCACATTTTTAATTTTTATTCTGTTAAACCACAGAGTTATGTGACACAAAATAGTTAATAAATAACATTTTCCACATGTCTACTTTACATCAGCACAATTTTGGAAACAAATTGTTTTTGTTAGGAAGTTATAAGGGTTAAAAGTTGACCAGCGATAGCTCATTTTTACAACAAAATTTACAAAACCATTTTTTTTAGGGACCACCTGACATTTGAAGTCACTTTGAGCGGTCTATATGGCAGAAAATACCAAAAGTGACACCATTCTAAAAAGTGCACCCCTCAGGCTACTCAAAACTACATTCAAGAAGATTATTAACCCTTCAGGTGCTTCACAGGAACTGAAGCCACGTGGAAGGAAAAAATGGACATTTTAATTTTTCCAACAAAAATGTTCTTTTAGCATCAATTTTTTCATTTCACATGGGCAACAGGATAAAATGGATCCTAAAATTTGTTGGGCAATTTCTCTTGAGTACACCGATACCTCATATGTGGTCATAAACCACTGTTTGGGTGCACGGCAGGGCTCAGAAGGGAAGGAGCTCCATTTGACTTTTTGAATGGAAAATATGCTGGAATATTTAGCAGTTGCCATGTCACGTTTGGAGAGTCCCTGTGCGCCTAAACATTGGATCTCCCCCACAAGTGACCCCATTTTGGAAATTAAACCCTCCAAGGAACTTATCTAGTTGCATATTGAGCACTTTGAACCCCCAGGTGCTTCACAAATTGATCCGTAAAAAAATGTACTTTTTTTTTTCACAAAAATTTTCTTTAAGCGTCAGTTTTATCATTTTCACATGGGCAACAGGATAAAATGGATCCTAAAATTTGTTGGGCAATTTCTCCTGAGTACACCGATACCTCATATGTGGTCATAAACCACTGTTTGGGTGCACGGCAGGGACCGGAAGGGAAGGAGTGCCATTACTAGACTCCCAAAGGAACTTACCTAGATATGTCGTGAGCACTTTGAACACCCAAGTGCTTCACAGAAGTTTATAACGCAGAGCAGTGAAAATAAAAAATTCTTTTTTTTTTTCCACAAAAATGATTTTTTAGCCCGCTATTTTTTATTTTCACAAGGCTAACAGGAAAAAGTGGACCACAAAAGTTGTGCAATTTGTCCTGAGTACACCGATACCCCATATGTGGGGGGAACCACCGTTTGGAAGCATGGGAGAGCTCAGAAGGGAAGGAGCGCCATTTTGGAATACAGACTTTGATGGAATGTTCTGTGGGTGTCATGTTGCGTTTGCAGAGCCCCCGATGTACCTAAACAGTAGAAACCCCCCCACAAGTGACCCCATTTTGGAAACTAGACCAGATTTTTAGCCCACTATTTCTTATTTTGACAAGGGTAACAGGATAAATTAGACACCAAAAGTTGTTGTCCAGTTTGCCCTGAGTATGCTGGTACCCCATATGTGGGGGGGAACCACTGTTTGGGCACACGTCGGGGCTTGGCAGGGAACAAGTAGCGACATTTTGAAATGCCGACTTGATGGAATGGGCTGCGGGCGTCATGTTACGTTTGCAGAGCCCCTGATCTACCTAAACAGTGGAAACCCCCACAAGTGACCCCAATTTGGAAACTAGACCACCAAAGGAACTAAATCTAGATGTGTGTTGAGAACTTTGAACCCCCAAGTGCTTCACAGAAGTTTATAACGCAGAGCCGTGAAAATAAAAAATAATTTTTTTCCACAAAAATAAATTTTTAGCCCCCAATTTTTATTTTCCCAAGGGTAACAGGAGAAATTAGACCCCCAAGGTTGTTGTGCAATTTTTCCTGAGTAGGCTGATACCCCATATGTGGGGATAAACCACTGTTTGGGCACACGTCCGGGCTCAGAATGGAGGGAGCACTGTTTGAATTTTTGAACGCAAAATTGGCTGGAATAAATGGTGGCGCCATGTCGCGTTTGGAGACCCTGTGATGTGCCTAAACAGTGGAAACCCCTCAATTCTATCTCCAACCCTAACCCCAACACACCCCTAACCCTAATCCCAACCCTAATCATAACCCTAACCACAACCCTAACCCCAACACACCCCTAACCCTAATCCCAACTCTAACCCTAACCACAAGCCTAACCCTAATCCCAATCCCAACCCACCCCTAACCCTAATTCCAACCCTAATCCCAACCCTAATTCTAACCCTAGCCCTAACCCTAATGGAAAAAAATATATATTTTCTTTATTTTATTATTTGTCCCTACACATGTTGTGATAACGGGGGCGGTGATTTACTTTTTTTATTTTGATCACTGTGAGAGTTTATCACGGTGATCAAAATAAATGAATGAATCTGCAGCTTGCAGATTCGAGCGGGCGCATTGCACATGCACCCGCCATTTTCCAAGATGGCGGCGCCCATGATGCAAGACGGTGGGACAGCCAGAGGGACATCGGAGGCACCGTGGTGGGTGAGGGGGGAATCGGAAGGCGGGGGGGAGCAGATTATGACGGCGGCTGCTGATCGGTGCCGTCAGTCGGTGGCGGCAGCCGATCTGCGTGTCGTAAGTCAGTGGGCGGGGTCTGATCGGTGTCTCCAGCCATGTCCGATGCTATTGCAGCATCGGCCATGGCTGGATTGTAATATTTCACCAAATTTCATTGGTGAAATATTACAATCGCTCTGATTGGCTGTTTCACTTTTAAGCCACGCCCCCTGGGATTAACTCTGAAGTGTCCTCGGTGTGCGGGTCGGGTGACCTTTCAGTGACTCCGGTCACCCGACCCGCAGGGGGGCAATCAATTTATAACGCCACACAGGCGACATGGGTCGTATTGGCATGACTTTTCATGACGCCTATGTGGCGTCAAAGGTCGGGAAGGGGTTAAAGATAAAAAAATTATACTATGATAACCTAACACGGAGTACTGCTTGAAGGGATCCCAGAGGTCAGATCCTTATGATCATAATGGGAAGGCCTATCCTAGCAATATGACATCAGTTTATAAGATAAAAATGCCCTTTTAATATTTAAAGGGAAACTGTCAAATTGTACATGCACCCCTATCTGTGAGCAGCATGCTATAAAGCAGGAGAAGCTGAGCAGATTCATATATATAATTTGTGCGAAAAGACTGAGTATAACTTTATTAAGTTAATTCCATGCTGTTTATGCTTGGTGCGCAATGACAGGTTCTATTTGGTGATTGAAAGCTATCTCTGTCTGCAGCTATACGGGAAATGCTGTCAATCATTGGCTAGAGCCGCCCTCTGGACTCCTACACAAAGAATTAGGAGTGATTTATATGGATAAAAAACTTTTTTTTAAAGAGTGTTTTCCAACAGAAGTACAAACTTAAATATCTTCTCAGCCCCTTCTGCTCTATAACATACCACCTGCCCACACACCTGTGCTTCACTTCTGTTTAGCCGTGACCAGAAAATACTGGAGGAAAGGATAATTAACAAAATGTTTGAATTCTCAGAAATTGGGTGTAAATTGCAATGACCCTGCAGCGCCACCACTGGGGAAATTAAGCATTACACAGTTCTCTTCCATATCAATAGATTGTATGTGTAATGCAGAACAGGGTAGGTCCTCCAGAGCGGTATATGCTTTTTATAAATCCTCTCCCCCCAAAAAAAGGAGTACAATCCTGACCATAACACCCCATCTAACAGAATATGTTACATGGATTTTGTAAATCAGAGTACTTGTTTAACCCTCTGTTGATGAGCACCGTACAAATACAGCAAAGGCAGGTGTACGGAGCAGGCTCAGCAGAGGAGGCGGCCCCTTTCCTGGCAGATGATGACTGCGTTATTCAGCCACCATCTGCTTCTAACAGCAGTTGGTGGAGCTAAGCACTGCCATTTGATATTCAGCTCTTAAATGCTGCCGTTGATCTGAATATGTGCTGATGGGCTGACATGGCAGCTGGAGGACTGCTGAAAACATCCATGCCTGCCATGACTGTGTGCCATTAAAAACCAGCCTGTGGATGGCGCTCATGGGAGAAGAGGATTTTTACTATGTACTGCAATACAGTTGTATTGCAAATTGTAGTACAAGTGATCAGATGATCACAGGTTCAAGTCCCCTAAGGGGACTAAAAAAATGTTTACAAAAACGTCAAATCACTGCTTTTTTTCCCTTATTAATAGAGATATAAAAACAATAAAAAATACATAGTATCACATCTGTAAAGGTCTGATAAAGATATATAGGTTTGTTAAAAAGGTTGCTCAGCCTTAGGCTACAAGTCTGCAGTCACTCTATATGTATGGAGTGTATATTAGTTGGCTGACAGCCAACTACGGTAATCTGTATGTCCAGCTTACGATGGCAGAACTCTACACAAACAATCAAAGACCATGAGAGCTGGTATAAAGTAAATTGAAATATGGGACGTTAGAAATTCTTATACTGTTACTCTACATGAAATCTGAAGGGCTGACAACAACATTTATACTGAAAAGTAATAACGTTTATGAGCATTTTTTAAGACATTTCAATATTTAGCAAGTCTGGCTCTAATGGGTTAAGTCTGACCCTTTGGGCTTCTTCTGTAAACTCTATCTCGTAGATTTATAGTTGCTTACATAAAAAGTAAGACAGACACAGTCCTACAGTGAAGTGTGGGAGGACGGCAGAGTGTGGTCTTATTTTCCTTTCTTTATTATATTTTTTCTAATAGTTAGCCTTTCTTGCTTTGATAAAAAGTTGCCCTCGAAGGCTGGCAGCTTGTGAAGGTGAAACATATGACCTCCCTTCTTCCAGATAAACACGACTTACTCCTTCTGATGGAATGCATTGGGAGAGAAAAATGGGATGCTTGCTGCACCAGGAAGACGCCAGCAGAAATATTTGTCTTACAGAAAGTCTTTCTGCTTCCCCGGTTTATCATAGACGGCTGTCAATACCATTGAGATATTAGCAAACACAGCTACAGGATACATAGTAACACTGGGGCCTAATAACTCTTATTTTAACTGTGTACATATTTATCTTGGAGAAATAGTTTGTAATATTATTCATGTATCATTCCTAAGAACAATACAAAAAACACATAATATATATACGGTGGGGGAAATAAGTATTTGATCCCTTGCTGATTTTGCAAGTTTGCCCGCTAACAAAGACATGAGCAGCCTATCATTTTAAGGGCAGGTTAATTTTAACATTGAGAGATTAAATATAAAAAATAAAATCCAGAAAATCACATTGTATAAATTATATCAATTTATTTGCATTTTGCAGTGAGAAATACAAAATGACTGTCAATCGACAGCGATTTAAGTTTGCATGTTGGCAGGGATTTTACCTGGAATTTCACATCTATCATTATTCTCTGGGATCTCTACTGATCCTATGGCATAATAAATGTAGTATGTAAAGTAAAAAAATCCTTATACTCACCTTACCGTTCACCTCTGTGGCCAGGTCGTTATTCACTTCCATCTGTCCGGTGCATCTTCTGATCCCTCGCTGCTCGTGCTGGAGTTCCCAGGCCTCTCATGCCACACCGGACTTCCAGTGTATATACGACCCGGAGGGTGCTGCGTAACTGCACAGATCACAGCATCATGACATATACTGAGACCATCCCGTGCACCCAATGAAAGCAGGAAGTCCCAGAACAGCTTGATGCCCGAAGATTCCAGAACCAGCAGTGACGGATCAGAAAGTGTAACGAGGACTGGACGGGTGACGTGGCGGTGAGCAGTGGATGGGTCGGAGAGGTGAGCGGTAACGGGAGCAAAAATATTTTGTTTTCTTAATTTTTGATGGCTATTATGGTTCTGAAAAATAAAGGCCAGTGAATCACAAAAAATTATGCACTTTGCCAAATGTGGATTTTTGTAAAACTTGAGTAGAATTCAGTTCCATCTCTGCTGGCTCAGAGTAGTCACAGATTGCAGCTTCTGGTGATGCCATGTCGACAGAGCGCTGCTTCTCTTGCACTCTGCTGATGATGGGACATGACTGTCAATGTCAGACGATTAACAGCCGGCTCCAAGCAGTTAGGCTGCTGTCAATCAGAATGACGTTGGAAGTCACGTCACATCAACAGAGCAGCCCGGAAGAGGATGAGATGCTCTGTTGATGTGAAGCTGCAGAATTGCTGGTAGGTGTTATTTGCGATCACTCTGAGCTGGTGCAGGGCACAACAAGCAGGTACTTCAAAACTACCTGCCTGTCAGTTCTTGGACCCATGAGAAAAAAAAATAAAGTAGTTTTTGATAATTCCCTTAAGGATCATTTGACATCTTTGGGTTAAGTCCAGTTTTAGCTTAAAGGGGTGGTCAACTACTAGGTCAACCCCTTCTTGATCGAAATGTTTGGCCTTAATAAAAATACAAAAAAAGCTATACTCACCTCTTGTGCTGGCACCGTTCAGGGGTGTCAGCACTCGTGGTCCCGGAGCTCTCGTGCAGTGTTGTGACACGTGGTGCCTGGCGCCCAATCAGCGCTGGCGTCACAGTCTCCGCCTTCCAATGCATTGAACATGAAGAGAAAGCCATGGCTGCAGCTGATCCCTGACTTCCTCCTCAAGTTCAATCCATATGAAGATGGAGATGCTGATTGGGCACCACGTGTCACAGCACTGCATGAGAGCTCCAGGACCACGAGTGCCGACACGGCTTGAACAGCACCAGCACAGGAGGGGAATAGACGGTAGGTTTTTTTATTTTACTTCATTTCTAGGATACCAGTCCCAATATTGTGCCTGCTAATGTTCTTTCCCAGTTTTCTATTTGTAGGCAGTCCATAGCCCCACAATTACCCATTTGTATTAAAAACAAGAGAATGAAGCATTGGATGTGTGACACTGAACAATAAACTTTATCCCTTATTCCATGATTAATAAAATGTCAGAGCTTCTCATGCATAAAACACAGCAGGTGGTAGCTACAGACGACGGTCCTTTTGCGTAATTTCATGTTTCCACTGCGGCATGCTTCTCAATGACGTGCTCCACCATATGATATGGGGCTGCTCAAAATTTGCAAAATTCCATTCTGAAAAAACATATAGTAGTGCCATAGCTCATAATACCTTCATGCATCACATTTAGGCCCAGATTCATCATTGCCTTTACGCCTGTTTTTTTTCCTGGTTTTGTGGCTTTCTTTGTTTGCACCCAAGTCATTATTCTATTTGGCCTTTTTTTAAGTCTTTTTTTTTGTGCTCTTCTCGTTTTCTAGTAATTCCAGATGTTTAAAGGGAATCTGTCAACAGGTTTTTGCTATGTAATTTGAGTACAGCATGAGGTAGGGGTTAAAACACTAAATTCAATGATGTGCCACGCTGTGTCCTGTTGCTTTACTGATACTGAATGTTTTAGCACTAGGACATTATCATTGCTGTGACTAGCCGGCATGCGCTTGCTAGTCAGACTCCGCCCCCTCCTGTGATAATCAGCTCACTTAGACTATGTATATAAGAGCCTGGTGTGGGCGGCGTTAGCTTTCTCAACAGTGCTGCATTACTAAATGTAAAAGCTCTGATTGTGTCGGAATGGCTACACCCAGTAATCTAACTGATACATCTTTGGATTCAGGGGTTCTATCCCTACATCATGCTGCTCTCAGGTGAGTTTGCAAAAACCTGCTGACAGATTCCCTTTAAGGCTAGAGTCACATGACAGTGTAGAAGAAAAAAAATCAGTCTGTTTTTCATCTAGAAAAGTGGGACGATTATTATCTTACTAGTCACCCATGCGCAGTGTGTATGCAATCCTTTTTTTTTTACTCAGCAGCTATTAATCATTTACAAGGCTAGTTACAGTTTTGTAAGTTACAGAATTGCAATGCATCCATAAAAATCAGATGTTATACTGTGGTTCTCTAAGGAGTCCCACTTTTTTTTAACACATCCATAGGTCTGAATGGACGTGTCTCATCCAAAGTACGGAGAAAATTCATACATGTTTGAGTCAGTAAAAAAAATTGTTCACCTGCACTGCCCCACTTAATGACACTGGTCTGAGTGTGATCCGTTTATCTTTTAATGGATAGCACTCGGGCTGAGAATATGGTCGTGTGCACAATCCCTAAAGCCCCCGTCACACTAAGCGACGCTACTGCGATCCCGACAACGATACGACCTGGTAGGGATCGTTGCTTCATCGCTATGTGGTCGCTGGTGAGATGCCAAACAGTCAGACCTTCCCAAGGACGCAGCAATACGGCAACCCGTAGTGACCTTTGTAACGATGTCAGCGGTCGTTGGGACCCTGTCACATAGCAGCTACTCTGACGATTCAGACGTCGAATCAACGCAAATCCACGCCTATGTGTCTTGCTTCTGAGTCACCAACGAGGTCGTTGGTAAGGTGTCAAACATACCGATGCATGCTACCCAACGGGAACTCAACAATCAAAAAAATGTCCAGGTCATTCCGACACGACCAGCGATCTCACAGCAGGGGTCTGGTCGCCGCTCCCTGTCAAACGTAGCGAGATCCCTGCTGAGGTCGCTGTTGCGTCACAAAACTTGTGACTCAGCAGCGATCTCGCTTAGTGTGACGGGGGCTTTATAGCCTTATTCATCAATTGCAACTTTTTCAAATTTTGCAAAAAATTTGGAGAAACTTATCCCCTTTATCCCCTCTGTCTTGGCGTCAATGTGTGACTGCGGATGCAAAAGGTCACAAAAACAGTTCTAGACACGAAGAAAGGCCCTTTTTGCCTTTGTGCCAAATCCATGAATTGTGTGCTCCATTTTGATTCATTTGGCACCAAAAACGGCAACTAATACCACAAGTCAAAAAAAGGAAGGTGACTTAAAATAAAAAAAATACAAATGATGAAACAGGGCCTTAAAGTTTCTATTACTATTTTTGAATCTTAATATACAGTGGTGGGTCAACAGAGGCATGGTGAGCATCAATCTAATCGCACATTCTTCAAATAAAAAGAATAACTGGAGCAAGGGGTGAGACTCAGGCTTTAATCTCCCACCTTCCCCCTTTAAAAAAATAAAATGCGAGGGTACTTCTCAACCATGGACAGCACCACTATTTCTCTTAAAGATTTACTCCAATGTACAGTGATTCATGTCTGCACTTGTCAGACAAAAAAACCACAATCATAAGACACCTGCAGCAAATCTTGGCTTCCCGCTTCCATGCCTGACGTCTTTCTTCCATATCTTGCCATAAGAGTATTAATGGATAATGTAAAGAGAAAAGTCAAATAATCACAATAGAAGTAAGGCATTGTGTGCTAATGTCAAGGCGAAGGTAGATAAAACTGTGAAGAGAGGGCTTAGCGAAATCACTCTAAAAGAGAACCTCTTCTGCTCACAATGGCGCATCTATGTGCACCCAGGTGACGGCAGGCGCCATTGTCAGTCTCTTCATTGGGTTTTATGAGGTTCTGCATGTGTGAATAATCCAAAATCTCATTATGCTGCTTTAGAGCAACAATGAAATAAAAGACCACTTGATCAACAGGAGAGAGAAAAAAAATAATTAACTTTTACTTAATGTATTTAAAACCCAGATGTCATCATTATTGTTGCACCTTTGTTATGAGAAACAGAATGAAATAAAGTGAGCAGGTGGACAGTGGGATGAATGACATATTAACAGGGTGCAAACACTGGCACTGAACAGTGGTGGATTATATACCCCGCCATGACAAGGGAGAGCTCCCAATTTTTTGCTCTCGTTTTTCCCCTTCTTCCAAGAACCATAACAATGTGATTTTTCTTTTTTCTGCGGGACCACTTGTAGTTGTAAATCCTAGCTTTAAATGGTCCCTTTAAATTCACTTTACAATATACTGATATCGGAAAAAAAATCTAATTGTGGTGAAATGGTGAAAAAAAAGCAATTCCATCGTTTTCTGGTTTTCGTATTGACAGTGCTAATTGTGCGGTAAAAATTACATGGGAACATGATTTTTCAGGTCAGGAAGAGTAGTGCAATACCAAATTTCTAGATTTTATGTTTTAGAATTTAGTGGTTAAAAAATTTCAGAGCTTTGGAAGAAAAAAAGAGAAATTGGTTTCTGTTGTCACTTTGAGGCCCGTAACATTTGTTTTCTGTCGATGGAGATGTGTGTTGGCATGGTTTTTTGTGTGGTTAGTTGATATTTTTTTATTGATACCATTTTTGGATACTTGTGATCTTTTTGTTGTTTTAAAGTCTATTTTTGGGGAGAGAGGACATGACTGAAAAACCATCAGCTCTAGGGTGTTGATTTTTCCTTTTTTCTTTTATGTTTTACCTTAAGGTTTAAAGGGGTTGTTAGTGACAACCCCTTCTCACTCTGAATGTTTTCCCCCCGCTAAAATAAAAATACCTATAATACTCACATCCTGTGCTGGCGCCGTTTCAGCAGTGTCGCACTCGCTTCCCCATGGCTCATGAGAGGTTGAATGTCATGTGAACACTGCAGCCAATCAGCGATGGCCTCACTGGCCCCGCCCTCGGATGCATACATAATCAAGAGGAGGTGACAGCTGAGGCTCTTGATTGCTTATAAGTCCAAAAGAGGAGACAGTGATGCCAGCTCTGATTGGGCGCAGGGCTCACATGACATAACATTACATGAGTCCCAGGTAAGTGGTGAGTGCCGACACCGCTGGAACCACGCCAGCAAAAAAATAAAAGTACAAAGTTGGTGGTGATGGGGATCTTCATTACGCCTATGGCTACCACAGCAACACAGCAGCACCCCCATGATTCTGTAGCATGAAGAGCTGGTGCCAAACGGGCTCTGGAACAGTCATGTCATATGAATGTCAGCGGCATTAAGTACAGTAGTTAAACAGCAGCAATCAGCGATTTTCGTTAGCACTGAACACTGCTGTTAGAATAACTTGCATTGAATGGAGCAGTCTCGGCTCCTAGCCCAATACCCACACCTAAAATGTGATGTACACGTCAAAGGTTTGGCCAGTATTAAAAGATGTCCCATCAAAATTTTTCTTCCGTAATCTGTCCTAATTATGTGTGTAATCTACTTACAGATCGTCATACTCCCCGGGGGCTGCAGACCGCACTTGTCCTCTACTGCCTCACGTGACCTGAAAACAATCTAAGGCTATGTGCACATGTTCAGTATTTGGCCAGCTTTTACCTTGGTATTTGTAAGCCAAAACCAGAAGTGGGTGATAAATACAGAAGTGGTGATGTGTTTCTATTATACTTTTCCTCTGATTATTCCTCTCCTGGTTTTGGCTTACACATACTGATGAAAAATACAGACCAAATACTAAATGTGTGACCATGACCTTACTGGCTCAGACAGGGGTTTGTGGGTGAACCAAAAGGTACTGCATTCTGACTTTTAGGTTTACATTTATGAAAGTAGCTCCACAAAAAGGTCCTTCTGTGAGCCGACAA
Source organism: Dendrobates tinctorius (assembly GCF_039654945.1). Lineage (NCBI taxonomy): Eukaryota > Metazoa > Chordata > Amphibia > Anura > Dendrobatidae > Dendrobates > Dendrobates tinctorius. Next base: position 56,014,965 of record NW_027361697.1, read on the forward strand.
AGCAGAGGTGTGGTCATGGTAGACTAAGTGGCTCAGGAGATTCCCATGCCACTCCTGTGCCGATGCTTGGGGGTACCCTGCCAGCTATTTACCGTATTATTTTTCTCCAATGATAAGGTGCTATAGATCAAAGCAACCGCTGCAGCTATCCGTTGTTATCAGGGGTGATACTAGCAGATATGATCAACAGGTGGCAGGCCTGTAGGGCACAGTATTTAGCAGGTATTTACTTCTAGTTAGATTCCTTCAAATCCTGGACAGCTCCTTTAAGTAGAATATGTCATATTCATTGCATTATTAATTAAATTACTAATTCCACTAAAAATCCCTATTCTCCACCCATCTAACAAATCTTCTAGCTCTGCAAACACCTATTTCAAGAACACATGTGCCGAACAGTTGGGAGGAGGCATCTTCCAAAACTGTTTCTGGCTCCATGAGTGGAGTCTTCCTGCCACGTTCCTTCCTAGGCACCTATTGCCTTAAACTATGACAATCAGGATGGTTTCGAGACTAGACTTTGTGGTCATGGAACCTGTATAACCCATGACAATCAGTTTTCCGGTGCACTAGTCTCAAACTTGTCTCCAAATGTAATCATGTATTACACATGATGGTCAATCAATGTTATTATAACTTCCAACTTGGCGCAAACTGAAGGGTATAGGAGTTATGAAAAGCCTAGTAACCCACTCTTTAACTGTCCACTCCTCTTCTTCATAAGCTTACTTGCTATGTTTGGAAAAAGAACAACAAGACAATTTAGGTAGTGCTCAAATCTAATCCAAACAAAGGATCTGAAAAGTAAAATCTAGAGTGTAACACATTTGTAGTTTTTATACCTCAACTGCACAAGCAAAGAAACAAAACTAAGTAATACACCTTATTATATAGAAAATGCCTCATTCCCAAGGTGCCCATCACTGCCCCTGCCCACCTTCACACTAATTATTCACTCTCAAAAAACTGCTCTAATCTGTCTTCAGTTCTGCCTTCTGGTGTCAGATCAGAGCTGCTACCTACAGAAGTTTGCAGAGATGGCTGAAAGTATAAGCTGTAAAGAAAAAGAGGCAGAATACACAAAAAGAAGCAGCTGTAGTTTCTAGCGACTACAGCTTGCAATTTTGAAAACCCTTTATAATGTAGTATAAAAGTCATTCCTCATGTGCACATACAACAGCTTCTTCTGAAAAGCCACATGAACGTTCGCTTATACCTTAATCACCCAACAAATGTGGGATTGCAAGTGGATCCTGGGTCAACCACTTAAATCCGCTAATAAATATAAGGCTAGCATTATTATGTAGGTGACTACATGTTTAAGAGAACCAGTCATGTCACCAAACACTATCAACCTGCAGGTACAGGTTATTCTGCAAATATATAGTGTTACAGTGCTCTCCTGCCGCCTTATTGAAAGCCTGGCTACTTGAGCTTTATTCCTTCCGGAAGTGGGTGGCTTTCAGTCACAGAGGAGTGCCGGAGCGGCTTCAGTCACTGCTTGGTACACAGTGAGTGGCAACTGTAAGCAAGTTCCGGCACTCTGACTGCCTGCTCAGCACAGATGTGCTGAAGAGCGAGTATTCAGAGCGTTGGGGCAATAGGTTTTTTTCAAACTACTACACAGACTTATTAAATAAACATCTCAACAAGCAGAAAGAGAATAGTACTAAAGTTGGAAAAAAGCACAAAATATTGGAAAAAAAATGTCCCTCTAATTTCCAGAACTGGTAACTTGGCAAAGAGGCAAGCTTTTACAACTTTTTTTTTCTTTTTTGAAGTCGTTATTTAAGCAGGGTAATAATAAAAATATAAAGCAAAACATAAATTAGGTTATCAAAATTTATCTAGTTGCAGTAGTCCAATAGTAAGGCATTTTATAATTTATACATAAACATTTATGCTTAAAAAAATAAATAAGTAACAAGTCTGACTATTCCAGAATAGAATACAGTTGTGTGAAATTGTGTTTGTCCCTTTCTGATTTCATATTCTTTGGCATGTTTGTCACACTTAAATGTTTCAGGTCATCAAACAAATTTATATATTAAACAAGATAATACAATTAAACAAAAAATGCAGTTTAGAAATGAAGGTCTTTATTATTAAGGGAAAAATAAATACAAACCTATAGGGTCATGTGTGAAAAAGTGATTGCCCCCCCTTTCCAGACGCAGGACTGATTACTGCCACACCTGTTCTCAATCAAGAAATCACTTAAATAGGACCTGCCTGACAAAGTGAAGTAGACCAAAAGCTCCTAAAAAATATACAGTGGAGACACAGGGGGTCGGCAGGTGCTCCAGTCCGCTAACTGAAATCGCATGGACCGCTCTCCCTTTAGCGTGGGCAAAACGCTACTCAGACAACACAGAGTTAGGATAAAACAATGTGTCAATGCTTTATTGAACCACAAAACAGGCAGATAACACAGAACAGTCCCAGCACAAAACTCAAAGATGGTGCACACTGCAGAGTCTCACCCTTCCGCTGACTTGCTGGGATAATGGGAGCTGTTATTTCAGAGCTCCCAGGGTTGACTACCCCACCTGTGGCACGCACACAGAGAGGAGGTAACGATAAGCGCAGGAAGATGACCGTCCATTGAGGTACAAGGCCAGTTGACCTGAGGGTCACAACCTGGCTTCTCCGAACATCTCAGTGGAGCCAGGCGACTGGCGGGTCCCAATCATGGCTTTCTCCAAATGTATCCATGGTTCAGTGATGATCATTGGAGCAGATCTGTATTCTTCCAACTGAGGCGGAGAGCCTCTAGGTTGTTTCTTGTAGAATGATAGATCCGTGCCTCTAGTGATGGAGCCATAATGTATTGGCGGCAGTCCTGTAGGGTCCTCTGGATATTTGGATGTCTTGGCAGAATCTCTGGCTGTCTCTCTGTCTCTCAATCTCCCTATACAGAGGCATGCAACCTATTTTTATACTTAATAAGTGTCCTACATCCAGTATTTACATAAAGGGTAAGAATGGAGATGAGATCAAGTAGCATTACTTGATTATTTAATGTATTTGCACAGTTTCTCCTCCTCTGTTTTCGAAGTCACCAAACTATCTGGCATAATTAGCATATCAGTAAACATCACTAGTCATCAAGGATAAGAGCACAATATGCTATATGAAATATCAGTTTACAAGTCAATATTACAGGCTTACACAAACAAAAGTCGGTTTTCTTGACCAGCCAGAAAGAAATGCTTAAATTCATAAGTCAACATACAGATAACATCCTATTGTTCCTGGCTAGCTAAAAATAGTCATCTAGTTAATTAAGATACAATTCTGTGTCTCCACATATACATCATGCCATGATCCAAAGAAATTCCGGAACAAATGTGAAACAAAGTAACTGAGATCTATCAGTCTGGAAAAGGTTATAAATAGTGATGAGTGAGTATACTCGTTGCTCGGTTGGTCTCCGAGTATTTGGAAATGCTCGGAGATTTAGTTTCTGTCGACGCAGCTGCATGATTTGCGGATGTTGGACAGGCTGAATACATGTGAGGAATGCCTGTTTGTTAAGGAATTCCCACATGTATTCAGGCTGTCCAACAGCCGCAAATCATGCAGCTGAGGCGACGAAAACGAAATCTCCGAGCACACCAAAATACTCGGAGGACACCAGAGCATGCTCAGGAAAACCCGAGCAACGAGTATACTTGCTCATCACTAGTTATAAAGCCATTTCTCAAACTTTGGGCCTCCAGCAAACCACAGAGATAGTCATTATCCACAAATGGGTAAAACATGTAAAAGTGGTGAACCTTCCCAGGAGTGACGGGCCAACCAAAAGTTCCCCAAGAGCGCAGCGATAACTCATGCAAGAGGTCACAAAAAACTCCACATCAACATCCAAAGAACTGAAGGCCTCACTTGCCTCAGTTAAAGTCAGTATTCTTGACTCCACTGTGAAAAAAAGAGACTGGGCAAAAATGGATTGCATGTTAGAGTTTCAAGATGAAAATGACTGCTGAGCAATTAGAACATAAAGGCTTGTCTCAGTTTTGCCAGAAAACATCTTGATGATCCCCAAGACTTGTGGGATAATACTCTGTGGACTGACTAGACAAAAGTTGAACTTTTTGGAAGGTGTATGTCCCATTACATCTGACGTAGAATAAACACAGTATTTCAGAAAAGGAACGTCATACCAACAGCAAAATGTGGTGGTAGTGTGATGCTCTGGGGCTGTTTTTCTGCTTCAGGACCTGGAAGACTTGCTGCAGTAGACTTGCTGTGGTAAATGGAACTATGAATTCTGCTGTCTACCAAAAAATCCTGAAAAGAATGTGTGGCCATCTGTTTGTGACCACAAAAGCACACTTGTGTTATGCAGCAAAACAATGATTGAAAACACACCTGCAAATCCACCTCTGAACGGCTTAAGTAAAACAAAATAAAGACTTTGGTGTGGCCTAGTCAGAGTCCTGACCTTAATCCGATGGAGATGCTGTGGCATGACCTTAAAAAAGCGGTTTATGCACGGAAACCCTCCAATGTGGCTGAATTACAACAATTCTGCAAAGATGAATGGGACAAAATTCCTCTAGAGGGCTATAAAATACTTATTGCAATGGGTGCCCCAAACAGTTATTAGGTTTAGGGGGTAATCATTTTTATTTTTTTTTTTACACAGGGTCCTGTAGGTTTGTATTTCTCTTTCCCTTAATAATAAAAACCTTCATTTAAAAACTGCATTTTGTGTTTACTTGTGTTATCTTTGTCTAATATTTAAATTTGTTTGGTGTTCTGAAACATTTAAGTGTGACAAACATGCAAAAGAAAAGGAGATCAGGAAGGGGGCAAACACTTTTTCTCACAAATGTAAGTGATGCCTCAAGGACGCCAAAGGGGAAATCAAGATCCTACTGACTATTCAGTGTATATTGTTGCCATCTGCAAGCATAATTATTATATTCAATACAAAATCCAGGTAAAAAATAGAACTTTATTTCTGTGCGATTAAAAAATGAATGATATCTTCAATTTCCTACAGCAATAATGTAATGTAAATGGTCTAGGAGTTTCTGACTGTAGACAAGTTTACCAGTCCTCAAAAAGATGTCATCATTTTTTAACCGCACTGTAAAAAAGTTCTAGTTTTTTACATGAATTTTTGTCTGGAGCGTTTTTTTTTTTTGGATCTATACAGCGCCGAGTCTAGCAGGAGTGGCTTCCCCTGTGCCAAGGATCTTCTTCATATAGCAGGGCTGAGCTGGTTGTTCCTATTTTAACATTTATCACATCAGCTGTCTGACATGGTTCTCCCAAACATGCAAGTATGTAAAATGTCACCACTTATATAGTGCAATATTGCCATAAACTGATGAAGTTAAATCAGGACTCACCGTGCTTAGTTTTCTCGAGGTGAAGATAATTCTGCGTTCGTGTAGCATGCTGGCATATATCTGAAGCATATTATTTGCATCCACAGCAACAAAATATTCTGTCAGATTTCTCTGTTCATAGAAAAAGTTGTAAATAAATAGTTACCATACTTTCTAGAACATGCATTTATCAAAAATTAACTATGCATTCTACCTTGAAAAATACTTGTAAGTGGACAAGGGACACTAACATTCTGTTGGTCTACAAATCTCTGGATGAAAACTAGTGCCAAAACAAGCGTTAGGGCATACGCTATCTTAGGAGGAGAGGACATAACTGGTTTGTATTTCTTCCAAAATACATGTGTCATAAGCCTGCTCTGAGATTATATATATATTTATACAGTACAGACCAAAAGTTTGGACACACCTTCTCATTCAAAGAGTTTTCTTTATTTTCATAACTATGAAAATTGTAGATTCACTCTGAAGGCATCAAAACTGTGAATTAACACATGTGGAATTATTTAATTAACAAAAAAGTGTGAAACAACTGAAAATATGTCTTATATTCTAGGCTCTTCAAAGTAGCCACCTTTTGCTTTGATTACTGCTTTGCACACTCTTGGCATTCTCTTGATGAGCTTCAAGAGGTAGTCACCGGAAATGCTTTTCCAACTGTCTTGATGGAGTTTCCATAGATGCTTATCACTTGCTGGCCCTTTTGCTTTCACTCTGCGGTCCAGCTCACCCCAAACCATCTCAATTGGGTTCAGGTCTGGTGATTGTGGAGGCCAGGTCATCTGGCGTAGCACCCTATCACTCTTCTTCTTGGTCAAATAGCCCTTACACTTGTCCTGTTGAAAAATAAATGATGGTCCAACTAAACACAAACCGGATGGAATAGCATGCCACTGCAAGATGCTGTGGTAGCCATGCTGGTTCAGTATGCCTTCAATTTTGAATAAATTCCCAACAGTGTCACCAGCAAAGCACCCCCACACCATCACACCTCCTCCATGCTTCACGGTGGTAACCAGGCATGTAGAGTCCATCCGTTCACCGTTTCTGAGTTGCACAAAGACACGGTGGTTGGAACCAAAGATCTCAAATTTGGACTCATCAGACCAAAGCACAGATTTCTACTGGTCTAATGTCCATTCCTTGTGTTCTTTAGCCCAAACAAGTCTCTTCTGCTTGTTGCCTGTCCTTAGCAGTGGTTTCCTAGCAGCTATTTTAACATGAAGATCTGCTGCACAAAATCTCCTCTTAACAGTTGTTGTAGAGATGTGTCTGCTGCTAGAGAACTCTGTGTGGCATTGACATGGTCTCTGATTTGAGCTGCTGTTAACCTGCGATTTCTGAGGCTGGTGATTCGGATGAACTTATCCTCCGCAGAAGGTGACTCTTGGTCTTCCTTTCCTGTGGCGGTCCTCATGTGAGCCAGTTTCTTTGTAGCGCTTGATGGTTTTTGCCACTGTACTTGGGGACACTTTCAAAGTTTTCCCAATTTTTCGGACTGACTGACCTTCATTTCTTAAAGTAATGATGGCCACTCGTTTTTCTTTACTTAGCTGCTTTTTTCTTGCCATAATACAAATTCTAACAGTCTATTCAGTAGGACTATCAGCTGTGTATCAACCAGACTTCTGCACAACACAACTGATGGTCCCAACCCCATTTATAAGGCAAGAAATCGCACTTATTAAACCTGACAGGGCACACATGTGAAGTGAAAACCATTTCCGGTGACTACCTCTTGAAGTTCATCAAGAGAATGCCAAGAGTGTGCAAAGCAGTAGTGAAAGCAAAAGGTGGCTACTGTGAAGAACCTAGAATATAAGACATACAGAATTTTCCATTGTTTCACACTTTTTTGCTAATGATATAATTCCACGTGTTATTTCATAGTTTCGATGCCTTCAGAGTGAATCTACAATTTTCATAGTCATGAAAATAAAGAAAACTCTTTGAATGAGTTGTGTCCAAACTTTTGGTCTCTACTGTATATACACACACATACACACATGCGTACATATTAGCAGATACAGTTGGGGCCAAAAGTATTGACACCCCTGCAATTCTGTCAGATAATACTCAGTTTCTTCCTGAATATGATTGCAAACACAAATTCTTTGTTATTATTATCTTCATTTAATTTGTCTTAAATGAAAAAACACAAAAAGAATTGTCCTAAAGCCAAATGGGATATAATTCCACACCAAACATAAAAAAGAGGGTGGACAAAAGTATTGGCACTGTTCGAAAAATCATGTGATGCTTCTCTAATTTGTGTAATTAACAGCACCTGTAACTTACCTGTGGCACCTAACAGGTGTTGGCAATAACTAAATCACACTTGCAGCCAGTTGACATGGATTAAAGTTGACTCAACCTCTGTCCTGTGTCCTTGTGTGTACCACATTGAGCATGGAGAAAAGAAAGAAGACCAAAGAACTGTCTGAGGACTTGAGAAACCAAATTGTGAGGAAGCATGAGCAATCTCAAGGCTACAAGTCCATCTCCAAAGACCTGAATGTTCCTGTGTCTACCGTGCGCAGTGTTATCAAGAAGTTTAAAGCCCATGGCACTGTGGCTAACCTCCCTAGATGTGGACGGAAAAGAAAAATTGACAAGAGATTTCAACGCAAGATTGTGCGGATGTTGGATAAAGAACCTCGACTAACATCCAAACAAGTTCAAGCTGCCCTGCAGTCCGAGGGTACGACAGTGTCAACCCGTACTATCCGTTGGCGTCTGAATGAAAAGGGATTGTATGGTAGGAGACCCAGGAAGACCCCACTTCTTACCCCGAGACATAAAAAAGCCAGGCTGGAGTTTGCCAAAACTTACCTGAAAAAGCCTAAAACGTTTTGGAAGAATGTTCTCTGGTCAGATGAGACAAAATTAGAGCTTTTTGGGCAAAGGAATCAACACAGAGTTTACAGGAGAAATAAAGAGGCATTCAAAGAAAAAAACACGGTCCCTACAGTCAAACATGGCAGAGGTTCCCTGATGTTTTGGGGTTGCTTTGCTGCCTCTGGCACTGGACTGCTTGACCTTGTGCATGGCATTATGAAGTCTGAAGACTACCAACAAATTTTGCAGCATAACGTCGGGCCCAGTGTGAGAAAGCTGGGTCTCCCTCAGAGGTCATGGGTCTTCCAGCAGGACAATGACCCAAAACACACTTCAAAAAGCACTAGAAAATGGTTTGAGAGAAAGCACTGGAGACTTCTAAGGTGGCCAGCAATAAGTCCAGACCTGAATCCCATAGAACACCTGTGGAGAGATCTAAAAATGGCAGTTTGCAGAAGGCACCCTTCTAATATCAGGAACCTGGAGCAGTTTGCCAAAGAAGAATGGTTTAAAATTCCAGCAGAGCATTGTAAGAAACTCACTGATGGTTACCGGAAGCGGTTGGTCGTAGTTATTTTGGCTAAAGGTTGTGCAACCAAGTATTAGGCTGAGGGTGCCAATGCTTTTGTCTGGCCCATTTTTGGAGTTTTGTGTGAAATGATCAATGTTTTGCTTTTTGCTTCATTCTCTTTTGTGTTTTTTCATTTAAGACAAATTAAATGAAGATAATAATACCAAAGAATTTGTGTTTGCAATCATTTTCAGGAAGAAACTGAGTATTATCTGACAGAATTGCAGGGGTGTCAATACTTTTGGCCACAACTGTAGATAGAACTTAGTCTAGATCTAAATCCCATTGAACACCTGTGGAGAGATCTTAAAGGGAACCTGTCAGCAGGATTGTGCTGAGGAACCTACAGACAGAGTCAGGTTGGCGCTGTTATACTGATTAATGATACCTTGGTTGATTACATCCATCATGTGGTTTTTTTAATCTTTATTTTCAGTTTTGAGTTAATGATAAGCTTGTAACATGTGCATATAATTCTGTTAATTGGTGCTGTAAATAAAATCATTTAAAAAAAAGCCTTCTGCAAGATGGTGCCACCTGCACAGTAGCAGCTATTGGATCTTGCCGATAAATGCTACAGAGCATGTGCGGCTGGCGCCTTCTTAGTGGAGACAATTTTTTAAAATTAATTTATTTAAAACACCAATTAACTGAATTATATGCACATTTTACATGTGGATAATGCTGCAGCGCAGGCACCGCCTGCCTGCTGACAGTGTTTAATTTTTCAATGTATAGAATATTCATTATGTAAACTAGGGGGCCCTAAGTGACGTGTCAGAAGCCATACACATGAATGCCTAGCCAGAGCCCCACATGAAGCCCCCCCCACAGGCCGCCCCGGAGGACGAACATATCGTTAACACAAGACTAAAAATCGAGAATAAACATCAACCACAAGATGGATTTCATCAACCATGGTATCAGTATTCTGTATAGCAAGAACAACACGTGTAATTGCTGCTAATTTTTATTTAGAATATCAGCGGACCAAAAAAAGTAAGGTACAGATAAAAAAACAACGTTTCGGCACACACAGGCCTTTATCAAGGCTTTATCTGTAATAACAAACAGAATTCATCTAAGTGTATGCAAAAAAAACTGAAAAAAGGTCCATATAATACATTCTAATGTCATAAATTAAATATACTATGCATATGACATAAAAGTACTATTATATTATCATAAGAAAGTAATTCCATGGAAGAATGATTTTATATAAGAGGCAACACATACCCCCCCCCTCACCTACATATGTAATAGATCAAAGAGATAATTCAATACCTGTAAATGAATAGAAGACAAACGGGTCCTAAACGCTGAAAAGATTCACATATTTAATAGTGCCCTATTGGAGTCACCTTCTGATATAATAAAAAAAATTTACAACATGAGGAACAAAACCCAAAGAAAAAGAAAAGCAAAAAGCCAGTGTCCCAAAGAGAACATACCAATTGCGTGAGGGCATATCCATACAGTCCGGAGCCGATGCAGTGACGTGGTGCGCTGGAGAACGCCATGTGAGCTGGTGGTCTCTTAAATACAAGCGTGCTAAAAACACTTCCGGGTAGAGGTCGGCGTTCACCGCTATGCATCGCGCAGGCGCCGTTCAGGGCTGATGGGAATAGCCGAAAAATACCGATAAAGAGGAAAGGCAGCATTAGCTGCTATGAACTGCGCATGCGCCATTCAAAAGACAGCAAAAACCGTCAAAGGGTGAACAGGGGGCGTGTATCTCCGAGAACTGTGTGGACTGTATGGATATGTCCTCACGCAATTGGTATGTTCTCTTTGGGACACTGGCTTTTTGCTTTTCTTTTTCTTTGGGTTTTGTTCCTCACGTTGTAAAAAATTTTTTATTATATCAGAAGGTGACTCCAATAGGGCACTATTGAATATGTGAATCTTTTCAGTGTTTAGGACCCGTTTGTCTTCTATTCATTTACAGGTATTGAATTATCTCTTTGATCTATTACATATGTAGGTGAGGGGGTATGTGTTGCCTCTTATATAAAATCATTCTTCCGTGGAATTATTTTCTTATGATAATATAACAGTACTTTTAGGTCATATGCATAGTATATTTAATTTATGACATTAGAATGTATTATATGGACCTTTTTTCAGTTTATTTGCATACACTTAGATGAATTCTGTTTGTTATTACAGATAAAGCCTTGATAAAGGCCTGTGTGCCGAAACGTTGGTTTTTTTATCTGTACCTTACTTTTTTTGGTCCGCCGATATTCTGAATAAAAATTAGCAGCAATTACACGTGTTCTTCTTGGAATTCTTGCATGAGTGTGCCGAGGTTTTCATATTAATATTTACATTTTTTTACCTCTGAGCACCCACTTTATTGTGGTGAGCACCCCATTACCTACATTATTCTGTATAACGGCGCCGACCTGACACTGTCTGTAGGTTATTGAGCACAATCCTGCTGACAGGTTCCCTTTAAAATTATTGTTGGCAGAAGGCACCCATCAAATATGAGAGACCTGGAGCAGTTTCCAAAAGTAGAGTGGTCCAAAATTCCAGTTGAGAGGTGTAAAAAGCTTGCAGAGTGTTGCAACCAAATATTAATTTGAGGGTGCCAACAATTTCTGTCTGGCACATTTTTGGGGTTTTGTGTGAAGTGATGTCCAAATTGTCTTTTTTCTCTGCTTTTCTTTGGCTTGTTCCAATACACACAAATTAAAAAAACATCTGTATGACAAAACGTGTAAACAGGCTATCACCTTTGGATTAATAATAATATTTATAGCGCCATTGTATTCCGCAGCACTCTACAATTAAGCAGGCACATGTACAGACCATGAAGACAACACGATGCAACAGTTACAGTAGGAGTGAGGGCCCTGCTCGCAAGCTTACAATCTTTTCTATTACACTGGCTGCTCTGCTTATTGTTTCCATCAGTATATTGTTTCCTTTATGTCAAAGATGTGAAAGTCAAATACATAGAGGGTCAAGCTTGATGTTTATTTTAAAAATGTCTACAATTAACAAAGTTTTTATTTATCATCAAATATAACAAACTTTATGATAAAGAAAAGTAAAAGGGTGGTCCCACAAACAAAGTACATTGTAATTAACAGATCCCAGAATACAATATTGGAATAATATATGTTATGTAACAGCAGTAAATATGGTCCAGTGGCCTAATTTAAATATGTAATAACAAGGGAAAAATCTCGAATAATACAGATACTAAAGTATGATGCAAATAAACGTTCCCCCCAAACACAGTAAGATACCTCCACAGTGAACTCCTCCGCATGCACAGTATGATGACTCAACTGTACCACCCTCCCTCAATCACGCAAACTATGGTGACCCCAGCACAGTATGATTCTCCAACTGTAATCCACATTCAGCCCTCCATACAGTATAATGGCCACAAAAAATGTTCCATACTGGATAATGGGTCCCACATTATGCTCCATACAGTATAATGAGGCCATCCATTGCTTTCCATACAGTATAATGGCACCACATAGTGCTCCATACAGTATAGTGGCCACAAAAAATGTTCCATACTGGATAATGGGTCCCACATTGTGCTCCATACAGTATAACAAGGCCATCCATTGCTTTCCATACAGTATAATGGCCACAAAAAAATGTTCCATACTGGATAATGGGTCCCACATTATGCTCCATACAGTATAATGAGGCCATCCACTGCTTTCCATACAGTATAATGGCACCACATAGTGCTTCATACAGTATAATGGCCACAAAAAAATGTTCCATACTGGATAATGGGTCCCACATTATGCTCCATACAGTATAATGAGGCCATCCATTGCTTTCCATACAGTATAATGGCCACACATAATGCTCCATACAGTATAATGGCCACAAAAAAAAATGTTCCATACTGGATAATGGGTCCCACATAGCCCTACATACAGTATAATGGCCCCACATAGCCCTCCATACAGTATAATGGGCCCACATAGTGCTCCACACAATATAATGGGCACCACATAGTGCTCCATACAGTATAATGGGCCCCATATAGTGTGCCATACAGTAGTATAATGGACCCCACAGTGCTCTATACAGTATAATGGCCTTACATAGTGCTCCATACAGTATAATGGCCCCACATAGTGCTCTATACAGTATAAAGGGCCCTACATAGTGCTCTATACAGTATAAATGGCCCTACATAGTGCTCTATACAGTATAAAGGGCCCCACATAGTGCTCTATACAGAATAATTGTATGTGGAGCACCTATTTCTTTATCTATGCTGATACACTCATGTATCACTTCCATGCACAGTTTAGATTTGTCAGCTTTGTCCTCTCTTGCAGGATGGTGCCTCTGTCTACTGTGATCCACTTTTGAATCCTGTAATCATGGTAATTAATAAAGTAACCATTTTAGATTTTAATTATTGGTATTTTCTATGGTGTGCAACCTTTTTTTTGGGAGGGTGATGAGGCAATTCAGGGTTCACTTTTGTAAGGTATTTTTGTTGGAAAAATATTCAAGTCACACAGTTGGAGTAAGTATTAATGTAAAAAAAAATTACAGCCTTTGTCTAAAAATAAAAACCAAACAAAAAAGAGTTGACATCATTAGTATCACCAAGCCTGGAAATATCCAATCTATAAAACAATCACATTATTTATCCCTTTCAATAAACACTGTAAAGGATAAATAAAAAAAAGCCAAAAATACAGCTTTCACAGCATGCTGACACAAAAATTTGAACAAAGCCCCATCAAAAAGACATATGTAAAAAATGCTATCACTGAAAACGTCATCTTGCCCTGCAAAAACAAGCTCTAGCATGGCTCCATCACCACAAAATGTAAAACGTTATAGCTCTAAGGATGCAAAAAGAAATTATTAAATAAATAAAAAAAAAATAAATAGGTTATGTACCCTAATATAGTTCCAATAAGAACTTCAACTCATCTCACAAAAAACAAGAAAAACCTATAGCTCTCTTGACAACAAAAAAAACTTAAAAAAAAAAACTCTACAAGGTTCATTGTGTAAAAAACAAACACTTGAACTGTTTGTTAATTTTTCTTGCCAAAAATTTGTCTTTTCAGGTTTCTTTTTAGTGTTCAAAAGTGAAGTTGACCACAGTTGTGTGTATGCCTAAAAATATGGGACGTCACGAGCAAAGAGTCCAAAGTCTTCAGTCGGGGGTTTCACCGGAATCTCATTTTTTGGGGGGATTTACGGTAGATGAAAACTCCAACGTAAATGCTCAACATCGAGCCTACGGATATATGTGAATCTAGAGATCAAATAATTTTATGTACCCAAAAATTATCATCCTGCAAAAACAAAGTCCCCAATCAGTTCTGCCATGAATCAGCAGAAATACAGAGGTTTACATGTTAGGCCTCTTTCACATGACAGTGTTTCTAGTACAAGTGGTGACAGTTTTCACACGTACTGGAGACACTAACACACAGACCCATTATAATCTATGGAGCTACACACCTGTACGTGTGTTCACAGTGTGTCCATGTGACCCACACGTGATCAAGTCTTCTTTTTTTTAGGCAGCACGGATGGCAATAGGCTCTGCACACGTTCACATGGATGACAAAGTGTGTCATTTCCGTGCCGTCAGTGTGAAACGTACCGGGAAAGAATGCAGAATAGAAATGACAGATGCTTAGGAGTTAGACGTGCAAAGAGATAGATAGATAGATAGAAGTGAAAAATATAATTAGTGCTTTGCATCTGTAGTTTCCTAGGGGTCCCCCCTATTTTTGATAACCAGCAAAGGTAAAGCAGACAGCTGCGGGCTTATTATTATCAGCCTAGGAAGGTCCCTGTTATTGGTCCCTTGCCAGCCTAAAAATACAAGGCCGCAGCATCCCCAGAATTGGCGTATCACATTAGATGTGATGATCAGAGCGAGATACGGCAGCTCTGATGAGCGTCGAGTCAGTACCCGATGCCTGTGAATAACGGTCACTTTACTGCTATTCACAGTTGCCGAGGCAGGATTCGGGGAAAGTAGACAATATCAGACCTTCGTGGAAACATTTTTACAAGTACCGTACATTGGTGAATGAGCGAGTGTCTCCTGTTGTGAACTCATTTTCTGGTCTGCCTCTGGTTTCTGGTGAGGGAGCTGGATGTGCTGACAGAGAAGTTGTGAGTTCTCTTTCCGGGCTCCCTCTGGTGGTGGCAGGAGGTAGTGAAGCTGATCTAATTAACAGAGACCTGCCAGCTGATAATGAGGAAGAGGATTGGACATCTGGAGTCTCAGACTGGATTTAAGACAGCCGACTCCCTATTCCCATGCTGGTGATTTTTTCCTGCCTCCTGAGGTCTTAGTTTCCAGCTCAGTTCCTGCCTTTTCAAGCTAAATTGTTCTCTGCTTATGTTCACATTTGATTTGGTTTGGTCTATTCAGTTTTTTGCGTGGTCAGCCAGCCCCGGCTGGGGCTGTGCTGAATTTCCACTCTTATGTCATTGTATGTGCTAGTTTGCTTTTTGTCCCTTATTAGATTGGCCTCTTTTTGCTCTGTTCTCAGAATATGCCGGAGTGAAATAGTGGGAGAAGTCTAGTGACTTCAGGGTATTTTTTGCTATCAGAAGTGTTGGACATTTTTTGCAGGGTTTTTGGCGTGATTGCAGACAGTATCTTTCCTTTCCTGTCCTTTCTAGTTGGTGTGGGCCCCATCGTTTGCTCAGCCTATTTTCCTACCTGTATTTGTGCTTTCATCTTGTCTCACCGTCAATACATGTGTGGGGGCTGTCTATTCCTTTGGGGTCTGCTCTGGGGCAGTTTGGATTTCCCCTTTTCTTGCTTTAGGCTTATTTAGTCCTCCGGCTGTGATGAGGCGTCTAGAATCATCGTAGGTACGCTCCACGGCTGCTGTTAGTTGTGTGGTTAGGATCAGGGGTCTGCAATCCGCGTAGTTACCAACCTCTCTGGTTTTCTGTAACTTAGCTTGGTCTTGTTTTCCTCCTCGGTGACCCATTCATAACAGTCTCCTGTTTTTATTTCTGTCTTTTTATGTTATTCAGTTATCCATTTCTGGACTACATCAGATTCGGTAAAATACGGCAGACCTCAATGGGATATTTTCTTTCAATAAATTCGAGAACAAGGGATAGTGTGGGTGGGACTCTATTCAAATACATGGATTTTTGTGAGTACTCACCGTAAAATCCTTTTCTCCGAGACGCTCATTGGGGGACACAGAGACTGTGGGTGTGTGCTTCTGCCGTCTGGAGGCTGACACTAAGTATACAAAAAAAGAGTTAGCTCCTCCTCCGCCGCATACACCCTCACCCCCAGACCGGGCGTTACTCAGTTTAGTGCATAAGCAGTAGGAGAACGCGCCTTAAACTCAGGCAAGAAATTATACGTCTGAAAAAGGGACCACCCTGATCCTTACATAAGGATTTGTATAATTTAAAATAAACAGATGCCAACTGGCTAATAGGGTGGGTGCTGTGTCCCCCAATGAGCGTCTCGGAGAAAAGGATTTTACGGTGAGTACTCACAAAAATCCATGTTTCTCCTTCGTCTCATTGGGGGACACAGAGACTGTGGGACGTTCTAAAGCAGTCCCTGGGCGGGATCTTAGCTCACCCAATCCATGCTATTTTGCGCCCCTGATTAGAGGTGCGCAACTGCTGCCTGGAGAATCTTTCTTCCCAGGCTTGCATCCGAGGATGCCTGGGTATGTACGTTATAATGTTTGACAAACGTATGCAAACTGGACCAGGTAGCTGCTTTGCACACCTGTTCCGATGAAGCCTGGTGTCGCAGTGCCCATGAGGCACCCACTGCTCGAGCCGAGTGTGCCCTGATCCCTGCCGGAACCGGCGTGCCACTGATTTGATATGATTCTTGGACTGTCAGACGAACCCATCTGGCCAAAGTCGCTCTGGACGCAGCGAGTCCCTTCCGCCGCCCTTCTGGAATCACGAATAGAGAGTCTGTCTGGCGGAATGGCGCTGTCCTTGTCACATACCTCCTAAGGGCTCTTACCAGATCCAGGGTGTGCAATGCCTTTTCTACCCTATGCACCGGTGCCGGGCAAAACGAGGGTAAGACAATGTCTTCGTTGATATGGAATGCAGAGACAACCTTCGGCAAGAAGGGGGGAGCTGGCCTTAAAACTACTTTATCTTTATAAAAAGTCAGGAACGGCGGTTTACAAGATAAAGCCGCCAGTTCCGAAACCCGCCTAATAGATGTTATCGCTACCAGAAAAACGACCTTCCTGGACAGGTAAGGTAAGGAGACTTCTTGTAACGGTTCGAAGGGAGGCTCCTGAAGGGCCCTGAGCACTAAGTTCAGGTCCCATGATTCCATCGGTGCCTTATAGGGGGGTACTAAATGTGCGACCCCTTGCATAAACGTCCTAACCTGCCAGACCGAAGCGACCTTTCGTTGGAAAAGCACCGACAGGGCCGAGACTTGCGTTCTGAGCGAACTCGGAGCCAATCCCGCGTCCAGCCCTGCCTGCAGAAAAGCCAGTACATTGGGGATCGAAAAAACCAGAGGAGCCACTCCGCGATCCCTACACCAACGGAAAAACACTTCCCAAGTCCGATGATATACCTTCGCCGAGGAAGGCTTTCGGGCACTCACCATCGTGGCCACCACATCGCGCCTGAATCCTGCCTGTGTTAACAGCCAAGATTCAATGGCCACGCCGTCAAACACAGGGCCCCTAAGTTCGGATGGCAGATCGGCCCCTGGGACAGTAAGTCCGGCCGATCTGGGAGACGCCAGGGTACGTCCACCACTAGTTGAACCAGATCTGCATACCAGGCCCGCCGAGGCCAGTCTGGGGCCAGCAGAATTGCTGGAACCTTCTCTCTCCTTATCTTTCTGATGACTCTTGCAAGCAGAGGTAGCGGGGGGAACAAGTACGGGAGCCGAAACTGGCTCCACGGAAGCACCAGAGCGTCTGCTGCGATTGCCTGCGGGTCGAGGGATCGAGCGACGAACCTTTGAATCTTGGCGTTCTCTCTGGATGCCATAAGGTCCACGTCTGGTGTCCCCCACCGTTGGCAGATCTGTTGAAAAACCTCGGGGTGCAGGGACCACTCCCCTGCCGCGACCCCCTGTCGGCTGAGAAAATCCGCCGCCCAGTTTTCGATTCCCGGAATGTGCACCGCTGAAATTACCACGTGGTTTTTCTCGGCCCAACGCAGTACCAGCCCGACCTCGCGCATGGCTGCCTGGCTGCGCGTGCCCCCCTGATGGTTCACATACGCTACCGCTGTAGCATTGTCCGACTGAACGCGCACCGGCCGGTTTGTCAGCCAACGCTGAAAATGTTGCAGGGCCAATCGTATTGCCCGTATCTCCAGAATGTTGATCGGGAGAATTACCTCCCGAAAGGACCACCGCCCCTGGGCTGTGTGACTCTGGAAAACTGCTCCCCAACCCTGCAGGCTTGCATCGGTCGTCACCACCAACCACTGTTCCGGGGGAAAGGGTTTCCCCTGAACCAGAGACGAGTCGCGAGTCCACCACTGGAGTGACCGTCGGACCGGTGGAGACAAACTGCACCGATGATTGAGGGAAAGCAGCCTTCGGTCCCATGCTGACAAGAGCGCATGTTGAAGCGGACGGAGATGGAACTGGGCAAACGGGATTGCCTCCATCGCCGCCACCATTCTGCCCAACACACTCATGCCGTACCGGATGGATCTGGAGCCCGGCTGAAGAAGGTTCCGTACCCCCTGTTTGATCCTTTGCGCCTTGTCCTGAGGGAGGATCACCAGCCCCTGGGAGGTGTCGAAAACCATGCCTAGAAATACGATTCTCTGAGCCGGAACCAAGGACGACTTGTTCCAATTGATCAGCCAACCTAGGCGGGCCAGGGTATCCAGAGTGATACCGACATTCTCCTGGCACGCCTGAAACGACGGCCCCTTTACCAAAAGGTCGTCCAGGTAGGGTAGTACCGTTATGCCCCGAGCATGCAGGATGGCCATAACCACCACCATTATCTTTGTAAAGACTCTGGGGGCAGTGGCCAGACCGAAGGGCAGAGCAACAAATTGGAAATGTCGCCCTCCGATCGCAAAACGCAGGAACCTCTGGTGTGGAGGAAAAATCAGGATGTGTAGATATGCATCCTGCACATCGATCGAGGCCAGGAATTCCCCGGGATCCATGGCTGAAATGACCGAACGGAGGGATTCCATCCGGAATCGCCTGACCCTGATAAATTTGTTCAGGATCTTTAAATCCAGTACTGGCCTTACTGTCCCGTCCTTTTTGGGGACTGAAAACAGGTTGGAGTAAAAACCTTGCGTCTCTTCGCTTTTCGGCACTGGGACAATGACCCCGTTGCGCTGTAGCGTCATTATAGCCTGCAACAGACCTTCCGCCTGCGATTCTGTTCCGGAGAGCCGGGAACGGAAGAAACGCCGTGGCGGGAGTCCGACAAACTCTATCTTGTACCCGGACGATATCAGTTCTGCCACCCAAGCGTCGCGTGCCACTGCGACCCAAACGTGGCTGAACCTTAGTAGGCGTCCGCCCACTCTGTCGTCCGTAGGTACGAAGTGCCTTGAGTCATTTTGCTGGAGGCTTTTGTGATCTGGCCCCCCTCGCTCTGGGCAAACGGCCTCGGCCTCTACCCAGCGGATTGGCCCTGTAAGAAACTTGCCTTTCCCTAATCTGACCATCATTTGCGGAGGTGGATGCCCTGGCCGAAGTCCACCTCCAGGAGCTACGAAAGGGCCGAAAACGCCTCTGCGTCTGCCTGAATGCCGGCCAACTCTTCTGCTGCGGTAGAAAACTACTCTTCCCCCCTGTGGCTTCTGAGATAAGCTTATCAAGCTTTTCACCGAACAACCGATTGCCTTGAAAAGGCAATGAGGTCAAGGATTTTTTAGAGATAGAATCCGCTTTCCATAATCTCAGCCATAATGCTCGCCTTACGGCGATCGCATTTGCTGCTGCCACAGCAGAACACTCGGCCGCATCCAGAGCGGCGCCGACGAGATAATCACTCGCTCCTGATATCTGATTTGTCACCTCCAAGATTTCCGCGGGCAGATCCCTGTCTTGGAGGGCCCTATGCAGAGTGTCTGCCCATGAAACCATGGCCTTAGCCACCCAGGTAGCCGCAAAGGAGGGGGCCAGAGCCGACCCTGCTGCCTCATACACTGAGCGGGCAAGCCCCTCTATGAGGCGATCAGTTGGGTCCTTAATAGAACCGCTGGGTATCGACAATAGCGATCTTGATGCTAAACGTGACACCGGTGGGTCCACTACTGGCGACTCCACCCACCCTTTATGGAGTTCAGGAGGAAACGGATACTTTGCTTGCAGCGCCTTTTGCATTGCAAAGCGCTTATCCGGGTGTTCCCTATGTTTCTGGACTAGCTCCTCGAACTCCGGATGTGTGGCAAACCTTCTATGCGGACGCCTGGTTTTCTTGAAGGAGACCTTGTGACCTGAGGCCGTGGACACATCATCCTCGATCTCTAAAGTCTGGTTGACCGCCTCAATGAGTCTGTCCACCGAGTCCTGGTATCCCAGGCTTTCTGGATTCCAGGCTTCCTCCTCCTCCCCCTCGCCCTCGTCCTGATCGCTTCCTGAGCTTGGCGACAGGGAACGAGATGCCCTAAAAATCGCCGCCGACTCCCCAGAGGGCCCGGCCGACGGAGAACGAGCTCTCTTACCCTGAGCTTGTCTGGTGCTGGAGCGGCCCCTAACGGACGAAGGGTCCTGAGACGTGGACGAGCTGTCTTCCGCTGGCAGACCACCATCCTTGACCCTGCCCGGGCCCCGAAGGGACTCAATTGCCTTCGTAAGGGACATCATAGAATGCGATAAAGACACTGCCCATTCTGGGGGGTCCTGACCCCTGGGCTCTGCAACAATGGGGGGCTCCTGGGCTCACTCCGACTCACAGGCTTCGCAAAATTTACCCGGCTGCGCCTTAGGCAGCCTGACCCCACAGGAAACGCAAACAGCGTATAGGAAAGAGTGAGCTTTCCCTTTGCCAGACATATTGCAGGGTAGGGTAGGAGGAGGAGGGTAACCCCTTCCTTGACAACCAGTGCGGCACTCGAAACGGGGTTGCACTCACCCACCGGTAACGTCCCACCTCTTCCCGGGGTGCTCTGGACGCAGCGAAAACCCTGAGACGTGGACGAGCTGCTTCACGTGCCGTTACTCGCCGGGGGCACTGCGGTGCACTCTGGAGAGAGGCGGCGGGGCTTCCGACCGCACTCCGGCGAGGAAATGCGAGGAGGGGGAGGGGGGCGGGAGCCTCCGGTCACTGTGCGCGCCCGCCGCGCTCCCCGGGCCGCCGGAAGTCAGTGGGCGGGGCTTCCGGCCCCCACCGGAAGCGGCGGGCGGGCCTCGCGCGGAACTCGCGGCCCTCCCCATACAGCGGGGACCGCGGCCGCCGGCGGAGCTTCAGCCGTACTCCGGCGGGGACCTGCGAGGAGGGGGAGGGGGAGGGGGAGGGGGAGGAGGAGGGGGGCGCGCGCTCCCCGGTCACTGCACGCCCGCCGCGCCCCCCGGGCTGCCGGAAGTCAGTGGGCGGGGCTTCCGGCTACCACCGGAAGGGGCGGGCAGGCCTCGCGCGGCCTTGCGGATCTCCCCATACCGCGGGGACCGCGGCCGCCGGCGGGACTTCTGGCCGCACTCCGCATGTGGCCGTGAGAAAAAGTAACCCCGTCGGGCGGGGGAACAGACAGCCCCGCGGCGCATTCTGGGGGGTCCCGTTCCGGGGGGTGACCCTACAAAAAAAGGTGAGCCTGGCCGCCGGGGGGGCTCTCTTGGGGTGCTCTCAACCCCATCCCTGGGCGGGGAGGGGGAGGCTACTGGGGGTGGATGCTTCGATCCCCTGGCTCACCTGCGCCTCCAACTGCACCCCTGGTGTCACTACCTAGGGGTGGAAGGGGCAACCTGAAATCCCGCGTTGCAGGAGAGTAACAAAACGTGGAGTCCGTTGGGGATCGCCCATCACTCACACGTGCTCGCCCGTTGTAGTTCATGGGGAAATCGAATCCTCTTATCAGGATGCGTTGCCCCTCTTTACAAAATAAAAAAGAAAAATGGTTGTCTGGGGAAAAGTCCCAGATGTGTCCCTCGGTGCGGGAGAGAAAACACGTGGAGGACTACTCACACGTGGTCGCCCGTTGATGATTTGGGGAGATCGGACCCTCTCTATAGGATCCGTCGCCCCTGTCTTATCTTCAAAGAAAGGAAAAAAAAAAAAACCTAGTCTGGAGCTCCAGACTGCGTGTGCCTCCATCAGACACTAAGCAAAAACTGAGTAACGCCCGGTCTGGGGGCGAGGGTGTATGCGGCGGAGGAGGAGCTAACTCTTTTTTTGTATACTTAGTGTCAGCCTCCAGACGGCAGAAGCACACACCCACAGTCTCTGTGTCCCCCAATGAGACGAAGGAGAAAAAGATTTTTTTGTGTGTGTGGTTTTATTTTTCTATTATTGGGTTAGTAATGGGGTATTTGATAGACACCTCTCCATTACAAACCCGAGGGCTTGATGGCAACTGTGATTTCGTGTAGTCAACTCCATCTACCATTACCCCAATTGTCACCTTACCAGGGCAATTGGGAGAATCCTGAGGTGGCTGCAGGCTGGTATTTTTAGGCTGTGAAGGGCACAATAACCAGGTCCTTCCTAGCCTAAGCCTGCAGCTGTCTGCTTTATCTTGGCTGGTTATCAAAATGGAGGTGGCAACACGTCGGTTTTTTTCCATTTACTTATTTTTTAAAAAGTACAGTAAAATACATACACAAGACACTAATTAGATATCTATTTATTTACCTTATACCTATATTTCTCTATCTTTGCACATCTTTAACACCTAAACATCTGTCATTTTGTCTTTTGCATTCTATTTCAGTAGGTGGCACACGGATGCGGCACACGGACGTCACACACGTATGATGCACACATACACAGCTTTTCCAGTGTCGGAAATATAAGGATGCGTGAATGGGGCCTTACTGGTAGCTCAAAGGCTCTGGAAAAGTGACACCCCCACCTCCTTAAAACCAAAAATAAAATCAAGTAAAATCTAAGTTAAATCCAAAAGCCCCTCCTAATCCCTTCTAAACTCTACAGTGTGTCTAAACCACAATAGTGTAAGACACTACTGTAGCAGGAAGAAACCACTTAATTTACACAGTATGTGTCTCCAGAAGCAAATGCTGGGCACTAAGTATTGGGCACTAAACAGCCATATATGCAATTTTCACTCTGAAACATTCACTCCATGCTTTTATCTGGAAAACACAAAAATAGCAGATCAATTCACTGAAAATTATAATTTTCAGCATAAGGTCACATTGGGTTTTTTCTTCTGTTCTGGACTTGGAGGCTCAGCAAATGACATCCGCAAAGTAATCCAGAAAAATCTGCATTCCAAAACTCAAATGGTGCTCCTTCTTTGGGTTTACCTTGAGTGGTGAATGGTGATAATTCCAAAATTTGGCCGCTTGTGGGAAATTTTTGCTCTTCTGGAAACTCAGGGTCTCTTCTGCTAATAGCGCCCCAAAACTAGTCAATCAAAATATGAATTCCAAAAGCCAAATAGTGCTCTTTCCTTTCCGAGCGCCGAACCCCTCAAACAGTAGTGTACAGCCACATATGGGATATCACAGCATTGGGGAGAAATTGTGTAACAAATTGTGTGATGCATTTTGTCCTATTACCACTTGGGAAACACATAATTTTTGCTTTTCACATCCTAATATTACAAAATTCTGACAGTTCATAATGCTCACCACACCCATGGATAAATTTAATCAGGTGTTCAGCATCCAAAATAGGGTCACTTGTGTGGGGTTTCTGCTGTTTTGACACCTCAAGGACTTGTGACTCATCAAATAGCGCTTATTCTCTTCCACGCTTAACCCTGTGCCCAAATACCAGTTTTTGACCACAAATAGGATATTTCCACATTTGCGTGGTGTTGGGTAACAAATTGTGGGGTCCATTTTCTTCTATTACACATTGTAAAAACTAAACATTAGGGACTAAAGTAATATTATAGTGTAAAAATTTTTCATTCCATTTGCGTAAATTCCTGTGGCGCACTTGAAGAGGTAACAAATTTCCCTACAGCTGTTTTGAATAATTTGTGGGGTATAGCTTAAAAAATGGCATCGCTTTCGGATGCTTTCCAATCTGTAGGCCCCGCAAAGCCACTTTAAAACTGAATGGGTTTGTAAAAACAATACAATTTATATATTTCCTTGGTAAAATTGCTGCTGAATTTTAACCCCTGTAACATCTGAACAGAATAAGAGGATATATGAAAAATGATGCCGACATAAATTAGACATATGGGAAATGTTGATTTTTACCTAGTTTGTGTGGTATGACAATCTGGCTTAAGGGTGTAAACATTCAAAGTTTTAAAATTGCAAATTTGTCCACATTTTTATCATATTTCATATATTTTTATTATAAAAAATAAAACACAAAATATATCGATCTACATTTACTACTGACATCAAGTACAACGATACTTGATCAAACCATCTCGGAATAACTGGGATCTGTTGAAATATTCCAAAGTTATTGCCACATAAAGTGACACTGTTCAGAATTGAAAAAAAGGGTTTGGTCTCTAAGGACAAAATGTTATTCCTTCACTAGGGGGTTAAACATATATATTTGAGGTTTATGGTATCACAACTAATAAAATGAAGTTTTATTCCATCTGGGCATATATTCCATGGAAATTAGTCAAGTAAAAAAAAAGTCTTCTGAGGTTTTGCCAGTATACTCCCCTAAACCCTTCTCTTCCTTTATGCAGTTTCCAAAATTTATTTTCATTCAACACAAATATTTACATGAACTTTAATCAAATGAAATCTGTTAGAGTGTTTTGCTATGATCTAAGAGCAGCATGATGTAGGGGCTGAAAGTCTGATTACAGCGATGTGCCATTTATAATGCTGTGTGCTACTGTACCAATAAAATCAGTGTTTTATCAGCAGGAGATTATCACTTCAGGACTAGGTTTCTCGTGCATACTAGTCCAGCTCTGCCTTTACCACTGATTATCAGCTTTCTGTCGCTGTATAGTAAACACAGAAAGCAACCAATCAGTGGTATGGGCGGGGTTATACAGAGCTCAGCGTTCAGAGAACTGCTAGATTGGCAACAGAGAAAATAGTGATTGTATCAAAATGACAGCAAGCAGACTGACAAGTAATATATTACTGGAATAAGGGTCTCCGTCCTTACATCATGCTGCGCTTAGATTGCACAACAAAAATCTAGGAAGAGATTCCCTTTATATGGTCGTCCTGGCAGAGTACAGAGGGGGACACAACTTTCAAAAGGAGTTCTGGAAAACGTGGATCCTTTATAGGGGCGCTAAAATAATACCAATGGACGTAATAAAGCTCTTGTTAAAGTTGTCTCATATAAAACAGATTTTGTTGTATTGCTATCCAAATAACCGTCAATAATTGGATTGCTACCAGCAGGTCTTTCTCCGACACATGGGTGATGCTCTCTCTAATATAAAACAGAACGCGCAAAGTGATTAAGTTAACAAGTAAACAGGCTTGTTCAAGGAAAACAGACAAGTGGTTAAAACCCAATTAGATACATACACTTTCAGGGATTGTCGGCAGTCCGGTTACATCAGGAGTAATGAAGAACGAGTGCTAGGCGGGAGGGAAGGTCGAGAGAAAAGACAACACAGGTTAATTAGGATTTAACAAGAATCTTAGTTGGTATTTGGTGCAACGAAGAGGGAATAATGGGATTAATTTGTTTTGTGGTATGTGGACACAAAATGATTTCAGCATCTAATGATAGAAAATTAGTAGCACCTTCAATTTACAGTAATCAAGAGAGAAAGTGTCCAGGAAACGCTACGTCATTACTAGGAAAGAAGACTGGCTCTAATGTGTGCTCTTCATACAGTAGCAGCGGTCACTCACTTCAAGTACAATATAATGTAAAAAAAATCAAGTAAATTACAAGATATGACTGCACATAAATCAAGCAACTTTTATTAGTCATTATATAAACAATACAATAAAAACATGATTAAAAGTAGTGAATGGCAACGTCTAAAAACCGTGCCCAGTGAGATACAGAACATAAAAAAAATGCATCTAAAGGCAATAAATCTGCTCGCAGATCAAACAGAAAAGTGTATATGGCCCAATGAGTAAGTGACAACACAGAAACACATCATATAATGACCGATATGAAACAATAGAGTCTAGAAAATGATCCGAAAAGAAGTTAGGCTAATACCCATATGTGTGGTAAATAGTTCATATACCTAGTTATTAGGTATAGTATACAAGTGTCACTGACCAGGTGTACAGGAGGGAGAGAGATGTTATTACATACAATGGGGTATGGGAACATTCACAGGAGTCATCATGTTGGCGGATAAATATTCAAAGACATAAAAAGACCATAAAAAATGTAGCATATAATGTTCTGTGCTGCAGTACCTTTAAATGCCCAATGTGGGTTTCGCCGTGGCTTATTCAAAAGGCACCATGATTGCGAATACTAATGATACCAATTTCTTTTCTAATCATTTTCTAGACACTATTATTTCATATCGGTCATTATATTTTCTATTACCGTGTTGTCACTTACTCATATACACTTTCTATTTGATCTACAAGCACATTTATTACCTTTCTAGATGCTTTTTTATATTATGCACCTTGTTGGGCACAGTCTTTAGATGTTGTCAGCCACTATTTTTTATTGTTTTTTTTTTTTATTCCTTATATCACGACTAATAAAACATATGTGCAGTCATATTTAGTAGATTTTTGCTCATATATATATATATATATATATATATATATATATATATATATATATATATATATATATATATATACACTCACTGGCCACTTTATTAGGTACACCTGTCCAACTGTGTGTTAAGACTTAATTTCTAATCAGCCAATCACATGGCGGCAACTCAGTGCATTTAGGCATGTAGACATGGTCAAGACAATCTCCTGCAGTTCAAACCGAGCATCAGTATGGGGAAGAAAGGTGATTTGAGTGCCTTTGAACGTGGCATGATTGTTGGTGCCAGAAGGGCTGGTCTGAGTATTTCAGAAACTGCTGATCTACTGGGATTTTCACGCACAACCATCTCTAGGGTTTACAGAGAATGGTCCGAAAAAGAAAAAAAATCCAGTGAGCGGCAGTTCTGTGGCCGGAAATGCCATGTTGATGCCAGAGGTCAGAGGAGAATGGGCAGACTGGTTCGAGCTGATAGAAAGGCAACAGTGACTCAAATTGCCACCCGTTACAACCAAGGTAGGCAGAAGAGCATCTCTGAACGCACAGTGCGTCGAACTTTGAGGCAGATGGGCTACAGCAGCAGAAGACCACACTGGGTACCACTCCTCTCAGCTAAGAACAGGAAACTGAGGCTACAATTTGCACAAGCTCATCGAAATTGGACAGTAGAAGATTTGAAAAACGTTGCCTCGTCTGATGAGTCTCGATTTCTGCTGCGACATTCGGATGGTAGGGTCAGAATTTGGCGTAAACAACATGAAAGCATGGATCCATCCTGCCTTGTATCAACGGTTCAGGCTGGTGGTGGTGGTGTCATGGTGTGGGGAATTTTTTCTGGGCACTCTTTGGGCCCCTTGGTACCAATTGAGCATCGTTGCAACGCCACAGCCTACCTGAGTATTGTTGCTGACCATGTCCATCCCTTTATGACCACAATGTACCCAACATCTGATGGCTACTTTCAGCAGGATAATGCGCCATGTCATAAAGCTCGAATCATCTCAGATTGGTTTCTTGAACATGACAATGAGTTTACTGTACTCAAATGGCCTCCTCAGTCACCAGATCTCAATCCAATAGAGCATCTTTGGGATGTGGTGGAACGGGAGATTCGCATCAGGGATGTGCAGCTGACAAATCTGCGCCAACTGTGTGATGCCATCATGTCAATATGGTCCAAAATCTCTGAGGAATGCTTCCAGCACCTTGTTGAATCTCTGCCACGAAGAATTGAGGCAGTTCTGAAGGCAAAAGGGGGTCCAACCCATTACTAGCATGGTGTACCTAATAAAGTGGCCAGTGAGTGTATATATATATATGTTCTGACTGCAGTTGTGGCCATTGATTAAAGTGGCCCATATGATTTGTTGCCATGTTTTATTGGTTTATATAATATACTTTCTGAAGAGCCCGGCGCTGCCCAGGCATAGTAACTAACTGTGGTTAGTTATAACAAATTATAATTATCCTCCATCCCATAGTCCCGTGTCCATATACCCATCATACATATCCACCATCCTATAGGCCCGTGCCCATATACCCATCATACATATCCTCCATCCCATAGGCCCGTGCCCATATACCCATCACACATCCTCCATCCCATAGTCCCATGCCCATATACCCATCATACATATCCTCCATCCCATAGTCGAGTGCCCATATACCCATCACACATCCTCCATCCCATAGTCGAGTGCCCATATACCCATCACACATCCTCCATCCCATAGTCCAATGCCCATATACCCATCATACATATTTGCCATCCCATAGTCGAGTGCCCATATACCCATCACACATCCTTCATCTCATAGTCCCATGCCCATATACCCATCATACATATCCTCCATCCCATAGTCCTGTGCCCATATACCCATCATACATATCCGCCATCCCATAGTCCCGCGCCCATATACCCGTCATACATATCCTCCATCCCATAGTCCAGTGCCCATATACCCATCACACATCCTCCATCCCATAGTCCAATGCCCATATACCCATCATACATATTTGCCATCCCATAGTCGAGTGCCCATATACCCATCACACATCCTTCATCTCATAGTCCCATGCCCATATACCCATCATACATATCCTCCATCCCATAGTCCTGTGCCCATATACTCATCATACATATCCGCCATCCCATAGTCCCGCGCCCATATACCCGTCATACATATCCTCCATCCCATAGTCCAGTGCCCATATACCCATCACAAATCCTCCATCCCATAGTCCCGTGCCCATATACCCGTCATACATATCCTCCATCCCATAGTCCAGTGCCCATATACCCATCACACATCCTCCATCCCATAGTCCCGTGCCCATATACCCATCATACATATCCTCCATCCCATAGTCCTGTGCCCATATACCAATCATACATATCCGCCATCCCATAGACCCGCGCCCATATACCCGTCATACATATCCTCCATCCCATAGTCCAGTGCCCATATACCCATCATACATATCCTCCATCCCATAGTCCCGTGCCCATATACCCGTCATACATATCCTCCATCCCATAGTCCAGTGCCCATATACCCATCACACATCCTCCATCCCATAGTCCAGTGCCCATATACCCATCACACATCCTCCATCCCATAGTCAACCATTATGACATCATAATGAGCGGCGGGGCTTGCAACCTATGATGACATCAGCGTCGCCATGGCAACCATTATGACATCATGAGGGGCGGGGCTTGATACACACACACTGTTTCCCCTTTATGTAGATAGGGGCATTATGACATCATAATGAGGGGCGGGGCTTGACAGGCACACACTTTTTTCCCATTATGTAGATAGGGGCAAAATTGTTTGGTAAATTGGAACGCGCTGGGTTAAAATTTCACCTCACAACATAGCTTAGGACGCTCTCGGGGTCCAGACGTGTGACTGTGCCAAATTTTGTGGCTGTAGCTGCGACGGTGCGGATGCCAATCCCGGACACACACATACACACTTTGAGCTTTATATATATATATATATATATATATATATATATATATATATATATATATATATATATATATATACGGTATATATATATATATATATATATATATATATATATATATATATATATATATTCTCAACCTGTTATGTTTTTGTTCAAAATTAGCCTTCCGTACAAATGCTTCCTATAACTATGTCAGTATGTCAGTATATCTTTTAAATCAAAAACGCAAATAGTAAAGGGCGTTTGGAAATTTGCTCACAAAAGTAACATATGTAATAAGGCTGGGTGATCAATTGCTTTTGCTAACTCAAAATTTGGAACGGAACCCAAAGCAGGGGAATATTCCCTAATACTCGCTCTGGGAAAGTTTCTCTTCTCCCTTTAACTGGATTCTGTTGCCATGTTTTGAAAAAAAGAATATGTGAATTGCCTCTTCATAGAGGAAGAACAGTAGAACTCTAGCGCCACCTATTGGAAGTAGCAATACTAGAAGTCAATATTGTCCCTATAATGAGCCTTGCCATATGACTTGGGATAAATGGCAAGGCTAGTTAAAGGGTCGATATAGAAGTTTAGCACTGGTACTTCCAATAGGTGGTACAGGAGTTCTAGTCCTCTTCTTCTCTGAAGAGGCAATTTGTACATTTGATTTCCCTGTGGAGCATACATGGCGTACAAGTCTCCTCACTTTGATATGCCAGGCCTGGCTTGTCACTCTCCGCAAGGAGAAATGTTACCCCACAGATCCCAGTAAAAAAGAAAGAAACAGAACGTCAGAAAAGTTCAAATCTTTAATTCTACAATTGATCCAGATGAAGGTCAAAAATTTTGGTAAGGTAATGTGCCTTATATTAGGGAAAAAAATTCCTTCCCACTTCGAAGTAGGTAGTTCTCACGAATGAATCATCAGAGAGTTCAATGGTCTAGTCTTACTCCAGATAAGGATTCCATCTACATGAGATGAAAGTCAGCCAAATCGGCCAACCACCTATTGTACATAGAGACCTCCAGAAGAATCAGGCAACTTTGAAGGCAAATGCCCGATCCTTTTGTTTTCCCTCTTTCTCCACTTACACCACATTGACACTTGGCAGAGCGGGAGGCTCAGTGCAGTCTTTGAGATCAAACGGGCAGAGCCCAGGAAAAAAAGCATTTATAAAAAGAGTAAAAAAAAAAATGAGAGCGCGTTAAAAAACACAGGTTTGATGAAAATTTGTAAGAATGTACACCTCCGAAGTGAGTAATGGCACACTGGTTTGACATCAACGGTTTCCTCTAAATTGATGTGATAAATTCTGAAGAAAATTAATATTTGTCATGTTTTACAATGAAACGGTACGAATGCACACATGCCGATATTTCCTATAAGAGATTAGGAGATATAGGAGAAGAGCAAAATAAAAAAAAAGCTAAAGTAATTATCGTAATATAATTGTGATTGGAAAACAAAACTAATTTAATCTATTCTAAAGAGAAAAAGAGCATGATCACGTCAAAATCATTGGATTAATGCAGGAAAGTCGCCGGTTGGCTCAGTGAAGGGAAGAGCAGTAAATGCTTGCAGGAAGGGGATAGATTTGGCACCACAATTTTTAGGATTTGAGAAAGTGCTTTACTACAGAAGAAAACTCACCCTGACCTGTGACTTACCAGCTCAGGAGTGGACTGATTTTTAAAAAGAGGTTCACGTGATATAAACTGTAGTGGGTTCTTGTAAATGAGAAATTGTAGCCATTAGTAATTCTCTGCATTGTAAGGCTAATACACTATGTATACACAGATGTACATCTATCAGCGGAAACATATGATGCATGTGAATTAAAGGGGTATTCTGATTTCATCCCGTGCAGGTTATTTATCAGAACTTTATATACTTTATGCATCATCTTCTGACTGATTTCAAGACCTGCGCCTGCTGTCATTCAATAGGAAGCTACTTGGGATGAGTGAACAAATTCACAGGACCTGGGACCAGAGACGACGTTAGTATTTTGTGGTTGGTGGACAGGCTCCCTGCCGGCATCCTTGGCTCCTTTTTTGATCTGCTGGCGTCGTGCTAGGATAAAAATCACATGAGGAGCCAGACATGCCAACAGGTAAGAGGAGGTTTGCAGGGTTCCTGTCCAGCGGCCACAGGATAATGATATGGCTACTAAAGTGGGTCCTGAGATTCGGTGCACTCATGTCAAGACGCTTAATTTTATATTTTTTTATTGTAGAATCTGGTCTGGGTTGTGTGACGGATACACAGTTGTATAAATCTAGATACTCTATAGGATCAGTAATCAGTCCTGCGTGTCTAACACATGACAAGGACAGATTTAATTGCCATAGGTTAACAGTTGTTACAAAAAGCATATTGTAAAGCTGGAACAAAAAGCATATTGTAAAGCTGGAAAATATTCTATCATGTTACAAATAGTCTTTGTTTGCCAAAATCATAGTACTCATTTAAAAGTAAATCTGTCAGCAGGTTTCTGCTACCTTATCTAAGAGCAGTGTAACGTAGGCAAAGAGAAGCTGAATCCAACGATGTATCACTTAGATTACTGGGTGCAGGCGTTCTAACACAATCAGAGATTTTAGATTTAGAATGAAGCAGAGCTGTGAAAGCTAACCCCACCCACATCACAGCTAGCCCCGCCCACACAACAGCTAACCACATCACAGCTAACTCCACCCACAACGGGCTCTCTGTGTTCAATGTCTATAGACAGTGAGCTGCTTATCACAGGAGGGGGCGTTGCCAGATTAATGTAGTCAAACAATGTTAATCTCTTAGTGATAAATCCTTCATAGTTAAGGCCCCATCACACACAGCGAGATCGCTGATTTTGTGACGCATCAGCAATCTCACCAGCGATCTCGCTGTGTGTGGCACGCATCAGCGACCGCCCCCACCAGGTATCGCTCATCGTGCAGGAATGTTCTGGGCCGTTTTTTGATCGTTGGCAGCGGGAGAGCAAGGATCAGCGAGCTCCCAACGCTGTAAGCAGACGCTGGGAGCTGGTATCCAAGGTAAATATCGGGTAACTAAGCACACACGTCGCTTAGTTACCCGCTGTGTACCTTGGATACCAGCGTGCTGGGAGCTGGTATCCAAGGTATACAGTGGGTAACTAAGTGCCACGCGCGCTTAGTTACCTGATATTTACCTTGGATACGAGCGTCCAACGCGAGCGCGCAGGTATCCAAGGTACACAGCGGGTAACTAAGTGACGCGCTCGCTTAGTTACCCGATATTTACCTTGGATACCAGCGTCCTCGCTGGTCCTGATCGCTGGTGAAATCTGCCTGTTTGGCAGCTTACCAATGATCATGTAGCGAGGCACCAGCGATCCTGACAAGGTCATATCGTTGTCGGGATCGCTGGTCCATCTTTATGTGTGACGGGGACTTTAGTAAACATTATTAAGCACTGTGAAAAGTGACACATCTTTGAAATCTGTGTTTCAGCCTCTATAGGTACTGTCACACTTAGCGATGCACCAGCGATCCCGATCAGCGATATGACGCGGTCAGGATCGCTGGTACATCGCTAAGTGGTCGCTAGTGAGCTGCCACACAGGCAGATCTCACCAGTGACATCGCGGCGGTCGGGGGTCGCTACTTACCTGTCAGACGAGGCGATCCTGCGTCCTCCCGCCCGCGTCCACGCGTCGCTCGTCATCACAGCAGGACGCCCAGCAGGAAGCTGACGACGAGAAACAGTCCAGGATGTTCTCGCGCGATCAGCGATAACCAGCGGGGGAGCGGTCGGAGGTAAGTATCAGACATAGCAATATCGCTATAACGTCACAAAAACCAGTGACGTTACAGCGATATTGCTAGCGATATCGCTTAGTGTGACAGGCCCTTATCTCTTGCTGTCTTCAGATAACAAAGCAAAAGCCTGCTGACAGATTCTCTATAACACTTAACACACCTAATTCAGTGTAACATTGCAGAGGACCTAACATGATAAAGAGAACTAGTGTCCGTCTGTTCAGATGAGCACAAGCACGTGGTCTGCTGTGCGTCTGAGCTAGTCTGAATGGATGGACATTTTCAGAAAAATACACAAACGAAGTCAATTTGAATTCCGTTCATGTCATTACATTCTGGGGCTGTTGAGGATTTATTGGATTCCTTCCTGCTTTTTGGGGGGACTCGGGTGGAACCCACTAACTCACTGCGGAAACATTGAAAACAGGGCCTTACAGATCCGACTTCACAGATTATTTGTGCTCTATTTTATATACATTTTATATAAGGTGTGACACATGAAAAGTGACAGATCATTCATACTGTATTATTTTCTGATGGAAATCTGTTACTAAATATTAAACATTAATGAAAACTGTCGAGAAGCTGAAGGGTCTTACCAGGTTCAGGCTAACAGGAGTGTGCGCTTCCGGAACAGGATGATTGTAAAGAGTCTTCAGTATATCATTCAAATCATTTTCCTAAGTTAACAAAATAAAAAAAGACACTTTTAGTAAAAGCCTACAACATTTCCAAGTGTAACCCTAGTTCTAGGAGAAAAAATAATGATATGACTCAACTTAGCATTGGAATAAAGCAATATGGTCAGTACATAGCTACACAGTAAGAGACAAAGCTTTTACTTCCTAGTCTCTAATACTCAGTACAGAAGTGAAGATTGGAGAATCAAACCAGATCCTAAGGGTGTGTGCACACGTTGCGGATTCTGCTGCGGAATTTTCTGCACGGATTTGTCTAAATCTGCAGGTCAAAAGACCTGCGGTTTATCTGTGGATTTTCTGCGGTTTATCTGCGGTTTGACACCTGTCATGGAGCAGGTGCTAAACCGCTGCGGAGTCCACACAAAGAAGTGACATGCTGCGGATTTGAAACCGCAGCAAATCCGCGCGGAAAATTACGCACCGTGGTCACTGTGGTTTGTGATTTACATAGGTTATAATGGTACTGTACACCGCAGCAGGAACTGCTGCGGATCCGCAGGGCCAAATGTAAACATTTTTCACAATAAGACTTATGGAATAGGTAAAAAGGAGCATGGCTTCTAAGCCAAAAGCTCATTACTGTTTGCGAAGTTTTCTGCCACTTCTCTGATCTCCTGCAGTTCCTCACTCATGTTCGACCAGCACCCATGTGTTAACAAATATGCCTATTGGCTTGTTCACACACTGCTTTTTTGCTGTGTTTTTTTTTCCCAAAAAAAAACAGCATTTCACAGTAACAGCAAAGTGAATGTGATTTCTGAAACCTCACGCAGATGCTGCTTATTTTTTCCTTGCAGATTGAAAGCACCAAAGTCATTTTTCCAAATTTGGACCAGGTCAAGTCTTTCAGTGTTTTTTTTTAGCAGCGTTTTCCACCTATCCATGTGAATGGGGAAAAAAAAACACAAGTAAAAACTAAACATAAATGAAACCAAAAATGTGTCACGTTAAAACAAAACAAAAATGCTGCTAACACTGGAGTGTTGGCAGGAAAACCACTCTGCAAAAATATGAGGTTTTTTTTATGTGCTTTTTATGTTTTCTCATTTATTTGAAAGGGTGAAAAACAATGGAGAAATGCTGAAAGAACTGACATGAAACTGCTACAAATCTGCAAGGAAAGATTAAGCAACATGTTCACAAATCTCATTCACTTTGCTGATACAGTAAAGCACAGTTTTTTTTAGCAGGAAAAACGCATCAAATGCGAAAAACGCATCAAAAATCCAACATGTGGACAAGCACTTATTGTCCTCTATGACAACACTGATAGGACATTTCGCATAGAATTTAAAGAAAGGAGATCTCCAATAAAGTGGCTAGTTTGCCCAAAAGCATGTAAGAAATGTTGGAGAATCCATGGGAATCGGTGTAGTGCGTGTGATACATGGATGGAAAAACCTTACAGCCTGCTTTATACTACTAACTAGAACAGCAGGTGACAAGTCACCGTGATGGCAGCGACAGTCCGTTACCTGTTCTTTCACCAAGTAGTCGGCCAATGTGTTTAACAGCTTGTAGTAGACTTCAAACCAGGGCAGATAACTGTGGGAAGAGAACATGATCACTGCTACATACGAAGAAGATGATAAATCCACATATTTACATACATAGACACAAGTCCAATCAGCCCCAGTACGAAGACAGTTGTTGATTTATTTTCGAGAGAAAACATTGTGCTGCTCGGCGCGGTGCGCGCTCATTTATCATATAACATGAATATTGTTCTCCACTGTCTAATGAAAAATAGCATGCCCCCTCTGTGGGCAGCTCGCTCCTCAGGGTGGCAGATTTATGGCCCTGCTGCTGAGGGATACCCAGCGGCACCGCACCAGAGAGGTCATGCATTTCAATGTTGTGCCCGGCTGACCACACTCCACCGAGGTGCAGCCATCAGGGTCGTTACAATGGGAGGCTCCTACATAACGCACAAGCTGAAGACGGCATCCATGGTGGAGTAGGAGGTCACAGAGAGGATTAGAAGAGCACCACAGAGACATCTGCCTGTCCTAGCTAATAGTTATAGGGTGTACGGGTCTAGAAATATGGATGTTGCGAACAATATAGACCATGTGCTCCATATAACACCACACAAATGGTCCACAATTATCTGCAGTCTTCAATATCCGTAAATTAGAGAGAACCTAGGATAAAACACATTAGAAAATACCCAGCAATAAGCAAATAATAGTAATAGTACATGTAAATACCATCGGGTACTTGGATGACACTACCTTAACCTAAAGTACATAAAAGCCATCCCCCGCGACAAGCTGTACCCAATCAGGATGGACCCTAACTCTTGTTTTGTACATACAGGGGTGTGGTTCGCCCTCCCGTCTACATAGCTTTCCATAGGTAGCTGTTGAAATGATCAGGTTCTTTCACGCTATTCATTGTATGGTAAAAAAAAGACTTGGAAAACTCATTCTCCAAGACCGTACGATTATGGTCACACAAAACTTGATAGAAAAAAAATTAATTTACGTAGTGAAAAAAATGATGAGGTTTATAAACTGAATAACCACAATACTGGAATGCAGATTGTATTCTTTACGGCATTTACAGTATGGGTTCTTTAATTTGTTTTTTGATAGACCAAAGTTTAGAGATGTGGCAATGCCAAGTATTTTTAGATTTTTATTGCTTTTTTTCCTTTATTTTTAATTGGTTGAAAAAGTGGATGGTTCAAATTGTAATATTTTTTGTAATTTTTTTATATTTTTAAAAATGTCATGTTTTTTTTTTTCATTTTTTCACTTTATTTTTATGTCACTTAGGGGACTTGAAACTGCAATTAGATGTCTACATTTACAATCTAGTTAAATACTACAGAATTGCGTTCTTCTACGACGTTCAGCCTATAGCAGAGCTGTACAGTAATGCCAAGATGGCGCCGACTAGGTCCTTCAGCAGGATGCACCACAATCATGTTGCAAAGGGTGGAGAGATAGGAGCTTGTTTCATTTAAATCACTCTGCCAGAGACTTGCAGCTAAGTCTTTATGGTGAAGAGAAGCGATCGGAGCTCTGCTCGCTACTGTTACAGATAGATGCAGACTATGTAACATAGTTGGGATCTACTGCTCGTAGATGGAGCTCAGCTCCTGATGTAGAACCCAAGGCTAAAGTACAAGTTTGAGTCAAGGGGGTAAGGCACTTTTATCTAAGCCAATGATTTGCAGAATGCACATTCAAAGGAATGGTTGTTGCCAATCAGTGCCCAAGGACACATGCCCAACAACTGTCTGAGGACTGAGCGCATCTTCATGGCAGGCAGAAGAATCACAGCACATTTCAACATGTAAAGAGGGATGTCGCGCTGACAATATTACAAACTGCAAGCGGCCGATCATTCATCCCCTACAATGTACACATGCATGATGCTTGCTGGATGGAAACTGCACATTGTGACTTCTTATATCACTGATTGGCGCTTGTAGAAGTTGATCTTCCATTTTAAGATCTTCTAGACTTTTGCCACCAAATCTGCCAACTGACTGTGCCAAGCAAACGGCAGAGTAAGCGTCAATAAATAACCCTGCCGGCATGACATTTTTCAGGATTGTTTCCACACTAAATGTAGTGACTTTGCTTCATGTGCAGCACAATCGGGGCACCTGATGTGTGGACTCGAGCACTTCCATCTGCATATAATATAGAGAGTGAGGGGCTTACCAAATGCTGAGTCTAGCAAGAAATACATGGCCTCATAAGGCGCTGTCCCACTCCACAATCCTTCCCATATTTCATAGCTCATTAGAAGGCGATTCAAACAGTTTCCCCTGGAAAGGATTCCCAAGGCTGCTAGCTATTAGCAGCCCAGCCTTGCTCCAGGCTCTTGTGCCACTTGGTGCCACTGCAGAGGATATGTTTAAATTGAAGGAGTCAGAGGTTAAGTGACGGAGAGGAAGTGGTTTGTGTAAGAAGGGGCAGGTGAGCAGTTACTGCTAGGACTTTATAAGGAGACCCCCTTTTTTGCAGGTTCACATCTAAAGAAAGGGAAACTGCCTTTCCTCCTGTCCAGACAGTAGAAAGTGTTGGGGGAAGGGACTCTCCTATCTAAGGAGAGGGAAGTCTAGGAAAATGTGAAACACGTGATGTCTGCGCAAGAAAGAAAACTGGGGGAAAAAATGGAAAATCCAGAAGAAAAGGCCGGCTTAGGCAAGTAGCATTAGATGTTGACCAAGACCTCTCGGAGTTGTTATGGGAGCAAGTAGATATGGAGGAAAAAATTAGAAAGGTAGGGCAACAAAGGACAGAACGCTTGAATGTAGAGTAATCTAAAATATGTAAGTAAAAAATACCCACCTTAAAATACACAGGCAGATTTTACCCCCTGATGTCAAGCGGCAGAATCCAAACCTCTGTTTACTCTCGATATCCGTCAAGACAAAAGTAAAGTGCTGCCCCATCTGAGCCTGAGAACCCCTGCAACGGACATCGGAAAAAAGCAAACCAATGTATCTAACAGAGACAGCAACACATTTAACATAAGAAATGTAGTTGGCAAAGGTACACAAGTGTTACAAAACCAACATGGCATTACCTTTCAATTGCAAAGGGAAAGCAGAACTTTGGCACCATGCATAGCAGGTCCTGCAACATAAAATGCGGAAAGAACACTATGAAAAGAGGATGTTACATGAAAACACAAGAAATGAGGAACTATTCACAAGATATAATTGCCTCAATATGATAAACAGAAATGTAAAGCATTACAGTGCTCGGTGGAGACATCCAATAAACTTTATTTTCCATGTGCCAAACCTATAGCTGGCCAAACACATCAGATGAAAGTGGCCACACTGGCTGATGGCTGACACTTAACCCTCAGAAATGTTATACAAAGCAATATGTGCCAGGGGGCCTGTCATGGTAGATGTTGTATACCTAGAGTACTATGAGCCCCTGGGCAACTTTAGACCTAGCCCCTCTCCACCAGCTTGTGGCTCAGAAGACACAGGTAAGCTGCCTCCTTATGGCCTCCATTTGTGCCCATAGTACTTTGTGCCTCCGTATAATAATGCCCCCTTCTGTGCCTTCATATAATACAAACAACCTCTTCTTTGCCTGAATATATTACAAATACTGCCTTCTTTCTATACATCTCTATATATAAAAATCAATGTGTGTGTGTGTGTGTGTGTGTATCACCAATCAATCACTAAACATCTCTCATTTCACCAGACCTGGTTAACAGTAGCTGAGATGTGATTGGTTGCTATGCGCAAGTTTTCCCACTTGACAACACCTCAGCAGACACTGACATGGTGGGCGAAATCTAGCATCCCCGGGAACATAAGCTCCAGCCATCGCCTGTCCCCCAGAAAGGAGCAGTGAGTACATGACAGAAATGAATCCCCCCTCCCGTGTGGTATCATTAAGTGACACACATGAATGTAGGAAAGTGCACATATTAAATATCATGTGGACTTAATATTTTCTCACAGACACTTATGCATTATTGATGTGTTACTGTGCTCTGATGCTGTGAGTTTTTTTTAAAGTGCTACTTTCCCCATAATTCACCTGAATATACCCATATAACACATAATGCTTTTCCCATAACAACCCATTAAATATGATACTATACTGCACACAGATGCTGTACATCCATGAGCAACTCAGCCGGACAAATTACAAGTTGATGGTGCATGAAAATGTGTGTGAAGGTTTCTCTACTAATGTATAAGGTTTGTGCCTGTCCATTGGTGAAAAGCATGACTGTGATATTTATGGTGGCAGCTAAGTGAGAATATCAGCCTGATCAGTAGAAAACCTGGGATCTTAGTGAACCATGTTTCTGTGCAATTTCACTATTCTGCTTTTACTGGCTCTGACGGGATGATGTGGGATATTAGGGGTACTAGTCCGTTGGCTCTGGCTGACGGGATGATGTGGGATATTAGGGGTAGTAGTCCGGTAGCTCTGGCTGACGGGATGATGTGGGATATTATAGTGAATGTGGCTATGCGGAGTGGGCGGCGCTATACACTCACCTTTTTTATTTATATATATATATATATATATATATATATATATATATATATATATATATATATATATATATATATATTCATTACAATTTGTTATAACTACTACTATGCCCGGGCAGCGCCGGGATCTTCAGCTAGTATATTAATAATAACCCCTTCTGTGTCTTGTGGTAGATCAGCCCATTCGGCTGCTTAACAAGGTAGTCACAGAAATGCTTCTTGTTCAAATTTTCAACTGGTTTATTAAAAATAGGCTTCATAAACCAGTCAAAACAAAAGAAATAGACACACTCAGTCTTCATGCCATAAACCAACCAGCCCTTATAACTGCAGGGTTCTCCCTCACAGGAAATCAGGTTCAGCTCTGTTTACCAAGAGCCCAGCTATGGAGGTCAGCTCCCCTCCAGAGTGCACAGAACCCACATTAAGTCCAAAGGCTCCACTTTTACCTCTTGGACCCATCCTGAGAGTAGAGATATGGTGAACAGCTGTCTCGCTCAACTCTTCACTGATAAAAATACACCTGGCCCCGTCCCTCTCAGCACATAACATGCAAGAGCGAAACTTCCAGGTTTAGATCAATGAAGCCAACAACCTCAGTGAAACATATCTCCTCTCCAGCACATTACCAGTGACCCTCTTACACTCTCCATATATTAATGTCTCTATAATAATAATGCCCCTTTTGTGTCTATCTTCATGCGATAATAATGTTCCCTTTGTGCCTCTATAATTTAATACCCCAATTGTGTCAATTAAAAAAATTAAACGTACCTCACCCCCGCTCCCATGTCAAGGCTACTGGGCTCTATTTCTTCTTCCTGC
The DNA here is from genome assembly GCF_039654945.1 of Dendrobates tinctorius. Taxonomy (NCBI): domain Eukaryota; kingdom Metazoa; phylum Chordata; class Amphibia; order Anura; family Dendrobatidae; genus Dendrobates; species Dendrobates tinctorius. The sequence goes on from NW_027361697.1 coordinate 56,055,776, forward strand.
AGCTGTCGCCACGACACAGGAGGTAAGATGTCATTTTTCCACATGCACCAGAAATCTCATAGGCTGCACACCTGAATGGGGTTGTCCAATACCAGGACAGCCCCTTTTTGATCTAAATGTTTGGTGCTGATAAAATAAAAAAGCTTATGGTCACCCCCCGTGCCGGCATATTTAGCGGTGTTGGCACTCGCATTCCCGGGGCTGTAGTGCGGTTGTTATTAAATGTGAGCCCGGCGCCCAAGAAATGCTGGAGTTACTGTCCCCACCTTCGGCGTAGTGTCCACCACTAAATATACAAATGTACAGGGTGGGCCATTTATATGGATACACCTAAATAAAATGGGAATGGTTGACGATATCAACTTCCTGTTTGTGGCACATTAGTATAAGGGAGGAGGAAAACTTTTCAAGATGGGTGGTGACCATGGCGGCCATTTTGGATCCAACTTTATTTTTTTCAATGGGAAAAGGGTCATGTGACACATCAAACTTATTGAGAATTTCACAAGAAAAAACAATGGTGTGCTTGGTTTTAACATAACTTTGTTATTTCATGGGTTATTTACAAGTTTCTCTTTGTTTACAGCCATTGACATGTCACAGAGGTTAACACGTGAGGAGCGGATAGAAATTGTGTTGATGTCTGGTGAACGCAGTACCCCGATCATTGCAGCAGATTTCAATGCAAGACACCCTACGCAAAAAAACTGTCACCATTCCCATTTTATTTAGGTGTATCCATATAAGGGTGGTTTCACATTAGCGTTTCAGGCCGCAGCGTTGTCCTGCACACGGCCGCTGCTAAGCCCCGCCCCCCTGTCGCGCCTCCGCCGGTAGCTCCGCCTACGGGTGCATGACGCTGCATGCGTCCCCTATCTTTAGCACTGGGGATGCAGGCAGTGCGCAGGTATGCGTTTGGCGGCGCATGCGTCCTTTTGACGGTGCGCCGAGCGCACCAAATTGCAAGGCCTGCGTCCCCAGTGCTAAAGATAGGGGACACAGGACGCATGCAGCATCATGCGCCTGTAGGCAGAGCTACCAGCGGAGGCGCGGCAGGGGGCGGAGCTTAGCGGCGGCCATGCGCAGGACGACGCTGCGGCCTGAAACGCTAATGTGAAACCACCCTAAATGGCCCACCCTATACATTTGACCAAGGGGTTAGTAATGGTGGTGTCTTATAGACGCCTCTCCAATATTAACCTGTGGGCTTATTGTCAGCAAACATTACAAAGTTGAAATCAACCACACAAATATTACCCCCACTTACCACTTCACCACAGCAAGTGGGAAGCGCCGGAATTGGCGCATCTAATAGGGGTGGCTGCAGGTTGCTATTTTTAGGCTGGGTGGGGGCAATAATCATGGACCCTTGCCAGTTTGAGAATACCAGCCCCCAGCTGCCTACTTTGGCTTGGCTGGTTGTCAAAAAATCAGGGGCACCCTATGCCATTTTTTTGTATTTATTTGAATAATTAAAAAAAACAGCGTGGTGACCTCTCTCTTTTTTGATAACCAGCCATGATAATGTTGACAGCAGAGGGCTGTAGCCCACAGCTGTCGATTTTGCCTGCGCTGGTTAGCAAATTAGCCATTTTTTTTACATTTTATTTATTGCACTGGGGCAGGCTGGTAAATTCTCTCATCGCACACCTGCTCTCACTGCTATTAGTGAGACCGGGTGTACAATGATGAGAGTAGTACTCTCATCAGCCGACGCCTGTGACTGGCGGTGACCTTTTTACAGTCGGTCATAGCTTTTGGTTCATATGCTGTCATCTGAACAGAAACATGGTGTTCAGGGAGAAGCCCGTGTACAGACTCTAGGTGTTCGGTACGGACCCCGAACTGTACCGTTCGAGTTCGCCCATCCTTAATTAGGGTTGCACCTGTGTTAACACAGTCCAGCAAAGTCTGAATAACAACTCTCGAACCCTCCACTAAATCCATATCTCAAAAATCTGTGCAATAAGTCATACATATGTTGTATCACACGCATCTACAGTATATGTGGACAAATATTTCAAAGATGCAATTAAGTGCACAAGAAAATACCGTAATATATTTTAGTAACACAAGAGTATTTTAAGAGAAATTCTCTGAAGAGCTACATATTGACAGAAATTTTGTGATACTAAAAAAAAACAAAAAAATTATACTTAAGTATGAAGAATGCATCAGAACTATATAGCAAATAATGCAATATCTCTTGGCACAGAATTCCAAGTTTGCTGGAAGAGATAAAATCTGAGAAGTAAACAAAAATATCTCCAACTGTAATGTTCAGGGACTATACAAAGGAACGAAACTGGGTCTGAGCCTTCCCAGCTGGACAGCCGGGTGGCCTGGAAGTGTAATATTCACAGAGTGCTTCTTACACCGAGGCTCACATTAGAGTATTCTTTTTTGGATCTCTAAAAAGACACCAAGCTTCCCACACTCCTGCTGAGACTCTCTTTTTAATAAAGACATACGGGTATCACATGAGATTCCTTGCTATATGAAAAACACCCCAGTCCTGTATGCTGATGGGATGCTTGACAAGAATGTCATATGCTACCACCATTTCAGAAGACGCTGAGAGACAGGCGGCCGGGCGCTCAGGAGGAAATCGTGATGGGGCGCAGCGTGTACGGCCATTTCTTGGACCGTCTTACATAAACGCATACAATTAGCAGTGTGAATATTTAGGGCAGGTTTCAGTTAAGGTCGCCATAAATGTATTTTCCACAGATGTAACCATTTTCTATAGGACGCTCTGTAGAGATTTCTCATGTTGTATTGTAAGTGCGCAGAGAATATTTGTCCCTCATGCAGAGTAGCACAGTCATAAGTGCAGGGGGCCGCTCTGTAAGACCCCAATCACTGGAACACACACATGATGGGAGACACTGCATAGCTGGTGTTGTTTTGGGGCACTGTCACAGGGGCTGCAGGTGGCCTGTAGGTATCCTATTATAAAGGGGTATTTGGGTAAACGTTTTCTCTTCCCTCCTAAAGTGTGGCAGCTGAGCATGAGGACCACCCAGCTCATTCTGGAGTAGCAGTCCGGCCTCCCCTTCCCCAATCTAGACGGTATCTACTGGGTAGATGGTAATTACTACCTACTGGAGCACCCTTTGTATCAATATAAAGAAGCAATGTAGCCCAAACAGTGATATCTTATATTTATCTTATCTCCTTCACAGTGTCATCCTTTCCCTCCCCCCAAGGCCAAGCACTACAAGCAGCACATCACAATGAAAATTACTATGTATATAATGATTTATATATGTAGACAGAATACCTCAATGCCCGATAGGTGGGGGTTAATTTTTCAGACTCCCACCTACCTGCTCCCTTGCAGGTCTTTCCATGGAAGAGCACACAAGGTGGCTGAACAAGCACCCAGCTATTTTAGGAGATATGGAAACACCTAACTAAAATCGAGAGTGACATCCGCATCTCCATGTATGGGAAGCTTTCATGGCATTTTTATTAGTAAATGATGATATAACTATGGTATGTTACATTTCAGTAAGGTATCAACACAGTACAAAGGTACATTAGCCTCATATAGTGTCTATTAAGAGACCTATTATAACAATCTGACAATATTAAGAGTCCTGAATAATCGGACTATATGGCAGAATTAATCAGATGTAAAAGCGTAAAGTTGTGTAGTCCTAGCTGGCAGTGCCTTTGTTGGATATCAACACACCTAACAAGGTAAGTCCTCCATGAGAATCTCCCCCATTACACAGCGATACATGCTCTGCCTTAAAGAAGCACTTCCATCTATATTTTTTATCAAGTGTGTGTATATGTGCATGTAGTGTAGTGTTGTGTAGTGTAAATATTAATACATTCCCCTACTGCTGGCATCTCCGGAATCCAGAGCCGTTCTACTCTTCTTCTCAGTGACATTACTGCTCTGCAGACTCTCCTGGTCCAGCGTCGTTCTGCTCCTCTTCTAAGTGATGTCTCCGCTGTGCAGACTCTCCGGGATCCAGAGCCTTTTTGCTCCTGTTCTTAGTGACGTCACCGCTCTGCAGACTCCAGGATCCAGAGCCGTTCTGCTCCTCTTCTCAGTGACGTCACCGCTCTGCAGACTCCGGGATCCAGCGCTGTTCTGCTCCTTTTCTCAGTGACGTCAACACTCTGCAGACTCTCCGGGATCTAGAGCCATTCTGCTCCTCTTTTCAGAGACATCACCAGCTCTGCAGACTCTCCGGGATCTAGAGCCATTCTGTTCCTCTTCTCAGTGACATCACCACTGTGCAGACTTCGGGATCCAGCGCTGTTCTGCTCCTCTTCTCAGTAACATCACCAGCTCTGCAGACTCTCCAGGAATCAGAGCCATTCTGCTCCTCTTCTCAGTGACGTCACCACTCTGCAGACTCTCCAGAATCTAGAGCCATTCTGCTCCTCTTCTCAGTGTCGTCATCTCTGTGCAGACTTCGGGATCCAGCGCTGTTCTGCTCCTCTTCTCAGTGACATCACCTGCTCTGCAGACTCTCCGGGATGCAGAGCCATTCTGCTCCTCTTCTCAGTAACGAAACCGCTCTGCAGACTCCGGGATCCAGCGCCGTTCTGCTCCTTTTCTCAGTGACGTCACCGCTCTGTAGACTCTCTGGGTCACACTGCGCTCTGTGTCACCCAGAAGTGGCTTCTACAGTGTAAGTCTATGGAGTGTCAGAACAAAGTTCTTTGTATAAGAGACTTCCGGCTCACACACAGAGAACAGAGTGAGGCCGCTAGTCACAATTGTGATGGCGTCATGGAGAAGTGGAGCAGAACAGTGGTAGGGGGGTATATTAACGCATTCACACCACATTACATATTCACATACAATAATAATAATTGTATTTCTAACATATTCTTCAGCACTTTACAATTAAGTGAGGACAATGTAACACATAGTTCACCAGTTACAGGAGGAGTGAGGGTCTTGCTCACAAGCTTACACTCTATGAAATAGGGGGGGGACACAATAGGTAGAACGTGCTGTTACAGTATGTACGGTCCGGACACCATTACAATAAATAGGGTATTCCTATAAAGCTGCAGGATCCGTCTGATTGTAGTTCCCCGATGCTATTGGAGCATGGAGGATATGGAGACAGATGAATACGGACGAGCAGATAGTGATTAACATTTAGAAGGAGGGAACTGGGGAGCGTTATATACACACATTTAATAAAAATTAATATAGATGGGAGGCTTCTTTAATTTCATACCACTACAATTCGGGAGAGTTGTTGTTCGGGAGCCTGGAAAAGCTGTGCATAAACCCCGGTGATAGCGGTAAGAGGTAATTTTCCACTAGCTATTGTAAAACAAATAGCAAAAACTATTATATACATAATGGAGAAATTATCAATACCGTATAATAAATGGACATCACGCACAGACGGACATTATGGCTCCTGGAGAGGTCACTGGGCAATCACTTGGTCGTGCATCGTGCACAGACACGGAGTGAGTTGAATTTCACAGACAGCGGCACTCCAATATTTGCACACTATGGGCAAATTCCACAGCAGACACACATGCGCACAAACACATGCAGGAGGGAGTGTGGGGTGCTGGCGAACTGCCTGCTTCCAGTCTCTGGGGAAAATCCACTTTAAAACCTTGGAAGTCTTTAAAATTCATTTAGCCAGCAGGTCTGTGGAGCGTTTTATATACAGCATATACGGGAGGGGGATTCTCTCCCAGTATCCCCCCCCCCCTCCCGGTAGTGTGAACAGGGACTCCTGTGATCAATAAAAACCATCTTGTGAATCTCATTGTCATGTCTCTTTATAGAACCTTTCAAAAAAGGTGAGAAACAAAGCAGAAAAAAAGAGATGATAATAGTGAAGAGAGAAACAAAAATCAGCACACAAGTCTGACGAATTAGGGGTTTTCCAGTATTTTAGTAAAATCATCTGTTCTGGTGGTCTCTGAGGCCTCTGTATGCCTTCTGTAGTGATGTCTGTGCCCACGTGACAGTCACTGTCCTCATTAGTGGCATCTATGGCACGTGGTGGCAGCATTCACCTGCACATGGATGGCTCGCCATCACTGCAGGAAGTGAGCGCACACCGGCGGCAGTGCTGGAGCCCGCAGGGAAGTCAATGGGCCAGTAGAGGTTACTTTTATATTTTACACCGTTTCCTTCTCAATTGATTTTCTTATAACACCGGAAAACCCCTTTAAACTCGAGTAAAAGCAGCTGTAGAATGAACAGAAACAAATCTATGGAGAACTTAGGGCTGAAGAGAGCAGGGATCACATAACCCTACAGGACAAGATGGCCACAGACATTTATAATAAAGGAATTCGAGATAAACCTTATAACAAGTCTCTGAATGTAAAGATGACTAAGGGTCCATTTACACAGACCGACCGGTGGCACAATAGCGTCACCAATCGGTAAAATTAAGTGATCAGCGGCCGTTTTAAGGTTAGTTTACACAGGCAGTAAATGAGTAAACTGAAAGTTTTGCTTGATCATTGGGTGATTGGCAGCTGTCTACTTGGCAAGAAAACCATAAAATGAGCGTCTGTTCATATGAAAAGGATTCCTCCCATGAAGGTTTTTTCTGGAAATCTGTGTATATAGTGTAGTGTCAGTGTGCTAATATACTCACCGAGTTCCGCCTTCTCCTGTATCCAGCACCCTTCTGCTCCTCTTCTCAGTGACGTCACAGCTCTGCAGACTCTCCGGGAGATCCAGCACTCTTCTGCTCCTCTTCCAGTGAAATCACAACTCTGCAGACTCTCCGGGATCCAGCACTCTTCTGCTCCTCTTTTCAGTGACGTCATAACTCTGCAGACTCCCTGGGATCCAGCACTCTTCTGCTCCTCTTTTCAGTGACGTCACAACTCTGCAGACTCCCTGGGATCCAGCACTCTTCTGCTCCTCTTTTCAGTGACGTCATAACTCTGCAGACTCCCTGGGATCCAGCACTCTTCTGCTCCTCTTTTCAGTGACATCACAACTCTGCAGACTCTCCGGGATCCAGCACTCTTCTGCTCCTCTTTTCAGTGACGTCATAACTCTGCAGACTCCCTGGGATCCAGCACTCTTCTGCTCCTCTTTTCAGTGACGTCACAACTCTGCAGACTCTCCGGGAGATCCAGCACCTTTCTGCTCCTCTTCTCTGTGACGTCACCGCTCTGCAGACTCTCCGGGATCCAGCACGCTTCTGCTCCTCTTCTCAGTGACGTCACCATTCTGCAGACTCTCCGGGATCGAGCACGCTTCTGCTCCTCTTCTCAGTGACGTCACCATTCTGCAGACTCTTCAGGTCACACTGCGCTCTGCATGACCTGAAAGTGGCTTTTACAGTGTAAGTCTATAAAGTGTCAGAACAAGTTCCGATAGCCGTACATTGTAAAGAGACTCTTGGCTCACCCATAGAGCATACAGTAACCTGCAGAGTCTGCAGAGCAGTGACGTCACTGAGAAGAGGAGCAAGAAGGGTGCTGGACACCAGAGAAGATGGCAATTGGTGAGTTTATTAATACACTTACACTACACACATATGCACAAATTTAGTGAAAAAAACATTCATGGGAGGGATCATGGAGGGAGCAATCCACACAAACATAATTAGATAAAGTAAACTATCATTTAGAAGTGAATATCCACAACACAATTAGGTTTTAGGCTGGAGTTCCCATGGCAGGTAGACCATGTCATCTAAAAATTAAGTTTTTTTTAATGAGATACATAGGTCACCACCACCACAATCGTTTCCACTTTGTGTGATACAAGGGGGTCACCATTTCTGGCCAGTATCATTATGACAATAGACATTTGACCTATTTATGACTATAATACAAGACACAGTATTAATATAGGGCTGAATGAGGCAGGCAGCACCTACATGTTCTTATGTGCACCCTTCCCACCCACAGCTCCAGATATGGCACATATGGGCCGATAATGTATGTAAAGCTAAAAGCTTGGAGGAACTAATGGTGCTATAAAAGTGAGTTAAACAAATAAATAAATATGGGTAGCAGAACGCAAAAGCTGTAACGGGCCAGCAGATGGCGATAGAGAGCTCTGCAATCCCTGGCACTTACGGAGCACAGTATATAAGACTAGACACAACATTCTGGGACACAATGAAGCAGAATACAATGCAAACTTCTATTTTGGTGCATCTAAAATTAATTTCTCAAGCTGCGCTACTTAATATATCCAAATCCATTAACTTTCACTGATAGAAGGCTGCACAGAATATATTACATAAAACTGAAAAAAAAAATACTGTTCATACTGGCAAAGCTCCAACGCCACCACTGTGCACTGTGCCACCAGCATCTCTGCACTTCTTGGCAATCATGACATGCTTTGCATGCATGGGACTGCTGCAGCCAATCACTGTGGTAATGCTTGCTGGCATGAGACTTCTGACGACAGTGATTGGCTGCAGTAGTCAAGTGCATGAATGGTGACATGGTAACTTAGTTATTAAGGTTGAAGGGAGACTTTAAGTCCATCAAGTTCAACCCATATCCTATCCTAACTTGCCCTAACATGTTGATCCAGAGGAAGGCAAAAAAAACCCATGTGGCAAACAGTAAGCTTCACATTGGGGAAAAAATTCCTTCCCGACTCCACATACGGCAATCAGACTAGCTCCCTGGATCAATGCAATATTAAGGAGACTAGTGTATATACCCTCTAATATTATACTTTTCAAGAAAGGCATCCAGTCCCTTCTTAAATTTTAGTAGGGAATCACTCATTACAACATCATACGGCAGGTAGGTACATCCATCATTGCAGTACCAGTAAGCAAAAACTAGCAGGGACGTCCAAAACTGCAATGTGCACGGACGTCAGAATGAGCCTTAAATAAGTAAAAATAAAACCTATAATAATATCAGAAGCAAAGAGATGCCAATCAATAAAGGAACAGAACAGTCATAATTAACCATGTAGTAATAAGAGATCTATTAGCAGAAAGATACCAAGATACCAAGCTAGCCTATGATGCTGGTGGTACAGGAGGACAGCAGACAGTTTGGACACTGCAGTCTGTACTTGGACAGTGAATGTCAGAGACGTGAAAACGGCCAAAATCTCCTGCAAAAATGTGATGAGTCAAGATAACAATAGAAGAAAGGTTATATTGAATAGCATAGAATATGGGGATCACTTTCAGAAGGTAGGTGATAACTGAATAATATATATGATGTGTAAGATGGCTCCGGACAAGTCCTTGAGGGGAGATATGTATGTGAGCTCGGAAGCATGATCCAGCACATATAGTGCTGAGAGAGTTATTAGGCCATTCCAGGGACGGGTTTTACGACCAGTCATGAGATTAGTGGGAATGACTGCTCACATATCCAGGGCAGGCGTTAGGGGCAGGCAGACTAGGCAGCTGCCTAGGGCCCCCGCTGCCCGAGGGGCGGACATACCGCCGATGCAACTGCACCATAGCGGGAGAGTATGCAGCCGTTATGGGGCCACTCAGTCAAGATAGCGGGCAGGAGTGAAAGGGGCCTGGTGTCATGCAGCATCAGGCCCCTCTCACTCCATCCTGTAATCAAGTGGATAACCAGAGTCGGGAAGGGAGCGGCGCACAGAGTGAAGGAGTTAAAAAAGGGCGTGTCATGCAGGGAGAGACACTGGCCAATGAACGCTTTCCTCACCAGACTGAGGAGAGCGCTCACTGGCTGCCATCTCTTTTCTCCTGCATGGTGCGTCCCAATGGTGAGTACTCAACTGTAGTCAGGGGCCCGGACCGCACAGCACACGGGACAGCAGTGGAGGAAGAGCAGGACTTACAGTGAGTCTTCTGCTCCCTCTACTGTTCTATTCCCAGCAGCATCTCAGAGAAGAGGTCGGGGGAGGCGGCTCACTGCACGGGACATCTCACAGAGAGGAGGTCGGGGAGGAGAGCTCACTGCATGGGACAGCAAGGCAGCAGCAGGGGGCTAATATCAGTACTCTCTGCTCTGTATCCCCATCCCCCACAGTCATTTCTGCAGCCTTCTCCAGCTGATCTCTGCACTATGTAGTGGACCTCTTCCAGGGCTCATCTGAACACCTGATATCACAGATTAGTATGTGTATGTATGTGCTTGTATATGCATGTATGTATATCTGTGTGTATGTTTTTATCTGTGTATCTGTGTATGGTATGTTTGTATGTTTGTGTGTGTATGCATGTACAGTATATGTGTATGTCTATGTGTGTATGTACAGTATATGTGTATCTGTGTATGTGCAATATATTTGTATGCATATATGGTATACTAGCTGAAGAGCCCAGCGCTGCCCGGGCATAGTAACTAACTGTGGTTAGTTATAACAAATTATAATTATCCTCCATCCCATAGTCCTGTGCCCATATACCCATCATACATATCCACCATCCCATAGACCCGTGCCCATATACCCATCATACATATCCTCCATCCCATAGTCGAGTGCCCATACACCCATCACACCTCCTCCATCCCATAGTCCCATGCCCATATACCCATCACACATTCTCCATCCCATAGTCCCATGCCCATATACCCATCATATATATTCGACATCCCATAGTCGAGTGCCCATAAACCCATCACACATCCTTCATCTCATAGTCCCATGCCCATATACCCATCATACATATCCTCCATCCCATAGTCCCGTGCTCATATACCCATCATACATATCCTCTATCCCATAGTCCAGTGCCCATATGCCCATCACACATCCTCCATCCCATAGTCCCATGCCCATATACCCGTCATACATATCCTCCATCCCATAGTCCAGTGCCCATATACCCATCACACATCCTCCATCCCATAGTCAACCATTATGACATCATAATGAGCGGCGGGGCTAGCAACCTATGATGACATCAGCATCGCCATGGCAACCATTATGCAATCATAATGAGGGGCGGGGCTTGATACACACTTTTTCACCATTATGTAGATAGGGGAAAAATTTGGTGAATTGGATCGTGCGGGGTTAAAATTTCGCCTCACAACATAGCTTAGGACACTCTCGGGGTCCAGACGTGTGACTGTGCCAAATTTTGTGGCTGTAGCTGCGACGGGACGGATGCCTATCCCGGACATACACACACGCATACATACATACATACACACCCACATTGAGCTTTGTATATTAGATATGTATGCTTATGTGTATGTATGGTCAGTATATGTGTATGTATATGTGTGTACAGTATGTATATACTATATGTGCATATAACTATGTGTGTATGTATGGTATCTGTGTGTAAGTATATGTGTATACGTATGGTATATGTATGTGCATCTGTGTATATGTACGGTATTTGTGTGTATGTACAGTATGTGTATCCGTATGTATGTACGGTGTATGTGTGTATCTGTGAGTATGTATGGTGTATGTATGCACAGTATGTATGTGTATGTACGGTATGTGTGTGCACAGTACGTGTATGTATGACAGTATATGTATGTGTATCTGAGTGTATGTATGGTATATGTGTGTTGCAATGTACGGTATATGTATGTGCATCTGTGTGTATGTATGGTGTATGTATAAATGGTATGTGTGTATGTACAGTATATGTAGAGCAGATAACAGATGATACAGATACCAGACATATAATGTAACATAATATATACATGGTCAGGCTCTGCTGGTTCCAGCAGTAATCACATAACCATGAGGAGGCGCTTGCACACTTGCTGTCATGTGCCAACTAGAGAGTCAGCCATTTCTGTAGTGTTCTATTCATTGACATAGCAGACACTAGTTGTCACCTGACTGCAAGTCTGACTGCGCTGGAGCCAGCAGAACCGAATGCTAACGGAAACTCTATGGAGGACTATGGGGAGTGTATTATACTCTATGGAGGACTATGGGGAGTCTATTATACTATATGGAGGACTATGGGGAGTCTATTATAGTCTATGGAAGAAAATGGGGAGTCTATTATACTATACGGAGGACTATGAGGAGTCTATTATATTATATGGAGGACTGCGGGGAGTCTATTATACTCTATGGAGGTTTATGGAGAGTGTATTATACTCTATGGAGGACTAGGGGAGTACATTATACTATATGGAGGACTATGGGGAGTGTATTATACTCTACAGAGGACAATGAGGAGTCGACTATACTTTACAGAGGACTATGAGGAGTTTATTATACTTAACGGAGGACTATGGGGAGTCTATTATACTATATGGAGGACTATGGGGAGTGCATTATACTATATGGAGGACTATGGGGAGTCTATTATGCTCTATGTAGGATTATGGAGAGTGTAATATACTTTATGGAGGACTAGGAGAGTAGATTATACTATATGGAGGACTATGGGATGTATTATACTATATGGAGGACTATGGGGAGTCTATTATACTATATGGAGGACTATGGGGAGTCTATTATACTATATGGAGAACTAAGGGGAGTGTATTATACTATATGGAGGACTAGGGGGAGTACATTATACTATATGGAGGATTATGGGGGAGTATTATACTATATGGAGGACTAGGGGGAGTGCTAAATGCAGCCTATTCATCAAGTGATTGGATTGGTTATGCCGGAACAAAAATCATTATACTCAATAGCACATCGCCTGGTGAAAACTGCAGATATGCTGCTAAGATGATACTGTATGTGGACAGATTGATCTACTAGTGATCATTCTGTCCCCATCATTGTTCCTCAGCCGGTGTAAAGAGGCTGGGAAACAACCGGCGAAGAACTTCAATATTGTTGATCACACTCGATTAGTGGCCTGAAATTAGTGCATGTAAATACAACCAAAATGTTTCTGTGTGATGGTGCAGTTTGTTAGCATTTGGGGCCCCATTTTAAACTTTTGCCTAGGGCCCCACTTTGCCTAACACCGGCCTTGCACATATCCCTATCCCAGAGGCGTGGTTTAGCAAATAAAACGAAGACAGAGTGTCTCATTCAGTGTCCGGACACGCTATATGTTGTATGGACTTTTTACTTATGCTTTCACTTTGTGCCGGAAAAGGCTGTTGTTTTGTTTTGCTATCCTGAGCGATTTATGCAGTTTACATAAACTTGCCTGGACATTGGAGCAATATAGCTTACTCTACCTACTTCATATTGCAGCTGAGTGATTACAAATCTCTATATGCAAATTGCCTCTTCAGAGAGAAAGAGGACTTTTACTCTACAGCGCCACCTATTGGTAGTAGCGATCCTACAAGTCACAATCAACCCTTTAATGAGTCTTGTAATATAACTTAGGATAACAGCCAAATCAGAATCTCAATTTGCAGACACGGTGTTTCGGGCAATTGACCCTTGTCAGTGCAAAGTATGAGATCTGATTTGGCTAGGTGAGAGGCTCTGGACTGAGGTCTAAGGGGTAAGGTTTCTCCTTGTGAAGAGTGACATACCAGCTCTGGCTTGTCAAGGTAAGTAGGCTTATTCGCCGTGCAATGCTCCTCTGGGAAATTTAATATGCAAATTGCCTCTTCAGAGAACTTTTACTCTACAGCGCCATCTCTACAGATGGTATATGTACATAATAATGGTGGTAGGCGATAAGAGAATATATAGGATGGTATATGTACATAATAATGGTGGGTAGGCGATAAGTGAACATATAGGATGGTATATGCACATAATAATGGTGGGTAGGTGATAAGTGAATAATATATACCGTAGGATGGTATATGTACATAATAATGGTGTGTAGGTGATAAGTGAATATATAGGATGGTATATGCACATAATAGTGGGTAGGTGATAAATGAATAATAAATAGGATGGTATATGTACATAATAATGGTGTGTAGGTGATAAGTGAATATATAGGATGGTATATGCACATAATAGTGGGTAGGTGATAAATGAATAATAAATAGGATGGTATATGTACATAATAATGGTGTGTAGGTGATAAGTGAATAATATATACCCTAGGATGGTATATGTACATAATAATGGTGTGTAGGTGATAAGTGAATAATATATAAGATGGTATATGTACATAATAATGGTGTGTAGGTGATAAGTGAATAATATATAAGATGGAATATGTACATAATAATGGTGTGTAGGTGAAAAGTGAATAATATATAAGATGGTATATGCACATAATAATGGTGTGTAGGTGATACGTGAATAATAAATAGAATAGTATATGTACATAATAATGGTGTGTAGGTGATAAGTGAATAATATATAAGATGGTATATGTACATAATAATGGTGTGCAGGTGATAAGTGAATAATATATAAGATGGAATATGTACATAATAATGGTGTGTAGGTGATAAGTGAATAATATATACCGTAGGATGGTATATGTACATAATAATGGTGTGTAGGTGATAAGTGAATAATAAATAGGATGGTATATGTACATAATAATGGTGTGTAGGTGAAAAGTGAATAATATATTGGATGGTATATGCACATAATAATGGTGTGTAGGTGATAAGTGAATAATAAATAGAATTGTATATGCACATACGGTAATAATGGTGTGTAGGTGATAAGTGAATATTATATAAGATGGAATATGTACATAATAATGGTGTGTAGGTGATAAGTGAATAATAAATAGGATGGTATATGTACATAATAATGGTGTGTAGGTGATAAGTGAATAATATATAAGATGGTATATGTACATAATAATGGTGTGTAGGTGATAAGTGAATAATAAATAGGATGGTGTATGTACATAATAATGGTGTGTAGGTGATAAATGAATAATATATAAGATGGTATATGTACATAATAATGGTGTGTAGGTGATAAGTGAATAATATATACCGTAGGATGGTATATGTACATAATAATGGTGTGTAGGTGATAAGTGAATAATAAATAGGATGGTATATGTACATAATAATGGTGTGTAGGTGAAAAGTGAATAATATATAAGATGGTATATGTACATAATAATGGTGTGTAGGTGATAAGTGAATAATATATTGGATGGTATATGCACATAATAATGGTGTGTAGGTGATAAGTGAATAATAAATAGAATGGTATATGCACATACGGTAATAATGGTGTGTAGGTGATAAGTGAATAATATATAAGATGGTATATGTACATAATAATGGTGTGTAGGTGATAAGTGAATAATAAATAGGATGGTATATGTACATAATAATGGTGTGTAGGTGATAAATGAATAATATATAAGATGGTATATGTACATAATAATGGTGTGTAGGTGATAAGTGAATAATATATACCGTAGGATGGTATATGTACATAATAATGGTGTGTAGGTGATAAGTGAATAATAAATAGGATGGTATATGTACATAATAATGGTGTGTAGGTGAAAAGTGAATAATATATAAGATGGTATATGTACATAATAATGGTGTGTAGGTGATAAGTGAATAATATATTGGATGGTATATGCACATAATAATGGTGTGTAGGTGATAAGTGAATAATAAATAGAATGGTATATGCACATAATAATGGTGTGTAGGTGATAAGTGAATATTATATAAGATGGAATATGTACATAATAATGGTGTGTAGGTGATAAGTGAATAATAAATAGGATGGTATATGTACATAATAATGGTGTGTAGGTGATAAGTGAATAATATATAAGATGGTATATGTACATAATAATGGTGTGTAGGTGATAAGTGAATAATAAATAGGATGGTATATGTACATAATAATGGTGTGTAGTTGATAAGTGAATAATATATAAGATGGTATATGTACATAATAATGGTGTGTAGGTGATAAGTGAATAATAAATAGAATGGTATATGCACATAATAATGGTGTGTAGGTGATAAGTGAATATTATATAAGATGGAATATGTACATAATAATTGTGTGTAGGTGATAAGTGAATAATAAATAGGATGGTATATGTACATAATAATGGTGTGTAGGTGATAAGTGAATAATATATAAGATGGTATATGTACATAATAATGGTGTGTAGGTGATAAGTGAATAATATATTGGATGGTATATGGCAGATAGAGCACCAGGTGACCTAGTCTTTCATGGATATACAACATGTAGTTAGGCATCAGAGTTTGTATTGTATGGAGTAACACACGTCAATGTGACGCCAACAGTAGGTTGCGTTAGTAATAGCTATAGTAACTGCAACTTTGTGTAAATCTCACAGTCCCACACAAAAATGACTGAATACCGACCGCCGCAGTCTCATCACATTCTTCCATTCACTTGTATTGGAGTGCAATGTGGCTGAAGTTGCCATGCACACCGCGGCTATAGACTATCAATGCTGGCAATTAGCGTAGGTATGAGACAGGACAGTAATAGCAGCTATGGAGCGAAATAAATAACACTACGATGAGCTGTCAAAGAGAAAGAGACGAAAAATAATAATTAAAGCGTGTGCGCGAGGAGGAACCCCGCGCCCACTACCCCTCGCACAAGCCGCGCAGATAAATAGATATATCTCACAACCCACACACAAGCTTCTTTCACACCAGTCAAAATGACAGAATTTAGCTTTGAAACCTGCTGGCAACATCCTCTGCATTATTAAAAGAGTGTCTGGATATAAGGGGATTAAACTCTGCCGCATACATTATTCCAAAATATGTCTAACAAGTAGCTTCATTATCCTCTGCCTTTTCACAGCTCCCTGTGATGTACCAATGCTACATTCTCCTTTTTTATTTTTACCAACAGCTGGGTAGGGTGCGCTCCCAGCCCCATTCTCAGCGTTCACATCTCGCCGGAGCCCCTGCTCCCCCTCGTCATTGTGTTTCCTGCAGAACAGAGGAAGGGCCCTTCTTCTAAAGATCAATTCATATTTCCATAATCCATGCCTGTGCCTCTCCCCGGGGTGGTGGGTGTCCCTCGTGTCTTCAGCTACGTTCTACAACTGTCAATAAGTCCCGGTAACAATGGGGCCGAGACAAAGGGGCTTTGGCAGACGAAAGAGGCAGATAGGTGGGGGGGTCTTGCCTGGTGCCATATGCTGGTTTGATTCTTAAAATGCCCTCCCGGTAAAGAAAAACTGTTTCTTCATCGTAATCTCCAACATGCACTTTTAACCCTTCCGCACAACAAAGGCGAACGCTTTCTAATAGCTCATACACATTACTACATTGTAAGAAGCGCCGTTTCCATCATTTCAATTAGAACATGACGGTGTAATCGTATTATCCCTCGTGGATATGAATAATTAAGATTTTTATTTTTTTTTATTTTTTAAAGTTAATTATAAGTAAAATGTGACTTATTATTGTAGAGTAAACTAAAAAAAATGAGACCCAGGATATCCAATATACACTGGTTTACAGTGAGCCACTGTCTATGGTAAAAATGCAATGACGCGCCGTAAAACGTAATCACCTCGAGAATCAAAGCAGCCCGGCCGTAGGAAATAGAGATGGAAATTTCTAAATGAGATTATCCCTTAAAGACCATTACAGACGTGGCCATTAACCCCAGATTAAGTGGTTAAGAAGTGAGTCTGCCATTCAGATGTCACACGTGCCGTAACCACAAAGCAGGTTTAGAGGATGGAATACAGAGCCTGCGCTCACATCACTACGCCCCAACGCAGGACTTTGGGAAAGTTAAGGCTGTGTGCCCACCATGAGTTTCTGGCGCATGCATCAAAAACGCAGCATCTTTCGGCTCCAGCCATGTGGATGGGATTTATAGAAACCTTGTGCACATTGTGCTTTTTTTTTTTTTTAGCTCCTTGTAAACTGGTCTCCAGATTGAGTCCACAACATGTAAATTTCTTTTGCGGGCCTGCTGAGATGTATGTGCACCATTTTCCCATAAACAGGTAAATCCACGGAAGAAATGCATCAAAAAGGCATGTAATCTGCACATGACTGTCAATAAAGTCAAAGCCAAATATCAGGAAGCATCAAAAACAAAGCAGCTTTATTTAAAACATGACACACCAAAAAGTTAAAAAAAAAAAAAAAAAACACTGTCAAAAAAGCGATAAAAAGGAATGTAAAGAACGGCACTCAAAAACACAATGAAAAAATGCAAGTAACCTAATTTACATAATAGGTGCAGAATATCTGTAACATCAGAAACTCAATAAAAACTGAATGCAGCCTAAAACAATGACCTATTGTACAGTGAATGACTGGATATCCGTGTAACAAGGAATCCGCCATTTCCCTGGTACATTTATGGTTTCCACTCCTATGGCTCTACGTGCTAATCTCATGACGGGTGATGCATGATGGTGAGACTCCGTACCCGATCTCAAGGACCAGCGCTGCGGGGTGAGAGGTTTACACGTTCTCATCCTTAAGGATAGGACCTAGAGCCCGGTGTACATATTCAATCGTCTATTAAGAGAATTATTGGCAGTAGTCACTATTCCCTGACTCTATGATCTGTAAAAATAAGATTTTATCAAATCCCAACATTTGGAACTAAGTATAAGAAGATCAGTGTTGACACAGCAGTGCTATAGGGCCCATTGTCTGAGACAGCTTGCCTACCATTGGATAAGGGCTTCAATTTCGCATCTACCACCAGGTGAGGTCAATACTGGTAATGCCTTTTTAGCTGCCGCCATAGCTCAGGTGGCTGAATATCTCTATGGCTTTGAAGTGACACAGCACAAGATGGGTGTGAGAGCAAACCAGCACCATGTATTTGGTATTAGCGCCTTATCAAGCCACATAGGGGAGAAGTGGAGGTCATCTGAGGCTACACAGCCTCCCCACACACACTCTCTATATGCTGCATCTTATTCATCTCCTTTATTCCAACTCTTGGATGTGAGTGGAGATGCCTGAGAGCACCAAGCCTCAAGTGGTGGTAAAGAGGCTGCTGGTCCTTCCATAGCCCCTGCCCATTGACCCACTAATACATCCTGTGCGGCCACAATACAGTACAGCCCTTCTGAATGCAGGAAAGACGGGTTTTGTCAAACATGCCCCCTTCTTAAGTAAGCGACAACCACTGCCCCACTGTCCCTGTAAGATTAATGCCTATTTGAGATGCCCCATATTGCCGAAACCCACAATGGCCTTATAATGCGTGGCTAGCCCCCCCATAAAGGCAACTACCGCATTATCCTCATAATTCCTGACCTGTACCTTTATAATAACGGCACGTCGCGGTGTCCCCCTGAAAGTGACTGCCATTGATCTTGTAAAGATGACAGCCACAGTGCGGCCCATAATACCCGGCCAAGGCTCCCAAAACCCCAACACCTTCAGTAACTGGAAACTGTCCACATCAAATATGGCTAGATTTTATTACATTAGTGATACTAAAATTTACCTAAAACCTTTTTCCCAACAAATAGTTTTACTTTGACAATGTAATGCTATATTCATATTATTTATCACATTATATAATCCGCACAGTGAATGACAAATTACAAAAAAAGAAAAAACACAGCATAACAGCAATTCCTTCCCAAAAAATAATTAAAGTTAATAAATTATGTATATGGTCATAGGGTATCCAATCAATGGTGGTCAAACTCTTAGGAAAGCCACATATCAGCTGAGTAAATGGGCATAACAGCCTCATAGGCATATGTGAATCTGCTGCGTTTGGATGAAGAGACCCGCGGTCAAGGCAATCCGAGCATGGACTGTGAATGTTGGACATGTGTAACGGCACAATCAGATCTGCACATGCACGATAAGATAAGATTTGTCAAAAGCGCATGAGTTCCCAATTGGAGCACAGACTAATTTTCATCTAATAGGTGTGGAACCTAAAACAACGGCCTATGAACTTGGACGATAGCACTGAGTGGAAATGCTGCAGATTTTACCCGATGTATTGCGAAGGGTGAAAACCATGGTAAAATCCAAGGTAAAAATCCACAGCATAAACTGAAATGCAGATATACAATGTGTAGCGTATGTCAATTTTCACTTAACACTGTCTTCACAGAGTGTGGATGAGGTGTCATCTGCATACCCATCAGCGGTGGAAACTCTACAGCGGATCTATGTGGAGTCATTCTTTACCATGACAGTAATCTAAACTATTCTTATGATCATTCCCATCTGTACGGAAATCAGTTCTGACACAGAATTGCTGAAAATAACATTCCAGATTATTCTAACAAACTGAATACATTCATCAAGAATTCCATACTGAAAGTAAAGTTCACGACAGAGTGCTGTGCTTGGGCCTAATTATAGGTGCTTTACATATGCAGAATTCATCCTGTGAGCTTGAAGGTCAGTAGAGTCATTGCAGGTTCAGGTCACGCCATCAGATAATGCGGCAGATTTACCACTGACAAATACGAAGGTAATTGTGAGCTGCACACAGTCCAGAGATGTTCCTGGGAAGTGGAGGTGTGCACACATCATTACATCCAGCCGCGCTCGCCGGGCCCTCACACAATCAGACCTACTTGTGATGTTACCAACCTGGTCCGAGAACTCCTCCGGGAACTTCCAGAGTAAGGCCGGATCTGTAAATAATTAACACAGAGCATTAATCAGAGGAGTCAGGACAGGATGGAACCACCAGAGACATTAATATTGACAACTTCGCGTCCAAGGATAATCATAATTCTTGTACACACACTCCCAAGACTTCGGTGAACCTCAAAGAGTTAATCCTGACCTCTACAATTGGGCACAAGCGATGTCTGGCTGTTATACAGAGTAACCTGTAATCTTCCAATCAAAGCCAAACTGCTTACAGTACATAATTAGAATAGAGCTTTCCCCCAACACCACAGCCGGTGCGCTGCACATAACACATTAGCCAGAAAAAGAGCAATGATTTTAAACCAAAATTAGATTGAAGTCTTTTAATCTATTTCAATTTTTAGTGTCAAAGGATGCCCTCTTTATAGAAAAGTAGTATGAGTCACTAGAAGAGTGAGATTCCCTGATCAGGACCCAGAACCATAAAGCCGGGGTCAGAGGAGTGCCGGGGTCAGACGAGCAAAGGAAAGATCAGCCAAGGTTCATGCAGAAAATGCAGACAATTATCTGTATTGTCATCTCTTTCCGTTTGTGAGGGCTGTGTGTCATTCCTTTTTAGACATCAATATTTTAAAATGCACATGATCAAATGCAGTTTCCTTGGTTAATAGCAATGTATCTTTAAAAATCAGGAGCTCTATAGATTATCTGCACAGGATCAGATTTTTTTTTTTTTAAGCATTCATAGACTTATACAGGCGATTCTGATCCAATACTCAGAAGAAAATAGTGCCTTATTAATTACATGTGTAAGTGCTCGGACTCCACACATCCATATAATGCGTGTGACACGTACTAGCGCTGCCCGTTTTTTCCCGGACAGCACACATCCATATAATGAGTGTGACACGTACTAGCGCTGCCCGTTTTTTCCCGGACAGCACACATCCATATAATGAGTGTGACACGTACTAGCGCTGCCCGTTTTTTCCCGGACAGCACACATCCATATAATGCGTGTGACACGTACTAGCGCTACCCGTATTTTCCCGGACAGCACACATCCATATAATGAGTGTGACACGTGTCACACTTGAATGTGTGAATGTACAGTAACTAAGTATTTTACTAATTTCCATAGTGCCGTCATATTCCACAGCGCTTTACAGACATTATCAGCGCTGTCTCCATTGGGACTTTCAAGCGTGGGAGGAAACCGGTGAACCTGTGGGAAACCCACGCAAACATGGGGAGGACATACACTTTGCAGATCTTGTCCTTGGTGGGATTTTAACCCGGTACCCCAGCGCTGCAAGGCTGCAGTGCTAATCACTGAGTCCCCCTGTTGTCCCTAAAGTAGCTTTAGGGCTCGTACTCACATGCAAAAAACTCGGACGAGTCTCGCACGTCAATACCCGGCACTGCCGCCGGCACTCGGATCGGACCGTTCAGCTGCATGTATTTCTATGCAGCTGAACGCTCCGATCCAAGTGCCGGCGGCAGAGCCGGGTATTGACGTCCAAGACTCGTCGGAGTTTCTCGCATGTGAGTATGACCCCTTAGAGTGGAGTACAGCTATAAGAGGGTTCTTCTCATTTTGGGGGTTTAGACACGTCCATATAGTACATAGGTAGTACAGTAATTTTAATGCAAACTGTATAATACTTGAGTTTCCTGTGTAGTGGCCCTGCTGTTGAAAAAACGCTAATCAATGAAGATTTTCAAAAGCTGATAGCCATATATACCGAGGTTTGATTCTGATAATCCCATACCAATCTGGTTGATGACTAAATAACTACTATCAAGCAAAATAATAAAAATATAAGACAAAATTTGCCCCAAAATGTCAAACCTTTATTTCATACAATGAACCACTACAAAAACCAAAAACCCATTAACTGCCCAGTACCCCCTGATGAAACTGCACGCGAAGGGCGTTTCTTTTTTTTTTTTTTTACAAACTTTGGAATTTTTCTTTGCCACTTTAATAAAAAAAAGAACCTTTTACATGTTTGGAATCTGTAAACCCATGATCACCTGGACAATCATAATGGCAGGTAAGTTTTAGCAATTAGTGAAAAAAAAAAAAAGAAAAAAAAACAATTGTTGAATTGCACTTTTTTGGGGAATTTCATAGCACTTGGAATTTTTTTTTCCAGTTTTACAGTACATGATATGGTAAAAATAAAAAAGTTATGGCTCTGTGAAGAAGGGGAGCAAAAACGGAAAGGCAAAAATAGAAAATACCAAGGGCGTTAAGTGGTTAAAAGCGGCTTTTTTAGAGTACCAGCAAAAGCTATCAGAAATCTCTTGCACACACATTGTTTTACTTTCTGACTGAATTAGAAAACTGCAGCATTTCACTTTTTTCAGCGTTTTTTGCAGCGTTTTTTCACCCATAAAAAGCAATGAGCAAGTTCAAAAACCCAGCAAAAAACCTTACCATAAGTTTTTGCTGCATTTTTAATGGAAAAAAAAGCAGGTACAGATGGCATTTAGGAATAGTACAGTTTAATTAAATTAGTGATATGTATAAAGTAAATATTGGCCGACCAAGGTGTGAAATGGAACAATACCTGACCAACTCACTGGCCGACCAATGTTTATAACGTAAACAGTGTCCGTCCTACAAAAGGCACTGTCAATGTCTTAGGTAAACTATGCTTAACCAATTCAATGCCCCCCACTGTTTTTACATTTGTAATTGAATATTTTTTCACGAACTCTAACTTTTTTAGTTCAGAATAGCCACCATTATTTTTTCAAACATCAAAAATTTTTTTTTCCATTTTCACTAAATAATTTGATCAAGTTGCCCTTTTTCCCAAAAATGTTTTATGGTGTCACATACATCTTACATTGGTGCCCTGTCACCTTGTATTGTTCATGCTTGTATGGTGGAAGTAAAGCTAAACTTTGGGATCCTGAAAAATGTAGCAAGTAAAGAAGACAAATAGCCAGCAAAAGCAGGTTCTTGACTGCAATTTTTTTACTGGCTAGAGATCAGGTTTGGGCTGCAGAAAAAAAACGGCAAAAAAAGCAATGTGTGAACATAGTCTTGGCCTCCAATGGAGGAACGGAGACTCATGAACATGTAAGGTAGAGCAGCTGTCCTATCACATACATGGATTGTGTTCACATAACGACATCTGAACAGACCTTAGGCTGTAAATAACACATATGATATTGTAGTCAGGAGCATACTCGCCTTGTTAAGGACCTCTATAGTCTCATAGTGGAAAAGATACCCAACTGTGCTTCTATTCTATTCTCCCGTCAATATACATGTATCCCATTAACACAATTTGGCCGACACTGCAATAATTGATCTGAATTTTACTTTTGGCTTGAGCCATTCCCAACTGTTCTGCTTTTTAGCAGTGGAATTAGAGACCCTACACATGGGAACCGTCAGTCACAATGTCGGAGAGCAGATTATCACCAGGTTTTCTGTACTGCCAGTCTCTGAAGACACAGTATGACCAGAGGGAGTCTATTCCACCGTACATCATGGCTTCTTGGATTTTGTGGGCCAGCATTCCTCATGGCAGTCATAGATCATCATCCAGGTCATTTTGTGACAGCACAACTATCACTTCTATCAACTTATCATCCCTATGTCAGCAATTACTTTTGGGGCCAATGTGTCAAGAGTCAAGTCTGAACATTCACTCATGGTGGTTAATCACCACAGGCCATACGACAGAGACCAGGAATTCAAAGTTAAAAATTCCAAGGGGTTTTCCAGTGAACAAAGTTGATTTTAATCAATAGATCTTAGAATAATAATAATTTCCACAATTGGATGTGTTTAAATAAAATGTTCCTGTGCTGAGATAATCTTATAAATGCGCCCCTGCTGTGTACTGTGTAATGGCTGTGTCTGACTGTACAGGAACACGGTCTGATCATACCACAGCTCCTGGGCAGGGGGGGAAGCAAAAGAGAGATTACAGACAGGACAGCAGGGGATCATAAATAATTATTTCTTTGAGGTAAAACATTTTTTTTAAAATAGGTAGGGAAATGGTTCATCTCACAGAATCAGCTGTGATTCCATGCTGTCCTGTCTGTATACGCTTTGCTTCCTCCCCAGTACACAGCAGGGGACATTTATAAGATTATCTCAGCACAGGAACATTTTTTAAACATCCAATTGTGGAAATTATTATTATTCCAAGATGTGTTGATTAAAATCAGCTTTAAAATGAACTGATGTTTGTGGGGAATACCCTATAAGAATATAGAATTGCACATATAATCCGGGCCTGACGACGGCATCCATTGCTCTGTACTGTACATAATCACAACGTCAGGGGAACTAGACAAAGGGGTATCTTGGTGACTTTACTGTTGACGCATTTAGCTGTCTGCTATGCACAGAGATACTTAGAGGCTGCAGAAGATCCAAAATATTTCACAACATTTTTTCAGACATGCCCTTTAGCAAAAAGTACGCACATTTAGGGATGAAAAACGCCCCGTACAGGTATCCATATTCTTTAAATGAGGTGTATTCCATGTGACCAGTATGTGACAAAAGTTTACCCACTGTTTAGATTTTTATTTTCCAGTAAAATTCTAAATTCTGAACTAATTATATAATCACGTTTCTCCGATATAGAGCTCAAAATCGAACGCTTTGCTTCATACAGCTATGGAGTAAAAACCCTTCCATCCTCCGTCCCATGTGGCCAAGTGACTGTGAAGTTCTCAGAGCTACAGCTAGCTACTCCCCTTATCTATCACATCTGATGGACAGACAGAAAAAGGGGCTAGATTGGCAAATGAGCCAGACAGCCAGCCCCCTACAAACACATCACTAGTCATGTCCCGACACAGAGGACGCTCCCTCCTTTTTGTGTCAGAAGTAGAATACAGTGGTCAGGTCCCTTAATCAGAACGCCGGGGCAGCGATCATAAAGCAAGTATATATCAATGTTTTCTCAATATGCATTTCAAGCACATTTAAACAGCTTTTCATCTGGCCGTTTAACCTTTTCAATAATACAAAGCTAAAAAAAAAGATCTCTTACAATTATGAAGACTGAAGTGAATCAGAGGCTAATAATGATGGATCTGGCTAACTGAAAATTAAAGTCTTTGCCCATATATTTTTTTTAAATACAAATATAAGAGACCCTTAATGTAAATTCCCACAGAACAGAAAAGGGGAGATTTAAAACAATATTTTCATACAAATCAAAACACCTGTTGCATTGTCAGACAAGGACAGAAGGCCCCTGTGCAGTAACAATATAGGGGCCCCTTTTCTCATCATAATCCACAATTCCACCTCTCATGGAGCTTGAAACGGGCCCCTTTACCTCTTGGGCCCCTGTGCGGCTGCACAGGTTGCATCAATGATATGTCCGCTCCTGACCTGTTGACACGACACCCGCTTGTCACATAAATAGGATGCCTTACATAAAGGAGAACACATTACAAGCAGAGATCTAACCGGAATGGGTATGCGGTTCTCATTCACAAAGAAAGGGCTCCTGACCCCTCTAGGTGGTGACTGACAGATTATCGGTTATACGTGTGTGTGAGGACAGGGACAACTCTTCTAAATAGCAATCATTACTATCTGTCCACAATATTGTTTGATCACTTAGCTAAACAGTGGGGTATCCTTGTGATATTTTATTTATAAAGAGGATTGACCTGTCCTTTTAAAAGGTTTCTCTTACTTAGAGCAACAAGGACGGCAATGGTGCACTCACACCGAGGCCTTGGAGTCTAGGGGGGGCCCAAATAATACCTCTTCCTCATATGAGACGAATACTGTTAAAGACCAATTATAGCAGCGACCCTCTGGAAGATCTTGTGTTGTTACCCACAAGCTTTGAGTTCCGCTACTGTAGGGTAGTGGCTGCTGTAACATCTACACTTATGATTTCCTTTAGTAAAAAGAAAAAAGCATGCTGAACCCACCACATGTATACAAATAATCCATTGCTAATATAGTTGATGCGGCTCCAACTGTTGACTTGCAGTATAAGATGGATAAAAAAGAGAAAGAGGAATGCTGGCACATCCATGTGTAAGTAAACTAATAGCAAAGCCACAAAAGAAGGCTAAAAACCTCCAAAAATTCAGATTAAAAAGCAGAATAAAGGCAGCACCACTTACCTGCCCAGATCGAAGAACAAATTCACTATAGGGTGTTAGGGGCAGGTAAGTTTAGTGTTAGGGACTCGTAAGCGTGGGGACCCTTGACGAGGGTTACAAGCTTACGTACTTTGGCCAAAATATCGGCCAATACCCCACTATTTATGTATTTTTTGCACTATTTTTGGGTGCAGCCAAGCCCAAACACGTCTGGTCTCGCATTAGGGGTGTTCACACTGGGATGCATTGAAAGTGTGCTGGCTAGCCCGCCTAATCGAAAAGTAGGGTCGTGACTAATAGGCTGTAAACCAGACACTATGCAGTACCCTTGTGTGACAACGCCCTATTCGGGCCTTTTTTGTGCAATTGCATACTGGGCAATCACCCCTCCAAAAATGGGTAGGTGGAGAGTGGCTGCTGATCTGGTATTTTGCACCTGTGTTGCTAACGTCTTGTTATATGGGCTGGCTGCAGCCTATAGTACATTTGTTCTAAGATCTGGGGAGGTAAGCACATCCACGTGTAAGTAACATTGTAGACTTCTTTACTGAATCAATCCATGAAAATGTTATTCATGTTGTCTTGGTATATATACTCTGAGAGCTGTATAGAGAAGTACTGTATAAACCAAGATAGCGTGTAACATTTTCATGGATTGAATGAATAAAGCACTGGTGAGTGTGTCAGCCAGGGTTGTCGACAGTCCAGAAATTCCAGGATAGTCAATAAGGCACTTTTTTGCCTCATCCACATAAAAAAATTTTTTAAAGTCTCCATGAATTTTTTTGAAATTGAAGCAACTTATACAGATGATTTTGGCTGTAATTATCATCATTTTACAGTGAATGCAGCTGTTATCTTCTAATTAGAATTATTGGCTTATAATCTTAATGGCCAATTATGGTTTTCTAAAGTGTCAGTAAAAATATTGTCTGTTAGCGATTTTTTGATAAGCTGTCTAGAAAACAAAATACAAAGTCAAGTTGGCACCTCTGCCAACATTCCTTTTTCGTCTATATGGTTGCCATTCCTTCTTGTAAGATGGGATCTCTCCATAGATTTATTTGCAGTGAGATTTTGCCACTGTAGACTTACAAGAACAAAGGCGATCACACACATGAGCAGTATAAAGGCAGCGGCGATATTGACCGTCACCAAATACATAGGTCAAGGGCCGAAATTTGCTATTACTCCAAGGAAGAATGCTCGTTAAAGAGGTCATTCAAAACCGTATCGATGTGCAGCAATTAACAGTTTGCACATATTAATATTAGAAAAAAAACTAAGAGCAAAGCTACATGTGACAAGTGAGGACAAAGCTACATGTGACAAGTGAGGACAAAGCTACATGTGACAAGTGAGGACAATGAATAGGAGGTGGAGGAAGGTGGATGATGAAGTGGCAGATTGGTGGATAAATAAGCAAGTGCTGCATCCAGCCTCTCGGAGAGTCCATCCCGCTGATTCACAAACCTCAAACAATACACAAGGGAGCCATTGCTAATCTGCTTTATAGATGCTGTGTTCTTGAACATGACACTTCAAGTGGTTACAATGTGACAAAAGAGCCTGAACAGGCATTTGACTTGCCAGACTGATAGCCATGTCGGCAGAGCTACGATGCAGCGCTCGCTGTCGGATCATTTCTACGTGGCGTACATTATACATGTGGACTTAAAATGCTCCGGTATGACATTATATAAATATTTCATTCCTCACAAGGTTTGTATGGGCTCACATCGCTTAGAATAAAAAGCCCGTAGACAATGCAAAGTTAGATAACAGGGTTTGGAGATTTCAAGAGAATGAACAAAACAATTGGAAAAGTATCACAGCGGATCACAGAGAGATGCATAGATCCCTAGATCTAGCAATATTATCTGCTGAAAGCCTGCAGACAGGTATGATGAGGCTGATCCTAAATAAAAGCTAAAGAGATATCTGATGCTAAGATTCTGGCCTGTAAAAGCATATAGAACACCGTGAAAATAAGTCTTCCTCACTTGTTGCTTTTGTAGGTTTTCGGAAAAGAGACAGTGTTTTCAAAATTTACAAAAACTTGTTATACTTATTACAGATACGTTTTTAACCAATCAGTATTTAGCAATACTTCACTACCTATGCAATGTTACCTACTATGTGAGTCTGCAGCCCAGTGACTGAGAGGACAGACACACGGTGGCCAGACAGGAGAATCAAGATGTGCTGTCCAAGAGATCTGACACAGTACAAAGAGAGCAGCAAGGTCGAAGCGCAGAAAAGCAAGAGATAAATGCTAATATTGTCAGAAAACTAGAAAAGAGCTCCCATAGGCCCCAACATCAAAACCACCACCAAACATTAACTTATCGCATGGCCTCCATAAAGCCACCAACACACAGGTCTATGCTAGGGCTACATTGCATCTCAGATCACGACAAGTCATGCAGCCAGAGATCTCCAATTGCTCTATATTACAATATAACGTAAGTGAGCAGCATTATGACCCACAAGTTAACTAGGTAAGCAAGTTGCAAGAAGATGGAACCAGTTGGAATTTTTGTGACTTGTCTCGGTCACGATACCTTTCATTTGCACTACAGTCCGATGTAGCAGCAGCATGCAGCGGTCTTTGGCAGCACAAACAGAATCAGGTTCATAAAGGTAAATATACTGCAGTACTGAGCAGTGTTGATGTGAATCCAACTCTGAAGTAATGTCAAAGACTTGTTAAAAAATCAACATGATCTTTCAGCGTCTTTTTTTTTTTTTTGTTCGTTTATTAAACTTTGAAACAAGAAAAGGATGTAATGTACAACATACATATTTGCTTGTGGTTGTGAACATTGTACAGAGCATACACACTGCCGTCTTTTTGTTAAATACGAAACAAAAATTGAATACTCTTATTAATATACGGGTAATATATGCATAATCCCCCAAGCATATACGAGGAACAACAGGCTATACATCATGAGCATGTACATCAGTCATATCTCACAGGCCTTTATCATGTCGCTCAGATAATGTAGATTGATTATAAATTCCTAAACTAAACTACAACTACGTCAACTATTTCCTAATTCGCAGCCTACTGTCTTGCACTATATTGTCTCACATGCAATGTCTCCATTCTACAAAGTAAGATGAGAAGAGTTCCACTTCTCCCAGATTTTTTCAAATTTGCCCTGTTCTGATATAATGTGCGCTCGTATGGGACAATCGTGTTTACCAAGTCAATCCAGGTTCTAAGAGAGGGACATGAATTACCCATCCACCGTAGTGCCAATACTTTCCGTGCCATAAACAGCGTTTCACGTAGAAAAATCCCAACATGGTGACCCCAAACCTCCTCCTCCCATACCCCAAACAAGCAGACCAGTGGTTCAAGAGGGACAGGAGTTTGCACCAGTGATGTCACCTCTTTCCAGTAATGTAGGATAGTGGGACATTGCCATATCATGTGTCAGCGTCTCTCTTTGCCTGTTTCCTCACCCCGTTTGTAGCTCCACCTCTCCCTTCACCCCTCCATAGAGTATAATAGGAAGTGTAACTGACACCTTCCTTTGATGGCAGTCTAATTTGTACTAACCCCTTAAGGACCGAGCCACTTTAATGACCGGGCTTCATTTTTTTAAATCTGACCAGTGTCACTTTATGAGACGATAACTAAAAAACGCTTCAAAGTATCTCGGTGAATCTATGATTTTTTTTTTTTCATGACATGTCATACTTCATGATAGTAGTTAATTTTGGTTGCTATGATTTACAGTTATTTATGGAAATATCAACTATTTGATAAACAAATTTGAAAATTTCGCAATTTCAAACTTTTAATTTTTTTTGCCCTTAAATTAGAGAGTTGTAACATAAAAAAAAGTTATTAAATAACATTTGCCATAAGTCTACTTTACATTAGAATAATATCTTATGCATTTTTTTTGTTAGGAAGTTACAAGGATTAAAAGTTTATCAGCAATTTTCCATTTTTCCAACAAAATTTACAAAACCTACAGTATTTTTTTTTTTTTAATGACCACAGCACATTTTAAGTGACTTTGAGGTGCCTACATTACAGAAAATATCCAATAGTGACACCATTTTAAAAACTGCACCCCTCAAATTGCTCAAAACCACATTTAAAGGGAATCTGTCACCCTTTTTTTGGCCTATTAGCTGCCGACATAGACATCGGGGGCTTATGTACAGCATTCTGTAATGCTGTACATAAGCCCCCGATGTAACCTGAAAGAGAAGAAAAACACGTTATATTATACTCACCAAGGTGGGCGGTCCGGTCCGATGGGTGTTGCGGTCCGGTCCGGCGCCTCCCTTCATGCGATGATGCCCTCTTCTCCCGTCCTGAAATGGCTCCGGCTCCGGCGCATTGCTCTACCCTGTTGAGGGCAGAGCAGAATTCTGCAGTGCGCAGGCGCCAGACCTCTCCCGACGCCTGCGCACTGCAGAATTCTGCTCTGCCCTCAACACCCATCGGACCGGACCACCCACCTCGGTGAGTATAATATAACGTGTTTTTCTTCTCTTTCAGATTACATCGGGGGCTTATCTACAGCATTACAGAATGCTGTAGATAAGCACCCGATGTCTATGCCGGCAGCTAATAGGCCAAAAAAAGGGTGACAGATTCCCTTTAAGAAGTTTATCAACTGCTTAGGTGCATCACAGGAATTAAAACAATGAGGATGGAAAAAAATGGAAAAAATTACAATCTTACTTTTTCCCACAAAAATGTTGCTTTAGCCCCACATTCTTCATTGTCACAAGGGTAATAGGAGAAAATGGACCATACAGTTTGTTATACAATTTCTCCTGACCATACACATACCCCATATGTGTTGGAAAAAAACTGTTTGGGCGCACGGTAGGGCTCAAAAGTGAAGGAGCACCATTTGATTTTTGTAGCGCAAAATTGTATGGGATAGATAGAGGATGCCAACTCGTGTTTGCAGAGCCCCTGATGTGCAACAGTGGAAACACCCCACAAGTGAACTCATTTTGGAAAAAAAACCCTTCAAGAAATTTATCTAGAGGTGTAGTGACCATCTTGAACTCACAGGTGCTTCCTGGAGTTTCAAAACATTGGACCGAGACAATGAAAAATTATGTTTTTTCTCACAAAATGTTGTTTTAGCCCCAAATGTTTAGTTTTCACAAAGGTAACAGGAGAAAATGGACCACATACGGTAATCTGTTGTGCAATATTTCCTGAGTACAGAGATACCCAATATGTGCTCAAAAACTCTTGTTTGGGCAATCTGAAGGGCTTGGAAGGAAAGGAGCGCTATTTGAATTCAGTGCAAAATTGTCTGGAATAGATTGTGGACACCATGTCGCATTTGGAGAGCAACCAAGGTTCCATATCAGCAGAAACTTCCAAGTGAGCCCGTTTTTGGAAACTACGCTTCTCAAAGAATTCCTCAAGGTGTGTAGTGAGCATTTTAAACCCACGGGAATTTCACAGAATTGTATAACATTGGGCTGTGAAAATGAAAAGTTACATTTTTTTCAATAAAATGTTTTAGCCAAGTTTGTAGCGTAATTTTAAAAAGTGATAATATGAGAAAAAGGACAACAAATTATGTTATGCCATGTCTCCTGAGTACGGCAATGCCCCATATGTGGTCAAAACCTACTTTTTAGGTTAAATGCAAAGCTAAGGGAATGAGGCCATAACAAAGTGCAGATTTGCCTGCAAAGGTTTGTGGGTGCCATGTCACATTGGCAGAGTCGAGTTGTCAGGACAGCAGGACCTCCATAATTAACCCCATTTTACAAGCTAAACCTCTCAATGAAATCATCCAGGGGTGATGTGAGTACATTGACACCCCATGTGTTTCACAAAATTTAATACCATTGAGTGGTGAAAAAAAAATACATTTTTACCATTATAATGTTGTTTTAGCCTCAAATTTTACATTTTCACAATGGGAAATGGCAAAAATGACTGCATAGTTTGTTACACATTTTGTCTTGCACACGGCAATACCCCGTATGTGGCTGTACAGTACTGTTTGGCCACACGGCAAGACTTGGGAGGGACGGATAACTTTTTGACTCTTGGAGAACAAATTTTTGTAGAATAGTTTGCGGACCACATATACATAGTCCCTAAGTGACAGAAGAGCAGAATCCTGCCTCAACTGACACAGATTTGGAAATTACACCCCTCTGGGAATTCATCTACCGATGTAGTGAGGATTATTACTCCAAGCAGCAATTGATGTTGCCAAGTGCAAATATGCCATTGTAGTGGCCATACATTTTGCCCAACTCATTTTTCTGCAGACACACACCCAGTAAATTAAGCGAACTCTTCTCCCTACAGTAATGCCAAACATGTGTACGCTAAGGGTGTGTGCACACGTTGCGGAATCTGCTGTGGATTTTTCCGTGCAGATTTGTCTAAATCTGCAGGCAAATCCGCAGGTCAAAAGACCTGCGGTTTATCTGTGGATTTGTCTGCGGTTTGACACTTGTCATTGAACAGGTGCTAAACCGCTGCGGAATCCGCACAAAGAAGTGACATGCTGCTGATTTAAAACCGCAGCAAATCCGCGCGGAACATTCCGCACCGTGAGCACTGTGGTTTTTGATTTACATAGGTTATAATGGTACTGTACACCGCAGCAGAAACTGCTGCGGATCCGCAGGGCCAAATCCGCTGCGGATCTGCAGCAGAATCCGCAACGTGTGCACACACCCTAACTGCGTTTTAGGCACACTGTTGGGCTCAGGAGGTGGGGGCATTTGGGAGCACAAATTTCTACAGATTTCTTTTAGTGAGAACCATGTCACTTTTCTAGAGCCTTTGTGCTACCAGTAAAATGGACACTCCCTATATTTTTGTAAAAAGATGACGAACCCGAGTGGGGACTTGTTTTTCGTGGGTTGAGTAGAAGCCTTTATTGGTGGTATTTTGGGGTACAAAACATTTTGGATCAGTTCACATTCAGCTGGCGTCCTACACTGAGCACTTACATCGGGGTTTCCCTATAAATCAACAAAATACATGTTTCGGATGAAACCAAGGAGGGATCCATTCATTAGTGAGTAAGCAGAGTTACTCTGGATGTCGTCTGGCGGTATCGGGCTTTTAAGAGATGCACAAAAATGTTGCCAACGGCACTTTTATGCACACCTAAAAAGACGAGAACTGCCAGATCAGAGGGCAGACGGCATCCACAGTGTCTCCATCTGTCTCATAATTTGGAATCTTCCGCCGGGGGTTCTGTCATAATTACATATTTCAGAGATTTACACAGAAACCCCGGAGTAAGCACTCAGTGAAGAGCGCAGGATAAATGTGTGCTGAGCATTACTTCAATCTTTGGGAGGCAGAATGAATAAATGAACAGTAGGTGAAGAACTGGTTTTATTTTTTACACCGTTCAGGGCACCATGTTAATCATGGATTCCCCGTGATTTTGTCACG
Organism: Dendrobates tinctorius; assembly: GCF_039654945.1. Classification (NCBI taxonomy): domain Eukaryota; kingdom Metazoa; phylum Chordata; class Amphibia; order Anura; family Dendrobatidae; genus Dendrobates; species Dendrobates tinctorius. Next base: position 56,089,668 of record NW_027361697.1, read on the forward strand.
GGGGTGCCAATAGGGGTAAGAGAGGGAGCCCATTCTCTCTCACAATCTTTGAAATGCTGTGATCACCAAGGTTGTTACCACAGGAGCTCGGCTGTCAGCTGAGCCGAGCACCCAACGGTGATTGTGCAGGAAAGTGCTAACATTTCAGCACTTTCCGGCGATCACATGCAGTGAGTGGTCAGTCAGATTGATTGACCGATTGCAGCAATCAGAGAACAGACACTGCTAAAATGGGTCCCTGCATCTCTAGCCATGCCACTCAGCTGTCAGTGACAGCTTAAAGCGAATCTGTCACCAGGTTTAGCCGATTCGAGTTAAGGACACCGCTTTTCAGGGCTTATGTACAGCATACTAAAATGCTGTAGATACCGTAAGCCCCCAATCTGACCTGCAAGAGAAGAAAGATAAGTTTTATTATATTCACACATGGGACATGGGGCGGTCCGGTCCGATGGGTGTCGCAGGTCTTGGTCAGTAACCTCAAATCTTCTTGCGATGTCGCCCTCCTGCTTGCTTCCTACTTGCTTCATGGCTCCCTGGCATCGGGCTCCTGCGCAGGCGTACTTATCTGCCCTGTTGAGGGCAGAGGAAAGTACTACAGTGCGCAGGTGCTGAGCCTCGCTGACCTTTCCTGGTGCCTGCGCACTGCAGTACTTTCCTCCGCCCTCAACAGTTGACCTGAGCAGGAGTGCAATGCTGGGGAGCCATGAAGCAAGCATGTCGGCAACGATCATAAGAAGATGGGATGTGCCAGACCCGAATCTGCGACATCCACTGGACTTGACTGCCCCCCGGATAAGTATAATAAAACTTATTTTTCATGTGGACCGGAGGGCTTATCTACTGCAATATAGAATGCTGCAGATAAGCCCTGAAAGGTAGTGGCATATAGGAACTGACACCTGCTCATGTCCTGCTATACTTGTCATTGGTCGTTAAGTGGATAAGTAAAGGGCATGTCACACTAAGCGATATCGCTAGCAATATCGCTATAACTTGTGACGTTATAGCGATATTGCTAGCGACATCGCTGTTTCTGATACTTACCTACGACCCGCTCCCCCGCTGGCTATTGCTGATCGCGCGAGAATGTCCTGGACCGTTTCTCGTCGTCAGCTTCCTGCGGCGCTTCCTGTGGAGAGACGAGCGACGAGTGTGGACACGGGCGGGAGGACGCAGGATCGCCTCGTCTGACAGGTAAGTAGCGACCCCCGACCCCTGCGATGTCGCTGGTGAGATCTGCCTGTGTGGCAGCTCACTAGCGACCACTTAGCGATGTACCAGCAATCCTGACTGCGTCATATCGCTGGTCGGGATCGCTGGTACATCGCTAAGTGTGACAGTACCATAAGACTGAGTTCAGCTGTTGTTTTTCAAAGTGGATAAGATAAGGAATCAGGGACTAGGGAAGATATACAACCCTAATTCCAGAAAAGTTGAGATATTGTGTAAAACGTAAAGAAAATGAAAATTCACATATATGAAATTCTCTTATAGCCATATTTTAGTCACAAAAGAACAAAGCACACATATCAGAAGGTAAAAGTTTAAAAAATGTAACTCAATTGGAAAATTATTGCAGCAACACATCTAAAAATAGTTGTCAGACATTTAATCCCTTCGCGCCGGAGCCCATTTTCGTTTTTGCGCTTCTGTTTTTTTGCTCCCATTCATCACAGAGCCATAACTTTTTATTTTTCGGTCAAAATGGCCAAGTGAGGGTTCTTTTCTTGCGGGACGAGTTGTACTTTTGAACGACACCATTGGTTTTACCATATCATGTACTAGAAAACGGGAAAAAAATTACAAGTGCGGTGAAATTGCAAAAAAAAGTGCAATCCCACACTTGTTTGAGGGTTTTTTTTCACTATGTTCACTAAATGCTAAAACTGACCTGCCATTATGATTCTCCAGGTCATTACAAGTTCATAGACACCAAACATGTCTAGGTTCTTTTTTTCTCTATGTGGTGAAAAAAAATTCCAAACTTTGTTAAAAGAAAAAAAAAAAATACGCTATTTTCTGATAGCCGTAGCAGCTCCATTTTTCATGATCTTGGGTTAGGTGAGGGATTATTTTTTGCGCGCTGAGCTGACTTTTTAATGATACCATTTTGGTGCAGATACGATCTTATGATCGCTAATTATTGCATTTTAATGCAATGTTGCTGAGACCAAAAAATATGTAATTATTGCGTTCTAACTTTTTTCTCGCTACACCATTTAATGTATAACAGCAAGTGAGATAAAATATAACTTTTAATGCATAGCTTAAAAATTACCAGACATAAAGTGTCACCAAATAGTGATTAAAATGAGATGCCCATACACTGGGTGATCCCCAAGGGATAATTGAAAACACCCAAAAGCATCAAATATGAATATAGAATGCAGCTAGTATAACATCCAAACAGCAATCTATATATATTGGATACAGCATAAAAAATAGCAGCAAAATTCCATAGACAATTGCACTCATATGTTTATATACTGGCTAGACCAAAAAAGGGAGGGGGTTCATAGCCACCAATAGATGAGAATAATAAAAGGAACAATCTCACCAATATTTTGCAGACGGTCAGGAGTCTCCAGGGATACTCATCATACATGTGGAGAGGCAGCGATGGGAGTACAATACCCTGTCACATCCCTCATAAGCTGACCATTACCTGATCCCCAGGCTCCTGCCCTGACAAGGGCAGTCCACAACTAGCCCTAGATTGCACAAGCCCTACACTTTCCCTTAAAGGAGCGTCCCGACGCGTTTCATCCAAGTAACTCTTCAGGGGACTAACTTGTTCAAAAGTGCCACAGTGCTAAAGCTAAGAGACATACATCCTCCTGCTCTGGCAGACAGCAGATAGCATTGAGAGCAGGAGGATGTATGTCTCTTAGCTTTAGCACTGTGGCACTTTTGAACAAGTTAGTCCCCTGAAGAGTTACTTGGATGAAACGCGTTGGGACGCTCCTTTAAGGGAAAGTGTAGGGCTTGTGCAATCTAGGGCTAGTTGTGGACTGCCCTTGTCAGGGCAGGAGCCTGGGGATCAGGTAATGGTCAGCTTATGAGGGATGTGACAGGGTATTGTACTCCCATCGCTGCCTCTCCACATGTATGATGAGCATCCCTGGAGACTCCTGACCGTCTGCAAAATATTGGTGAGATTGTTCCTTTTATTATTCTCATCTATTGGTGGCTATGAACCCCCTCCTTTTTTTGGTCTAGCCAGTATATAAACATATGAGTGCAATCGGCTATGGCATTTTGCTGCTATTTTTTATGCTGTATCCAATATATATAGATTGCTGTTTGGATGTTATACTAGCTGCATTCTATATTCATATTTGATGCTTTTGGGTGTTTTCAATTATCCCTTGGGGATCACCCAGTGTATGGGCATCTCATTTTAATCACTATTTGGTGACACTTTAGGTCTGGTAATTTTTAAGCTATGCATTAAAAGTTATATTTTATCTCACTTGCTGTTATACATTATACATATTTGGGTGAGAATTAATTGTCAATTTCTGATCATTATTGGCATTTTTGCTGTATTTCGCTACACCATTTACCAATCAGGTTAATCCTTTTTTTGTTGATAGATCGGGTGATTCTGAATGCAGTGATACCAAATATGTCTATGTTTGATTTTTTTTTTATTGTTTTATTTTGAATGGGGCTAAAGTGGGGTGATTTGAACTTTAGTATTTTTTTTATAATTTTAAAAACATTTTTTTTTTTTACTTTTGGCATGCTTCAATAGCCTCCATGGGAGACTAGAAGATTCCATAACTCGATCGGCTCTGCTACAGTGGGTATGGAAAGTATTCAGACCCCTTTAAATTTTTCACTATTTGTTTAATTGCAGCCATTTGATAAATTCGAAAAAATTCATTTTTTTCTCATTAATGTACACTCTGCTCCCTATCTTGACTGAAAAAAAAAACAGAAATGTAGACATTTTTGCAAATTTATTAAAAAAGACAAACTGAAATATCACATGGACATAAGTATTCAGCCGCTTTGCTCAAACACTCATATTTAAGTCACATGCTGTCCATTTCCTTGTGATCCTCCTTGAGATGGTTCTACTTCTTCATTGGAGTTCACCTGTGTTTAATTAAACTGATAGGACTTGATTTGTAAAGGCACACACCTGTCTATATAAGACCTCACAGTGCATGTCAGACCAAATGAGAATCATGAGGTCAAAGGGACTGGCCAAGGAGCTCAGAGACAGAATTGTGGCAAGGCACAGATCTGGCCAAGGTTACAAAAGAATTTCTGCAGTACTCAAGGTTCCTAAGAGGGGGGCGTGGCCTGGAAGCTCATGGTGCAGGCTGCATAGTCAGGGAGCTCCTGCAGACACGAGCTACCACTCGGCTTCAAGCGGCTCAAACAGGCTGATTTTGTCACCTTTGTCTACTAGAGGACCCAGGGAGCACATAGCATGCCGCGAGGACCCCCGAAACTGCGCAGTAACCCGGCAAAGCTTACAGATTTCTACAGCAGGGAAGGGCTGCAGCAATCCAAGATGGCGCCAGCATCTCACTCAGGCTCTGCATCCTCCCATCCCTCCTCTAGGGACATCAGAGAGACAGTGGCGATGGAAACAGAAGATATTCCTCTTACCCAGGCCACAATGCAGCGCCTCTTGTCCTCCCTCAGGAAGGCTCTCCATGACGATATGAAAGGTATGATTGGGGAGCTTAGGCAAGACATTGTTTCCCTGGGTGACCGCACAGACCATATTGAGCAGAAAATGGTGGAATATGCGACTGCTCATAATGTCCTGGCTGATGATTACTCTGCCCTAGGGGAACGTTTTTCGACCCAGCAACTTAAACTATGGGATTTGGAGGACAGATCCCGCAGATGTAACATAAGACTTCGTGGTATTCCTGAGACTGTTAAAGAGGCTGATCTGTCTGATCACTTTACGGCCTTTCTCAAAGAGGTTCTCCCTGATGCTCAATCCAGGCCCCTGGGAATAGAAAGGATTCACCGTGTGCCTAAACCCTCCCACATTAATCAATCTCTTCCCAGGGATGTGCTTGCCTGTCTCCACTCTTTTAGGGTAAAGGAAGATTTCATGCATGCAATGAGAGATCAGAGAACCCTTCCGGAGCCCTTTTCAAAAATTGCTGTTTTTCCGGATCTCTCGGCAGGGACCTTGGCCAGAAGAAGAGAGTTTGCGCCCCTGTGTAAGGTGTTAAGAGAAAATAGCATTCCTTATAACTGGGGTTTTCCGGTGAAGATCCGATTTGTGCATATGGAGACAAGATACGTTTTTCACTCACCTAAAAAGCTGGAACAAGCGCTTCGTGATTGGAACCTACTGGTCTCCCCAGAGAGGGGTAGTCCACAACCTGGCCGAGTACAGCCTTCGAGAAGAGTAAGAGCGGACTGGGAGACGGCAGGTTGACCTTCCTAAAACTACTCTAGGTGGCACATAGCCTTAAATTCTTCTTGTGGCCTCTGTCTGCAGATGGCTTTTCTTTCCCTGATGCAGCGTGGGAGAATGGTGTATTCAAAGGGACCTGGTTTTCCCTTTTTTCCCTCTCCTGATGCTGCTTATCTGCCCCATTGCAGTATTCATACTGCCTGTTACGTTTACATAGATGTTCTTTTTATTATCTGTTTACTTGTTTCCCTCATTTTGATGTGTATCCCTTTTTGTCGTCCCTGGGTGTGTCTGGTGAGACGTGTTCTCCACAGTTTCGAAACCTTTTTTACACATGACAGTGAAACTTGTTTCTTTAAATGTCAGGGGGCTTAACTCGCCGTTTAAACGCTCTATGTTGTGGGAGGAGGCTCGCCGAAATAAAGCAGATGTATTGTGTATACAGGAGTCCCATATGCTCGAAGGGGACAACCACCGAGTCCGTAGTCTCATGTATCCCACGGCCTTCTTTGCCAATAATACTTCAAAAAAAAGCTGGTGTCTGTATCTTTGTTAAAAAGGATACTCCTTTTCAACTCCTCAATGAGATTGCGGACCCGGGAGGGAGATTTATTATTCTGAATTGTGTTATAGATGGTTCAGCATATTCTATTGTTAATGTGTATGCCCCTAACCTCTCCCCTGTGAAATTTATGAGAGAATTGTTAAAAGTTGTGGAGGTGGAGGCTAGAGGCGGAGTTATTATATGTGGTGACTTTAATGTTGTCCCTTCAAGGGCTTTAGACTGTTCACCGCGCTCAAAAGTGGGTCGAGGTGAACTGAGCTCTCTCTGTTTGGAAAAACATTTACATGATGTCTGGAGATACTTACATGCTACAGAGAGGGATTTCTCTTTCTTTTCCCATAGACACAGCTCCTACTCCAGAATTGACTACTTCCTAGTTGACAGCGGAACTCTCCCGGCATGTGTTTCGGCGGAGGTGGGAACAATCTCCTGGTCAGACCATGCTCCTGTCAGTTTGGAAATATCTGTGGGGTTTCGGCCACGGATTCCCTGGCAATGGAAACTAAATCCTGCTCTTTTAACTAGGCAGGAGGTGGGGACGGATGTGGAGGCGCAGCTGGCGGAATACTTCTCCATCAATGATAATCAGTCAGTTTCTGATGAAACTATATGGGAAGCCCACAAGGCTTTTGTTAGAGGCCTTTTTATACAAAGAGCATCCCAACTTAAAAGAGAGCGCGAGCACACTAGAGCGACCTTAGTGGCTGATTTGCAACGGTTGGAACGCATTAACAAGCTTAACCCGTCCCCTTTGGTCTCTAAACAACTGGCCTTAACCCGTTCACAACTCAGGTCCTTTCTATTAGATCAGCATGAGAAGTATTTGAGGAAAATGAAAACTTCTTTTTATGCAATGGGGGACAGAGCGGGCTCATTACTTGCTAAACGTATCAAAAAGAGGGAAAGGTTAGCTCATATTGAGGCCTTGCGAGATCATTCCGGAACCCTTATACGTAACCCCATCGCTATAGCTGAGGTATTTGCACAATTTTATTCTAAATTATATAACTTAGAGGGAGATGTGAATACCCCGCTTCCATCACAGACAGATATCCAAACCTATCTGGATTCCATCTCTCTCCCAAAATTGTCGCAGACCCAACTTGAGGCCCTTAACTCTCCTTTCTCTTTATCTGAAATAAAGCAGGTTATAAAAACTACTAAACTTCATTCCGCACCAGGTCCAGATGGACTTCCTAACGATTATTATAGACGTTTTTCTTCTGTTCATGCCCCATACCTCCTCCGTACTTTCTCCTCGTGGCAAAGGTCTGGGTCGGTCTCTGCTATCTCCCTTCAGGCTACCATTGTCACTATACCCAAGCCAGGTAAATCTACAGAGGACCCGGGAAATTATCGTCCCATCTCATTACTGAACTGTGATGTAAAAATTTTTTCTAAATTATTGGCATCTAGATTGAATGTAATTACCCCGTCCCTGGTTCATCCAGACCAGGTGGGTTTTGTGGCCGGTAGGAGGGCTGGAGATGGCACTAAACGTATGATTGACGTTATTGATGTGGCTGAAAAGATGGGTGTCCCCGGTGCGCTTCTCTCATTGGACGCAGAGAAGGCTTTTGACAGGGTACATTGGGGATACCTTAGCCCTGTCCTTAAAAAGTTCGGTTTTGATGGCCCAATATTGTCGGCTATTCTGTCGTTATACTCTAACCCTAATGCTAGGGTGCTATCTTCAGGTTTTTTGTCCTCCCCCTTCCAGATCACTAACGGAACCCGTCAGGGTTGCCCCCTGTCACCGATTATATTTTCTTTGGCTATAGAACCCCTGGCTGAGTCCATAAGATCTAACAAAAATATTTCAGGTTATCATATAGGTTCACACCACCATTTGATTGGCTTATATGCAGATGACATTATTATCACTTGTACTGACTTGCATAAATCTTTACCGGCTGTTATGACTTCTCTGTCCTTATTCTCCGCAATTTCCTTTTATAAACTTAATGCGACTAAGTCTCTTATTTTTCCCATAGCAGTCCCTTCGCCGCTTCAAGAAAGACTGAAAACAGAACTCCCCTTTACATGGCGGGATGACGGAATTCCATACTTAGGAATAACCCTTACCCGCTCAAAATATATCGCCTCAACTAACATGGGAAACTTGGTCTCAGCTCTAAATTCCGAAATCTCTAGACACCCTTTACATGGTTTTTCGTGGATAGCCCGCGTCCAAGCCTTTAAAATGTTTCTTCTCCCTAAAATTCTTTATTATTTTAGTTCCCTCCCTATTGTAATTCCTTCCAAATTCCTCACTAAACTCCAAAATATTACTAACCGATATATCTGGGCTAATAAAAAACCTAGAGTAGCGGGTAAAATTATGTATCTTCCATATACGGAAGGTGGCATGGGAGTTCCCTACATAGCCGGGTATTATAAGGCTGCTATTTTAGAAGCGGTGAAAAAGTGGTGGTCAACCCCGCTTGAGAATTTGGGCTGGATACAGATAGAATCGAGCTTTGTCGAAGGGTCCTCATTACGGTGCCTACTAGAGGCAGAATCGCTCCGGCCGACGCCTTATTCCCCTCCGCTAATTACAATGCAGGCCACCCTTGTAGGTTGGAGGCGAGTGGTGGGAGATTGGATCTCACTGCCGCCGAGCCTGATAAATATCAAGGCCCTGTCCTTTCACATACCCTATATTGATCTCCTTCCCTGGATGAAGGCTGGTATCCACTCACTGGGAGATATGTTGTGTGAGGGTACCTTCTCGTCCTTTTCCAAATTATGCTCGAACTTCTCTGGTATAGAGAAAACGGTTTTCCAACACTTCCAAGTGAAACATTTATTATCATCAATACACCGCCTCTCCTTTCCCTTATTACCTGTATGCCCCTCTTCTTTTCAAAAATTTCTCCTATCCAACCCTCACCAGTACAAGGGCTTATCTGCTATATATAAAGCTTGTAATAACCTTTTATTTCCTATAAGACCAACTTATATGTCGCGTTGGGAGGAGGATTTATCTTTTCACGCCTCGGATGAAGAGTGGAGAGCGGGAATAAAAGCAATACAGCGGGCATCTAAATGTATCAACCACCTTGAGACACTAAAAAAGATTCATCTTAGATGGTACTATCCCCCGATTACTTTATCTAAATTTGGAAAGAATTTCTCCCCTTTGTGCTGGAGACAGTGTGGAGGAAGAGGTACTTTGGCTCACATGTGGTGGAAATGTCCTAGGTTGACTCCCTTTTGGTTAGTTGTCTCAAACTTACTTAAATCTGTGACGGGTATTGATTTCCCTCTATCTCCTCAACTGGCAGTTCTAAACATTGGGATCGAAACACTTCCCCTAGAATTCGTACCCTTGGTCTCGAATATATTGATGGCTGCTAGGATTAGCCTCGCTGCTAAATGGAAGGCCCCGCTCCCGCCTACCCTCGCGGAGTTGGTGGTCAGACTTAACTCAACATTTCATCATGAGTACTTTCTTTCACTAGATGCAGGGGTCAGAGACAAGGTAATGAAGAACTGGGCGGGTTGGGTTTCCCACCCCTTGGCATCTCCCATAAAGTTTAGTACTTAGTCTATACATCGGATCGGATTAGGATTTCTTGAGTCTTACCGGATCCCCCCCTCCCTTCCTTTTCCTACGGTCTCATTGTCTGATATTGTTATTGTTATTGTTGTTTGCATTTTTGTCTGTCTATATTATGATCTTTGGTTTTCTTTCTGTAAGATCATTTCTGTCTTTGAAAATTTCAATAAAAATTTATTGGATAAAAAAAAAGGTTCCTAAGAGAACAGAGGCCTCCATAATCAAATGGAAGAGGTTTGGGACCACCAGAAGTCTTCCTAGACCTGATCATCCAGCCAAACTGAGCAATCGTGGGAGAAGAGCCTTGGTGAGAGAGGTAAAGAAGAACCCCAAGATCACTGTGGCTGAGCTCCACAGATGCAGTAGGGAGATGGGAGAAAGTTTCACAAAGTCAACTATCACTGCAGCCCTCCACCAGTCGGACCTTTATGGCAGAGGGGCCCAACGGAAGCCTCTCCTCAGTGCCAGAGATATAAAAGCCTACATAGTTTGCTTAAAAAAAACAAAAAACACATGAAGGATTCCCAGACTATGAGAAATAAGATTCTCTGGTCTGATGAGACAAAGATAGAGCTCTTTGGTGATGATTCTAAGCGGTATGTGTGAAATAAAACAGGCACTGCTAATCACCTACCCAATACAATCCCAACAGTGAAACAAAGTGGTGGCAGCATCATGCTATGGGGGTGATTTTCAGCTGCAGGGACAGAACAACTGGTTGCAATTGAAGGAAACATGAATGCAGCCAAGTACAGAGATATTCTGGATGAAAACTCTTCCAGAGTGCTCTGGAACTCAGACTTGGCCGAAGGTTCACCTTCCATCAAGACAATGACACTAAGCACACAGCTAAAATAACAAAGGAGTGGCTTCAGAACAACTCTGTGACCATTCTTGACTGGCCCAGCCAGAGCTCTGACCTAAACCCAAATGAGCATCTCTGGAGAGACCTGAAAATTGCTGTCCACCAACTTTCACCATCCAACCTGACGGAACTGGAGAGGATCTGCAAGGAAGAATGGCAGAGGATCCCCAAATCCAGGTGTGAAAAACTTGTGGCATCATTTCCAAGAAGACTCACGGCTGTACTAGCTCAAAAGGGTGCTTCTACTCTATACCGAGTAATGGGTCTGAATACTTATGACCATGTGATATTTCAGTTTTTTCTTTTTTTTTTTTTTTTAAATACATTTGTAAAAATTTCTACTTTTCTCGTTTTTTTCATTCAAGATGGGGTGCAGAGTGTACATTAATGAGAAAAAAATGAACTTTTTTTGAATTTACCAAATGGCTGCAATGAAACAAAGAGTGAAAAATGTAAAGGGGTCTGAATACTTTCTGCACCCATTGTACATATAGGCGATGATCAGATCGCCTATATGTAGCTGAATTACTCACTTTCTATGAGCGCCGACCACCAGGCGGCTCTCACAGCAAGCCGGCAGTGACAACCATAGATGTCTCCAGTAAACCTCCGGTTGTCATGCTAACCCACCAGTGACCCGCGATCACGTGACGGGTTTCACTGGTGGGCGGATTTCCGGCCCAATGGCGGGAAACGAACATTAAATGCCGCTGTCAGAGTTTGACAGCAGCATTTAACGGGTTAATAGCCACGGGTGGATCACAATTTCACCCGCGGCTGTTAGAGGCACATGTTAGCTGTTCAAAACAGCTGACATGTCCTGGGAAAGATGTGGACTCACTGCCAGAGCCTACATCAAAGGGAGAGAAGCGACATGCGCCATGTTAGTACGGCGCATGTTGCAAAGGGGTTAAACAAAAACGAATCACTGCATTGTAGATCTCCTTACATTTTACACAGCGCCCCAAATTTGTTGGAATTGGGATTGTATTAAGTTTGTTATATTTGCTAGTAGTATTGATTTATGCAAAGTAAATTGAAAATGGAGTTTCCATGTAATATTTTTCTGGGTTTTTTTTATATAAAAAATATTTATTACATGTCTTGGAAGATGAGCTCGGGCCTCCTGAGAATGAATGACCACAGAACATCGACTGACGGGTTTTTTTTGGAAGCTCCGTGTTCTCCCTCCACACTTCATGTTTCACTACTTTACAACGTCACAACTATACTGGGTCCAGGGACTGCAGTTGCACCTGGAGCTTAGGGGTGCTCAGAAGGCGCCACTGACCCAAGAGGAAACAATTACTATCAGGTAGTTGACATTAGGGCCAACAAGCTTCAAGTTATGGCAGTGGTCACTTATGCAGAACATCTGAGTTTTGGATCTTTCTGAACTCATAGTATTGAGCACTATTAATTTTATTTTGTTCAGTTTGACATTGCTTTACATACAGGAAGCATGGAGGTTAATAGGATTAAAGCTTCCTTTGTCTATCAGCCTCACAGCATTGTGTATACACTCCATAGTAGAAGCTCAGCAATAACCCAACCCCAATATACATTCATACTCGTAGAACAAGCGGTGGCACTGTGCAGCTCATACAAATGCAAAACGCTTTATCTTCCACCATCTTATTATGAGAAATATCATCATACAAAATGAAACTGGTCAGTTATATATCTGAAAAAAAAAGTATATATGTAATTTTCAGAGTTTTATAGGCATGGTCCATTATAGAAGACTCCTTTTAAATATACTATTTTCGTTAAATCGGCATTCACATCTTACAATTTTATTACGTGTAGATAAAATTAATTCTGAATTGAAGCGACACGGGTCTGAGTGTTTCTCTTGCACAATGGCGGTTCCAGATACCAATTATCCTTAAAGAAGTCCTCCCACAGAGATTTTTTTAAATAAATGTGTGTATATGTGCATATAGAACAATGTGTGTATTAATATACTCACCTATCGCCACCTTCTCCGGTATCCAGTGCTGTTCTGCGCCTTTTCTCAGTGACGTCACCGCACTTCAGACTCCCCAGATCACTCTTTGGTCTACATGTGCCCGGAAGTCTCTGTATAATCTAAGTCTATGGGAACCTGTATCGACGCGCCATAACCTTACACTGTAAAAAGCCACTTCGGGTCAAGTAGTGCGCAGCGTGACTCAGAGAACCTGCAGAGCAGTGACGTCACTGAGAAGAGGAGCAGACCGACGCGGGATCCTGGAGAGAGCAGCAGTAGGTGAGTATACCAACACACATACTACATTACATGCACAAATACACTCATTTATTTAAAAAAAATATTCATGCGAGAGCTGTATTAAATACGTAATTCTGAGGATCCTGTAGGTGAGTCATGGCATTAGGACCCTCATCCATGAGAACTGAACTGCAATCACATCCTACAGTGGGGACAACTGGTAAAATAGGTATGCTCCAATATTAACCAGGTATTTCAAGAAGGAAAAAAGCGCAAATAGGGCCTTATCCCACCGATTTTAAGACAATATACTTCAAAAAGCTGCTGACCTGATGATGAGAGACACACGCTCAAAATGTCGGCTGCTGCAGATCCACGGGACGGTAACCGGCCATATGATACAATGTATAAGAGGTGTGTGGACACTTTCTGCGCTGCCGCAACAATACAATTTCAAACTTGATGAGGCAGTAAAGGTAGTTTATTCAACGCGTTTCAGGGTCTTAATGACCCCTTCTTCAGGAAATGCCACACAAAACATACCAAACAGGTATGTTTTGTGCTCAGTGTGAACCTGCTTTCACCTGCGAAGAGCACAGGGTGCCAATGTCTAATCTGTCATCTCTGTGTTCACTGGCAAAGGCCAATCGCCCTGCAGGGTGTTCTGCAGTAAGCACAACACCCACTTGTGGATGTTGGGCCCTCATACCGCCCTCATGAAGTCTGTTTCTGACAGTTTGAGCAGACACATGGATGTTAGTGGCCTGCTGGAGGACATTTTGCAGGGCTCTGGCAGTGCATCTCCTGTTACTCCTGGCACAAAGGAGGAGGTAGTGGTCCTGCTGCTAGGTTGCCCTCCTACGAACCACTCCACATCTCATAGTGTACTGGCCTGTCTCCTGGTTTCTGCTCCATGCTCTGGTCACTGTCCTGACAGACACAACTACCCTTTTTGCCACAGCTCACATTGATGTGCCATTCCGGATGAGCTACATTATCTGAGCAACTTCTGTGGGTTGGATACACCGCCTCATGCTACTGTATTTCTAGAGGTGAGAGCAATGACAAAATGCAAAAGTGACCAAAACAACAGCCAAAAAGGATGACAACAGTGAAATGGTCTGTTTTCACCCCCTGCAGAAACACTACCTTATAGGGGTTGTCTTGCTAATTGAATATCATGTCTACCTGTTGTCTGTTGCATTTGCACAACAGCAAGAGAAATGGATTCACAATAAGTGTTGCTTAATAACTGGACAGATTGATTTCAGAGAAGTGTGATTGTTTTGGAGTTACATTGTGTTGTTTAAGTGTTCCCTTTATTTTTAAGCAGTGTATATATGTCTGGGAATTAATTAAATATGTATTTATGAAAACATTTTGAACCATGATGAGGTATCTGAACCAGTAACGTAGCTACCGGGGGGGCAGAGGGGGGCGGTGGCCCTGGGCCCTGTGCTCTGAGGGGAACCACCCAGATTTACGCTACTGTAAACTGTATCTGCGGCAGAGCAGGGAGAATCGATCATCTCCCTGCTCTCTGCCACTATGTTCTCTAACGGCCACAGGACCTGTGATGTGATCACAGGAGGGGAGGAGTCGAGGTCACATGATCAGGGGCCTCACTGACTGTATGCACTATGCAGGACTCTGCTGTGCTGGTTGTCATGCTGCGCTGGATGAGAAGTTTATGTGTTGGGTAAGGAGGGGTTTACAGGGTGCATGTAGCAGCGCCGCGTGTGTATGAGGTGTACGGAGCGGAGCCGCGTGTGTACGAGGTGTACGGAGCGGAGCCGCGTGTGTACGAGGTGTACGGAGCGGAGCCGCGTGTGTACGAGGTGTACGGAGCGGAGCCGCTTTTGTACGAGGTGTACGGATCGTAGCCGCAGGTGTACAGAGCGGAACCGCGTGTGTACGAGGTGTACGGAGCGGAGCCGCAGGTGCACAGAGTGGAGTCGCGTGTTTACGAGGTGTGTGGATCGTAGCCACATTTGTACGAGGTGTACAGAGCGGAACTGCGTGTGCACGAGGTGTATGGAGCAACGCCGCATGTGTACATGGTTTACGAAGTGGAGCCATGTGTGTACAAGGTGTACAGAGCGTGTCGGCGTGTGTACAAGGTGTATGGAGCAGAGCCGCATGTGTACGAGGTCTACGGAGTGAAGCCATGTGTGTACTGAGTGGAGCCGTGTGTGCATGAAGCATAGAAAGCGGAACTGTGTGTGTATGATGTGTGCGGAGCTATGCGTGTACAAGGTGTATGGTGGGGAGCATTCATACCTCCCAACCGTCTCGATTTTGAGAGAGAGTTTGCCCCGGTCGGGAGCTTACTTTTCCTGCGGACACAGGAGTACACAGCAGAACCCCGAGGAGAACTTTAAAATTCGCACGTGACGTTCCACCGGAACTGACGTGCTGGAAACTGACCGAAAATTAGGTAATTTCGGGAGGAGATTGTGACGGAACCATGGAGGCACTTCAAGGAATGCTTCAGATCCATCACCGTCTCCTCCGACAGAGCGGACAGCGGGATCACCTTGGACTTGGGGATGTCAGCCATGTGAGTGGATCATGATATGTCCTGCACCGGGAGGCTCAGGTGGGCACTAGAATGGGAGCCAGGCTGCTATAGTATCTTTATAGAATCTCTTTCTTTCTCTCTGTTCTCTTTCTTTCTCTCTGTTCTTTCTTCCCCTCTCTAATCTTTTTTTCTTTCTCTCTCTGTTCTTTCTTTCTCTCTGTTCTCTTTCCCCTCTTCCTTTCTCTCTCTCTCTGTTGTTTCTTTCTTTCCCCTCTTTCTTTCTCTCTAATCTTTCTTTCTCTCTCTAATCTTTCTTTCTTTCTGTCTCTCTGTGTTATTTCTCTCTCTGTTCTTTCTCTCTCTCTGTTCTTTCTTTCTCTCTGTTCTTCCTTTCTCTATAATGTAGCTCCCTTCATATGGTATAATACAGCCCCCCCTTCAGAATATAATGTAGCCCCTTCAGAATACAATGCAGCCCCCCTCATAGGGTATCATGCTGCCCCCCCTCATGGGGTATCATACTGCCCTCCCTTATATGGGGTATCATGCTGCCCCCCATCATACGGGGTATCATGCTGCCCCCTCCTCGTGCGGGGTATATCATGCTGCCCCCTCATACGGGTATCATGCTGCCGCCCCCCCCCCCATACGGGGTATCATAATCATGCAACCAGGACTCACTATATAAATTTAAAAAAAAAAAAAAACTATACTCGCCTCTCCTCCTCGCTCCCACGCTGATTTAGGCGGCGGCTCTGCTCTGATGTCAGGAGCTGTGCTGCAGTCAGACCGGCACACAGCGGGAACACAATGAAGTGACGTCATCGTGCACACGCTGTGTGTCAGAGGAAGAGTCATGTGACGCTCTCTCTTCCATTATTGGGGCACACACTGGGGGGCCTCGCTGACGCCGCAATAATGGGGGGGGGGGAGAGAGAGAGAGAGGGGAAGAGAGAGAGACAGCACGGTGGCTCAATGGTTAGCACTGCAGCCTTGACGTCATCTTGCACGCGCTGTGTGTCAGAGGAAGAGTCATGTGACGCTCTTTCTTCCATTATTGGGGTGCAAACTGGGTGGCCACGCTGACGCCACAATAATGGGGGGGGGGGAGAGAGAGAGAGAGACAGCACGGTGGCTCAATGGTTAGCACTGCAGCCCTGCAGTGCTGGAGTCCTGGGTTCGAATCCCACCAAGGACAACATATGCAAGGAGTTTGTATGTTCTCCCTGTGGGTTTCCTCCGCGTTCTCCGGTTTCCTCCCACATTCCAAAGACATACTGATAGGGAATTTAGATTGTGAGCCCCATCAGGGACAGTGATGATAATGTGTGCAAACTTTAAAGCGCTGCGGAATATGTTAGCGCTATATAACAATAAAGATTATTATTATTATTTTTCGCAACAGCGCGATCATCTGCTGAGATTCTCTGTTTAGGGGCCCACTCAGAAGTTTAGCCCCCCCCCCCCCGAACCACAACCCTAGCTATGCCTCTGTTCTGAACCAACAGTTCAATGCAACATTTTTAGTGTTAGAGTAGTTGGATGTATGTAGTACAGTCTCTTGCGCAACTGACAGTCATGACACATGACTCTGCAAGCAGACAAAACACGTGAGGACTGGATGATGCGGTGCCCCATGAGCACCGGGCCAGGTAGACAACTCAGCATCAATCTCTCCATCGGCTGCAGGTGGGAATTAAGTGTTGTCAGATACCACATACAAGTAATGGTAATCTCACGTTTTATATCGCCACTTGAATCTTTAAACCTAAGCAGTGATATCTTAGCAGGGAATAGTCAAATCATGAGGGTCTAACCAATATATGCAGGGAGAAAAAAAAAAAAAAAAAAAAAAAGCACAAATTTCTTTGTTTTGTTTTTTTAAAGCAAAAAAAGAATATTTTGTATTTCCATTTCCTGCTGTCCAGAAATACTTAAAATTCTGAGATCAGTTCCGAATTTCCTGCAGGAATGTGCAGCGGACAGAATTTAGTTAAGTTCCATGCATAGAGTTAAAGAAGTAAAAACGTACATACCGAGCTCAAGAAATACACGGTCATTCAGGTACAGAATTGGAATGTGAATATCAAGCAACAACTGACAAAATAGGAAATTTCAATGTAAAAAAATCCTCTTCAAATATCTTTATATGATATTTCTCTCACTACACGTCATGACATGCCATCAGCGTGCACAGTGGAATCATCGAGCAATTTACACTTAAAATAATTATTATTTGCATTTCTGAACTTTTGAGAAAAGTTAGTGGGTAACCCTGTGATCACTGTTATCAATGGAGACAATGAGGAGCTCAAAGGGGTCTACCCAGAATGTCTGGGTCCCAGGGCTTCATGGTGATGCAACCAGCGACAGTACCTGCAGGCGTCAGGACTTAGGAGAACCTCACCTGTCTGCACATTCAGCCTGTCATTATGGAACACCAAGTGCCGCTCTAAACTCTGCATGTCAGAATGGATAATGAGTTAATGAGATTGAAAAAAAAAAAATAATCTCTATATATAAAAATCAATGTGTGTGTGTGTATCACCAACAAATCACGAAGCATCTTTCATTTCACCAGAGCTGTCCAAAAGAAGCTAAGCTGTGATTGGTTGCTATGACCAACAGTTTTCCTTGCAACCAATCACTAAGCATCTCTCATTTCACCAGAGCTGGTTAAAAGTAGCTGAGCTGTGATTGGTTGCTATGCGCAAGTTTTCCCACTTGACAACACCTCAGCAGACACTGACATGGTGGGAGAAATCTAGCATCCCCGGGAACATAAGCTCCAGCCATTGCCTGTCCCCCAGAAAGGAGCAGAGAGTACATGACAGAAATGAATCCCCCCTCCCGTGTGGTATCATTAAGTGACACACATGAATGTGGAAAAGTGCACATATTAAATGTCACGTGGATTTAATATTTTCTCACAGACACTTTTATGCATTATTGATGTGTTACTGTGCTCTGATGCTGTGAGTTTTTTTAAAGTGCTACTTTCCCCACAATTCACCTGAATATTCCCATATAAAACGTAATGCTTTTCCCAAAACAACCCATTAAATATGATACTATACTGCATACAGATGCTGTACATCCATGAGCAACTCAGCCGGACAAATTACAAGTTGACGGTGCATGGAAATGTGTGTGAAGGTTTCTCTACTGTACTAATGTATAAGGTCTGTGCCTGTCCATTGGTGAAAAGCATGACTGTGATATTTATGGTGGCAAATAAGAGAGATTATCAGCCTGATCAGTAGAAAACCTGGCTATGCGGAGTGGGCGGGGCTCTACACTCAGGAGTGCTTGTTCGTCAGAGCGCTTACATTCTCTTTGTGCGAGAGCCTCCAGGAGACAAAACAATGGGCAGTCTGAACTCGGACATGCCAGGACAATATTTTACCTGGCAATGAATTGGGTGCATTACAAATTCTGCTCCACCTGCTTACAAAAATGTGTCAACACTATGAACAGTACTGGGTGACATGTCCCTGCAAGTATCTGTCACACACGGTCTCCAGTGACAAACTCTTACAATGCTCAATATAGCGGCTGAACACACTGGTCACTGTATGGCGGAACAATTGGATGTCACCTTACAGGATGATGACTAATCTGCAGCACAATCAGTTACATATGACTGCAGGGTTTGCAAGCAGGGACTTGGTTGCAGAACGGTTAATAAGATAAGCATGTCTGTACAGTATAGGAGGAAACCACAGCATCTACAACATAATTAGACTGCGAGCCCTATGGGAGAGCGTGCCGTATACATAAGCAGCCTTACCACCGCTCCGGGGTGAGCTAGTGCTCTATAAATTAGTATGCCACATCTGGATTACACAGTCAAGGTGGTGTCCTGACCGTAATAACGTGCCAGGTAGTGTAATAAAGCACTGCCTGCTGTAGAACTCGGCAGATATAATACATAAAGTATGTTCGAAATAAAGCAAATAAGTAGCAAAAAGCCGATAACCAAGTGCTCTTCTCACCAGACTGAGCAGTAAGTGCCCCACACAGTCTGGCCTTTCCATGATAAGACCCTGCAATTGTGTCACACTTGTTGCGTCTTTGTTGTGCCAAACAAAAGAGTGGCCTTTGTGTCGCTTGTCTGAGCATGGCAGAGTAGCCCGCTCTCACAATGCCCATGCTGTGGAGGAGCTTGGACTGGCGGCGTCTCCTCGGTCACCCCGTGGAGGGGGTCAAGAGAATCCTCTTAAGCACTGGAGTGGAAACATGGAGAGGGACCTCGCAGTATTCCTGATCATCTTCACACCGGGGCATATGTGAAGACTGGGCATTGTTCTGATGACTGGAGACATAGTTTTAACAGTCATGAGTTTTGGACTCTGGAGATGCCATTGTGCCCCGCTAGCACAGAAATGCATTGTATGCACGCAGCATTACAGGACGAGGTCAAGGATCCCAGAGCAGAATACAGAGCAGCTCTCAATGATTTCCTAATGCAATAATTTAGGTTTAAGGTGCTGGCTCTGCTCCTGCTAATTCTACATACTTGCCATATAGAAATACATGATCCACCTCAATCAGAGGCTGCATAACAGGAAGTCATAGAGTGAAGACTCAGCCAGGTTTGAAAAGAACATGTGAATAGGGATTAGCGCAGACACCCTACTGGGAGTCAAGGATGGGTCAAAATAAATCTTTAAGGATTAACTTGCTCTGTGCTGGCTCATTCTTGAAGTAATGTCCCAATAACCATATGGCAATATAAGCCAACACAGCAATATTTTCCATTTATTTCCAAAACAAAGAAGGATCATATTTTAATTCAAAATTCACTCACCGCAAAGATTTATTTCATTACATATCATTTTTACATTGTTTGACAGATATGAAACAAAAAAGTTGAAAGAAACTCCAGACCGTTGAGCAATTTAGCTGCCACCTTAAAGCCTTGCACCATATTTGCATACGTTAGGTATACAATTCATGTTGTAGGGAAGTTGCAGTCAGTGCAGCTGAGGTCCCGAAGATTAGACGTCAGGAATAAAACCCCAACGGGCATTTAACCAAATCCTGGAGGACTTTTAAATTGGAGAATGAAAACCAGCTACATTACATTGTACAGGGAAGCAAAATATATTGTTACAGGGTCATGAAAATCTGAGAATGGAATAACCCAGTCCCAGCACCAACCCTTGGAGGTGCAACATGGAAACAGAAGAGAGCTCCCGAGCCCTGCGGCTCCCATAACTCCCACTGAAATGGCGGTGATGCCTAAAGAACATTCCTGTCTCATTAAAGGCTGACATGGAAAAAAAACCTTTAAGATGTTCCCCAGTTTCTTTTTTATTTTATCACTTGATATCATTTAAAAGGGGTTGTCCGGGCTTTTCACATAATCTCAGTGCATATCTGGGCTGCAGAATGCTGACAATAAGTAATTTACCTTCTGTGGCCAGTTTGCTTGACATCATCTCTTGCTTGTAAGAAAAACATCCAGGGGGGGTGTGTTCTGGCATTGAAATGAGAACTGGTCGTTTCCTCCTACTCTACTAAAAACATGCCCTCTATAGCAACAACCCCACCCTCCATAGCAACAGGCCCTCCCCGACCACATGAAGAAGCCTATCCCTTCTCACACAGTAACAAATCCTCCCCCTCTAGCAGCCTCAGTGCAGAGAGCAGTACCACCCAGCTGCTCCTCCCCCAGACACACGCTGAACAGTGATCTATGGAAAGTGAAACTAGTGAGGAGGAAACGACCAGTTCTCATTTCAATGCCAGAACACACCCCCCTTTGACGTTTTTCTTACAAGCAAGAGATGATATCTAGCAAACCATGCAAACTGGCCACAGAAGGTAAATTACTTATTGTCACCATTCTGCAGCCCAGATATGCACTGAGATTATGTGAAAAGCACGGACAACCCCTTTAAGGTTGTTAATAAATGAATATAAACTATACAGCTGAGAGGAGACTAGTCGAAGAGTGGCTCATTACTTCTGCCTACTGCTTCCAACAATTACTGGGAGTCTAAGGGTATGTTCCCACGGTCAGTAAACGCTGCGGGTTGGGCACTGCGTACATCCACAGCATCCAACCCGCAACATTAAGATGTTACAGCATAGTGGATGGGATTTCAATAAATCCCATCTCCACTATTCGTGCAAGGACGCCTCCGGCTTCGATACATATACGCACATGCAGCACCGCGGCATGTCTATTTATCTTGTGGAGACGCGAATCTCCGCAAGATAAATATCACCAGTGCAATGTATAGGACGTGGTGATTCCGCACGGTTCAATGAACACAGAGGACTCACCTGCATTCAAAAGCCGGCAGCACTTTGGACGGAGCGGACATGTACTAGGTTCAAAGCGCTGCCGGTTACTGACCGTGGAAACATACCCTAAGTATCCAAACCTCCACTGATGACAACCTCTGACAAGTCACTATGACTCTATACAGGGAATCTATCACCAGGTTTTTGCTACCCATCTGAGAGCGGCATAATGTAAGGGCAGAGACCCTGATTCCAATGATGTGTCACTTGCTGTCAGTTTGGTAAAGTAATTGTTTTCTCTGCAGCACATATAGCAGTTCTCTGAATGCTGAGCTCTGTATAACCCCACCAACACCACTGATAGGCAGCTTTCTGCCTATACATAGTGTACACAGAAAGCTGTCAATCAGTGGTGTTGGCATGGTTGGACTACCTGGCAGAAGATTTGCTATTTCTCTAATGATAACCTCCTGCTGATGAAACAGTGATTTTATTGAAACTATAAATAGCAGCCCATTAAGTGACACATCTCTGGAATCAGGGTATCTTCCCCTACATTCTCAGATTAGATGGCAAAAACCTGTTGACAGGTTCCCTTTAAGGTGAATGTCTTTGTTCTATAGCCTGCCAATAAAAGCTTAACAATCATTATTTAAAAAAATACCTACAGTAACATGTAAAAGTTTTTGCACCCCTGTTCAAAATTACTGTTAGTATGAATGGAATCAATTCAATGAAATTTCCACAAATTATTGATGACAACATAACACTATTAGTAAAAAAGCCGAAGTTGAAAAAAGGATGGATTCAACAAATGAATAATGATCCTAAACACACTTCAAAAGGCGCAAGCTGAAGGTTCTCATAGTCCCCTGATCTGAACATCATTGAAAATCTGTGACTAGAACTCAAAATAGCAGAGGATGCAAGACACCCCTGGAATCTCACAGAACTGGAAGAATTTCCAAGGAAGAATGGATGAAAATCCCTCAAACAAGAATTGAAAGACTCTTGACTGGCTACAAGAAGTGTCTACAAGCTGTGATACTTGCAAAAGGGGGTGCTACTAGGTACTAACCATGCAGGGTGTACAACCTTTTGCTTCATCGTCTTTTCCATTTTGTAATTTTTTAAATGTAAAAAATGACAATTTATATATTTTTTTCTCAAAATAAAAAGGAAATGTGTCATCTTTAACTTTAGTCCTTTTAGAGATCATTTCATCTTCCGATTAACTGTCCACAATTAAATTCATCTTATCCATAAAACCTTACCGAGTGTGCCAATTTCTTTCAGGTGTTCATATGTAACAGTTATCAGCCACATGTGAAGAGGGGCGTTTTATCTTGACCTTCCTTTCAATTAACTACACCGATATTAAAACAGAGGACTTTAATTTCTTTCTTACTTTCCATAAGGAGCCGTGCTTATTTAAAGGCCCTGTTACACATAACGATGTCCCAGCGATCCCACCAACGATCCGACATAATGGGATCGCTGGGATATCGTTAGACAGCCCCTCCAGCGATCAGGACCAGCGAGCAAGCTGGTATCCAACGTGAACATTGGGTTTCTAAGAGGCGCGCGGCTCTTAAAAACCCGATGTTTACGTTGGATACCAGTGTGCAGCGTCGGTGATCGCTGGCTCCCGCTGCCACACGCAGCGATGCGCGCTGTCCAGCGGAAGACCAGCGATGAAAAAACGGCCCAGGACGATCCAGCTCGATCAGCGATACCCGGCAGGGGGGCCGGTCGCTGTTGGAT
Source organism: Dendrobates tinctorius (assembly GCF_039654945.1). Classification (NCBI taxonomy): domain Eukaryota; kingdom Metazoa; phylum Chordata; class Amphibia; order Anura; family Dendrobatidae; genus Dendrobates; species Dendrobates tinctorius. The sequence continues at coordinate 56,112,813 of NW_027361697.1, forward strand.
GTCACACACAGCGATCTCGCTGTGTGTAACGGGCCTTTAGTCTCACTTCCTATCATATAAACCAACAAATCCTACAACTACTAGGCTGTGCTTGAGGGAAAATGGGGCTATCCATTCAATCACCTAGTTCCCTACCAATTTAGGGCATAATAAGGGCTACCATTGTTCTCAATTTATATATATATATATATATATATATATATATGCCTTGTAATGTTTTAATTTCTTGTTCTGTCCAGATGTCACCGTATCCCTGAATTCCAAGAAGAGGAAGTTCACGGAACGCCATATTGGGACACCCAAGTGATGGGTGTCCCAATATGGAAACTGCTGCTGGTACCAACCTATTGCGCGGTACCACCAGCGGAACACCGTCGCACCACACACACTCTATACGCCGTACACACCACACACACTCACTCTCACACAGCTTCTTGAACGGTACCACCAGCGGAACACCATCGCACTGACCGTGTACAGAGCATACCACATCTCCTGGGCATGGGAAGGAAGCAAAAGACAATACTGACATTACAGCAGGGAATCACAGAGGATTCATTTTGTGAGGTAAAATATTTCACTGACTGTTTTTAAACAATATTTTACCTCACAAAATGTATCCTCTGCGATCTCCTGCTGTAATGTCAGTATTATCTTTTGCTTCCTCCCCTGCCCAGGAGCTGTGGTATGTTCTGTACACAGTCAGACACAGAGGTGAGAGAGACAGAGCACAGGAGGGAGACAGCTCAAAAACATGACAGCACATGAGGGGAGAACACAGCACAGGAAGGAGAGAGGCAGCAGACGAAGGGGATAGTACATGGGGTAGACAGGTCAAAGAAGAGAGCACAGACGGGAGAAGTCAGCACATGGGGAAAGAGAGAGTGGATAGGTGGGTGAGCACATGGGGGGAGAGATTCTCAATGCTGCAAAGCCTGCCCCCATCGTGACATTACCACCCTTCTGAGAAGATAGCATAGGGCCTCCATCTAGTATGGAGGTTCGAAAAAAAGATTTTTATTTGAAATAATTTTCTTAGCACTAAACACCATTTCCTTCACTTTGGAGCATAGCAAGAGAAAATCAAAACTATCAAAGTAAAAAAATAAAAAATAGCACAAGTTTGGTGTGATCCAAAAATCAGTGAGTTTTTACACTACAAAACTATAGTAAATTGGTTAGCAAATTCCCCCGAGTTCACATCAATGATTAAATGTTGAAGCAACAAAGGAGATTATTTTGTAAGTTGCTTAAACATTGATGCTCCAATATTCCCCATAGGCAAACATCCCCATAGCATAATGGACGATGCACCGAGACCGTGACCGTCATGCAACTCATACAAATTTCTGCCAAACCGTGGCCACAATACAGAAGTCATGGCATATAAGCTAAGGCCGGAGAAGTTTGGAAGGTTTTGAGCATGACCAACGTACTATTTCTTGCGGTACTGCACACTAAACTAGTTTTTCCATTAGTCAGCGGTACAGCTCCAGTGTAAAACTTAAGACTGCCGATGAGTTCCTGTGTTTGTGTCTAAGCTGGCTTTTCTTTTGAAGCCCTGCCAAGGCTCTGGTGTTAATGACACTAGCAGGAAATCATAAGGCAGGGGGCAGCTGTGTATTATTCTGGATTTAGCTGTGAACACATCACACAGAAAACATGCAGATCCGCTGGGAGTCGGAGATGTGTTAGTGCTGGGGATCATGCTGATAATGACGGAAATACTACTACTTTTAAATGTATGAATTCAAGAAGAACTTCTTCCAAAGAAATAAATACGAGGGGAAGAGGTCAGGCTTGAAGGTGTAGGATGGAGGACTCAAGGGAAGGTTTTCTAGCCCCGCTGTACAAGACAGCCTCCAAATAGATGGGAAGACAAGAGAGGAACAGAGCTTTGTTTAGTGCTGAATGCAAACCATATAAAGTGAGTTATGGCGGCAGCTTTATGGGAAACACATTAACTCTGTAATGTAACTTCACACCTTCATTTTAGAACATGGTCTACACAACCAGAACTGAACCCATTATCATGGTTTTCGGTTGTCGCTTGGTTCCGCCCAGCAAACTTGAGGCCTATATTTGGAAATAGATTGTCACGGTGGGGTGTCTGGACAAGAGCAAGAACCTATCGGATTTAGTTAGGCCAAAAAGGGAGAAGAGCCTAGAGGACTGCAGTCTTCAGTCTTCTTTTGCTGGATTTTTCAATGTCTCTCCTCCAATGGCCGCTGCTCCACTGATTCTGGGATGGTTTTTACTTTACTTTCTGTTCTGTTTTCATGCCTCCAGGTAATAAACATGAACATTTTATTCCTTCACCCAACTGGATGTACACTACAGACCTTCCCTGTCGCTTTTTCTCCTAAATGATTAATTTCCAGTTGTTGAAGGGAAAATTTGCACCTTTTTCACGGCAGGGGCATAACTTTATCAAAGGGAGACAAAAACAAAAGAAAAAAACGTTCTAGAATCAGAGAAACCGTAGTAATTGGAGGACATACTGACTTTAAATAAAAAATCCAGTGAAAGATCCTCTTCAAGTCTGAGTTCAGAGCAAGTTTGAGCCTACGTTCCTGAATTCGTAAGGGCCTTCTGCTTGAAGCATTGAAAAATCGGGATTCATAGGTGGCTCCTGATTAAGACATAAACTTTAATCAGGCAAATGGAGTGCAAAATACACAACCGCACTATTGTGTCGTGCTTATAGGGTCAAACGGAGTCCAAAAGATGCATGCTTTGAACTCTACTTGCTTTGTTGAAGTCTATGACACGTCTGAAACTTGTTTCTCAGCACTTCGGAATAAAGGCCTCGATGGAGCCAGGAATGGGAGCTCAGATGCAGTTTGAAACTGGTCTAAAAAGAAGTTCAGTTTCACCTGTCCAGGTCATTTTATGTCTAACCACTGATGACTTGTAGACGGATGTATCTGAACTGAACAATCAGGGCAGGAGGAGGATAAGAGAGATGTAGGAAAGGGTGGTGAGTGTTCCAAAAGAAGAGTCACAAAAATAAAGGTAAAGTCCAAAATAGCAAACAAACACCTTTGGAAATTACAGGGCGCCTAATATTCCTAATCAAGCAAGATAATGTAGTTCTGAGAAATTCCTATCATGCCAAGTGAGCAACCACAGGCTGAACACTGACAAGTGACAAAGGTCTGTTACTTTTGGGCTCATTTAGACGCTCATTTTCACAAAGGAGTTCTATCCGTGTTTTTCACAGAAATAGCTCGTACCTAGTATAGTCTGTGAGGTTTTTCATATGTCCGTTTTTTCTTTTTTGCAGACCGAGTGGACAGAATAAAATAGCAGAGACCGATATTGATCCAAGTGTCAGAACAAAATCAACAATGCAAGTCTGTGGGTCCGTGAAAAGATTGGGCACAACAGATTGCATCCGAGTGCGGTCCAATTTTCATAGACTGCTAGATAGGAAAAAAATGGAGATATTAATAAATTAAACAAGTTACACGCGTTTTACAGAAATAAAGCTAAGGACAAGTCAAGGAGGATTGAGGAGCCACTGTGATGATAGCGGGGTAGTTTGCAACATTACAAGACCTGGCTGCCACTTTAATCTGACAATTTCAGCGCAAGTCTCGCCATGTCATCTGGGAACTGGCCTTAATTCCGGTATAGTTTAAATATTTTTGTTCCTAGTTATAATATATAATAAGTATTTTAACATCTCTGATTGCTGTAATTGGTTGGAAACATTGCTGTTTTCATTCAGAGGATGCTTCAGGGAACATTCACACAAGTTATATCACAAAACTTGCCTTTTTCTTTCATTAACAGTGCTTACTACAAGCACACGGCTCTCGCTATGCAAAATCACCCTACAGAGCATTGCAGGAAACTACAATTTAGGGTGGATACCCTGAATCATATGTATGATTTCATGCAAATACAAGCGTACAGGTTTAGATATCCACTACGGCCAAGAAATACTGTGTGGCACAAATAACACTAAGACAAATCACAAGACACATCCACATTAATCTTATAAGTTAAAGTGGTTGCCTGCGTTACATTTTTTTGATTCCAAGGCTTCATAATATCACATAACCGCTGCACCCAATCACTGAGCTCGGCAATCCTACGCCTCCTACACCGGCATCACTGCTGCCGATTGGCTGCAGCAAGCACGTGATGTCATCATGAGGTCACTGCAGTCATCACACTAACAAAAACTGGGGACAGCAGTAAACCCATATAATGAAAAAAAATTAAGATGCACAACCCCTTTAACATTTTTAAGTAGTCTATTTAATGGAAACATGTCATGCATATTATATAGCAGGAATTAATAATTTGCTAAAACATACACTGTATGAGAAATAATATTTCTGTCCATTACACGACTTCTATTCTGTAATGCCACCAATGTTTCCCTCAGCAGGCTGTATCGCAAATATTTCCAGTTGTCTCCGAGCTAGTGGATGGAGATTAGCTGCTATGATATCTTACATATACAAATACATAAGCAGGTTCTGATCCCTGTATTTCTATTGCAGAGTCTCAGAACCTGCAGCATAATGAAAGACAACATAAAATTATAATGAACAGTGCAACAGTGAATCCAGCTCTGATGTGAGATATAACACTTACTAGAAAAGAGCATCAAGGATCTAGTAGATTTGTCTGAGCCTCTCTATTTCACTCTATTCCTCATTACACCAACGTCACTCCTCTCCATGGACTTTAATAGCCATCTATCTAATCACTTAGTATGCCGGCATCTTGTTTTAACCAAGATAGACTTGAGCTGCTTTTCAGAGTCATAGATAAATTCAGGATGCAGGAGTGGGAAGACAAAGTTGCTCATAAGTATCTGCTTGCACTAATTACTTGATTGAGAAGACAGTGATCGTTTAAGCATCATTTATTCCCAAAACACTATACTATAAGAAACCTGTATGCATAGGGAGAGACCTGTCAATCCACTGGAGTGAGGCGGGAACAAGCCTGTCAGGTATTACAATCGGATTGGTTACGCATCGTTACCCTATCGTACCTGCTGGTTTTTCAAATTATCTTTGCTCTAAACTTACATTTTCCAGGGTGAAACACACCGGTCTGCAATCATGCAGCCAGGCTCTGATTCATGGGGCCTGGGATTTGAGTGTATGAATCTAATGACAGGATTCTGGATTATTAATCTATATACGGTTTATATATAATAGCTGTTGAATACTTGTTAGCAGTGTCTGATTTTTAGAAGTTAACAGTTATATGCTATATTTCAGTATTAGCATAAAAAAGAATACAGTGTCAAGAAATTATTTTTAAATGTTGGTGATACAGTCATGGCTGAAAAGGTTGGCACCTTTGAAATTGTTCTAGAACACAAAGTATTTCTTTTCAGAACATTATTGCAATTACAACCGCTTTTTTATACACGTTTATTTCCTTTGTGTGTATTGGTACAACACAAATAAAAAGGTAAATTGATCATAATTTGACACAAGACCCGGAAAATGTGCTGTACAAAATTGTTGGCACCTTTTCAAAATTGGGTGCAAATATCTTTGTTTCAAGCATGTAATGATCATTCAAACTCACCTGTGGCAAGTAACAGGTGTGGGCAATATGAAAATCATACCTGAAACCAGATAAAAAAAGGGAGAAGAAGACTCAATCTTTGCAGAGTGAGTCTGTGTGTGCCACACTAAAAATGGAGAACAGAAAAAAAAATAGAACTGTCTAAGTACATGAGAACCAAATTTGTTGAAAAATATCAACAATCTCAAGGTTACAAGTCCATCTCCAAAGATCTTGGTGTTCCTTTCTCCGCAGTGCGTAACATAATCAAGAAATTTATAACTGATGGCACTGTAGCTAATCTCCCTGGACGTGGTTGGCGGAGAAAAAATGATGAAAGGTTGCAACGCAGGATAATCCGGATGGTGGATAATCAGCACAAATCAAGTTCCAAAGAAATTTAAGCTGTCCTGTAGGCTCAGGTTGCATCAGTGTCAGCGCGAACTATCCAGCGTTATTTGAATGAAATTAAACACTATGGTAGGAGACTCAGGAGGACCCCACTGCTGACATAGAGAGATAAAAATGCTAGACTGCAGCTTACCAAATGTACGTAAGTAATCCAAAATCCTTCTGGAAAGCGTCTTGTGGACAGATGAGACCAAGAAAAGAGGTTTTTGGTACTGCACATCATTCTACTGTTGACTGAAAATGGAATGAAGGATTCAAGAAGAAAAAGACAGTACCTGCAGTCAAACATGGTGGAGGTTAAAAGATGTTTTGGGGTACTTTTGCTGCCTCTGGCACTGAGTGCCTTGACTGTGCAAGGCATCATGAAATCTGAAGATTACCAAAGGAATTTGAATCGCAATGTAGTGCCCAGTATCAGAAAGCTGGGTTTGCGTCCTTGGTCATGGGTCTTCCAGCAGGCCAATGACCCCAAACATACTTCAAGAAGTACACAGAAATAGATAGAAACAAAGTGATGGAGAGTTCTGAAGTGGTCAGCAATGAGTCTGGATCTAAATCCCATTGAACACCTGTGGAGAGATCTTTAAATTACTGTTGGGAGAAGGTACACTTCAATTAAGAGAAACTGGGAGCAGTTTGCAAAAAGAAGAGTGTTCCAAGATTCAACTTCAGAGGTGTAAGAAGCTTGCTGATGGTTATAGGAAGCAATTGATTGCAGCTATGTATTCCAAAGGGTGTGCAACCAAATATTAACCCCATCGCGACCGGCACTGTACTAGTACGGGCGCAGGTCGCATCTCTACCTTTAATGTGGGTTCTGGCGGTGAGCCCACATCTTTCCAGGCACGTCAGCTGTTTTGAACAGCTGACATGTGCCCAGAACAGCCGCGGGTGGAATCGCGATCCACCCACGGCTATTAACCCGTTAAATGCCGCTGTCAAACTCTGACAGTGGCATTTAACGCGTGCTTCCGCCCATAGGGATTATGTGAAATTATGTCTAAAATAAAGACGCTCATGTCTATGTAATCAAATGGTGGATTAAAAAAAAAAAAATACTCATGGGAGCAGTGGGAATAAATTAGAAAAAAGTGGCCACTTTTGACCTGGTGACAGGCCCTCTGCATCTGCAATTTATCAAACTACTCACAGAAATACACAATATATGCCAGTAACAAGCAAGCAGAGCAGATATAAAGGCAAACATTATGGGCATATTATCAAATAGCCAAGGCTCTGTTCACATCTATGTTTTTATTTTCATAATCTCTATATATAAAATTGAATGTGTGTGTGTCACCAACCAATCACGAAGGATCTTTCATTTCACCAGAGCTGTTTAAAACATGCTGAGCTGTGATTGGTTGCTATGAGCAACAGTTTTCTCACTCCACTATAACACCTCAGCAGACAGTGACAGGGTGGGAGAAATCTAGCATCCCCGGAAACATAAGCTCTCAGCCACATTGTCTTCCCTCCAGAAAGGAGCAGAAAGCACATGATAGAAATGAATATCCCCCTCCCGTGTCCATATACCCATCACACATCCTCCATCCCATAGGCACATCTTCCCTCTTAAAGGGATCATTGGTATGGAAGTTAGGGCAAATCCATCCAGCGCTTTGGTTTGACCCCAGGCCTCTCTTAAAGGGATCTCCGGTATGGAAGTTAGGACCATTCCACTCAGCGCTGTGGTTCTGACCCAAAAGTCTCTTAAAGGGATCATTGGTATGGAAGTTAGGGCAATTCCACTAAGCACTCTGTTTCTGACCCCAGGCCTCTCTTAAAGGGATCTCCAGTATGGAAGTTAGGGAAAATCTCTCAGCGCTCTGATTCTGACCCCACGTTCTCTTAAAGGGATCCCCGGTATGGAAGTCAGGGCAATTGCCTTCAAATGCTCTGGTACTGACCCCAGGCCCCTCTTAAAGGGATTCCCGGTATGGAAGTTAGGGCCATTCCAGGCTGAAGGGATGATGTGGGATATTAGGGGTAGTAGTCTGGTGGCTCTGCCTGACGGGATGATGTGGGATATTATGGGTAGTAGTCCGGTAGCTCTGGCTGACGGGATGATGTGGGATATAAGGGGTAGTAGTCCGGTGGCTCTGGTTGACGGGATGATGTGGGATATTAGGGGTAGTAATCCGGCGGCTGTGATGGGATGATGATTATCTACATAATGGTGAAAAAGTGTATGTATTGACATCTGCACCATCGTAGCTACAGCCACAAAGTTTTGCACAGTCACACGTCTGGACCCCGAGAGCGTCATAGGCTAAGTTGTGAGGCAAAATTTAAACCCTGCGCGTTTCAATTCACCAAACAATTTTGCCCCTATCTCCATAATAGGGAAAAAGTGAAAGGAAAAGTGTTGGAGGCAAATTGACAGCTGCCAGATGTGAACAAGGGGGACTTAAAGAATGAGAGCGATGGCGCCAAACAGTATATACCGTACAGTTGCTAAGGTGAGGCCCTGACATGGGATACTCGCCACACACGGGGATATGAACACACACAAAATGCGCCACACACTACCACGTGCTTCAACACATATACCACCCTCAGCACACATTTCACCACACATACACCAACCTCGCCACATAAAAGTCGAAACACAAAAGTCGCCACTCAAAACTCGCCACGCTGTCCCAGAGCTGTTTAAAAGATGAAATATGAGCTGTGATTGGTTGCTATCAGCAACAGTTTTCTTTGTAGACAGTTGTGATAACTGAGGCCTATTATTCTTATCATTTCTATGGTGTTATCGTCCTTCTGTAAAGCTGGAAATAACACAATTTATTACCGTGCCAACACAGACCACCCTCTGACACAGACTGCAGGGGGAGCCCAGTATCACACAGGATAGGATTAGATACACGGCTCAGCAGTCAGTATCACACAGGATAGGATTAGATACACAGCTCAGCAGTCAGTATCACACAGGAGAGGATTAGATACATGGCTCAGCAGGCAGTATCACACATGATAGGATTAGATACACAGCTCAGCAGGCAGTATCACACAGAATAGTATTAGATACACGGCTCAGCAGACAGTATCACACATAATAGGATTAGATGCATGGCTCAGCAGTCAGTATCACACAGGATAGGATTAGATGCACGGTTTTTATGTGCAATATAATCATTATAATTTGTTATAACTAACCACAGTTGGTTATTATGCCCAGGCAACGCCGGGCTCTTCAGCTAGTATAAATATAAAGATAGATAGATAGATAGATAGATAGATAGATAGATAGATAGATAGATTTAATCATTATAATTTGTTATAACCAACCATAGTTAGTTACTATGCCCGGGCAGCGCCAGGCTCTTCAGCTAGTTGTTATAAAAAAAGAAGTACAAAAATAATAAACGCTCCGTTTCCGGACCCCAGTGGTGCCATAAAGACCTCACTGACTATAGTCGAATGTGTCAGGTATCCATTGTCACATTAAGAGCAGCTGTTTTGTGTGGTATTTTAGGTCTGCAATGAAGACCCAGAATGAAGCCTCTAACACAAATGTGAACAAAGCCTTATTTGCACTCATGGTACAAGAAATCGTGAAAATCATTTTCACTTAACATCATATTAAGTGGTGATCTAGTACCTGTCGCTGCTAGCAGTCATTCCCATTATGAGGAAGCTTCATTAGGTCTTAAGTTTCACCCAGGAGAGCAAAGTGCGGTCCGTGTCAATCACTGGCCAGTCATGTAAGACACGGACAAGCCAGATCATTCAGAGCGAGCGCTCCTCTTACACAGTGGCTCTCTACTCCGGCTTCTGAATGCTATTGTAACACTTTTTCCAAGTCTGGAAATGAATAAGTTGACCATTACCTTTAAGTCTGTTCCTAAGAGGCACGCATGCAACCTATTTCACTATGACTCATGTCAAGCACACGTTACATTCATTTTATCAGTATGAAACACAACTTCTTCAAAATTAATCTGAAAAAGGAAAAGGTTTCATGAATTTCATATTTGTTTTAGCCACAAAACCACACAACGTCCTCTTGAATTAGCAGAGAAGCAGTGTCAGCCTACAGAGAAGTGAGAAGTAATGGAGATAACGCTCACATGTGCATCAGTTATCAGAAACGGTATGAAACATATAAAACGTTTTCAAAGTCTACCAGTCATATCAGGTAACGTTTCAGAAGCTGTCATGTCTGTGTACTAACATTTAGGGTCATTACATGACTTGTATGCTCCATTTTCCAACAATTTTCCCTCTGCAGACTGCCTCTAATTTTTAGTTCTGTCTAATTTAGTGGGAGATGAATATCTGCTGTAATGGTTCACATGCAAAAAACACAGAGAAATATAGTGATTACTGCTCTTCTCTTTTAGCACATGTACAGAAATAGCAGCAGCAGAAAGGACTACATACAGCAGTACTGAGTGCTGTAGCTGTGAATCCAGCTCAGAGACAAGTTAAAACAATCACTTAATACAACCTTCCCGTTTACACCTCAGCTTGTTTTCTATCTGCTCCCAGCTTCTCCTCTCCCCTCTCGATAGCTAGTTGTAGCCATGGCTGTGGAGTCGGTAAAAGAAACCTCCGACTCCTCAGTTTCCCTGGCACCGACCCCACAGCACGGCCTCAATACTGAGCATGTACATAAAGTGCAGCACAGATTCATCTCAACTAAAAGCCCAGATCCTTAGATCAGGAACAGAACAGACATTTAAAGAACATTTTATACAGTTAGGTCCATATATATTTGGACAGAGACAACATTTTTCTAATTTTGGTTCTAGACATTACCACAATGAATTTTAAACAAAACAATGCAGATGCAGTTGAAGTTCAGACTTTTAGAAGACTGCATGAAAGTAAATACAGAGGGTTCACTGCACGGTGCAAGCCACTCATAAGCATCAAGAATAAAAAGGCTAGACTGGACTGCCCACACCAGTCCATGAAATAGCCTTGGAGTCAATTGTCCAATTACTTTTGGTCCCTTTAAAAACAGGGTGGCACATGTTAAGGAGCTGAAGCTCTTAAACCCTTCATCCAATTTTAATGTGGATACCCTCAAATGAAAGCTGAAAGTCTGAACTTCAACTGCATCTGAATTGTTTTGTTTAAAATTCATTGTGGTAATGTCTAGAACCAAAATTAGAAAAATGTTGTCTCTGTCCAAATATATATGGACCTAACTGTAACTTTCCCAAATTCTTGTGAAAAAATTTACAGCACATTCTGCACTGAACTACTGAACCAATGTATTAGTTTAGAAGTCAGAGTCGGTTCATTTTATACCAATTACACAAAAATGGACGAAGACAACTATGACTCCACACCCCTCATTGTAACACTATGCTGGCAGTCTGACTTGCATTTACCAAGACAGATTTGAGCTCTTTCTTTCAGAATGGATGGGGAGTTCAAGAGGAATGGGAGAGAAGTGGCTTCTAAGTGGAGAAAGAAGCAGAGATAGAAAACAAAGTTCTCATCTTATGTAAGTAGGAGGTACAATAAGATTAACTAACTCATAAAGCATCATTTAGTCATTCAAATGTGATCTTAATTATATATTCCATTAAAAAAAATACTCCTTTATGTGCCGAACCCTAGACTCTTATGATCCAGAAGTAGGCCAGGAAAACAATCTTTCTACTGAAGATTTTGGAAAAACAAGTAGAACAATCTTCCCAGTGTTATCTTACAATAAAACGTGACTTACCTTCATTTTCAGATGCAGGACACTCCACCTTCAGCACCAAATCAAACGTTCTCTCAGGCTTTTCCCTACAACAGAATTAGAACATCAAGTCTGCGTACATCGGATGAGAATATACACTTTATGCAGTTCATGAAAGAAGAGATGGAGCAAAAAAAAAAACTTTTGAAAAAAACATTTGTATCTTTATCAAACAAATATATTGTAGTAAGAGTCTGGGGGCAGAAATACCATGGGTGCAACCTGTGCAGCCATACAGGGGTCTAAGAGGTGAGGGGGCCACTTCTACCTGAAAAGCGGGTGGAATTGTGCATTATGGTGAACTATTGGACCGCAAAGGGCCCATATATTGTTCTCCTACAGGGGCCCTCTTCTGCCTGCGTCCGCTCCTGAAAGGGATTGTCCAAATAGGAGATTCCCATTTTGCGAGGCAGCTTATCAGAAGTAAAGTTAATCACCCAGAGGCTTAGGCTATGTTCACACATGCTTTTTTGCTGCAGCCAAAACCTGATTTCTTGGCAGTAAAAAAGCTGCAGACAAAAAGCAGGTTTTGCTAGTTTCTTTGCTACCTTTCCAGGATCCCACAGTTTAGCGTTGCTTCCACCATACAAGCATGAACAATACAAGGTGTCAGGGCACCAATGCAAGACGCATGTGACACCATAAAACATTTTTGGAAAAAAGGGCAAATTATTCAAATTATTTAGTGGAAAAAGATTTTTATGTCTTAAAAAAGAGTGACTATTCTGAAGAAAAAAATTAATAAAAAAATACACAAATACAAATGTAACAGCAGCGGGGGGGCGTTGAATTGGTCAGGCATAGTTTACCTAAGACATCAGCAGAGCATTTTGTAGGATGGACACTGTTTACTTTCAAACATTGGTCGGCCATTGAGTTGGTCAGGTATTGTTACATTTCACACGTCAGTCAGGCAATGTTTAGTTTTACACATTGGTTGGCTATTGAATGTTCTGTCTCCACATAAGGCCAATGGAGGGGTAGCTGACTAATAAGGCACTGTGAGATTATTTTTCCTACCTACACATCCAAGATGAGGAGCAGACAGGACCAGCGCAGACTCAGTGTCTCTAATGTCTCTAGGCTCTAATGCAGAACTATAGTGTGGATACAATTCAATACTTGGTTTATTTACTAATTTTGAGTTTAAAAATAATCAGTTTTATCAGCAGGAGATTATCACTAGAGGACTAGTAAACCTGCTCATCCTCCTCCATACCCTTCCCCTCCAATGATTTTCAGCTGTCTATGCACAGTGTCCACAGAAAGCTACCAATCAGTGAGGTGGGCGGGGTTATACAGAGCTCAGCATTCAGAGAACTGGGGGATCTGCAGCAGAGAAAACTGTGATTTTATGAAAAGTACACAAGCAGCCCATTAAGTGACACATCTCTGGAAGAATCAGGGTCTCTGTCCCTACATCATGCTGCACTCAAATTTCTATCTTGGGTTATGTCTGTTTAGAGGCCAGTGTGAACATGCCCTACACTTTGCATGTATATCAACTTACCAGGTGATTTATTTAGGTTTTCACTCTCAATTTCGGTAGCAAAATCCTGGTGACTAATTCCCTATTACCTCTTTATGACCTACAGAATATGGTCACCTCTCCCTCTTTTATGCAGTCTCCGGTGCTGAGTCTACATGTTCTATAATCAGCTGTCTTGTGCCTCTAACAGCCGTGGGTGGAATCGTGATCCACCCACGCTGTTAACATGTTAAATGCCACTGTCAATTTCTGACAGTGGTATTTAACATGCCTGCGCCAGTAGCACATCACTAGCTGTCACATGATCGTGGGGCACCGATGGGTTGGAATGACATCCCAGAGTCGGAAGGAGACCCCCGTGGTTGTCATAAATGGTCTTTTATCAGCTGTGGCCGGCATTCATAGCAGATGAGCTGAAGCCCTGCTCTGTGTAGCACAAGCAATCAGATCACAGATTCAAGTCTCCCATGGAGAATATTGAAGCAAATAAAAAAGTGAACAAAATGTTTTTACATTTTTTTTAAAAATTAAAAACAAATATAAAAGTTCAAATCACCCCCTTTGCCCCATTCAAAATAAAATAGTTAAAAAAAATGCACATATTTGGTATCACCGCGTTCAGAAACTATATTCAAAATATAAAAATAATTAATCCGATCGGTAAAGGGCGTAACGAGAATAAAATCAAAACGCGAGAATCACGTTTTTTTTTTTGGTCGCCGCAACACGGCAATAAAATGCAATAACAACCAGGGCTGTGGAGTCGGTAAGCCACAGTTGCGACTCCGACTCCTGGATTTTATCAGGCTCCGACTCAGACTCCTTCATAAATGGCCAATTCATAACAACAAATTTACTGTTGTAAAATATTAAACATCATGCTTATTCAGTTTCTCACCATCATATAAGTAATCAGACCACTTAGAGCAAAAACTACATTTATTAGAATACAATTAGAATATAGCAAATAAATTTTATAAACTTTTCTAAACTGTAAGTAAATATGCAATAAACACTTTTATGCAGTTAATAAGAAGAAATCTATAAATTTGTCCTCAGAAAAAGTATTGCCTCTGTCAGTTCCTCCTTCATGGATGCCCTCAAATCTGATCTAATTATTTTGAGAGCAGAGAACAACCTCTCTACACTAACTTGTGTTGGTGGCAAAGCAGTAACCACTCGGGCAACATCTCTGACAATGTCAGGATACAGAGGAATCGCTTGTTGCACTGTTATTTTTGATGAACGGTCAAATTTCTCAATTTCTTTTAGTGCACATGAAAAATTCTGCTGAAATGTACTGGCTGTGTTCCTTGATGGGGATGACTCTTCTTCTATGCGGAAACGCTTTGCACGGTTCTTGTGATCCAAATATTTTTTTAAATTAAATTCTTCATCAGTTGATGATGAGGGTGAAGATGTGGCAGGACGACCAAATTCTTCTTGTTCCTCCTGACTGTTCTGCAACCCTTTCATCCTTACTGCTATTTCAAACAGAGCTTCTTTTCCTTTACTTAGCTGTTGATCATCTAGAAGAATCCGATGCATTGGGTCTACATAAACAGCTGCCAAAAGAATGTTATTTTGTAATAGTAGCTCCTCTCTCCGTTTCATTGATGTAGCAATGCCACTTGCAATTAACCCTCCTCTTTGGGACAGGCGAAACATCAGGTTCTTCCACTCCTTTAAGAAAATACCTTGAGTTAAGTCCTCTGCTTGTAATTTTTTAGTCACTGTAAATGGGTGCTCTAGCAATTTTTCCAGCTCAGTCACCTGATTCCACTGACTTTCATTTAGCGTCAGTTGAGGGTTAGCCATGTCTACAAGAAAGGTTTTCAGTTCAACCAAGCGCTGAATCATTAAGTAAGTACTGCCCCATCGTGTGGCTTGATCAATAATTGCCCCTTTTCCAGCACGTCTCTTCAAAATTGAGTCAACTTTAGGGGTTCTGGCAACAGTAGCCAATTTTCTCACCTTGCCAATCAGTGCAGCAGCATGTCCTTCTTGCAGACTGTCTCTTATAGCCAGCTGTAGCGTATGCACAACACAGCGCATGTGATGAATGAAAGAACATATTGACACAGTTTCAACAAGATCATCTAAACTATCATGTTGCTGTTCATCTGAAGCAACTTCAGTTTGCTCCTCAGTTACAATACTGTGTTCCTCTATTTCAAACATTTCTGTGTCTGTGGACCCAGAATGTTCTTCTAGCTGCTGGTCACCATCATTACTCTCATTCATTAGCTTAATAGTACTTATCATATTTGAAGCATTGTCAGTTACGACAGAAAGAACTTGCTCTTTTTTAAGTTCATAGTCTTGCAGAACCTTTTCCACCAAGACCTGGAGAAACTCACTGGTGTGATGAGCTTTGGTGTCTTTTACTGCCAATGTCTTGGTAACTAGTTCATTTTTGTCACAAACAAATCGGACATTGATGGCAAAATAGTTCACTCTGTGACGTGTGCAGGCATCCATTTTAAGAAACAGAAAGCGTCCCTTGAGAGTTTTTTTAAGTTCTTCCTTTTGTTTAAAAGCTTCTTCGATTATAAATTTTCTAATACTCTCTCTCTCTAGAGAAACACCAAGCTTGCGGGCCATTTCCCCATTCAGACACATAAAAGCTGGTCGTGAAAATAATGAAATAGGCACACTATCCTTTACAACAAGCTCTATGATCTGTTTTTTAAATGTATCTACTGTCATTGTCACAGTAACTTTGTCACTGACAAAATATCTTGCAACCGATGGCTGCAAAGTTCTCTGCTCCTTTGTTTGGCTGGAAGAGCTGGGCACTGGTTCATTGGTTTGGATGCAGTCTTTCTCATCCACTGCTTTCAGTACTTCTGGATGAAAGCACTGTAAATGTCTCTTTAGATTAGAAGCTCTGGTAGGAGCATTTTTATCTTTGCCTGAATATGCACTCATCTTGGCTTCACAGCATTTGTTTTCGTCTGGATCATTTGTCATACACTGACAGACATAATGTTTTCTATCTTGAGTGATGGTGAAATGTTCAAATACAGCTGATTTAATGTGATGCTTCTTTGACATTCTCAGGTTTTTAATTCTGCATTCACAATCCAAATGACAATTGTTTTTCCTAAAAACAATTGTACAAAATTATTGCCAGGTCGTACAACTGATATAGTGGTCAGTAATACTGTTATTATTCCTCATGTACTCACAGATAACTGATGCAAAGTTTGTTGAAAGGATAATACTTCTTACAGTCTTCCTCTTCTGAGTAGCAGGCAGCTGTGAGATGCTTGGAAGACGCACACCTAGTATGATCTAGTCTAGAGGAGGAGCTTTACTACTAAGAATTTGCAACACATTTTCACTTTCAGTTTCATACATTGTAAGTAGGGGGGTTGGGGCAGCATGAGGTTAACCAAGTATAAGATTAGATAAGGGCAGTGGAGAACAGTGACACACAAGAAGTAAGAAATGTCTCTATCTCCAGCAGAACTGCTTATCACTGTTGTTCATAGTTTGATAGAACATATATATTTGAGTAACATTTATAAAATTCATATGAAAGTTCAATTATGAAATATTAATACATTTTTTTTTAAAGCTGGAGTCGGAGTCGGTACATTTCTACCGACTCCGACTCCAACCAAAACTAACTCCGACTCCACGACTCCGACTCCACAGCCCTGATAACAACTGATCAAAAGATCATCTTTACTCTCAAATGGTATCAATAAAAATGTCAGCTTGGCGCACAAAAAAAAATAAACCCTCACCCAGCTCCAGATCCCCAAAAATTGAGATGCTACGGATCTCAGAAAATGGCTTTTTTTTTTTTTTTTTTGCTTAAAGGGAATTTGTCAGCAGGATTGTGCACAGTAACCTACAGACAGTGTCATGTCGGCGCCTTTATACTGATTAAAATGACACCTTGGTTGATGAAATCCATCTTGTGGTTGTTGTTTAATCTTTGCTTTCAGTTTTGAATTAAAGGGAATCTGTCACCCTTTTTTTCGGCTTGCAGCTGCCGGCATAGACATCGGGGGCTTATCTACAGCATTCTGTAGTGCTGTAGATAAGCCTCCGATGTAACCTGAAAGAGAAGAAAAACACGTTATATTATACTCACCGAGGTGGGCGTTGCGGTCCGGTCCGACGCCTCCCTTCTTCATGCGATGACGTCCTCTTCTCCCGTCCTGTAATAGCTGCGGCGCAAGCGCACTGCTCTCAGAGTCCTGCAGTGCGCAGGCGTCTGGAGAGGTCAGGGGGAAGCAAAAGTACTAAGAGAATCCTTATGTGACACACGAATTGAATGATATCATTATATGATATCTCAAAAAAGGGGTGACAGATTCCCTTTAAAGTGACACAGAAGAATGTAGGAAAGTGCACATATTAAATGTCATGTGGATTTAATTTTTTCTCACAGACACTTTTATGCATTATTGATGTGTTACTGTGCTCTGATACTGTGAGTTTTTTTAAAGTGCTACTTTCCCCATAATTCACCTGAATATACCTATAAAACACGTAATGCTTTTCCCATAACAACCCATTAAATATGATACTATACTGCATACAGATGTTGTACATCTATGAGCAACTCAGCCGGACAAATTACAAGTTGACCTGGGATCTTAGTGAACCATGTTTCTGTGCAATTTCACTATTCTACTTTTACTGCCTTTGACGGGATGATGTGGGATATTAGGGGTAGTAGTCTGGTGGCTCTGGCTGACGGGATGATGTGGGATATAATAGTGAATGTGGCTATGCGGAATGGGCGGGGCTCTACACTCAGCTTATATATATAACGATGTGGGATATTAGGGGTAGTAGTCCGGTAGCTTTGGCTGACGGGATGTGTGATATTATAGTGAATGTGGCTATGCGGTGTGGGCAGGGCTCTACACTCAGCTTTATATATATAACGATGTGGGATATTAGGGATAGTAGTCCGGTAGCTCTGGCTGACGGGATGATGTGGGATATAATAGTGAATGTGGCTATGCGGCGTGGGCAGGGCTCTACACTCAGCTTTATATATATAACGATGTGGGATATTAGGGATAGTAGTCCGGTAGCTCTGGCTGACGGGATGATGTGGGATATAATAGTGAATGTGGCTATGCGGTGTGGGCAGGGCTCTACACTCAGCTTTATATATATAACGATGTGGGATATTAGGGATAGTAGTCCGGTAGCTCTGGCTGACGGGATGATGTGGGATATAATAGTGAATGTGGCTATGCGGCGTGGGCAGGGCTCTACACTCAGCTTTATATATATAACGATGTGGGATATTAGGGATAGTAGTCCGGTAGCTCTGGCTGACGGGATGATGTGGGATATAATAGTGAATGTGGCTATGCGGCGTGGGCAGGGCTCTACACTCAGCTTTATATATATAACGATGTGGGATATTAGGGATAGTAGTCCGGTAGCTCTGGCTGACGGGATGATGTGGGATATAATAGTGAATGTGGCTATGCGGCGTGGGCGGGGCTCTACACTCAGCTTTATATATATAACTATGTGGGATATTAGGGATAGTAGTCCGGTAGCTCTGGCTGACGGGATGATGTGGGATATAATAGTGAATGTGGCTATGCGGAGTGGGCAGGGCTTACACTCAGCTTTGCACACTAACTAACAGTATCCGTAGTTAGTTACTATGCCCGGGCAGAGCCGGGCTCTTCAGCTAGTGTATATATAAAACTAAGATATTGTCTGGGTATATACGGTAGTATATAACTTTTTATGGCCACCAGATCTGGCGTATGCAGCACTAAGGGAGAAACAACCAGTGTAAATAATACTCCCTTACTCTGTATACTTATATTGACTTTCATCATGTGGCTATTTTCTGCGTGCTGCATAACTAATCATGGTTGATCTTCTATTATTATCATGCAGGACACATGCAAAATTACCTGACAAATATTGATTTCAGCTCCAGCTTCAGCATTTTATTACCAGGAATATACTCTAAGCTTCCAGACAGAGTGGAGACTTCATGCTTCTCATCCTGCCTACAAGGGTCTGGGAACCTTATTGTCTTCTAGTCATCAAAAACATCCTCAATTTAAAAACTGGACAATAAAAAAGTAACCTGCAGCCAGTGAGAAGACTGAAAATATTCACAAGGAGTAAAATCAGTTTGCCAGTCTGCTACAGGCACATGTCCAGGGTTGCCGGTAAAAAGGCAGTGCTACTGCGAGAATAATAATAATAATAATTTTATTTCTATAGCGCCGACATATTCCGCAGCACTTTACATTTCAGAGGGGACTTGTACAGATGATAGACATTACAGCATAACAATAATCACATAGATCATAACAGATACCAAGAGGAATGAGGGCCCTGCTCGCAAGCTTACAGTCTATAAGGAAAAAAGGGAGACAGGAAAGGTGGGTGGTAACAGTTGCCCTGATTGTATGGACCAGCCATAATGTTAAGTGTGTGACAGTACAGACACAGAGGGCTAATAGATGCATGTGGGAACATGATACGGGAAATCTGGTTATGGTAAAACTTTTGGCTGTGCCACACAGGGATAGATTAGGTTAATGTGCTGAGGCGATAGGCCAGTCTGAATAAATGAAGAAGGTAACGGACAGACAGAAGTCATTTAAAGGAGACCTTTTACTAATTTTTTCATGCTTAACTGGACAAAGGATGTAATAGCATAAATACTTTTTTTTCACATTTATGTTGTGCAGATATTAGCAAAGTATTTGGTCGATAATGAGTTAATTTTCATTATGTCCAAGTGGGTGTTACGTTACCGCTGACCTGTCCGGCCACTGTCTAATCCTCTTTTACCGTCGCGTGCCCCATCTCTGTCCTCATCACTATAGACCGGGATTCCAGGTGACGTCCAAGCCGGAGATCACTGAGCGTCATAAGGTCAGGTCATCAGCGCAACCGTCTGACGCACAGTGAGCCTGGATGCAGCCGGAAGTCCTGGCATATAGTAAAAAGCCCGGAGATGCGGGGCACCTAACGATGGAAAGAAGAGAACAGGACCGAAGGGGGAGTATGGGCCAATAAAAAAAACAACACACATTAAGAAACCTGCTCTAAGCTATTATGGCCTTCTTTCCCAAGTGTTGCTGCCTTCTTATGATTGGTCAACATCATGCAGGGGGAGAAAGACCCCCAGAGAAAAACCCAATGATTGCCCAATTGTGTATGCTATATACTGCAATACCTTTAATATTGCAGTATATAGTGGAAACCTCAGCCACAACATATAGTTGTATAGTTGAGCTTCGGAGAAGGAGCAAGAAGACGGCGATTGGGGTCTTCGGTGGGCCCCTGCCTATATTAGTAACTAATGATGAGCGAGCATGCTTGATATGCTCGCTCATCACTATTAACTAATCAGCGCATGCTACTGTCACAGAATGACAGTGGCATCTAAATGGTTAAAGCACCACTCCAGTGGGCTTTTTTATTGTGCTGCTGGAGTGGTGCTTTAAATGTAATTCCCCTGTCTCGTACTCATAGTGTTTCATGGAGCAGTGCGGAGGTCTCTTTTCAATACAAGTCTATGACAGCATTGTCCTGGCCTAGTTCTGGTTCGCATAGACTTGCACTGACCAGTCATAAGCTGCGCTCAAAAGATGGCGCCGCGAGACCAGAGCAGTGCCTAAAACCGGTGAGGATGCCTGAAGGCGAGTATAATAACAGGGGCAGGGGACTTACACTTAAAAGCGCCACTCCAGCACAGAAAAAAAGAAACCGCAGGAGTGGTGCTCCGGTCACAGCTGTTCGGGCTCGTGCACACAAGGGCATACATCAGATGAGTGCTATTCTCCATTTTAATGGGTAGCACACTGACCCATGTTATACAATGAGGCGGTGCAGATGGACGATTTTTTTAACTGACAGAATTTGTCTGAAAAAAAAAAAAATCACAGCAAGATGAAATTTGGTGAGACTCGCTCATTCAGATCTATGAGTGAGAAACAAAATCGGATTCCATATTATAGGATACAATTTTTATGGATACATTACAATGTTGTAACATAGGAAACCGAACATCATCCCATACATAATAGCTGCTGCAAAAAAAAACGGATTGCACAAGGATGACAAGTGAGAAAAAAATTGTCCCATTTTTCTGGATGTAAATCGGATTGAATATTTTATACTGTTGTGTGACCCCAGCATTAGAAACAGACCCCGAATATATAAAGGGATTATCCATGAGTATTTTATATTTTTAATACGGGCTGGAGAACTAAAAGGCCGCTGCTACCTACCTGTCTGCTGTGCCCAGCACAATCACAGAGAGGTCACCGACTGCTCCTGCCGGCGATTCAGTGGCTTCTGCTGACATTACATCAGAAGAGCAGAGGCTTCTTTTCCGCTCTGTTGATGGGCTATGACTGCTGAAGTCACGCTGACTGACAGGTGGCTCCACGCTGCCTAACTGTGGGGAGTCGGCTGCCAATCAGCATGACGCCACACCCCAACAAAGCAGCGTGGAAAAAGCACTGCTCTGTTGATGTGGAGGAGCAGATGAATGGCTACCAGGAATAGTAGGTGACCAATCTGTGCCCGCACTGGGTAGAGCAGGCAGTCAGCTCCTGAGTACCCTAATCATGCAATCACCCCAGCACAGGTGTACAGATACGCCCACGTGCACAAATGGGTTAAAGGGGATGCGTGGTAATAAGAAATCATGTCTGCTTTCTACCACAGGCAGCACCTCGGATCATGGGTTGTGGGTGACACTTCAGCTCCATTCAATTCAATACTAGATACAACCTATGGTCAGGGATGTAACTGTTTCTGAAAGAAAGCAGCTGTGTTTTTCTAATCTTGTACAAACCCTTTAATTATTCCTTGGGAAGACCTTCAGATTTCCTAATTAAAAATTTCCCTGACGAAATAGCAAGTTATAGGCCTGACGATCAGAGGAGATGGATGAAGCTCAACACTACTGTGGAGACCAACGCGTTCACCTTCCAAACAACAAAAGTAAAAAAATCCGCTGTATGTGAAGTATATGTCAGTATTAAACACTCCGGGATAGTCCAATTAGAAACCCTGTGCCCAATAAATGCCCCAGAACTATGCAAATGTATGTGGACAGAGCTGCATGCTGGTACCATCACCTGACATCTAATCTATAGATATATACAGCTCTGGCAAAAATTAAGAAACCACTGCAAAACTTTCAGTTTGTCTGATTTTTCTCTTTATAGGTATATGTTTGAGTAAAATGCAAATTGCTTTTTTATTCTATAAACTACTGACATGTCTCTGAATTTCCAAGCACTAAATTTTGTATTTATTTTCAGAAAATGAAAAATGGTCAAAATAACAAAAAAAAATGCAGTGCTTGCAGACCACAAATAATGCCAAGAAAACAAGCTCATAATCATTTAGAAACAACAATACTAATGTTTTAACTCAGGAAGAGTTCAGAAATCAATATTTTGTGGAATAACCATGATTTTTAAAAACAGCTTTCATGCGTCTTGGCATGCTTGCCACCGGTCTTTCACACTACTTCTGGCGCAAAAATTTAAGCAGTTCTTCTTTGTTTGATGGCTTGTGACTATCCATCTTCCTCTTGATTACATTCCAGAGGTTTTCAATGGGGTTCCGGTCTGGAGACTGGGCTGGCCATGACAGGGATTTGATGTGGTGGTCCTTCATGCACACATTGATTGACCTAGCTGTGTGGCATGGCACATTGTCCTGCTGGAAAAACCAGTCCTCAGAGTTAGGGAACATTGCCTGAGCAGAAGAAATCAACTGCTTTTCCAGGATACCCTTGTATGCAGCTTCATTCATAAGTCCTTCATAAAGATTAGCCTGCCCAATTCCAGCCTTGCTGAAGCATCCCCAGATCATCACTGATCCTCCATCAAATTTCACAGTTGGTGCAAGACACTGTGGCTTGTATGCCTCTCCAGGTCTCCGTCTAACCATTAGACAACCAGGTGTTGGGCAAAGCTGAAAATTATACTCACCAGAGAAGATTACCTTACTCCAGTCCTCTATGGTCCAATCCTTATGGTCTTTGGCAAACTTCAGCCTGGCTCTCCTTTGCTCCTTGCTTGATTTGAGTTGTTTTCGCCCTCTGAAGGTCTCTAGCTTTGTTGTCCCCAATGTCTGCTGCTTGACCTTGTTGTAATGGACTGCTTTCTTAGAAATTTTAAGGATGGAGGCAACATAACGCTCACTGTATCCCTCTGCTAGTAGATTTGAATTGAGCCCTTCTTTTCCTCACTCAAGACTTTTCTTTTCAACTTCTTTGTCATGGCTAAAAGTTATTTTTTCATTCCTGTTACTTTTGGGATATTACAAGCACTTGTTTTGCCATCCAGCTTGTCCTATTGCAAGAGGATTGTGAACACCACAGCAGGGTTTGCTATACTTTCCTTCGCTAAATAAGATTTGGTTCAGGTGATCACATTAAGTAAAATGAGGTGTACTCTGGTTGGAATTCAAATCACACTGGAATGGAATGGCTGTCAGACATGTAGAGAAGATGATTTTTATAAAACTGTGCAGTGGTCTCCTAGGGTGTGTGCACACGTTGCGGATTCTGCTGCGGATCTGCATGGGATTTGGCCCTGTGGATCCACAGCAGTTTCTGCTGCGTTGTACAGTACCATTTAAGTCTATGCAAAATGAAAAACGCAGTGCACACGTTGCGGATTTTTCTGCGCGGATTTGCTGCGGTTTTAAATCTGCAGCATGTCAATTCTTTGTGCGGATTCCGCAGCGGTTTGGCACCTGCTCCATGACAGGTGTCAAACCACAGGGGAAAACCGCAGGCTAATCCGCACTAAATCAGCAGATAAACTGCAGATCTTTCGACCTGCGGATTTAGACAAATCTGCGAGGAAAAATACGCAGCAGAATCCGCAACGTGTGCACACACTTAAATTTTGCCATAGCTGTATAATATATAATGCATATGCTTTTTTTTTGCATAGTTTAGGACTCTGCGTAAAGACTCTATATGAAATCATAAGCATATGCAATATATGAAAAGTGGTGGTCTCTAAGGAAGCCATACTACTGCTCCATATGAAAAGGAGCTCACATACAGCCATATGTACCCTATCTTAAGTCCTATTTGGCCGAAACAGCGAAAAAACTTGCACAGGGTTTTACATTGGAATTTTTGGTCAAATGCTTTGTAGATGCAAAAATAAATTTATATTATATGTTTCAGCTGTAAAAAAAATAAAAGGACCAAAAACCACATCACAAAACAGCAGCAATTTGTGGGAAAGTCACAAGTGATTTCTGATACAGTTTTTGCTTCTCTGGCCAAAAACAACTCCTACAAACTGCTTAGAAAAGGTGTTGGTAAATCTCAGCTCCGCCAGCGTGTGCAGGGATCACGGCTTTCAGAGCAGGTAAACTTGGCTACATGTAATTAATTAAGAGCTACTAAGCAGTAATTAGTAATGTAATGCTCCATATATACAGGGGGCACGTGTAAGGAAAATACCTGTGAGTGATCGAGGCGGTCTATGTGCCGCTCTCTGAGTAACTGGTGGTCCTGCTGACTCAGTGTCTATATATATCCCCCCACGCTGGGCCCTGGCTATAATTAGACTGAGCTAAAACACTATTTTACAGCTTCATCTCTAATGTATCTCATCTACATTATTGATGCACTCAGGACTGACATAACAAAAATCTGTCACACGGTGTTACCTTCTGACAGATGCAGGTTCGCTGGGCTCAACAAGCCGACTGCGGGGAGAGTGAATCCATCATGTAACATGACAGGTGGGCAGAGTGAGATAAAGCAGGTGCGCTGGCAGCGGGAGCCATACGTGACATGCCCAAACTGCTCAGCGCTGGGATTTAGGACGGCAAGATCCAGGCTGCCACCCAAACACATTACCAAAGAGATACATCATGCCTGGCAGTGAAGACGTCCAGCTCTGACCATGGTGGTGCAGACTGACCAACCCTGTCATAAGAGGTGTTCATTCAAAGGGTTTGTCTCATTCCAACTATTTCTAGCCTACAGGCACAGGGATGTATTCCATACCAAACTCCCCTGGTCCAGCGCACAGTGCACTTTGTTGATTGACTGCAGCGGTAACCTCACAATGCTCTGAGGAGGGCAAATAAGGGCTCACTGAGACATCTGAGTTTGCACATATAGCACTCGTACCTGTGATAGTCTAAGGGCCATTCACTTGTCCGATTTTTTTCCCTCGACTTAAGAGATCCACGGAAAGTCACGTAATAGGTCACATTTTCACCAGAAGGTCGGATCAATATCAGCAATACAAGTCAATGGGTCAATGAAAAAATTCGGACCACACTTGGATGACATCCGGGTGAAGTTCGATTTTCATGGACTGTCAGAATGGAGAAGGTGAAAAAATGTATTTATGTCAATACATCCACGTATGAGAAAATCAGATGACACTCAGATCACACTCTGATCAAAAAGACTGAATCAGTCCGTTTTGCTCATACGTGGAAAAATCACAAGTTGGAATAAGGCCTACAGCTCAGTTTGTTATTGGATACATCACTAAGCCTATAGGCAAGGGATGTCAAACTGAAATACACAGAGGGCCAAAATTAAAAACATAGACAAAGTCACGGGCCAACTTTGTTATTTAATTTAAAAAAATGTCTACAATTGAGGAAGTTTTCCTTATCATTATTTACAGAATAATGGGCCTCACATTGACCTCCATAAAGAACAATGGGCCCCACAAAAGCTGCGTGGGAACCTTCTCACACAGCAATGCCAAAAGTGTGACTAGGGACTTTGTTTTTACAGTGGCGGAGGAATACAGTGCGGAAGGATACATACCTCCCGTCATTGTATTCCTGGTGCCCCTAGAGAGCGGTCGCAACAGCTGATGCTGCTGTTCTCCACGGGAGATCGTCGTGGGACACTCGTGGATTTCTGCGGACCAGGGAGTATATTGCTTGTTTGTTATTTTCAGATTTTTCTCACAGATGACACTGGCTTCGGGGAACAAAGTGACAAGTAATGGTGAGTATGTACTCTATGTTATATGTACTGTATGTCTATATGTATGTATTGTATGAATGTATGAATGTATTGTATGTAGTATGTATGTTGTATGTATGTAGCATGTTGTATGAATGTAGTATATATGTAGTATGTATGTATGTTGCATGAATGTAGTATGTATGTAGTATGTATGTTGTATGAATGTAGTATATATGT
The DNA here is from genome assembly GCF_039654945.1 of Dendrobates tinctorius. Lineage (NCBI taxonomy): Eukaryota > Metazoa > Chordata > Amphibia > Anura > Dendrobatidae > Dendrobates > Dendrobates tinctorius. The sequence continues at coordinate 56,139,156 of NW_027361697.1, forward strand.
ATGTTGTATGAATGTTGTATATATGTAGTATGTATGTATGAATGTTGTATGAATGTAGTATATATGAAGTATGTATGCAGTATGTATGTTGTATGAATGTAGTATATATGTAGTATGTATGTTGTATGAATGTTGTATATATGCGGTATGTATGTATGAATGTAGTATATATGTAGTATGTATGTGGTATGAATGTAGTATATATAGTATATATGTAGTATGTATGTATGTAGGTTGTATGAATGTAGTATGTATGTATGTATGTTGTATGAATGTAGTATATATGTATGTATGTTGTATGAATGTAGTATATATGTATGTATGTTGTATATATGTAGTATGTATGCATGTTGTATGAATGTAGTATATATGTATGTTGTATGAATGTAGTATATATGTAGTATGTATGTATGTTGTATGAATGTTGTATATACACTCACTGGCCACTTTATTAGGTACACCATGCTAGTAAGGGGTTGGACCCCCTTTTGCCTTCAGAACTGCCTCAATTCTTCGTGGCAGAGATTCAACAAGGTGCTGGAAGCATTCCTCAGAGATTTTGGACCATATTGACATGATGGCATCACACAGTTGGCGCAGATTTGTCGGCTGCACATCCCTGATGCGAATCTCCCGTTCCACCACATCCCAAAGATGCTCTATTGGATTGAGATCTGGTGACTGAGGAGGCCATTTGAGTACAGTAAACTCATTGTCATGTTCAAGAAACCAATCTGAGATGATTCGAGCTTTATGACATGGCGCATTATCCTGCTGAAAGTAGCCATCAGATGTTGGGTACATTGTGGTCATAAAGGGATGGACATGGTCAGCAACAATACTCAGGTAGGCTGTGGCGTTGCAACGATGCTCAATTGGTACCAAGGGGCCCAAAGAGTGCCCAGAAAAAATTCCCCACACCATGACACCACCACCACCAGCCTGAACCGTTGATACAAGGCAGGATGGATCCATGCTTTCATGTTGTTTACGCCAAATTCTGACCCTACCATCCGAATGTCGCAGCAGAAATCGAGACTCATCAGACCAGGCAACGTTTTTCCAATCTTCTACTGTCCAATTTCGATGAGCTTGTGCAAATTGTAGCCTCAGTTTCCTGTTCTTAGCTGAGAGGAGTGGTACCCAGTGTGGTCTTCTGCTGCTGTAGCCCATCTGCCTCAAAGTTCGACGCACTGTGCGTTCAGAGATGCTCTTCTGCCTACCTTGGTTGTAACGGGTGGCAATTTGAGTCACTGTTGCCTTTCTATCAGCTCGAACCAGTCTGCCCATTCTCCTCTGACCTCTGGCATCAACATGGCATTTCCGGCCACAGAACTGCCGCTCACTGGATTTTTTTTCTTTTTCGGACCATTCTCTGTAAACCCTAGAGATGGTTGTGCGTGAAAATCCCAGTAGATCAGCAGTTTCTGAAATTCTCAGACCAGCCCTTCTGGCACCAACAATCATGCCACGTTCAAAGGCACTCAAATCACCTTTCTTCCCCATACTGATGCTCGGTTTGAACTGCAGGAGATTGTCTTGACCATGTCTACATGCCTAAATGCACTGAGTTGCCGCCATGTGATTGGCTGATTAGAAATTAAGTCTTAACACACAGTTGGACAGGTGTACCTAATAAAGTGGCCAGTGAGTGTATGTAGTATGTATGTAGTATGTTGTATGAATGTAGTATATATGAAGTATGTATGCAGTATGTATGTTGTATGAATGTAGTATATATGTAGTATGTATGTTGTATGAATGTTGTATATATGCGGTATGTATGTATGAATGTAGTATATATGTAGTATGTATGTGGTATGAATGTAGTATATATAGTATATATGTAGTATGTATGTATGTAGGTTGTATGAATGTAGTATGTATGTATGTTGTATGAATGTAGTATATATGTATGTATGTTGTATGAATGTAGTATATATGTATGTATGTTGTATATATGTAGTATGTATGTATGTTGTATGAATGTAGTATATATGTATGTTGTATGAATGTAGTATATATGTAGTATGTATGTATGTTGTATGAATGTAGTATATATGAAGTATGTACGTAGTATGTTGTATGAATGTAGTATATATGAAGTATGTATATAGTATGTATGTATGTTGTACGAATGTAGTATGTATGTTTTTTGGTTTTTTTTTTACATTCAACACATTAGCCGGATGATGGGACTACTACTGTCCCATCATTGGCTAATGTGTCAATCACTGTCATTGTAGCAGGCATCGCCCGATGGGACTTGTAGTCCCACCGGACGATGCCTGCACACACACACACAACCCCCCGGCAGGCCCGCATAGACCCCCGAGAGGCCCGTACAGGCCCCGGCAGGCCCTCACAGGGCCCCGAGAGGCCTGTACAGGCCCCGGCAGGCCCGCACAGGGCCCCGGCAGGCCCGCATAGACCCCAGAGAGGCCCGTACGGGCCCCGGCAGGCCCACATAGACCCCCGAGAGGCCTGTACAGGCCCCGGCAGGCCCACACAGACCCCCGAGAGGCCTGTACAGGCCCCGGCAGGCCCACACAGACCCCCGGCAGGCCCGCATAGACACCCGAGAGGCCCGTACAGGCGCCGGCAGGCCCGCATAGACCCCCGAGAGGCCCGTACAGGCCCCGGCAGGCCCGCACAGACCCCCGGCAGGCCCGCATAGACCCCCGAGAGGCCCGTTCAGGCCCCGGCAGGCCCGCATAGACCCCCGAGAGGCCCGTACAGACCCTGCCCGCACAGTGTCCGCCCACACTCTTCCCCCCTCCCGAACTGGATGTGCAAGGAAAGAAAGTGTTTTTTTTTACTTCCGATATTTCTGTCCCATAGACTTGCATGGGACTTCCGGTATAGGAATCGGGTATACCCGATACTTTTTGGGTATCGGTCCGATCCAATCCGATCCGATATTTCTCAGTATCGGATGGTATCGCTCAACACTAATTGTGATATGTACGTGATATGAGGATACCACCTAAAAATGAGATATCGTAGCTGACGGTATTGAAGGAGACCTACTGACATAGTCTCATGGGATATGAAGCCGCGTCCATATGGAGGCCTGTAATGCTATTCTTGCAGTTAAAATAGCAACATCCACAGCGGTATCCCAATGAATCCCCATCACCAATGTGTCACAATATCCATTTATATGGGAAGCCAATTCACAAATGTGAACAGGACCTTATGTGACAGTGCAGTGTAAACCAAATTACACATTACCTGTCACCACAGCTTACAAGATTTTGGGAAGTATTAAGAAAACTTCTCTCCATGAAAGCAGGAACGAGATGAGGAACATAGGCCAGACCCAATGTGTGTGCACAGGGGAAGTAGTAGAAAAGCCACAATTCAGACTAAATTTAAACAGTGTACACTAATACTGAAAGCTGTAGATGGTGAGTGTGCGTGATACTAAGCTCAAGACACAGCGAGTTACAAGAAAACACAAGGAGAACAAGGGCTCAGAAACTAGAGTCCATCATGGCAGGAGTATCAGACCTAAGGAGGCCTCCACAGGACCTGCCCCAATGTCTGACAGTCCCTGCGCCCCAAAGTCTGACAGGCCCTGCTCCCCAATGTCTGACAGGCCCTGCTCCCCAACGTCTGACACGCCCTGCGCCCCAACATCTGACACGCCCTGCGCCCCAACGTCTGACACACCCTGCGCCCCAACGTCTGACACACCCTGCGCCCCAACGTCTGACACGCCCTGCGCCCCAACGTCTGACACGCCCTGCGCCCCAACGTCTGACACGCCCTGCGTCCCAACGTCTGACAGGCCCTGCGCCCCAATGTCTGACACACCCTGCGCCCCAATGTCTGACACACCCTGCGCCCCAATGTCTGACACACCCTGCGCCCCAATGTCTGACACACCCTGCGCCACAGGGCCGCCTCTACATGACTAGTGGCATTGTCACGCCGCTGGACGGAGTAGTTAAGCTCCTATATGTCACTGCTTTGCCTCTGCTTCATTCGAAGTGGAAGGCTACGTCCCCGTTCCCATGATGAGCTTTTGGTGCCTATTTTATGGGGAAATGCACTAAAAACTAAAATATTTCCCGGATCCGCTCATTCCTCAACCACGAAACCTCAAAAACACTAGTGCATGCTCTTATCATCTCCCGCCTCGAATACTGCAACCTCCTACTCTCTGGCCTCCCCTCTAGCACTCTGGCTCCGCTCCAGTCCATCCTACACTCTGCTGCCCGACTAATCCACCTGTCTCCCCGCTATTCCCCAGCCTCGCCCCTATGCCAGGCCCTTCACTGGCTTCCTATTGCCCAGAGGCTCCAATTCAAAACCCTAACCATGACATACAAAGCCATCCACAACCTGTCTCCACCATACATCTGTGACATGGTCTTCAGGTACCTACCCGCACGCAACCTTCGATCATCTCAAGATCTCCTTCTCTACTCCCCCCTTATCTCTTCTTCCCACAACCGCATACAAGACTTCTCCCGTGCTTCCCCCATACTCTGGAACTCTCTGCCGCAACACATCAGACTCTCACCATCAATGGAAACCTTCAAGAAGAACCTGAAGACCCACCTGTTCCGACAAGCCTACAGCCTGCAATGATCCTCGGTCTACTGAACCACCGCATGACCTGCTCTACCCTCTCCTACTGTATCCTCACCCATCCCTGTAGACTGTGAGCCCTCGCTGGCAGGGTCCCCTCTCCTTATGTACTTGTGTGTCCCTTGTCTTACACATGTTTATTATACTTGTCTATATTTCCCCTTTTCACATGTAAAGTGCCATGGAATAAATGGCGCTATATAAATGCATAATAATAATAATAATAATAATAATAAAAAAAACACATGTGCGTTTTTTACTTGCGGATTTTCCACATCTAATACAAGTCTATGGGAAAATCTGGATAGAAATCTTAGCATACCCACAAAAGAAGTTTACGTGTTGCAGATGTGAAACACGCACCGCAGGTCAGATTACACGGAGTAAAAAAGAAGCACAGTGTGCATGAGGTTTCTAAAAATCTCGTCCACATTGCTGGAGCTATAAGAGGCTTCGTTTTAGAAGCAGTATCAAAAACTCATTGAGGGAACGAAGACCAATGAGCCTGAATCAGGAGCTAACAGCGCTCTTTTGTGACCCTGGCTGGCCTTGGTGCAGTGATTACAAGCTCGCTAGTAAGGAGTTTGTAAGCACCGAGCATCTATGGCCACCGCTTGTAAACCACAGCAATGGTCATTCCTCCTAGCCATGGACTGTAAACAATAAAAGAAAAAGCATAGACACCAGGGGTATATTGTAATACAAAGTGATTTCTACAACTATGAAAAATGAGGATGAATGAACTCATGGAGATCAACATCCAACACTGCGGAGACACCATCACATGTTTCTCAACGCAGTGATGCTAGAGCAATGCCCCCATCCCTTATGGGAAATATGCAAAAATATGTAAATCATGAGCCGCGGAGACACCATCACATGTTTCTCAACGCAAGCAATGACTAGCCAGGTCTTTCACTGGGAAGGAACAACCACGGGAAGGGCAGTCTCCAATGAAGGAAACCACCTATGCCAAAACATGGAATCCATCCACAGACAGCTGTTTCAGGGTATTGCCCCTCATCAGTGTGGAGTACGAAACTGGCTAGTAGGAGCAATGCCTAGTGAAAGACTGTGAAAAATGAGGATGAATGAACTCATGGAGATCAACAGGTGAAAGACCTGGCTAGTCATTGCTTGCGTTGAGAAACATGTGATGGTGTCTCCGCGGCTCTTGATTTACATGTTTCTGCATATTTCCCATAAGGGATGGGGGCATTGCTCTAGCATCACTGCGTTGAGAAACATGTGATGGTGTCTCCGCAGTGTTGGATGTTGATATCCATGAGTTCATTCATCCTCATTTTTCACAGTCTTTCACTAGGCATTGCTCCTACTAGCCAGTTTCCTACTCCACACTGATGAGGGGCAATACCCCGAAACAGCTGTCTGTGGATGGATACCATGTTTTGGCATAGGTGGCTTCCTTCATTGGAGACTGCCCTTCCCGTGGTTGTTCCTTCCCGGTGAAAGACCTGGCTAGTCATTGCTTACGTTGAGAAACATGTGATGGTGTCTCCGCGGCTCTTGATTTACATATTTCTACAACTATGTCCATCTACTCATAGACTAACCCTTTAAAATGAGGGTCAGTGTCATCTCCGAGCACTGTGCACAATGCATTGATCACAGCACTGAACATAAAAGACTACACTCATCATCCACACACAACTTGAATGTAAAGAAAAAACATTTTCATCAGCTCAAAGGAAACCATACAGTCACAGTCAACTGCTTACACATAATGTGATAGGGGATGTCCACCACTTATACACTCAGCTGTCCACGTTGCTGGCCTCCATGTACCTTCTTCTGGGAAAGACAAGCATGTGAAGAATGCAGCTAAACACTTGCTGCAGCGAGGAATCATTGGTCCCCACTGTGACAAGTCATACGGCTTCTGCTGTCACCGCATCCGATCTACGGAAGGACCAACCACCTCATAGCATCCAATCTATGAAAGGACCAACCACCTCACAACATCAGATCTATGGAGGGACCGACCATCTCACAGCATCTGATCTATGGAGGGACCGACCACCTCACAGCATCCAATCTATGGAGGGACCGACCACCTCACAGCATCCGATCTATGGAGGGACCGACCACCTCACAGCATCCGATCTATGGAGGGACCAACCACCTCACAGCATCCGATCTACCGAGGGACCGACCACCTCACAGCATCCAATCTATGGAGGGACTGACCATCTCACAACATCTGATCTATTGCGGGACCGACCATCTCACAACATCTGATCTATGGAGGGACCGACCACCTCACAGCATCCAATCTATGGAGGAACCGACCACCTCACAGCATCCGATCTACGGAGGGACCGACCACCTCAGAACATCCGATCTATGGAGAGACCAACTAGCTCACAGAGTCCGATCTATGGAGAGACCGACTACCTCATAGCATCCGATCTATCGAATGACCGACCACCTCAGAGCATCCGAGCTATGGAGAGACCGACCACCTCAGAGCATCCGATCTATGGAGAGACCAACCATCTCACAGAATCCGATCTATGGAGGGACCGACCACCTCATAGCATCCGATCTATGGAGAGACCGACCACCTCACAGCATCCGATCTATGGAGAGACCGACCAACTCCCAGCATCCGATCTACGGAGGGACCGACCACCTTACAGCATCCGATCTACGGAGGGACCGACCACCTTACAGCATCCGATCTACGGAGGGACTGACCACCTCATAGCATCTGATCTACGGAGGAACCGACCACCTCACAGCATCCGATCTAAGAAGGGACCGACCACTTCAGAGCATCCAACCTATGGAGGGACCGACCACGTCACAGCATCTGATCTATGGAGGGACCGACTACCTCAGAGCATCCGATCTAAGGAGGGACCGACCATCTCACAGAATCCGATCTATGGAGGGACCGACCATTTCACAGCATCCGATCTATGGAGGGACCGACCACCTCCCAGCATCCGATCTATGGAGGGACCGACCACTTCACAGCATTTGATCTATGGACGGACCGACCACCTCACAGCACCTGATCAACCAACTCACAATTAACAGAGAAAAATCTGCTATAAATGTCTTGGTGCCAAAGACCATAGCAATCTTGTGGCGCCCATGCCATGATGGGTCGAGCTATTTTGGGAGCACCATGCAAACCCGTACAATATTAGGCAGATGGTCTCAATGATCTGATTGGTGTTTATTACCGATATTCCAGAAATATCTGATCAGTGCGTGACTGCTAAGGATAGATCCGCACAGTTCTCTACAGCTGGCCGTGCACACCGTATAGTTATCGGGTGACCTGTCCCTCCGCTGACAGCTGCTGTACACCGGAACACTTGTCGGTTATCAATGAGAGAGGCTGCAGGAATTATCTGGAAGTGGCCTATGTCCCAGCCGAACCACTGTATTCCAAAGGCCCAATCCTTACATCCCCCGAGGGGCAGTCAGAAGGCCAGCCAGGCACATTAGGTGGTTGCCCGCTCCTGTTGAAATCAGCAGGTTCAGACGACTTTTATCCAATGTGAACGGGGGCGTTAAAATCAGCATCTCTCAAGAGACACCATGTTGGCCCTCGGTAGCGTGGAGGATAGAGGTAGAGACAACAGCTATGGGGTAAATAGGCGGAGGACAGAGGTAATAACAGCAGCTATGGGGTAGGTAGGTGGGGGACAGAGGTAATGACAGGAGTTATGGGGTAGATAGGTAAGTGGGGGACAGATGAAGTGACAGCAGCTATGGGGTAGGTAGGTGGTTGGGGACAGAGGTAGTGACAGCAGCTATGGGGTAGGTAGGTGGAGGAAAGAGGTAGTGACAGCAGCTATGGGGTAGATAGGTGGGTGGTGGACAGAGGTAGTGACAGCAGCTATGGGGTAGATAGGTGTGGGACAGAGGGAGTGACAGCAGCTATGGGGTAGGTAGGTGGGGGACAGCGGTAGTGACAGCAGCTATGTGGTAGGTAGGTGAGGGACAGCGGTAGTGACAGCAGCTATGGGGTAGGTAGGTGGGGGACAGCGGTAGTGACAGCAGCTATAGGGTAGGTAGGTGTGGGACAGTGGTAGTGACAGCAGCTATAGGGTAGGTAGGTGGGGGACAGTTGTAGTGACAGCAGCTATGTGGTAGGTAGGTGGGGGACAGCGGTAGTGACAGCAGCTATGGGGTAGGTAGGTGTGGGACAGTGGTAGTGACAGCAGCTATGGGGTAGGTAGGTGTGGGACAGTGGTAGTGACAGCAGCTATGGGGTAGGTAGGTGTGGGACAGTGGTAGTGACAGCAGCTATGGGGTAGGTAGGTGGGGGACAGTGGTAGTGACAGCAGCTATGGGGTAGGTAGGTGTGGGACAGAGGGAGTGACAGCAGCTACGGGGTAGGTAGGTGTGGGACAGTGGTAGTGACAGCAGTTACGGGGTAGGTGGGTGGGTGGGGGACGGTAGAGACAGCAGTTATGGGGTAGGTGGGTGGGTGGGGGATGGTATAGACAGCAGCTATGGGGTAGGTGGGTGGGGGACGGTAGTGACAGCAGCTATGGGGTAGGTAGGTGTGGGACAGTGGTAGTGACAGCAGCTATAGGGTAGGTAGGTGTGGGACAGTGGTAGTGACAGCAGCTATAAGGTAGGTAGATGTGGGACAGTGATAGTGACAGCAGCTATGTGGTAGTTTGGTGGGGGACAGTGGTAGTGACAGCAGCTATGTGGTAGTTTGGTGGGGGACAGTGGTAGTGACAGCAGCTATGGGGTAGGTGGGTGGGGGACAGTGGTAGTGACAGCAGCTATAGGGTAGGTAGGTGGGGGACAGTGGTAGTGACAGCAGCTATGGGGTAGATAGGTGTGGGACAGTGGTAGTGACAGCAGATATGGGGTGGGTAGGTGGGTGGGGGACGGTAGAGACAGCAGCTATGGGGTAGATAGGTGGGGGACAGTAGTGACAGCAGCCATGGGGTAGGTGGGTGGGGGTCGGTAGTGACAGCAGCTATGGGGTAGGTGGGTGGGGGACAGTGGTAGTGACAGCAGCTATAGGGTAGATAGGTATGGGACAGTGGTAGTGACAGCAGCTATGGGGTAGGTGGGTGGGTGGGGGACGGTAGAGACAGCAGGTATGGGGTAGGTGGGTGGGTGGGGGACGGTAGAGACAGCAGCTATGGGGTAGATAGGTGGGGGACAGTAGTGACAGCAGCCATGGGGTAGGTGGGTGGGGGTCGGTAGTGACAGCAGCCATGGGGTAGGTGGGTGGGGGTCGGTAGTGACAGCAGCCATGGGGTAGGTGGGTGGGGGTCGGTAGTGACAGCAGCTATGGGGTAGGTGGGTGGGTGGGGGATGGTATAGACAGCAGCTATGGGGTAGGTAAGTGGGGGACAGCAGCAGTGACAGCAGCTATGGGGTAGATAGGTGGGTGGGGGACAGTAGTGACAGCAGCTTGTACATGTGTCACGGCTCCTGTTGCTCTCACCTGGTCCTGGAGTCCATGCTCAGCTCATGTCAGTGCCAGTCACAGCTCGGTGGGTCTCGGACATGTCTCTCTGTGCCAGCTCTGCCCCGGCCCCAGCACTGCAGCCTCCTGTGTATGTACCTGTGCCCCTATGTGTGCACGAGTGTCCCTTCCATTACACGAGTGTGGCCTCTGTGTGCTGCATGTCTCCGCTCTGTCTGGCTGTCACTGTCCCAGGTTGTCTCTGTGACTCATCCTGTGTGACTGTCCCCGACCGTCTCTCTCTCTGCGATCACTGCTGTCTATGTGTCCACAGCTGTCCCTGCCGTGTGTGACCAGGAAGTTACCAGAGGAGCCTCCGCTGACGTCACGTGCGGGGGAGGGGAGGGGAGTGGTGGGAGAACAGTGGGAGACACCAAGAGACTAGAGAGAGGAGACAGGAGAGAGGACAGAGAGGAGACAGGAGAGAGGACACAGAGCAGTGAGGAGACAGCAAGAGAGAGGAGACAGCAAGAGGAGCGAGGACACAGAGAGCAGTGAGGAGACATCAAGAGAGAGGAGAGGAGACAGAGGAGAGAGGACACAGAGAGCAGTGAGGAGACAGCAAGAGAGAGGAGAGGAGACAGAGGAGCGAGGACACAGAGAGCAGTGAGGAGACAGCAGGAGAAGAGAGGACACAGCAAGAGGAGCGAGGACACAGAGAGCAGTGAGAAGACAGCAGGAGATGAGAGGAGACAGAGGAGTGAGGACACAGAGAGCAGTGAAGAGACATCAAGAGAGAGGAGAGAGGACACAGAGACAGTGAGGAGACAGCAAGAGAGGAGAAGAGATAGAGGATAGAGGACACAGAACAGTGAGGAGACACCAAGAGAGAGGAGAGGAGAGAGGACACAGAGAGCAGTGAGGATACAGCAAGAGCAGAGGACACAGAACAGTGAGGAGACAGTGGGAGAGAGGACACAGAGAGAAATGAGGAGACAGCAAGACGAGAGAGGACACAGAGCAGTGAGGAGACAGCAAGAGAGAGGAGTGAGGACACAGACAGCAGTGAGGAGACAGTAAGAGGAGAGAGGACACAGAACAGTGAGGAGACAGGAGGAGAGAGGAGACAGCAAGAGGAGAGATGACACAGAGAGCAGTTAGGAGACAGCAGGAGAGAGTGTAGGGGGTGGTCCCACTTCTTACCGCGCAGAGATGACACAGAGACACGATGGAGGCAGATTCTGGGTGCAACAGGTCCAAGTTTATTCACGCTTGCCGTCCGACTGACGGCCTCACACCTCGCGGCCCTCCGTTTCCAGAGCCGCTTCTCACACCGTACATTAGGGGCGTGTCTGCACACACCGTCCCCTCTTTTACTGTCGACGCTCCTGACAGTTCCGTCACTGTGGCCGCCTTAGGCCCATAAACCAACAGCGCTTCCACTGGTCAGTCGTCGTGTCACATACGGTGTCCTTCACCCAGAGCCTCGTCTCTGCTGCGGTCCTTTCCTGTCAGGACCACCCCCCTGATGTTCTCTTTCCTCAGTCCCCCTGGTCTGGATTCACCTCACAGCGCACAGACCATCACAGTCCTCCTGTCACTACGGCTCCCCCTGGGGACTGGAACCCTCCCTCAGTATTTATAACTCTCCCGGTTCCTTGAAACTGTCACTCTAACTGTCACTCCGCCCCCCATGACCAACGGTTTCTAAAGCCCTAAGCTGATGTCACGTCCTTTGCTCACACTCCACCCTGCCATCTAATGGTCATCCCAAGGTACTGCACGTCACCTACACTTTCCTAGCTGTTTCCCACTGTAATAACTGACACCTACCTACACTGTGCAAACCTTTCCTTCTTCACTCTGACTAGTCCGTCCGTCAGGTCACCTTCCCTACACTCCCCCTTCCTTTGTCCATTGTCGTCCTCGACAATCGTCATCCCTGCCTTCGTCGTTCTGAAGCTACACCTACATCCTGTTGTCGGACCAGCTGTTGAGCCAAACCCACTATCTGCAGGGGGCCGAACCATACTGGGAGCACTATGCTCTGAGCAGCCTACTGCTACTCACCAGCGCGCACGCCACATGACAACGTCTTTCACATTGGGCAAGGTACAACCGTATTCTCTCTACGGCGTGTATCTTTCCCCTACTCTCCCCTTCTGTTACCTTTCACTATTCAGTACGCCATGATTGAGGTCTCTTACCTTCCAGATCATTACCAGCGCCCGCCTTCCTCTTTCAGGGGTGTCCGTGGTGTTGGGGACCTGACCCAGGACGGCTGTCTCTCTCACGTCTTCTAACTCATTTTCCTTTCTTTCAATAACATGTCATGGTCGGCGTCCCGGTCTCCCAGACCTCATCAAGTCGTAGATCCCTACCGGATCTCACACTTTCCTTTGGTCCCGCAGACCTTCCCTTACCCGGACCTGTTGCATTTTACTTTGGCATATTATACATTAAACAACTTTATAATAGCACAAGTACCCATTTTTTTTATATTTTTTTTTCGTTTTCTTTTGCTCATTTTAAAACCAACATATAACAACATAACATTGCATGTCTTCTTTCTCCCCCCTTCCTTGGACATGGACACTCCCTCTCTTCTAAGTATCCCCGCTCTGTCAGTCTAACAAGTAAACACAAACTATCCTGTAAGAGGAACTTAGAAAAACAAACATAAAAAAATCACAGATAAACATTTCTTTTTTTTATAAAATCTGACTGCGAACTGTCCTTTTGACCTGCACAACGGTGCAACGAACTCCTGACAGTTCAATCCTCCTTTCGGTGGTCAGTAGTATGGGACCCCACAACCGTGGAGCTCCCAGGATGCAAGAAGTGTCCCTTTCTGCAAGTTAGTATAAACGAGCCGTCCCGGGGGTCGTGCAGCCGCCATGCCAGCCTCTCCCCTCTCATGGAGCAGGTTCCAGACTTCCTGCCCCCTGGCCCTCTTCTCTATAACTCCTGCGACCCAAACAGAGGGTCCGGCATGAGCCCTGGAGTCCGGTGGGCGGGACTTAACCGAGGAAGGGCGTGGATCAGAGGCGGCCGATGATTTTTGTGGCTCAACAGCCGCTGGGGCCAGGTGGCAAATGGGGACAACCGGGTCCTCGGAGGCTGGAATCACAGGGCCCACTAAGTCGGCCGCAGTCGACTCCAGCAGCGGCATAACCGCGGCCTCAGGACAGGCCGCATCCACTACTTCCAATGGAGCCGGAGTAACAGCCGGTTCCAACGACGCAGCTGCTATCAGCAGGGGGAACGCAGCAGCGTCTTCTTTGGATGACTTCCGCAATGGCGGCTCCAGGCGGGGTACCTCAGGGACTTGAGCAGGGGCCTCGCACAACTCTGCATACACCACCGGGCCCAATGTACCCAGGCCTTCCGGTGCGCAGGGGGCAGCGTGCTGCGGCGGAATGATGAGGGCCGCTGGCGGAGGCACTGGTGGTGCCGGGGGTACTCTCACCTTCCCCGGCGCTGCGGCCTCCATCACATCAATACGCAGCTTCACCCGCAGCCTCCGTCCCTCGCTCCACTGTCCCGCGGGTCTTTCCCCCAAACTCGGGGGCTCCGCTGAGAAGTCCTCTGCAGGTATTGGTGGCGGCCGTTCTCGCTGACTCCGCTCAGGCTCCGCTCCCCAGCTCAGCATCCCGCTGCTCTCCCGTGGCTCTGAGGGCGACTTCTGGCACAGCTCCATCCCCTGCCGCCACTGCCACTCTAGGCGGCCGATGCCCCGACACCTGCAGAGTCTCATACCGTCCGTTGGGCAGCACTCGAATGGCATCAGACAGCCACAGCCAAGTTTTTCTTCTGTGCCACTCCCTCTGTGAGGTGAGGTGTCGGCAGGCCTCTCCACCCTCCTGTCAGGGTCCAATATATGGAAGCGTTGATCTCCAGGCACATACTGCTTCCTTTTGGGGTACGTTGGAGGGGGTCCCAGTCCATTCAACACGACTGAAAACACCCGGACCTCTCCTCTGCGCTGAAGCAACATCGCCATACTGCACAGTACCTGGTACCGCCCCGGATCCTCTGCTGGCCACACAGATCCGCCACAGCGCTTCCCATTTGTATTCCACAGGTAGGTCATTTGTAATCCACAGGTAATTGTAATCCAAACAGAGTAGTCCATGTCCTTTTCCAGTCTTTGAGGCAGGCCTGCCACAGAAGATGTATTAGCGGCGGCGATCCTGCCGACTACGCCAAATGTAGGGGGGGTTGTCCCACTTCTTACCGCGCAGAGATGACACAGAGACACGATGGAGGCAGATTCTGGGTGCAACAGGTCCAAGTTTATTCACGCTTGCCGTCCGACTGACGGCCTCACACCTCGCGGCCCTCCGTTTCCAGGGCCGCTTCTCACACCGTACATTAGGGGCGTGTCTGCACACACCGTCCCCTCCTTTACTGTCGACGCTCCTGACAGTTCCGTCACTGTGGCCGCCTTAGGCCCATAAACCAACAGCGCTTCCACTGGTCAGTCGTCGTGTCACATACGGTGTCCTTCACCCAGAGCCTCGTCTCTGCTGCGGTCCTTTCCTGTCAGGACCACCCCCCTGACGTTCTCTTTCCTCAGTCCCCCTGGTCTGGATTCACCTCACAGCGCACAGACCATCACAGTCCTCCTGTCACTGCGGCTCCCCCTGGGGACTGGAACCTTCTGGAACCCTCCCTCAGTATTTATAACTCTCCCGGTTCCTTGAAACTGTCACTCTAACTGTCACTCCGCCCCCCATGACCAACGGTTTCTAAAGCCCTAAGCTGATGTCACGTCCTTTGCTCACACTCCACCCTGCCATCTAATGGTCATCCCAAGGTACTGCACGTCACCTACACTTTCCTAGCTGTTTCCCACTGTAATAACTGACACCTACCTACACTGTGCAAACCTTTCCTTCTTCACTCTGACTAGTCCGTCCGTCCGTCAGGTCACCTTCCCTACAAGAGGACACAGAGCAGTAAGGAGACAGCAGGAGGAGAGAGGACAAAGAGAGCAGAGAGGAGACAGCAGGAGGAGAGAGGACAAAGAGAGCAGTGAGGAGACAGCAAGAGGAGAGGACACAGAACAGTGAGGAGACAGCGGGAGAGAGGACACAGAGCAGTAAGGAGACAGCAGGAGGAGAGAGGACAAAGAGAGCAGAGAGGAGACAGCAGCAGGAGAGAGGACAAAGAGAGCAGTGAGGAGACAGCAAGAGGAGAGGACACAGAACAGTGAGGAGACAGCAGGAGAGAGGACACAGAGCAGTAAGGAGACAGCAGGAGGAGAGAGGACAAAGAGAGCAGAGAGGAGACAGCAGGAGGAGAGAGGACACAGAACAGTGAGGAGACAGCGGGAGAGAGGACACAGAGAGCAGTGAGGAGACAGCAAGACGAAAGGACACAGAGCAGTGAGCAGACAGCAAGAGAGAGGAGACAGATCAGAGGAGAGCAGTGAAGAGACAGCAAAGGAGAGCAGTGAGGAGACGGCAAAAGGGGTGCAGTGAGGAGACAGCAAGAGGAGAATAGTGAGGAGACAGAGGAGAGCAGTTAGCAGACAGTAAGAGAGAGGAGACAGATAAGAGGAGCCACCAAGAGGACAACAGTGAGGAGACTGCAAGAGGAGAGAGCAGTGAAGAGACCGCAAAAGGAGAGCAGTGAGGAGACAGAGGAGAGTAGTGAGCAGACAGTAAGAGAGAGGAGACAGCAATAGGAGAGAGCAGTGAGGAAACTGCAAGAGGAGAGAGCAGTGAGGAGAGAGGAGAGCAATGAGGAGACAGCAAGAGGGAGAGCAGTGTGGAGGAAAAAAGAGGAGAGAGCAGTGAGGAGACAGAGCAGGAGGAGATCAGTGAGCTGGGTATTACCCCATAGCCTATTTTAATCAGTCATATCCATAAAAAACAGACAGAACTTGTATGTGAAGGGTGAAATGAGTTCTTTTTTTTTTAAACCAGTTATTTTTATTTAGGTTTCAAAAGATTTTAAACAATAAGCAGTGGATATCAATATACATGTAACAATTCACATATCTTGTAATAATACAATCAAAGCGAAATGAGTTCTTACATTGACACGTAAACACGTCATGATACCCATCAGCAGCACCCAATTGCATGGGAAAAATGGCAGACTTCTTAGGCCTGTTTCATATAACATTTTTACCACGACAGTTTCTCATGTTTTTGTGTTGGCCTCAACAATACGTACACTGCCAAAAATGAGGTCTAACAGAGCACAAAGTGACTCTGCTTCTTTCAAGTCAATGGCCCTGCCTAAGTCCCATTTTCCAGGGCTTCAGACTGACTTGTCTAAAATGTGATGTGAACATAGCCTTCGGGGCTCTTGACATTGTAGAGAAAACTTGGAGTATGGGAAAGGCTCTAGCCACCCCTTGAAAACAAATCCAGCCGCAAAATGGTTGAAAAAATATGTATTAAAGATCCAAAATGAGCAACATGTATTAAAGGGAATCTGTAACCAAGTTTTGCTATGTAATCCAAAAGCAGCATTCTGTAGGGACAGACACCCTGATTCCAGCGATATTTCAGTTACTAAGCTTCTTGCTGTCATTTTGATACAATTCCTGTTTTCTCTGCTTCAGATCTAGTAGTGATACTCAACCAATGAAAAAAATTGATTGCTGACTTTAAAAACAGTGGGAAAAAAGTATTTAGTCAGCCACCAATTGTGCAAGTTCTCCCACTTAAAAAGATGAGAGCCCTGTAATTGACATCATAGGTAGACCACAACTATGAGAGTCAAAATGAGAAAACAAATCCTGAAAATCACCTTGTCTGATTTGGCAAGATTTATTTTTCAAATTATGGTGGAAAATAAGTATTTGGTCATTAACAAAAGTTCATCTCACGCCGTAGCATGTTACTGATGGTAGCCTTTGTTACAGTGGTCCCTGCTCTATGCAGGTCATTCACTAGGTCCCCCCGTGTGGTTCTGGGATTTTTGCTCACCGTTCTTGTGATCATTTTGACCCCACAGGGTGAGATCTTGCGTGGAGCCCCAGATCGAGGGAGATTATCAGTGGTCTTGTATGTCTTCCATTTTCTAATTATTGCTCCCACAGTTGATTTCGTCACACCAAGCTACTTGCCCATTGCAGATTCAGTCTTCCCAGCCTGGTGCAGGGCTACAATTTTGTTTCTGGTGTCCTTCGACAGCTCTTTGGTCTTCACCACAGTGGAGTTTGGAGTGTGACTATTTGAGGTTGTGAACAGGTGTCTTTTATACTGATAACAAGTACAAACATGTGCCATTACTACAGGTAATGAGTGGAGGACAGAGGAGCCTCTTAAAGAAGAAGTTACAGGTCTGTGAGAGCCAGAAATCTTGCATGTTTTTAGGTGACCAAATACTTATTTTCCACCATAATTTGCAAAATAAATCTTGCCAAATCAGACAAGGTGATTTTCTGGATTTGTTTTCTCATTTTGACTCTCATTGTTGTGGTCTACCTATGATGTCAATTACAGGCCTCTGTCATGTTTTTAAGTGGGAGAACGTGCACAATTGGTGGCTGACTAAATACTTTTTTTCCCCACTGTTTATATAATCAATTAGACATCATTTATTAATCACAAAAATAGTCTTACAATTATATTTAATATATAGAAATAAAAAAGAGGTGAACATAAAAAGAATTATTGTCACCCTAGGAGAAATTATATGGGCCAAAAAGTTCTCAAATTCAAAAACATAAATCAAAACTTTGATCACATGACATGAGGAATTCAAAGATAGTTCAATATCTCTGATGGTTAGAATCACTACTCTTGTACAACCTGTGAAAATATTTGTTAACAAGAAGAAATAAAGTGCATGTGTATCTAACATCTTGTCATGTATATCACATAAGGTTTACTAATTGGTCACATAAATTGTATCCCAGCATGGTACATGTATATATGGAGGTCATGATTAATGAGACTTACCCATAGTAAAGTGCTAATGCGAGTGCAATTTACCAGGGGACCGCCCCAACGTGCGTTTCGCGTTTTCTTTCTCCCAGGGACACCTGTCATGTGATAAAAGTTTTGATTTATGTTGTTGAATTTGAGAACTTTTTTGCCCATATAATTTTTCCTAGGGTGACATTAATTCTTCTTTGTGTTCACCTCTCTTCTATATATTAAATATACATGTTGTAAGTCCATTGTTGTGATTAATAAATTATGTCTAATTGGTTATATATATGAAGTCAGCAATCCATGTTTTCATTAGTTGAGTATCATTGTGCAGGAGTTTCTGCTAATCTGATCCGTGAATACTATGGTAACTAGACAATAAAACTATTCTCAACCTATCTAATTTCTCTCTGAACTTCTTAATAGATCTATCAGTGCTCTGAATGCTGACCCCTATATAACCCCGCCCAAATCGTTGATTTGCAGGTTCCTGTGTACACTGTACATTGATAGAAAGTTGCTAATCAGTGATGGGGCAGGGTAATATAGAGCAGTTGACCAGGATGCACGAGGCAGCTAGTCCTGTAGTGATAAATCTCCTGCTGACAAAACTGATATTGAAACAGCAGCACACAGCCTAATAAGTGCCACATCACTGGAATCATGGTCTCAGCCCCTACATCATTGCTCTCAGATTACATAGCAAAAGTCTGCTGACATATTCCCTTTACAAACATTCAACATTTGCAACTAATCACCACCTTGGTCATCACATAGAAACCTTCACCCTGAATATCAGAATACAATAAAAGAGCAGATATTGAGTAGTTTACACAAAAATCCATAAGAATCTTCCATAGGAATCACAGATAAGTAGCCAAAGATCACACAAAAAACATTTTCACAAATAAATGCAAATAAAGCTTGAATGCAAAATAAAAGTGAAAAAAGACTAAATACAATAATAACAGAGATCACTGGACCCGTATAGACGTGTGGCTGATGGTGCAAGGCAAAGTGAGTGAAGGCCAATCATAAAGTATCTCCGATGAGCAGTTGTGTTATAAGTCTATGGACACACTGTGATGTGTCTGTGAGGCTGAGATCACAGTGTCAGAGGGCGGCATCGCATCTGATAACCTCCTGCGCTGACGCACTGGAACCTGCGATCTTCTGCAACTACAACGCAGAGACAATGGCTTCAGAGATGTTGGATTTTCTGTCAATGGTCGTAAGTCACACCCTGGACTTCATGGGATGTCAGAAGTTATCTGCGGTTTAGCTTTTGTTTTACAGCAAACTCACAGTGGTAAAGCAGACTTATCTGAGAACTACTTTTGTGCGATAATGAAGTGACGCCATAGACGGAAAAGCTGTGCTGTCCCCGTAGTAGTCTCTATTGTCCCATGTTTGATAACTTTCCAATCCCATCTGGGAGGTTATGGCTGGAGTTACACAAGGTGTGTGCAAAAGTTTTTATCTGAAAATCATTGTGTCTTTTTTTTTCGGGCTGTGCCCCCTGAATGAATTAAAAAACAGAAATCAACCTAAGGCCACGTTCACACTTTCAGTATTTGTGAGACAGAACCAGGAGTGGGCGATAAATACAGAAGTGCTGACGTGACTCTATTATACTTTCCCTCTGATTGTTCCTCTCCTGATTTTGGCTTACACATACTGATGTAAAATACTGACCAAATACTGAGGGTGGCCTAATAATGAAGCATTCCAGGGCCATACATGTAGAACCTTTGGAGATCGACGGTTTCCGAAGGCTTTGGCAGTGTCCAAAGTCTTCTGGGAGTTATGGCGGTCTCCCTTTCTTCCTGCATATTCCTAAATATTTTAGGATTATTGTGCAGTATTTATTGACCAACAGTATAGTGGATAGAAGGTAAATAGACGTGATCAGAGTTCTCCCGATAATGGCTGTTACCGTGAGATGTCGGCTGTAGATTACAGCTGCCACCTGATCCTGATGTAGCACAGCTTCTGCAACAATCGCTTTTAGGGCTCATGCTTCATGCACCCGACTTATTATCTCGGACGAGTGCTGTCCGTGGTAGCACTCATATCCTATGAGGCGGCACACATGTCCGAGTGGCCCGAGGAGAAATTTGGAAACATGTCTGATTTTGATCTGAATAGGCAATGCACATCTATGGGTCCGGGAAAAGAAATGGACTGCACCTCAGATGGCTGACAGAAAGAAGGAGGTGGAGGAACTTTTTTTCCACGTCTGAGAAAAACGGATGCCACCCTGATCAGAGTCTGGTGAGAATAATTGGACCGTTGTTCTCGGATGGAGAGAAAGTGTGGGAGACTCGTATGCGTGACATCCACATGTTCCAGTAAAGCATATGGAAATGAGCTGTGGCATTGACCATTTTTATCCAGCGGGAGGGAGGACATAACTTTTTAGCTTTGCATTCCAACCATTCAGAACCTGGAGCTAAGGCTCAATATTTTTCCTTTCATTTTCTCTTCCTTATGTTACAGCTGAGTAGTCTGTGCGGTCAGGATCTGTATGATGTGCTGTGGCCTGAAGGTGACACCTTTGTATCCCTGTAGAGTGAGAAGTATTTGTTCTCTATGGCTTTCTAAAGATCTTTTCTTGTTCTATCTTGTACCTCCTCTTTTCATCCCTTTACTCAGAATAACTGCCTTCACAAGTGGCAAATACTCAGCTAAGGCCTTGATCATACAGCAGATTTAGCCAAAGCCAAGAGTGGATCCTAAGGAGAGGAAGAACAGAACAATGACTAATATCTTTCCTCCTTTAGGGTCCTTTACAGTTTGTTGTAGCCTCTTGCTTTTGTTTTTCAGGTTTTGCTTTTATAAATGTAATTTTTTATTTGGTTTAACCTATTGATTTCCGTGACATATAACAGTGGCTCCCAATCTGGACCTTCTATTATTGACCTTATATATAATACATTTTGTGATAGTGTAAAATGTTATGGTTTTGATTCCAAATAGTGTCAACTAAGTCTCCTCCTATGTTAGTTATCTGTATTTCTGTTATTTATTGACTTACTGCAGGTATCAATGCATTGTTTTTATTTTAGGCTGTCTTTGTTAATGGTCACAGTGTGAATGTGCCCCTACACATTACACTTATACCTACAGGTTCATGGCCCATGTTCTCAGCTTTGCTTTGGTCCTGTGTACTGTGTACATGTGGGGGGTGCCTGTACCTGACCACCCCCACTATTCCTCTCCACAGGCAGGTGCAGAACACAGGCAGGTACGGACTGGGACTGAAATCAGCCCTGGCATTTGAAATCACACAGGCCCATGCTAGCCCTGTCCCCAAGCACCAGATGGAATATATTGCTAATATTACCCTGGATGGAGGAAAGCAAGATTTACTACAAGACGAATATGTCTAATGATACCCGTGGCCTGCTGGAGTAAGTGACGGAGTCAGCGACTTTGTGCTTCGTCACAGAATGGGTTTATTGAGAACACCGATTCTGTTAACAACATACCAGACAAGGCAGCCCACGACCAGACAGGCCTTTCTGGCATTTGCCAGAATTGTCAGATGGCCATTCCGGTCCTGCAGTCATGTCCAGGTCCTGCCTTGCCTCCGAAATGCTGGTGGCACATAGTGAGATGAGATAGAATTAGGGACCGTCCGGCACACCTTGATGGCTTGTACACTTTTTGGAGTGTCAGCTAAGTACCCGTGTTATTTATCTGTATTACTACTAATTACAGCACGTATCTCTTCATTGTTTTTATTCTGGGTTGGGT
Source organism: Dendrobates tinctorius (assembly GCF_039654945.1). Lineage (NCBI taxonomy): Eukaryota > Metazoa > Chordata > Amphibia > Anura > Dendrobatidae > Dendrobates > Dendrobates tinctorius. The sequence goes on from NW_027361697.1 coordinate 56,160,825, forward strand.
TTATTATGTACAGTACAATTAAAACTGTCTTCTAGCATGTGGGAGACCTGATACCAGTGAAGGATCATTATTTTGCTGTTTTGTGGTTAATCATGGCCATTCGTTTTCTTTCATTCACATTCACATGTTATTCAGTAAATTAGTTTCCTCCCCCCTGGGGTGTTAGGCAGATTGTTTCCATACTGTATACCGTGATTTTAATCCAATAAATATAGTTGAAACATAATAACTTACATTGGTATTCAGATACTGTATCTCATCAGTCAAAAAAGCAGCAGAGACTAAGGCCTCAGTTAGGCATTTTCTTTTTCGTTCCTGCATTGTTTTTAAAGCAAAAAATGCTTTAAGAAATGCTAGAGTTTTTCCTGAATCGTCATCTTTGTCATCCTTTTAGTCATTTTTGCAGCATGGTTTCCAATGGCGTTTTTTTTCTTCTTTTTTTTAAATGTACATCTAAAATAAATGACTAAGGCCTGAATTTATGCATAGCAAGTCAGTTTGACATTGTTGTACATATGTTCATTATTTTGTTTTACATTTTTTTAACACTTTTTCAAGCGTGTACCACATATGAAAAACCAGACAACTGAATCAGTTTATGGATTGGGATACACAAAGGCCATATTTTATCTGAGCTGGATAAGTTATGAACACACATGTCCACAATGTACAGTCATGGCCAAAAGTTTTGAGAATGACACAAATATTAATTTTTACAAAGTCTACTGCTTCATTTTTTCTAATGGCAATTTGCATATACTCCAGAATGTTATAAAGAGTGATCAGCTTAACAGTAATTACTTGCAAAGTCTATATTTGCCTAGAAAATGAACTTTATCCCCCAAAACACATTTCAACATCATTGCAGCCCTGCCTTAAAAGGATCAGCTAACATCGTTTCAGTGATTGCTCCATTAACACAGATGTGGGTGTTGATGAGGACAGGGCTGGAGATCAATCTGTCATGATTAAGTAAGAATGACACCACTGGACACTTTAAAAGGAGGCTGGTGCTTGGCATCATTGTTTCTCTTCTGTTAACCATGGTTATCTCTAAAGAAACACGTGCAGTCATCATTGCACTGCACAAAAATGGCCTAACAGGGAAGAGTATCGCAGCTAGAAAGATTGCACCTCAGTCAACAATCTATCGCATCATCAAGAACATCAAGGAGAGAGGTTCCCTTGTTGCCAAAAAGGCTCTAGGGCGCCCAAGAAAGACCAGCAAGCGCCAGGACCGTCTCTTAAAAGTGTTTCAGCTGCGGGATCGGGCTACCAGCAGTGCAGAGCTTGCTCAGGAATGGCAGCAGGCAGGTGTGAGTGCATCTGCACGCACTGTGAGGCGTAGACTCTTGGAGCAAGGCCTGGTCTCAAGGAGGGCAGCAAAGAAGCCACTTCTCTCCAGGAAAAACATCATGGACAGACTGATATTCTGCAAGAGGTACAGGGAGTGGACTGCTGAGGACTGGGGTAAAGTCATTTTCTCTGATGAATCCCCTTTTCGTTTGTTTGGGACATCTGGAAAACGGCTTATTCGGAGAAGACCAGGTGAGCACTACCACCAGTCTTGTCTCATGCCAACTGTCAAGCATCCTGAAACCATTCATGTGTGGGGTTGCTTCTCATCCAAGGGAATGGGCTCTCTCTCAGTCTTGCCTAAAAACACAGCCATGAATAAAGAATGGTACCAGAATGTCCTCCAAGAGCAACTTCTCTCAACTGTCCAAGAGCAGTTTGGCGATCAACAATGCCTTTTCCAACATGATGAAGCACCTTGCCATAAAGCAAAGGTGATAACTAAATGGCTCAGGGAACAAAACATAGAGATTTTGGGACCATGGCCTGGAAACTCCCCAGATCTTAATCCCATTGAGAACTTGTGGTCAGTCATCAAGAGACGGGTGGACAAACAAAAACCTTCAAATTCAGACAAAATAAAAGCATTGATTTTGCAAGAATGGACTGCTATCAGTCAGGATTTGATCCAGAAGTTGATTGAGAGCATGCCAGGGAGAATTGCTGAGGTCCTGAAGAAGGGTCAACACTGCAAATATTGACTTGCTGCATTAACTCATTCTGTCAATATAACCTTTTGCTACTCATAATATGATTGCAATTATATTTCTGTATGTGATAAAAACATCTGACAAACACACATAAAAACCAGAGGCCAGCAGATCATGTGAAAATATAATATTTGTGTCATTCTCAAAACTTTTGGCCATGACTGTAGAAGTTCCTGACGTGCCATCGGGAATGACATTACCATACAATTAACACAAATAGAAAAACTTCCTGCATACATAAGATGCCTAAAATAAATCATGACTTAATCACAGGTTAATGGTAGGATCAGCAACTGAATCTGGCACACACTTATTATTTCTAGCATTATCAATCGGTTCCAAGCCAAAGTCAAGCTTCGAGGCGTAGTTTTCAGATATTACTTTGCACCAACCTGTGCCTTCTGGATTTTCAGGATTCTAACATGATTCTCCGGGCTCGCTCACATGTCTGTATAAAACGGACAAGAGCAATCCAATAAGAAAAACCCGACCAATGTTATGTCATGAGGCAGTGCAGAGCTGCGTATTTCTTTTCTCAGCTGTATTTGGCATGAAAAAAAAAAATCACAGCATGCTGCGATTTCACTCCAAAATTGGACAATGCGAGAAAGAAAATCAAACACTATATGGACCATCAGTATAGCATCCATTACAGTTCTGTAACGTAGGAAACTGTAAATGGTCCTGAAAATGGCTGCTTACTAAAAAAACGGATTGTATACAGGTAGCACATGGATGACAAGTGAGGGAAAAATCGTCCCACTATCCTGGAAGAGAATGGGACTGATTATATATACGCAAGTGTGAACGGATCCTTAACGTGACAAAGGCATTGTTCAATGTAGAGGAGGAGAGCCTATATGAGGAGAGCTCCGGACAGAACGGCTATGCAGTCAGTGCGCATAGAACCCGGCCATCCATAATGTACAGTGCAGGAGTGTGTTGGCTGGGCAGGGAGCTTCCGCGTAAGCTATAACTATGCCCGCTCCCGAGAACCCGGCCAGTGATAATGATAAACCCCTTACTTACTACGCAAGCAGCGACTGCAAAACCCTGCACATGGGGTAGGCAATTGAACTAAAAATATATATATACAATATTTAATTGGAAATTGGAGGTAATTACTAATATTATTAATATTAACCCCTTAACCCCCAAGGGTGGTTTGCACGTTCATGACCGGGCCAATTTTTACAATTCTGACCACTGTCCCTTTATGAGGTAATAACTCTGAAACGCTTCCATGGATCCTGGTGATTTTGACATTGTTTTCTCGTGACATATTGTACTTCATGTTAGTGGTAAAATTTCATTCAAATAACTTGCGTTTATTTGTGGAAAAAAACGGAAATTTGGCGAAATTTTTGAAAATTTCGCAATTTTCCAACTTTGAATTTTTATGCCCTTAAATCACAGAGATACGGCACTCAAAAAAACTTAATAAATAACATTTCCCACATGTTTACTTTACATCAGCACAATTTTGGAACCGAAATTTTTTTTTGTTAGGAAGTTATAAGGGTTAAAAGTCGACCAGCGATTTCTCATTTTTGCAACACCATTTTATTTTTACCGACCATATCACATTTGAAGCCACTTTGAGGGGTCTATATGATAGAAAATACCCAAAAGTGATACCATTCTAAAAACTGCACCCCTTATGGTGCTCAAAACCACATTCAAGAAGTTTATTAACCCTTCAGGTGCTTCACAAGAATTTTTTGAATATTTAAAAAAAATGAACATTTAACTTTTTTTCACAAAAAAAAAAGTTCAGGTTCAATTTTTTTTATTTTACCAAGGGTAACAGAAGAATTTGGACTGCAAAAGTTATTGTGCAATTTGTCCTGAGTACGCTGATACCTGATATGTGGGGGGGAACCACTGTTTTGGCGCTTGGCAGAGCTCAGAAGGAAAGGAGCGCCGTTTGACTTTTTCAATGCAAAATTGTCTGGAATTCAGATCGGACACCATGTCACGTTTGGAGAGCCCCTGATGTACCTAAACAGTGGAAACCCCCCACAAGTGACCCCATTTTGGAAACTAGACCCCCCAAGGAACTTATCTAGATATGTGGAGAGAACTTTGAACCCACAAGGGCTTTGCCGAAGTTTATAACGTACAGCGGTACAATTACAAAATCATATTTTTTCCACAAAAAAGATCTTTTCACCCCCAATTTTTATTTTCCCAAGGGTAACAGGACCCTAAAAGTTATTGTGCCATTTTTCCTGAATACGTTGATACCCCATATGTGGGTGTAAACGACTATTTGGGCGCATGGCAGAGCTCAGAAGGGAAGCAGCGCCATTTGACTTTTTTGGCTGGAATTGAGATCGGACCCCATGTCGCGTTTGGAAAGCCCCTGATGTACCAAAACAGTGGAAACCCCCCACAAATGACACCACCATTTTGGAAACTAGACCCCCCAAGGAACTTATCTAGATGTGTGGTGAGAACTTTGAACCCCCAAGTGTTATGATTGAGTCACCGTAGGAGGCAAAAACAAAATGCTAGCTAAGTCCAGAAAACCAGAGAAGTTGGCAGCTATCGGATTGCAGACCCCTGAACCTATCAACACAACTAGCAGTAGCCGAGGGGGGTCCCTACGATGCCCTAGATCCCTCGATCACAGCCGGAGAATTAAATAGGCCTAAAGAAAGAAAGGGGAAATCCAAACTGCCCCAGAGCAGACCCCAAAGCAATAGGCAGCCCCCAACATATAATGACGGTGAAGCAAGATGAAAATACCAACACAGACAGAAAGATAGACTGAGCAAAGACGGGGCCCAAGCTAACCAGATAGAAAAGGACAGGAAGGCTGCTGTCTGCAATCCGTGAAAAACCCTATGAAAATAAGAGCCAACAGACTGACAGTGAAAAAGGCCCTGAAGACGCTAGGCTTCAAAAAAGCTATGTCAGTACTCAGGAATATTCTGAAGACAGAGCTACAGGCAAAAGGAGATTCAGCTCACCCCAGCAGGGAATGGCAGAATACAGAAAAGCAAGGAAAACAAAAAACAAAACAAAAATGCTAACAGGCAAAACAGAAAACTTAGCTTTAGAGGAGCAGGAATCAGACTGGTGTCCTAGAAGTCCACAGAGAAATCACCCGCAGGGCAGAAGGGCGTCGGCAGCCTTATATCCAGTCCGTGACTCCACTCAGCCAGTCATCCTCATTAGGCTCAGGTGCCTGATAATCAGGCTCATTACCTTCCTTTACCAGAATAGGGAGTTCACCAGACCTCAGTGACGAAGTGGAAAATGAACTCACAACACCCAAGGGCTTCACAGAAGTTTATAACATACAGCCGTACAATTAAAAAATCATATTTTTTCCACAAAAATAATCTTTTCTCCCTAAATTCTTATTTTTCCAAGGGTAACAGGACCCTAAAAGTTATTGTGCAATTTGTCCTGAATACGCTGATACCCCATATGTGGGTGTAAACGACTATTTAGGCGCATGGTAGAGCTCGGAAGGGAAGCAGCGCCATTTGACGTTTTTGGCTGGAATTGAGATCGGACACCATGTCGCGTTTGGAAAGCCCCTGATGTACCTAAACAGTGGAATCCCCCCCACAAGTGAACCCATTTTGGAAACTAGACCCCCTAAGGAACTTATCTAGATGTGGAATGCAGACTTTGATGGAATGGGCTGTGGTGTCATGTTGCTTTTGGAGAGCCCCTGATGTACCTAAACAGTGGAAACCCCCTCTGTGAGCGCCGCTGATCGCTGCGACGTACTATTCCATCCCTGGGGATTAAGTCCCAGGGCACATGGACAGGATAGTACGTCACATGGCAGAAAGGGGTTAAACCTAGTACACATTGAAATAGAATCTTTGAGATGGGAATACTAAGCAAGTTGAAAATGAAATGATCTCTAAAAGGCCTAAAGTTAAAGATGACCCATTTCCTTTTATATTTTAGGGCAAACCCTCCCCCTAAAAATTTTTTAATCTTTTACATTTTAAAAATTACAAAATGGAAAATGGGCCGATGCAAAAACTTGAGCACTCTGCATGGTTAGTACCCAAAAGCACCCTCTTTTGAAATTGTCACAGCGTGTAAAAGCTTTTTGTAGCCAGCTAAGAGTCTTTCAATTCTTGTTTTAAGGATTTTCATTCATTTTTCTTTGGAAAATTCATCCAGTTCTGTGAGATTCCTGGTTGTATTGCAAACACTGCTGTTTTGAGGTCAAGTCACAGATTTTCAGATCAGGGGACTGTGAGGGCCATTGTAAAGCCTTCAGCTTGCGCCTTTTGAGGTAGTCCATTGTGGATTTTAACGTGTGTTTAGGATCATTATCCTTTTGAACAAGCCATCTCTTTTCAACTTCAGCTTTTTTTGACAGGTGTCATATTTGCATCAAGAATTTGTTGAAATTTTATTGAATCTTTTCTTCTCACTACCCGTGATATGTTCACCATGCAATTGATTGCAACACAACTCCAAAGCATGATTGATGCACCCTCATGCTTAATAGTAGCCGAGATGTTCTTTTCCTGAAATTCTGTGCCCTTTTTCTCCACACATACCTTTGATCATTGTGGCCAAAGAGTTTTATTTTAACCTCATCTGTCCACAGGACTTATTTCCAAAATGTATAAGGTACTTTTGATGCTGAATTTTATGGTGAGGACACAGGAGAGGTTTTCTTCTGGTGACTCTTCATATTTGTGCAGGTGTCTCTGAACAGTAGAACAATGCACCACAACTCCAGAATCTGCTAAATTATTCTGAAGGTCTTTTGCAGTCAAGCGGGGGTTCTCATTTGTCTCTCTAGCAATCCTACGAGCAGCTCTCATTAACATTTTGCTTGGTCTTCCAGACTTTATCTTGAGCAAATCTATCTACCGTATATCTTTGCACATCTTTAACTCCTAAACATCTGTAATTTCTATTCTGCACTTTATTCCGGTATGTATCACATGGACGGCACACGTATGACACACATGTACACACGGACATGCAACGCTGTCTGTACTGTTTTTTTCCAGTACCGGTAAAATGACTCCTGTCTGTGTCTGATCGACAGATCTAATGCCCTGCAATGCAAAAGCACTGCTGTCTATTAAATGAGTGATCAGACCAGGTAAAGCTGATGTCCCATCCTGGGACGAAGTAAAAAAAAAAGTGAAATTAAGTTTGTACAAATGTGAAAAATAAAAGGAAAACTATAAAAAAATGAAAAATTGTTTTGCAAGTAAAAATACTGTTTTTCCATAAAAACAACAGCAAAGGAAAAAAGTACACATATTTGGTTTAGCGCCACCTGGAAAAGACCATTCTACAAAACTGTTATATTATTTAACCAGTTTCATTAACACAGTTAAAAAATAAATAAACATGCCAAAAATATAGCTTTGTCGTCATACTGACAAAGCATGAAATTAAATGTGAACAAAAAATCACATACAAATAAAAATGGTATCAATAAAAACATCATCTTGTCCCACAAAAAGCGAGCCCTTATATAGCTCTATCAACAAAAAAATAAAAAAGTTAATTAAAATATGATGATGGAAAAATTATTGGATTGTAAAAAATTGATTTTAACGTGCAACAGTAGTAAAACATAAATAAAAAAAACTATATGAATCTGGTATCGCTGCAATCATAACCACCTGAAGAATAAAGTTATCAGATCACTTTTAATGCACGGTGAATGGAGCAAAAAAATAAAAATAAAAACCATTTATGAATTTCTGGTTTTTGTTCTGCCACGCAAAAATCGAAAAAAACAAAAAGCTGTCAAAATATGTTATGTAGTCCGAAATGGTACAAATAAAAATCTAAATTCAAAACACATCCCAACACTGCTCGTTCAGCGGAAAAATAAAAAAAGATATATCTCTCAGAATATGGTGATGCAATAACAAATAATTCTTGGGTAATTCATAGTTTTATCGTGCAATTATAGCAAATTTATTGTTTCTCAAAAAATTAGAATAAAAAGCAAATAAAAATTTAATGTACCCCCAAATAGCACCAATAAAAACATGTCATTCCGCAAAAAATCAAGTCCCTACTCAGATCTATCAACACAAGAATAGTAGTTCTCCATGTTCCTAGTAGCTCAGAGGCGCTGGAAAAGTCATACGGCGCCCATAAAACAATACAGTAAAATCCAAGATCGGAAAGTCAAATGACCCTTCTTCTGAGCCTCGCAGCGTGCCCAAAACACCCACACTTATTGTCAACATGTATAGCGCTGCTGCAGATGGAAGAACGCACGCAACAGGGTTCTCCAGGTTTAATCACTGATGATCTGTCCTCTGGATAGTTCTTCAATATGTGATGGCCACCGAGCAGTGTACAGGCTTGCTGTATATAGCCCGTACATTGCTTAGGCTAGATGCACGCTGTGTCCGTATACCTAGCCTACTCTTTGCGTCTGGAAATTCTGCTCCCTAAAAGCTAAATAGTGCTCTTTCTCTTCTGAGCCATGCCGTACGTTCAAACAGAAGTGTATGGCCACACATAGGATATTGCTGCATTCTGAAAAAAATTGCTTTAGAAATGTTTGAGTCCATTTCTGCCCTTATTTGTTGTGAAAATTAGAAATTTTGAGACTAAAACAACATTTTTGTGTAAAACAAACTTTTCATTTTCACATCCTCATGTTATAAAATACTGTGAAGCACCTGCAGGTTCAATATGCTCACCACACCCCTTTAGATTAATTGAGGGTTGTAGTTTTCAAAATGTACAAGGGCTCTGAAAATGTTGCATGGTGCCCACAAACTATATGCGCAACATTTGCTTCCCAAAATGGCACTCCTGTATTTTGGAGCATCAGTGTACTCAGGAGAAATTGCACAGCAAATTGGGTGGTCCATTTTTTTCTGTTACTTTTGCGAAAATTAAAAATTTGGAGCTAAAGCAACATTTTTTTGGGAAACAAAAACATAATTTTTAATTTTCACAGTCCAATGTTTCAAAATTATGTAGATTTAAGATGCTCACCACACCCCTAGAAAAATTCCTTAAAGGGTGTCGTTTCAAAAATGCCATCACTTGGGGGGAAGCTCCACTGTTTAGGCACATCTATTCCAGCCAATTTTGCATTCCAAAACAGGCATATAGACCGATACAAAATCTGAAGAATCACATATTTATACATTATATTTGTCATAAATATGTGATTCTTCAGATTTTGTATTAGTCTATGCCTGATGAAGAGACCTGAGTAGTCTCGAAAGCTTGCAATGTGTTACCATCTTTTCAGTTAGCCATTAAAAGGTATCAACCACTGAGGACTCTCAATTCTAAATATTCTATCTACTGGCTAACACGGGCACAAAGATATATATCTTTCCTGTACCTTCCTTTCTGTTCAGCCAAACAGCAGTTTTCCACCATATACGTGGTATTGGCATACTCAGGAGAAATTGCATAACAAATTTTGGGGTCCATTTTCTCCTGTAACGTTACCCTTGTGAAAATTAAACATTTAGGGCTAAAGCAACGTTTTTGTGGGAAAAATAAAATTTAAATTATTTCCTTCCACACTGCTTTAATTGTTGTGAAGCACCTGAAGGGTTAATAAACTTCTTGAATGTGGTTTCGAGCACTTTGAGGGGTGCAGATTTTAAAACGGTGTTACTTTGAATTATTTTCTGTCACATAGTATAGCGCTATTGCTGGCGCCCCTGCATGGTGTCTCCTTCTCCCTCCATGGAGGCACGCTGGCTTACTCACCACCATGGCACTTGGTGTGGTTTCCCTGCATGCTCCTGCTACTTCCTGGTGTGCGCGCATGCTCCCCTGCTCTAAAAGGGGCAGTGTGCACATATAGTAAATACCCTCAGGTTTTAGCTGAAAGTTATTTAGTATAATGCGTTACACCTGCAAGATGGCTCCCAGTATGCAAGACTCCCTCTCCCTTGGGAAGTTACCAGGAAACAAGTTGTCATTAGGTAATTGGTGTTCTACGAGTGCAGTTGTGAGGTCTCTTGGCCAGGATATGGCAAGTGTCATGAACCCAAATCCCTGGTCCGGGTACGGGCAGTGTCCTGAACGTTGTCCCTGGTCCCGATGCGTCCAGTGTCCTGAACGTTGTCCCTTGTCGCGGTGCGGCTGGTCCTGTTCCCGAAGACCCCTGGTCCTGGTGTGGCCAGTGCCTGAACATTGTCCCCAACCCTGTATTCGATGTCCCCTGGTCCCGATGCGGCCAGTGCCTGAAAATTATTCCCCAGTCTGTGTGTGGTCAGTCTCTGATCCAGTATCCTCGACCGGTGTGTCTGAACATAGCCCTAGTCTGTGTCAGCGAACCTAATCCCTGGAGTCAGCAGCTGCAGTACAAAGATATGCCTGCAGAACAGCCTGTCTCCACCATCAGGAGCTCCAGTTAACAACAGGTAGCCGCTTAGCTATTCACCTTCCTGGGCAGGCCCACTCCTGTGGCACAGTGGGTCCACAAATCCACATGCGCCACTGCTGGGCGTAACACATAGGCCCCTTAAAGTCACTTCAAAAGGGATGTGGTCCCTAAAAAATATATCTTGTACATTTTGTTGGAAAAATTAAAAAAGGGTGATATGTTTAAAAAATGATGTTGATGTAAATTAGACTTGGAGTAATTGTTGTTTATTAATAATTTTGTGTGGTATAACTAACTGCTTTAGGGGTATAAAAATTAAAAGTTTGAAAATTGTGAAATTTTCTTATTTTTTATGTCAAATTTTCGTTATTTTATTACCACATAAAGTGACACTAGTCAGAATTGAAAAATTTGGCCTGGTCAGGAAGGTGAAAAGAGGCTGGGGATGAAGGGATAAAATGATGTTTCACATTTTTCAACTCCTTATTGAGTAACTTTTTATATCAGCTTTATAAATGATAAAATACCGTACATGCTCATCAAATTTCATCGTTCATTTTTGTGGAGCCCAGCACTATTTAGGACTATACTTGGGGGGAGCATTAATCACATATTACCTTACTGACCGTCACCTAGCTTTACGAAATAGAACAGAAGAATAAAAATGTTAACGTATTGACAGAAGAGGATAAGCAAAGGAACAGAAGCGGTTTCTTTTTGTCGCTTATGCTTGCTTCACATGCTTTGACTTACAAACAGTTGCCATAGTAGAATTTATTGTACTTTGTGAGCGATACATTGTGCTGTGTTATAATAGCTCTGTCCTTTGCAGTTTACATAAAGTATGTGTTAAGGGAAAGTCTGTACACATTTCTGAATACACAGAGGATCGGTAAACAATGTTTCTTTGTAGAGAATTTGTAATACTAAACTCAGAATAGTGCAGTTTAAGCATTGAGTGATGTCTCATTCCTTACCTGCGGTATGACCAGATTGTTCTTCCTCTTATCGTCAGCATTCTGTCTCATTGCTCAAATTGTATGACATGTTATATTTTTAGGACTCTTCAGGTGACAAATGACAATCGTGAAATTTATTTAACTAGTGAACTCTCCCTTATGATAGCTGGCTCAAAGTGCCAACACATGACATACCAACTGTGACGATCGCGTGGATAAAAGTTGTGGTTTGCAAAAAAGACCTGGTGACCTACCCCATGAAAACCTTCACCAGGAAACTCTTTGGATCAGAATGAATATGCTTCAAATATGGTGTGGCTCCATATGCTGTGGTTCCATAGGCTGGATGGCATTGAAGCAACTGGGGAAAAGCGGATGCAAATATCCGATAATCAGGGTAAGTAAAACACGAGTGGGGGAATCTCACATGGAGGCCCAAATGCTGATGTAGTCTGTGCAAAAAAAGCTACCTATGCTGCAAAGAACGATGTACCATCGGAAATTGGAACGTGAGAGGGATGAACATTGGAAAGCTGAACATTATCAAGAGGGAAATGTAAGGAAAGAGTATTGACCTGGCGGGAGTCAGTGAACTGCACTGAATTGGATCTGGAGACTTCAACTAAGTTGAGTACACCATTTACTTAGGCAAAAACATAGAAAAGGAGTTGATTTTGTGTCCAACATAAGGATCGCAAGGTGTATAAATATCCCCCAGTAAATCAATGAGAAGGTTATGTCCATTCACTTTAGATGTAATCTCTGAAGGTGACCATCATCTAAGTTTTTACACTAACAGAAGATGTATCACAGCGAGGCATTAAGGACTTCTACACATAGGTCCAACGCACACTTAGTAGAGCCCCAAGAAAGGACATACTTTTGTATTATGGGTGATAAAGCGCAATAATTCAAAGATCAATGCCTCTAAATATGCGACCAGATAACAAAAAGAAAAACACCTTATAGATTAACATAGCCTATCCTGAAGTCCATTCCACAGTGGGTCATGGCAAAATGGTATAGTGGTAATACATTCAATTACATTCCATTTAATCTGTTACACAGTCAGTATAATGCAAACTCTTAGTTAAGTATAATGTAGCCAGCAATGACATTCAAAAAGGGCTTTTACCCATCATGGAATCAGGGAGCACACCGTATGACCTCCTCGATGTGCGTTTCGCATCTCTTGAATCCTCAGAGGGCATGGTTAAGGGCAGGCTGAATGTGGCAAGGTGACTCAGTGTCGACTTCCAAAGAGAATCCTAGAAAAACAATTTCCTGAATGCCCGATACATGAACCTCAAAAAAGCCTATGAGAAGGGTCACACCAGGGAATTATTTGTCATGTTGAAACAAGTTAAGAAGCCTATCACGGGGTTACCGCAACGGAGCAGAGCCAGAAGACTGCTGTCTGGTTGCTGCTACAATGCTGAGAAGAAGCATTTCTCCAGTGTATTAAACGTGTTTATTTCTTTCAGCAGAACAGGAGTTAATCGGCCATATTGGAATGCATCTACATTCAGCTGTGCTCGGTGAGCCACTCCTTCTACCCATAAAATCTAGGCTTGATTACCAAGGCATCGTCAGAGTTAGCACTTGCGGCATGATAGAGTGGGAGAAGTTGGTTTTGTGAAGGAGAGCTGGAGGAGTTTAGTAGCGACTGTTGGCTGGTTTGTACGTTTGGAAATTCCTTAGTCTTCTCTGTTTTGCTTTTTTCCCCCTCCCTACACACTCTGGTGAATACCTCTGTTGTATGTGAGTGTATATTGTGTGTGTGTGGACTTTTCAGTTTACCCTTGTATTTGTTACCCTGTCTGTCGGGTTGTTGTACTGCGGTGCACAATAGCGCCTCTCTTCTCCGGGTGGGGGAAGGGGACAGACCTAGGGCTAATTTAGGAGATAGGGCAAGGTTGGAGGCCCCAGAGTCTTCACCATCTGAAGTATCCCTGAGAACAGGACAAGTTAGGGCGCCCCCTAGTGTTAGGGCCAGGAATGGTGCCCCTGGTCCCAGGTCACTCTCCAGTCGAATCGTGACAATACCTTTTTTAGCGCACCAAAAAAAACCATGAAAAACCATGATGGAAATGAAAATAGCAACCAGCAGGATATCGTGCAGAAATGGAGAGAATACACAGAAAAACTATACTCCAGCACTAACCATGAAGAGGAATGCGGGGGCCAAGTGGCACCAGACCCCAACCTAATAGAAAGTTGAGAGGATTGGGAGCTAAAGCAGTTGCCAACCAACAAAGCACCTGGTATTGATGATGCAAAAATGCTCAAACGAGACTTAAGAGCCGCACTGACAGGACTATGCCAGAAGATCTGCAGGACCTGCACGTGGCCAAAAGACTGGAAAAGATCAGTTTTCACCCCTTTGTTCTACAGTTTACACAGTCACTGGCATAGCTTTTTTCATCAATTGCTCTGTTTCCCAAGGCCAGCTAGGTGCTTCTAAAGATAATTCAAAAGCAGATAGGCTATATCCTTGATAAAGAACTTACTGACATCCAAACTGGATACTATAAGGGTACCGTTACACTTAGCGATGCACCAGTGTTCCCGACCACGATATGACGCGGTCAGGATCGCTGGTTCATCGCTAAGTGGTCGCTAGTGAGCTGCCAAACAGGCAGATCTCACCAGTGACATAGCAGCGGTCGGGGGTCAGTACTTACCTGTCAGACGCGGCGATCCTGACGTCCTCCCGCCTGCGTCCATGCGTCGCTCGTCGCCACAGCAGGAAGCCCAGCGGGAAGTGGCAGACGAGAAACTGCCAAGGACGTTCTCGCGCGATCAACGATAACCAGCGGGGGAGCCGGTCGGAGGTAAGTATCACACATAGCGATATCGCTAGCAATATCACTGCTGTGTCACAAAACTAGTGACGTTATAGCGATATTGCTAGCGATATCGCTATGTGTAACGGGCCCTTAAGGGCAGAGGGACCGGTGATCACATCACAAATCTGAGATGGATCATAGAAAAGATAACGAAGTATATGAGAAAGCTCTACCTGTACTTCATTGATTATGCCAAGGCTTCTCATTATGTTGAGCATGATAAGCTTTGGGAAGCACTGAGGCATGGGACAGAAATGTAATGTAAACAAGAACCAAAGACAAAACAAGGATGACAGAAAACCTCTATCATACAAAAGCACTAACCACCAATAGGGAGGTCGTTAGGGACAGGGAGGAAGAAACCAAATGGGAACAGGGACCAGGAGATAAACACACACGTACTACAGCAAACCACAGAACACACTTCTACAACAACTCTACTCAAACCACTTAGCTTTAACACAAAGCACAGGAAGACCAATCTTTCACTAGCACAGACAAGCAAGTCTGACCAGTTTAGGTAGGAAGAGGTAATGACCAGATCAGAAACACCTGAAATGGAGCTGCATGTTTCTGACAGCATAGAAAGGGTCATTAACCTCTTCAGCACCAATAGAAATGAAATCCATTTAATATGGGACGTGACGTGACCGTCTAACTCCAAGTCTTGAAGGAGAACGTGACATCTTTGTGACGGAATGGATAGGATCTGAATCAGTGCCACCTGCAGAGCAAAAATACCCATCTGCAAGAATCCCAGTATCATATAGAAACACAAGGTTTTAGTTGTTTTATCAATGTTTTATAGTGACAGATCTCTGGAGCAGCCATTCCAAAGGTTCAGAGCTCCAAAACTGAATAGTGTCTACATGGAGAGGTGTTCTCCTGATTGAACAGTCTCTCTAAAGCACTATTCATCAGGGTGTAAACAGAATTTTGTAAGATGCAGCATATCACTTCTGCAGTAGATTGACTATGGCTTTTGCCCCTTATCCATACAGAGGAAAATAAGGTCAGCAGTACTCCCTGAAACAGGATAACCACGTTGAAATAGAGGCAGCTTGTAGATACTGTCTACTGCGGCCGCCAACCAACCACGACAGTGAGGGGCGGGCTTCCCCGGGGAAGCAATATGGACCCTCTATACCACAGAGAGGGACCCGAGCCTACCCGAACTAGGAAAAGTAGGGAAGGACAGTGACCGGGATTCTGTGGCAGCTGAGCACGTGGACAAGGAGAAGACACGTAGGACATGATAACACCGCACAACTTCAGGTATAAAGAACGTAAAGTTTACTAAAGTAAAGTCACACAGTACATAAACAAAACAGGGCTATGCCAGGCTACCGATTCCACACCTCCCAGAAGGTTACCTCCCAGTGGACCACAAGGCACAACGGATCACCGAGGCACACATAGGCAAGACATCGGGACACAGTCAGGACATCAGTACACAGGCTGGACATCAGGACATTAGGACACAGGCTGGACATCTGGACACAGGTTGGACATCAGGACAAGGGCATCAGGTTCACCGGCGGACATCAGAGAGGAGTCCGTTTGGTTCTGGACATCCGACACGACCTAAAGGCACCACTGCGGTCATCAGGCTCCAAGCTCCAAGCAGCGGTCATCAGGTTCCAGACTGCAGTCGCCAGGCTCCGGGCATCAAACCTAGGAAGGAACTCAAGCGTGATGGTGCTAGAACCACAAGATTGCTGGGCCTGCATGGAGCTAGCACCGCATTTTGATGAAGGAGTTAACTGCTCCTACCCCCCCAGGGCCTGTAAGCATATTGAAGAAAACAGGATTTAGTGCTCCAATGTTGAATAGCAAGGCCTTTTAGTATGATAATGAGATAAGGCCCAAAACAGGACTTCAAAGCTTGAGTAGGAGCCTCGCCAGCAAGGGGCCTGGGGGCTTCAATTAGAATATACCTGTCAGCTAGACACAGAAATACACATCCATTGTCTCTCCCAGCCGCCCCGACTCCATCCTAGGATCATGGATTATGAGCACATTTTTCAAGTTATGGACTCATGAAAAATATCCGCGTGACCCTGAGGAAATCGCGCATCTGGCAGTGCGACTCCTGAGTCGGTGAGGGCTCTGGGACCTGAGATATAGAGATTGGCCCTCCACAGCGACCCAATGGGGCCATGTTTGCTCTCCACACGACAGGCAAAACAAACCTCATTCACTGGTACCTCTCATGTCCTGATTCGATCATGCTGTTGAAAGTTACCCCCTTTCTTAGATATTGGGAATAAGTTCTGCAGGGAGCTAAAGGGTGGAGATTATTAGCCCACCCTCTGACACGGGGGGGAGCCTAGTGTGCTTAAGAACTAGCAGCACATGGCAGAGACTCTCTCTCTCTCTCAGAAGAACCAGACGATGATGATCTAAGAAGGAACTGGGGACAGATCTGCCAAGGGGAGCAGCGGCCGTGCTTTGGGGTCTGTCTGGGAACTAAGATTCTTGTACCTGTGGACTGCAGAGCTCCCGGCACCCACATGCAACCTACAATCTGGTAAATTGACCTCCAGCTTAATATCTCTAAGTCTTGTACCATTATTGTTATATTTTACTCTGACTGCAAATCCACTGTAATTCCATTGTATAGCTTACTGTATATTTCTGTAATTATCTAGTGCGCCCTTAAGGCAATTAAACCATAAAATTAATCTTGGGCTGATGCTTTTACTCTGATTACGAATCTTAGAATACCCAGCAGGTAACAGGACATCCTCCCCGGTGGCCATTTGCTCTAGGTGCAGTCCCCTTACTGACCTGAGAGACAAAGGGGGCGCCGGAGAGCTATTCCTGTTTAGTTACGTCACATTGGTGATGTGGGAGGAACGGGTCCTGTTCCTCCACATTGGTGGCAGCGGTGGGATCAGAGTAATAGTGTGCGTGGGACCCCTACTCCCAGACACTAAAGACTACCAGCGGTAACTTTCACTGCTGTGGTCTTAAGGTCAGCCCAGCACTAGACCGTCAGAGTGTAAATATAATAAGCTGTGCGCGAGGTCAGGGTTGCAGCTGTGTCAGTAACCAGAGGTTCCCAAGATGGCGGAAGGCACCAGGAGTAAGGCAAAGGGGGAGGCCAATAGGTGGTGGAGGACAATACCAATGAAGGTGAGGGGGAGCTCAGCCAGGGCTCCCCAAGGAGCCAGACCCCATGCTCTATCCCACAGTGGACTGTCCACCACCTGCCCGCCCCAGCCTGTCCAGATCAGAGGCCCTTTTCCAAGCGGC
This sequence comes from Dendrobates tinctorius, assembly GCF_039654945.1. NCBI lineage: Eukaryota > Metazoa > Chordata > Amphibia > Anura > Dendrobatidae > Dendrobates > Dendrobates tinctorius. The sequence continues at coordinate 56,178,286 of NW_027361697.1, forward strand.
TATGGCACAGCTCGAGGCTGGTAACGACACCGCCCATGACAGACTCCTGGTGGCGGCAGAGAAAGCAGCGGAGCGTGAGCAAGTGGCGGCAGAGCGTGAGCATGCTCAACGTGTGCTTCAGGCTGCAGAGCGCCGTGAAGCTGCGGAGCGCCGGCACCGACTGGAGATGGCTCAGCACAGGCTCCCACTGGACGCTCCAGCCCCACTGGGGACCAAGGCTTCCAAGGTCTGAGCAGAGGACTTCCCCCTGCTTGAAAAGGATGGAGATCTGGATTCCTTTCTGCTGGCCTTTGAGAGAACCTGCCTCCAACACCATCTGGCCCTGGATCAGTGGGCAAGGTACCTGACCCCCCGTTTGAGGGGATAAGTCCCTGGAAGTTTTGGGGGACTTACCTGCCGAGGAGGAGCAGGACTACAACAGCATCAAGCGGGCCCTGATCCAGCACTACAACCTCACCCCGGAGTCGTACAGCAGGAAGTTCCGGAGCCTGCAGTGGGGCTCAAAGGACACCTGGACCCACCACATGCGGGCACTGCTGAGAGCTGCGGAGCACTGGACCTCGGGTCTAGAGCTCACCACCCGCCAGGAGGTCCAGGAACTGTTCGTCACGGAGCAGCTCTTGTGGAACTGCCCAGAGGACCTCCAGCAGTTCCTCCGTGACCGGAAACCAAAGGGGGCTTCTGCTACAGCCGCCCTGGCAGACAAGTATGCCAACAACAGGGCGTCTGAGCCAAAGAAGCCTGCCAGCAGCACCTGGAGAGGGGGTAAGCCCAATCCTGCCCCTGTCCCCCCAGCCCCCAGAGCGCAAGGGGTGTACCCCCCTGCTGCCCTCTCCAGGCCAGGAGCAGTACTCAGATGTTGTCATCATTGCAACCAGCCAGGACACTTTAATGCTGCATGTCCCCAGTGCCATAAGGCCCCATCCCTGTCCCAGAAACCGTCCACTGTTTTGTGTGTGGGAGGGGGTGGTGGGAGGTCCCTGGACAATTACCAACCCGTCACCATCGGCGGCTCAGCGGTCATGGGACTGCGGGACACAGGCGCTGAACGAACCCTGGTATGTCCTGAGGTGGTGTCCCCTCAAGACTTGGTGCCTGGGAAAACCCTTTCCGTGTCCGGAATTGGAGGCATTGAACCGGCGCTGCTCGTCGCCAAAGTGTTTTTGGACTGGGGCGCTGGAATGGAAATGCGGGAGGTGAGAGTAACGCCAAATATTCCTGCCAATGTGTTGCTTGGGACCGATTTGGGGCAGCTAGTGTCTCAGTATGTGGCCACTGAACCCCCAAGTCCGGCTCCCCAAGAATGTCATGACTCTACTGTGAATGCTAATGTTAATGTGTTGAATGTGCCTCCAACAGTGGAGGAGGGAGTGAAACCTGATGGTAAGCCATGCACTGACACTACACACACAGGGCTCACCTGTCCTGGTGAGAAGACTTCAGGGGAGAGCTCAGAGGTGGAGGGAGGGGCTGCTATGGGCAGTGTAGGTCCCCTAAGTGAATCCAGCCTTCTGAGTCTAGGGCCTCTGCAGAAAGAGGAACAGGCCATGGGGGGAGGGGGTATCCCGGGAGAGGAGCCACCAGGTAAGACCACAGGGCAGGAGTTCCCCGCATCCGGGATGTCAGGAGGCCAGGGAAGTCTGCCTGACCCGGCGACTTGGTCAGGGGCCGAGGGGAAGCAGGCGCTACCTGTGGTCTCAGCGGTCGTGGCCGTAGGAGCACCGGAGCCCAAGGAGCCTTGCGGAGGTCTGACGGTTTCCCCCTCTCCGACCAAGTGGCTGCCGAGTCAGACAGCGGCCAGGAGACAGATCCCGGGGAGCTGACAGAGGATGTGGCAGTTTCGTCAATTCTTGCCACATCAAGTCAGGGATTTCAGGCAGCGTTAGAAGCTGATGCTAGCCTGAAAGCTCTCAAGGAGCAGGCGGCACAGCCTCCCCTGGAGTCCGACCACGAGCGAGTTGTCTGGGACCATGGACGGCTGTACCGGGTAACGGTCCAGTAGGGTTCACCGGAGGCGTGGTCCAGGGACCGACAGTTAGTGGTACCCTATCCGTTCAGAGTGGAATTGTTGCGGATCGCACACGAGATTCCCATGGCCGGACACCTAGGGATCGCTAAAACCAGGGCCAGGCTAGCTCAGCATTTCTACTGGCCGGGAATGAGGACCGAGGTGATTGCCTACTGCCGTTCGTGTGACACCTGTCAGAGGGTGGGGAAGGCGGGGCGGCGCCCCAAAGCCCCACTGGTAACTCTGCCCATCATCAAAGAGCCTTTCTCGAGGGTGGCTGTGGATCTCATTGGACCTCTGTCCACCTCCAGCCGCTCCGGGAAATGCTTCATACTAACGGTAGTGGACTATGCTACCCGGTACCCGGAGGCGGTAGCTTTGTCGTCCATTCGGGCTGACAAAGTGGCCACTGCTGTACTGGAGATTTTCTTCAGAGTGGGGTTTCCCCAGGAAATGCTCACTGACCGAGGGACCCAGTTCTTGTCGCAGCTGATGGAGTCTCTCTGTAAGTAGATACAGGTGCAACATCTGGTAGCCAGCCCGTACCACCCACAGACCAATGGCCAGTGTGAGCGGTTCAATGACACCTTAAAGCAGATGCTGAAGATGTTGGTCGACTCCCACGGGAGAGACTGGGAGCGGTATCTCCCACACCTGCTGTTTGCCTACCGGGAGGTCCCACAGGCTTCAACGGGGTTCTCCCCCTTTGAGCTCTTGTACGGGCGACGTGTACGGGGGCCCCTTGCTCTGGTGAAGGAAGCATGGGAAGGGGATTTGGCCACCCCTGGAGTGTCGGTCATTGAGTATGTTGTGCGCTTCCGGGACAGAATGATGGCCTTGACACGGCTGGTGCATGAAAATATGGCCCAAGCCCAGGCTGACCAGAAGCGGTGGTACGACCAGAATGCTTGCGAGCGGACCTACAAGGTGGGTCAAAAGGGGGGGTACTGGACCCCGTACCTCAAAACAAGCTTCAGGCGGCCTGGGAGGGTCCATACCTTGTGCACCAGCGGCTCAACCCTGTCACCTATCTGGTCACCCTGGACCATGCCCGTGGAAGGAGGAAGGCCTTCCACGTGAACATGATGAAGGCCCATCATGAGTGGGAGGCTTGTGCCCATCCAGTGTGCAACCTTCCCGAGGAAGCAGAGGTAGAAACCCTCCTGGATCTGCTCACCCAAGTCAAGGCGGGTGGATCCATGGAGGATGTGGGGGTTGGCCACCAGCCCTCAGAAGACCAACGTTCTCAGCTGTGGGTCACCCTACACCCCTATCGGGAGCTGTTCAGCAGCCTGCCCAGAAGGACTGAGACAGCCGTCCATGACGTGGACACCGGCAATCACCCCCTGATCTGGCGTTCAGCGTATCGGGTCTCTCTTGAGGTGCAGCAGCACATGCGCCAAGAGATAGATGAGATGCTGAAGCTGGGGGTGATCCAAGTGTCCAACAGCGCGTGGACTTCGCCTGTAGTCCTCGTCCCTAAAAAGGACCGAACTACGCGGTTCTGCGTGGACTACCGGGGGCTCAACGCTGTGACGGTCACCGATGTGTACCCAATGCCGCGCATCGATGACCTACTCGATCAGCTGGCCAGGGCCAAGTACCTGACCATCATGGATCTGAGCAGGGGGTATTGGCAGATTCCCCTGACCCCTGGGGCACGGGAACGCTCTGCCTTTATCACCCCATTCGGACTGTACGAGTCCACGGTGATGCTATTCGGCATGAAGAATGCCCCTGCAAACTTTTCAGAGGATGGTCAACACGCTGCTCGAGGGACTGGAAGGGTATGCGACCGCGTACCTAGATGACATTGCCATCTTCAGTCACACCTGGGAGGATCACCTAGAGCACCTGGTGCAGGTGCTCGGGCATATCCAGCGAGCAGCCTTGACCATTAAGCCGGAAAAATGCCAGCTGGGTATGAGTGAAGTTGTCCACTACCTGGGACACCGGGTAGGTGGGGGAGCTCTGAAGCCAGAGCCCGGGAAGGTGGATGCCATCGCATCCTGGCCCACTCCCAGGACCAAGAAGCAGGTTATGTCTTTCTTGGGGACTGCCGGGTATTATAGGAGGTATGTTCCACACTATATTGCCCTGGCCAAGCCCCTGACAGACCTCACCAAGAAGCTGCCCGTCGCAGTCAACTGGACAGTCGCCTGCGAGACAGCTTTCCAGGCATTCAAGACCGCTCTTTCTAGCTCTCCTGTACTACAGGCAGCCGACTTCACACAGCCGTTCGTAGTGCAGACCGATGCCAGAGACTTCAGCCTCGGTGCTGTGCTCAGCCAGGTCGACACTATGGGCCATGAACACCCCGTTCTGTACCTGAGCCGGAAGCTCCTGCCGAGGGACGTGGCCTATTCCACGATGGAGAAGGAATGTCTGGCAATTGTGTGGGCCCTGCAGCATCTGCAGCCATACTTGAAAGGATGCCATTTCACCGTGGAAACAGACCACCACCCCCTCAGCTCGTTACACACAGTCTCTGGGACGAATGGGAGGTTGCTACGCTGGAGCCTCGCTCTCCAGCAGTATCACTTCACCATTCGCCACAAAAGAGGCAGGGACCATGGTAACGCTGGTGGGTTGTCCCGGCAAGGAGAGGGTGCGGAAGGGTGCATGGGGGAACACAGGAATGTGATACCCCCTAGCGCCCTCTAAAGCAGGGAGGTGTGATGAAGGAGATAACTGCTCCTACTCCCCCAGGGCCTGTAAGCATGTAAGCATATTGAAGAAAACAGGATTTAGTGCTCCAATGTTGAATAGCAAGGCCTTTTAGTATGATAATGAGATAAGGCCCAAAACAGAACTTCAAAGCTTGAGTAGGAGCCACGCCAGCAAGGGGCCTGGGGGCTTCAATAAGAATATACCTGTCAGCTAGACACAGAAATACACATCCATTGTCTCTCCCAGCCGCCCCAACTCCATCCTAGGATCATGGATTATGAGCACATCTTTCGAGTTATGGACTCATGAAAAATATTCGCGTGACCCTGAGGAAATCGCGCATCTGGCAGTGCGACTCCTGAGTCGGTGAGGGCTCTGGGACCTGAGATATAGAGATTGGCCCTCCACAGCGACCCAATGGGGCCATGTTTGCTCTCCTCACGACAGGCAAAACAAACCGCATTCACTGGTACCTCTCATGTCCTGATCCGATCATGCTGTTGAAAGTTACCCCCTTTCTTAGATATTGGGAATAAGTTCTGCAGGGAGCTAAAGGGTGGAGATTATTAGCCCACCCTCTGACACAGGGGGGGGAGCCTAGCGTGCTTAAGAACTAGCAGCACATGGCAGAGACTCTCTCTCAGAAGAACCAGACGATGATGATCTAAGAAGGAACTGGGACAGATCTGCCAAGGAGAGCAGCGGCCGTGCTTTGGGGCCTGTCTGGCAACTAAGATTCTTGTACCTGTGGACTACAGAGCTCCCGGCACCCACATGCAACCTACAATCTGGTAAATTGACCTCCAGCTTAATATCTCTAAGTCTTGTACCCTTATTGTTATATTTTACTCTGACTGCAAATCCACTGTAATTCCATTGTATAGCTTACTGTATATTTCTGTAATTATCTAGTGCACCCTTAAGGCAATTAAACCATAAAATTAATGTTGGGCTGATGCTTTTACTCTGATTACGAATCTTAGATTACCCAGCAGGTAACAGGACATCCTCCCCGGCGGCCATTTGCTCTAGGTGCAGTCCCCTTACTGACCTGAGAGACAAAGGGACGCCGGAGAGCTGTTCCTGTGTAGTGACATCACATTGGTGACGTGGGAGGAACTGGTCCTGTTCCTCCACATTCCATGGTAGTAGGTGCGTAGAGTAGTAGATGCTTAGCAGGAACACCGGTTACAAGAGACTCAAAGTCATTGGATGCGAGGCTCCAGACATAAAGGGATTCCAGAAACATAACACAGCAGACACTGTTCAGACTGGGTCAGGTACAGGACAGGTACAGGATCAAGGATTCAGGCCTGGATATACCGCCTCCATGGCAGGGCGCAGGAACAGGACAAAGCAGGAATCAAGGCAGGGACTTTGGTACCAAAACATAGACAGGAGAAGTCCAGGAACACAGGCACAAAACACACATGGCAAGGTTCAGGAACTTTGAGAGTAGCTCTGACCCCGCCCATAGGGCAGGATAAGTTTATATAGGACATGCCCCTCAGCCATTGGCTGGGGACAGCATTTCAAGTACACTCACTAACCCTGATCAAAGCAAGGAAGGTGTGGCCGCGCACGCCCTAAGCACAAACAGAAACCATTGCAGCACAATCAGTGCAGGAACTGAGACACAGGGCACCTGGCAGTGGCTGCACGCCCAGACCCACGTGGAAAGTTATGCACCAGCTGCAAATGACCTCGCAACCCTCGGACAGCTTCCACAGTGGCAACCAGGGACCGCACATGCGGATCATCATGCAGCGGGGAAAAGACCTAACACCACATGTGTGGCTATCCGGCAGAGCAGAGAACTGAGCAGGCTCCATACAGGTAACAGCCAGCAGTATCCCAGCTCAATTAGGAGGAAAGGAGCAAAGGGTTATAGCAAAGATATGCATTGTAACGCTGACAACCATGTAGAGACAGAACGGCGTGACAGATACAATGTCTGAGAGCGTTTAAATGTAACATATCAAAATATTATTATTATTATTATTATTAATTTTTATATCATACTATATGTATCATATTATCATACTATATGATGAATGCCAATCTATAAAAAAAATACAGATTGGCATTCATCATATAGTATGATAAAACATGTTTATTTTCACTGCATAGTCAAGGGGTATACAAAAAGATCAATATTCAGCAGGTCAGTAGCCTATGGCCATTTCACACACAGTGCGCTTTCTCGAGGTCCATGCAATGCAGAGAGGCATCTACCTTGTGCTTTTTATTTCAGCTTTTTAGAACACATTTGTTTCATAGGTGCTTTGCCTGCATGTTTGGTGTGTTTGTGTCATTTATAAATGCATTATTGTATGCTTCTATTGAAGTTCTGTGGAGAAATCTATAAAAAATACAAAATAAAACCACTAGAGCAGTCTCCAATTTTCTAAAAAAAGGCTACAAGCCAAAAGGCCACAGTATGTAACATTTTTATATGTAACTATAGACTGCAAACTTTTTTAGAAAAAGAACCACCAAGAACGTTGCTCAAAAAAAAATAAATATATAATTTACATCAGGACTACAACTGTAAAGGCCAGGATTGGAGAATTTTTGACTTGCACTTTTTTGCACCTTATTTTAGGTGGCTTCACTATTCTTAGTATATATATTTTATACAATAATTTCAATATTTTTCATGTTATATTGTGCATTCAGTATTTTTTATATATTTTTATAGTTTTCACACTTTGGTCTAACAATTATGTTTTTCACTTTTATTCTACCATATTTTTTCACAGTATATCCACATACAATTATAGATATCCACATTTATTTTTATACCACTGAGTTGCGCCCTATTTGTCCTTTTGCATCGCATGCAATTTGTTATTGCTAATTATGAATTATATTATTCTGTGATCTTATACCATTTTTTAATCCTGATACACTCAATAAAAGTTGTATTTAAAAAAAATTTGGACTTTCAGTCGGTTTTTTTGTTTCTCTGCTTTTATCGTTACACCATAGAAACTGCAGAATCTTAGGGCGTTGACATAGAAAGGACACCCCTTCTTACAACACAATCTTTACAAATGTACACAAGTCTGGCACAGATATAAGCCTAAAGGCCCATGTCAGAAGTAGCACAAATAGAAAAAGTGGGCTATAAGAAGCCCTAGCCAGCTCACCAACCACAGCCGGAGCACAGAACCTTGTCTAGACCCAATAAACGTTGATTGAAGACAGAAGAAAAAAAAAGGGAACGCTCCAGCTTCTAAAATATCTTGCTTTATTATTATTATTATTATTATTATGCATTTATATAGCGCCATTTATTCCATGGCGCTTTACATGTGAAAAGGGGAAATATAGACAAGTACAATAAACATGTGTAAGACAAGGGACACACAAGTGCATAAGGAGAGGGGACCCTGCCCGCGAGGGCTCACAGTCTACAGGGATGGGTGAGGATACAGTAGGAGAGGGTAGAGCAGGTCGTGCGGTGGTTCAGTAGACCGAGGATCATTGCAGGCTGTAGGCTTGTCGGAACAGGTGGGTCTTCAGGTTCTTCTTGAAGGTTTCCGTTGATGGTGAGAGTCTGATGTGTTGCGGCAGAGATTTCCAGAGTATGGGGGAAGCACGGGAGAAGTCTTGTATGCGGTTGTGGGAGGAAGAGATAAGGGGAGAGTAGAGAAGGAGATCTTGAGATGATCGAAGGTTGTGTGCGGGTAGGTACCTGGAGACCATGTCACAGATGTATGGAGGAGACAGGTTGTGGATGGCTTTGTATGTCATGGTTAGGGTTTCGAATTGGAGCCTCTGGGCTCCAATTCAATAAAATTCAATAATTCGGCATATCGGCTATTCTCCTCACCAACAAATGGATGTGCTGGGGGGCACTAAGTGATCAGCTATGCGTTTCGATCCAAACTGGATCTTTTTCACAGCTGCAGAATATTGTAATGATGCAAATCTTATACTAATCAGGAACCAATAGAAATTGCCAATTCTATCACATGATCTGCCATTAAGGTCCTACGCAAATTTCTCAGAGAAATACAAGTTTGCGTTATATTGACAAATAAAAACAAAATCTCAAACACTAATGCATATATAAAAGAAACATAGAAATAACCTTTAGTAATGGTACATGATTTCAGTTCTCTTATTGAGACCGTTTGGATATCTGGACCCCAAGCAAAAAATCCAAAACACCTTGTGAGAAGGCGTCTTTTTACATCCCCTCCACGTTTTGAATTTTTGACACATTCAATACCAACTACAGACATAACGTCCAAATTACCAATATGGTGTGTTAAAATGTGTTTGGAAGCCATGGATATATTGCGTATATTTGTGCTATTATTCTCTACATCTCTGATATGTTCCAGGATACGAATTTTAAGTTTTCTGGTTGTGCAACCTATGTAAAATAAATTGCAAATTCCACAGTGTATTTTATAGACAACATTTTCAGTATTGCAGTTGATAAACTGCTTTATGTTATATGTCTGGGCATTACTCGTGTCATTAAACTTTTTAACCCTTTGTACATATTTGCACATTTTGCATTTATTGTGACCGCACCTGAAAAAACCTGTAGTTTTCAACCAGTTACCGGAGGATGGCGCTGATGAAACAAAACCCAGAGAGACAATTTCTCAAATTGTAGGAGCACGTCTAGCTATGACATTAGTACCTGTTTGTAATATTTTAGCCAGTGTATCGTCGTCATACAAGATTGGAAAACACTTGAAAAAAATATCCTTTATTCCATTAAATTGAAAACTGTATTCCAAACTGACAAACATTTTTTTTATTTGTATCCCTTTTTCCTTTATTTTTATTTTTTGGTTCATGTAGACTTGGTCTATCCCTTTTATCTGCCCTAATTTTGGCTCTATTAAGCATCCAATTCGGATAGCCACTTTTTTTAGTTTTTTGTGCAAATCCTCTTGTTCCTCTGTACAGTTTCTTTTTAGTCTTATGTGTTCTCCCACGGGAATTGATCTAATTACATGTTTAGGATGTCCACTGTGGGCATGCAGAATTGTATTTCCTTTAATAGGTTTACAATAAGTATTAGACATGATGACTTGTCCTATATTTCCTCGCAACTCCAAATCCAAAAATGCTATTTGAGTTTTTTCTATTTTGTGAGTGAATTTGATATTATAGGAATTGGAATTAATGTAATCCATAAAAACTGGTATGGTAGATACATCCCCCTCCCAAATGATCAGGGTATCATCGATGTATCTACCATACCAGCTAATATTATGCACAAAGGAATTGTCCACTGAGTAAATAAACTCTCTTTCCCAATATGCCATGGTTAGATTGGCTAAAGATGGGGAGTATTTTGCTCCCATGGGAACTCCGGATTTCTGTAAATATATTGTACCATCAAAAGCAAAACAGTTATGCTTTAAAAGAAAAAACAAACAAACACCTGTAACAAAAAATTAATTAGATCATCTGAATACCCACTCTGATTAATTAAACAATATTTCAGCGCTATCATGGCCAGGTTATGTGGAATGCATGTGTACAGCGATATAACATCGCAGCTTAGCCACATATAATTATCATGCCAGATTTTATTTGAGAAGGTAGCTAGTACGTCCCTGGAATCTTTAAGGTAACCTGGCAGATTCTGTACCAGTGGCTGAAGCAAAGAATCGTCCCATTCGCACAGGTGTTCGTTTAAGGAGCCTATGCCTGACACTATTGATCTCATAGGGGGGATGTCTGTAGCCTTATGGATTTTAGGCTGGCCATATATAATTGGCAAAACCGGGTTTTTTACTACTAGGTGCCTGACATTCAGCAATACAGCTTGGAGCTAAAAACACAATTGGATTGTGGGCAGGTAAGTCTATTCTCAGGGATGTCGCTAGTGGAGAGATATCCAAGACAAATGGCCGTGATTCCTGGAACAGTGTTCTGGATCCCTGAGTGACCTCCAGGACATATTTTTGATTGCATCCTTTTATATGAATAGAACACAACTGAAAACTATGTATGATGGAACAGAGAATCATTAGCTCCCTGCCCAACCATGGACTCTTGTAGGACACAGGCTGGTTTCAACCTGTGGGCCACCAGACTAATGCCCGATGATTATATCAGGCACTTGGTGTAAACGACACTTACATCACACTGGGCTGCTGAAGCACAACTTGCAAGAAGTGCTCGCTGTTAGTGAAAGTGGAGCTATATGTAGTTTTTCCTTCTAAAATAAAAGATGTGGGGCACAAAGTGGAGGACACTACTACTGTGTGGGGCACAAAGTGGAGGACACTACTACTGTGTGGGGCACAAAGTGGAGGACACTACTACTGTGTGGGGCACAAAGTGGAGGACACTACTACTGTTTGGGGCACAAAGTGGAGGACACTACTACTGTTTGGGGCACAAAGTGGAGGACACTACTACTGTGTGGGGCACAAAGTGGAGGACACTACTACTGTTTGGGGCACAAAATGGAGAACACTACTACTGTTTGGGGCACAACGTGGATGATACTACTACTGTGTGCAGCACAAAGTTGAGCACACTACTACTGTGTGGGGCACAAAGTGGAGGACACTACTGCTGTGTGGGGCACAAAGTGAAGCACACTACTACTGTGTGGGGCACAAAGTGGAGCATACTACTGATGTGTGGGGCACAAAGTGGAGCACACTACTACTGTGTGGGGCACAAAGTGGAGGACACTACTTCTGTGTTGGACACAATGTAGAGGACACTACTACTGTGTGGAGCACAAAGTGGAGGACACTACTACTGTGTGGGGCACAAAGTGGAGGACACTACTACTGTGTGGGGCACAAAGTGGAGGACACTACTACTGTTTGGGGCACAAAGTGGAGGACACTACTACTGTGTGGGGCACAAAGTGGAGGACACTACTGCTGTGTTGGACACAAAGTGGAGGACACTACTACTGTGCGAGGCACAAAGTGGAGGACACTACGGCTTCTTGTTGTCAAAGCCGTATCAGGTGCCGTAAGGAGCGCCGCATCTACTTCCGGTGTCTGCTTTACAGGCCGGATCCAGCAGTCCGGCTTTTTGCCGCACGCCACCGGACTCTTACTGCCGGATGTGTGAAAAAGGACTTACATGGTGTTTTTTTTTTCATTATTGTCTAGTGATTATATTCAGTCACTATTTGTATAGAGGTATACATTACTGTCATAAATGTATTACTGCTTCTGAAGTGGCAGGTTATTTGTAGGCCCCACAGGGGTGCAGTGATCATGTGCCAAACATTATACATGACTGCAGTAGCCAATCACTGGCTTTAGAAGTAATTGTACAAGGCCAGTGATTGGCTGCAGGGGGTCACATGAATGATGTAGGAAATGTAGGAAATGAGCAGTAGGAAATGTAGGAAATGAGCAATGTAGGAAATGAGCAGAGACTACCGAGGACCACTAGATTCCCCACTGGAAATTGAAGAGTTAAGTATATTTTTTTTTATTTGCCCATTCCTTGCTCTTCGTTACAATTTTATAAATCCCATAAATCCCTTGTAATGACCCCTGGTTTTTATATCTACTGGCCAGGTTTAGATGAAGTGAAAATGTAGTATAAGAAGAATAAGAATATTAAATATCTCTTTATTAAAGGGGATCTCTCACCAGATTTCACAATACTATCTGCGTACATTACTAAATAGATCTGTTCCAACTGATGATGGTGTACTTACTTTGCAAATCTGTGTCATAATAGCTATATAATCCCTGATATTAAAATGAGCATTTTCTGAGTCCAGTTATGCAGCCATTCTGCCATCAGGTTGAAGAGATCCGTTTAATATATACTGTATATACAGTATATGCAGTTTGTACTACCACTTTAAGACAGTTTTCACATTTGTAGTCTTATTTGTATCTGCTAGGAAAGAAATATTCTTTGGCTGTGAACTGCACAGACTGAAAAAGAACTGCATCAAAAGCAATAAAGTTAATGTTTTATAGTGAGGAAATAGGAGCAATGGATGCCTGCAGAGTTTGCTGTCAAAGTGGCATAGAAGTTAAATGGGTTCTCCAGCAGTTTTTTTTCTTATTTCTGCACAAACCTTAGAATAAAATAAGAAACTTACCTTCCCCTGGTCTACACCTTGGAAAGGCTACAGCCATATGTACAGTTGTGAGCAAAAGTTTACATACCCCGGCAGAATTTTTGCTTTCTTGGCCTTTTTCCAGAGAATATGAATGATAACACCAAAACTTTTTCTCCACTCATGGTTAGTGGTTGGGTGAAGCCATTTATTGTCAAACTACTGTGTTTTCTCTTTTTAACTCATAATGACAACTCAAAACATCCAAATGACCCTGATCAAAAGTTTACATACCTTGGTGATTTTGGCCTCATAACATGCACAGAAGTTGACACAAATGGGATTCACTGGCTACTAAAGGTAACATCCCCACCTGTGACCTGTTTGCTTGTAATCAGTGTGTGTGCATAAAAGCTGAGTGAGTTTCTGGGATCCAGACAGACTCTTGCATTTTTCATCCAGCCACTGACATTTCTGGATTGTGAGTCATGCGGAAAGCAGAAGAATTGTCAGCGGATCTACGGGAAAAGGTAGTTGAACTGTATAAAACAGGAAAGGGATATAAAAAGATATTCAAGGAACTGATAATGCCAGTCAGCAGCACTAAAATTGTGATAAACAAATGGAAAATCAGGGGCTCTGTAAAAACAAAACCACGGTCAGATAGACCAACAAAAATTTTGTCCACAACTGCCAGGAAAATTGTTCGGGATGCAAAGAAAAACCCACAAATAACATCAGCTGAAATACTGGACTCTCTGAAAACTAGCGGTGTGGCTGTTTCAAGATGCACAATAAGGAGACACTTGAAGAAAAATGGACTGCATGGTCGAGTCGCCAGAAGAAAGCCATTACTGAGCAAATGCCACAAAGTATCTCGCTTGCAATACGCAAAAAAGCACAGAGACAAGCCTCAAAACTTCTGGAACAAGGTAATTTGAAGTGAGAAGACCAAAATTGAACTTTTTGGCCACAATCATAAACATTACACTTGGAGAGAGGTCAACAAGGCCTATGATGAAAGGAACACCATTCCTACTGTAAAGCATGGAGGTGGATCACTGATGTTTTAGGGATATGTGAGCTAAACAGGCACAGGAAACTTGGTCAAAGTTGAAGAAAAGATGAATGCAGCACGTTATCAGCAAATCTGGAGCCAAATTTGCAATAATCAGCCTGGAAATTGCGCATAGTACTGTATGTACTTCGATGTTCCAACATGACAACGATCCAAAACACAAGGCCAAGTCAGCCTATCATTGGCTACAGCAGAACAAAGTGTAGGATCTGGAGTGGCCATCGCAGTCTCCTGACCTCAATATCATTGAGCCACTCTGTAAAGATCTCAAATGCACAGTTCATGCTAGACAGCCCAGGAATTTACAGGAACTGGAGGCTTTTTGCCAAGAAGAGTGGGCAGTTTTACCATCTGAGAAAATAAAGAACCTCATCCACAACTACCACAAAAGACTTCAAGCATTCATTGACGTTAGAGGGGGCAAATGACGGTATTAAGAAATGGAGTATGTGAACTTTTGATCAGGGTCATTTGGATGTTTTGAGTTGTCATTATGATTTAAAAAGAGAAAACACAGTAGCAAAAGTGGCTTGGAGCAGGTACGGACACAGGACTTGGAGCAGGTACGGACACAGGACTTGGAGCAGGTGCGGACACCGGTAGGCAGGACTGGAACAGGTACGGACACAGGACTGGAGCAGGCACGGACACAGGACTTGGAGCAGGTATGGACACAAGGACTGGAGCAGGCACGGCTGTGGAGAGCCGGCCGCGGCCTACGGCGCATGCACGAGGCCTGCGGTGACGTCACCAGCCGCGGGCTGGACGGAGAGAGACGCTGACGCCGGGGCTGGAGAGAGCGCGGCTGCCGGGCGAGGTAAGTATAGCCGCGCGCACTGGGACGCCGGGCTGGGAGCGTGACAGGGGGACCGGGGGCTGTGATGGCAAGGCCGGGGGCTGTGACAGTACCCTCCCCCTTAAGCCGCCCCCTGCTGCGGTTGGCAAAACATTTCCTGAGAATGTGGGGGGCGTTGACGTTCTCCCGGGGCTCCCAGGATCTCTCCTCAGGACCAAAACCCTCCCAGTCAACAAGGAAAAAGGTCTTCCCTCTAACTCTCCTCATGGCGAGAATATCCCTTACCTCGAAAGTGTCATCCGAGCCCACCAGCTGAGGGGCTGGAGTAGGTGAAGGATGGAACTGATTCAGGACCACAGGTTTCAGGAGAGAGACGTGGAAGGCGTTCGGGATACGGAGCGCAGCAGGCAACCTCAACTTGTAGGCGACTTTGTTGACTCGTTCCAGGATCTCAAAAGGACCTATGTACCGGGGGACCAGCTTGTTAGAGGGTAGTTTTAGTCGGATGTACTTGGATGAAAGCCAGACCTTATCCCCAATGTGAAACGGTGGAGGATCCAGCCTTCTCTTGTCTGCGTGGTTCTTCATTCGCTCGCTGGCCCTTTTGAGGGCGGAGTTGGTCTTGGACCAGATTTCAGAGAATTCCTGGAACAGGGAGTTGGCTGCCGGTACTTTGGAGGTTGGGGTGACAGGAAGAGGTATGTTAGGATGTTTGCCGAATACCACAAAAAAGGGCGATTTAGTAGAGGGTTCGCCGGCATGATTGTTATAGGCGAACTCCGCCCAAGGAAGCAGATCAACCCATTTATCCTGGTGGGCGTTGGAAAAATGCCGAAGGTATGCAGTCAGGGTCTGGTTAGTTCGTTCCACTTGCCCATTGGTCTGCGGATGATAGGCAGATGAAAAATCCAAGGAAATATCCAGAAGTTTGCAAAGCGCTCTCCAAAATTTAGCCATAAACTGTACTCCACGATCAGAGACAATTCGTTGAGGTAGACCGTGTAGTCTGAAAATCTGATGGACGAAGATCTTGGCTAATCCGGGTGCGGAAGGAAGGCCACTTAACGGAATGAAATGCGCCATTTTAGAAAAGCGGTCCACCACCACAAGAATCACCGTACAGCCAGACGAGCGGGGCAGATCTGTGATAAAGTCCATGGCGATATTCTCCCAAGGTGACTTCGGTACCGGCAAGGGAAGCAGCAGGCCAAATGGAGGACGACGATGTGTCTTATTCCTAGCACAGGAGGAACAGGAGGCGACGAAGTCTGCCACATCTTGACGAAGAGTGGGCCACCAGTAATACCGCGTTATGAGAGCCAGGGTCTTCCCAATTCCGGCATGACCAGCCACTTTGGAGGAATGCCCCCACAGAAGAACTCTCCTCTTGACATTCTCTGGCACGAGAGTCTTGCCCGGAGGTGGAGAAAGCAGAGACAACGGGGCCACTGTGACTATCCTCGTAGGCTCGATAACATGGGAAGGTTCCTCCCCAGACTCAGTTGATTGAAAGGCTCTGGATAGAGCATCGGCTTTAGCGTTCCTGTCTCCAGGGCGGAAGTGCAGCTCGAAATCAAAGCGAGCAAAAAACAGGGACCATCTAGCCTGTCGAGGATTGAGTCTCTGGGTGGTCTGGAGGTAGGCTAGATTTTAGTGGTCAGAGTAAACAACAAATGGGTGAACTGCTCCTTCCAGAAGGTGACGCCACTCCTCCAATGCCAATTTGATGGCCAAAAGCTCGCGGTCGCCAATCGAATAGTTACACTCAGCAGGGGAGAAGTCTCTGGAGAAGAATCCACAGGGGCGTAGGTGGCCCGAACCGGTCCTCTGGGATAAGACAGCCCCGGCACCAGTCGAGGAAGCGTCCACCTCCAGCACGAAAGGCTTGCTGCTCTCAGGACGGATCAACACGGGAGCCGTGGAAAAAGCCTGTTTTAGCGACTGGAAGGCCTCTTCAGCTTCGGGTGTCTAAGAGTTAGCAGAGATCCCCTTTCGGGTAAGGGCCGAGATCGGCTTGGAGAGTGAGGAAAAATGCAGAATGAACTGCCGATAGTAGTTCGCGAACCCCAGAAAACGTTGAATGGCTCTTAAGCCAACGGGGCGAGGCCACTTGAGAATGGCGGACAGTTTCTCGGGATCCATCTGCAGCCCGGCATCGGAGACGATGTACCCCAGAAAAGGCAGTGAGGTCTGCTCGAACAGGCACTTCTCCATCTTGCCATATAAATGATTCTCTCGAAGACGCCGAAGAACAAGGCGGACAGTCCTCCTGTGGGATGGAAGATCTGAGGAGTAGACCAGGATGTCATCCAGGTATACTACGACACAGGAGTACATGAGATCCTGAAAGATTTCATTGACGAACTCCTGGAACACCGCCGGGGCATTGCACACACCGAATGGCATCACTAAGTACTCATAATGACCGTCACGGGTGTTAAAGGCGGTCTTCCATTCATCGCCGGCACGGATGCGGATGAGGTTGTACGCCCCCCAGAGGTCCAATTTGGAGAAGATGCGTGCCCCTCTGAGACGGTCAAACAACTCCGGGATAAGAGGGAGTGGGTACTGGTTTTTGATAGTGATGTTGTTCAATCCTCTATAATCGATACATGGGCACAGCGAACCGTCCTTCTTTTTAACAAAGAAGAACCCGGCGCCTGCAGGAGACGAAGACTTCCGAATGAATCCCTTGGCGAGGTTCTCCGTGACGTATTCAGACATGGCTGCGGATTCTGCAGGGGACAGCGGGTAGATCCTGCCCCTGGGAGGAGTAGAACCTGGGATTAGCTCGATCGGGCAGTCGAAGGGCCGATGTGGTGGAAGGACCTCCGACTCCTTCTTGCCGAAAACGTCTGCATAAGCCCAATAGGCTGAGGGAAGCCCAGAGAGCTCCTGAGGTGGGCGGACGGGAACCACTGGATGAATGGGGTTCAGACAGCGACCATGACACGGATCTCCCCAGCGCAAGACCTCCCCGGTCGACCAGTTGAGTACCGGCTGGTGTGTCCGTAACCACGGGAGACCAAGTAGAATGGCATGAGACAAGTCGGGCAACATGTAGAAGGCCACTTTTTCACGGTGGAGAGCGCCGACTTGCAAGACAACCTCCTCTGTGACCGCGGTGATGGATTCCAGTAGCGGTCGGCCGTCAACGGAAGCGATAATCCGGGGGTTCTTCAGGGTGACCACGGGAATACGATATTTGTCCACAACTTCACGCCGGATGAAGTTGCCTGCTGAGCCCGAATCCACATAGGCAACCTCGGACCCACGCCTCTCCCCTGAAAGTAGAAGAACAGAAAGTGTGAGGGCCTGAGAGGAATCATAATCACCTAGGACGGCCTCTCTTACCTGGCCTAGGTGGAGGAGTTTCCCGGTCTCTCAGGACAAGAGCGGATGAAGTGGGATGCTCCCCCACAATAAAGACAAAGACCTTGCTCCCGTCTCTCCCTCTGACGTCTCTCAGCCATCCGGACCCGATCCACCTGCATGGGCTCAGGAGGCGGAGTATGTACAGGACCAGGCGAGCGTGGATTAAAGGGCTGACTAGCGGTCGGGGCAGGCCTAATGGGCCTCCTGTCCCTCGCTGATTCTCGGGCGCGCTCCTGGAACCGGAGGTCTATTCGAGTGGCCAGGGAGATGAGGTCCTCGAGGGTGGTGGGAGTATCCCGCCCCGCCAACTCATCCTTAATTCTGCCCGACAACCCACGCCAAAAGGCCCCGACCAATGCCGCATTATTCCAACCCAATTCGGAGGACATGGTGTGGAACCGAATGGCGTATTGACCAACTGTCAGGGTGCCCTGGTGGAGGTTGAAAAGTGATTCAGTAAGCGAGGCTACCCGTCCGGGCTCATCGAACACCTTACAAAAGGTGTCCAGGAAAACCGGGATGTTAGAGACTATGGGATCGTCCCTCTCCCAGAGCGGATTTAACCAGGATAAGGCCTCTCCCTCCAGATGGGACATGATAAAGGCCACCTTGGCCCTATCGGAGGGATACTGGTGAGGCTGAAGCTCGAAATGCAAGCCACACTGGTTGGGAACCCTCTACACTGTTTGGGGTCCCCACCGTATCGGGGTGGTTTGTCAAGGCGAGGAGAGGGAAACGGAGCGGGACTGGGGATGGCGGCCGAGACCGCGGCGGCGGACTGGAGATCTCCCAGACGGCTGTCTACCGATGCCATATAAGACAAAATATGGGTCTGAGCGTCCCGCTGCTGGCTCAACTCCTGCTGGAGGCCGGCCAGCTGAGCGGCATTCCCCGGATCGGCCACCTGAAGAGCGGACAGGCGGGACTCCATGGCCTTCATGACCGACATGATGCGCCCCTGGTTCTCCCGTAAAAAAAGGAACTCCTTTTGATTGGGAGCTGAAACACCGGCGGGATCCATGGCCTGACCATACTGTTAACACCGCACACGGCAAGGCGGAATTCCCTGGAATGGACCCTCTGGGCCGTGGCACCGAGGGCCCCCGGACGAGCAACCAGGTGTGGCCGACCCCTATACAGGGACCGTTTGGCGCAAGTCCAGAGACTCGAATGCCACGGCAGCCGGAACCAAGAGGGGCGGCTCGGAATGGATCACAGAGCTGCAGACGGGAAGAAGGACTGCGTAAGGACGGCTGGAACAGACACCGGTAGCCTAGACTAGAACAGGACAGCAGGTTGAGGCCCATGTAGGCAAGGCTTGAGGCTGACAGCAGGTACGGACTCAGGTAGGCAGAGCTGGAGCAGGTACAGAGACAGGACTGGAACAGGCTCGGACACAGGACTTGGAGCAGGTATGGACACAGGACTTGGAGCAGGTACGGACACAGGACTTGGAGCAGGTGCGGACACAGGACTTGGAGCAGGTGCGGACACCGGTAGGCAGGACTGGAACAGGTACGGACACAGGACTGGAGCAGGCATGGACACAGGACTTGGAGCAGGTACGGACACAAGGACTGGAGCAGGCACGGACACAGGGACTGGAGCAGGCACGGACACAAGGAGCAGAGCTGGAAGGAAACACAGAGATTAGGCAGGGAGCCTGATGCCAGGCGAGAACACAGGGCCTAAGGTGCTGCAAGAAACAACCACGGTCAGGCGCCTCCACTAGGGGAGGGCGGCCTGATATAGCTGCCGCTGTGCCCTCATTGGTCCGGCGGTGCAATCGGGGCAGGGCACCGCCGGAGACCAGCTCAGCTGTGGAGAGCCGGCCGCGGCCTACGGCGCATGCGCGAGGCCTGCGGTGACGTCACCAGCCGCGGGCCGGACGGAGAGAGACGCCGACGCCGGGGCTGGAGGGAGCGCAGCTGCCGGGCGAGGTAAGTATAGCCGCGCGCACTGGGACGCCGGGCTGGGAGCGTGACAGGGGGTCCGGGGGCCGTGATGGCAAGGCCGGGGGCCGTGACACACATTTTTATCTACCAAGTTCAGACATTTTTTTAATTACTGCAATAAAAAATACTGATCTGGAGAATCATGTTTCCAAGTAATTTTACCTTACAATGAATACCATAAAAATCAAATCCCAAAAAAAGAACGGCGGAATTTCATTTTTTTCACCATTTTACTGCACTGCTGTTTTTATTTTCAGCTTTCCAATACACTGTATGATAAAATGAATGGCGTCATGCAAAAAAGATGACCTGGTATGGTTATGTAAAAGAAATGGCTCACTCACAATTTTGCTTAAGAAGATTTCCATGAATAATGAATGGGATCTAAACATCCTAAAACAGCAACTTCTCACAACCATCTAGGAGCAATTTGGGGATGAGCAGTGCTTTCCAGCATGATGGAGTACCAAAAGTGATAACTAGCAATGAGTGGATCGATATGCGGGACTCTGGTCAATATCTCTCGCCTCTGCACTGTAGGATCACAAATCTCTTATTTTCTGGGAAACCCAGAGCAACTTTTAATTAGAGGTGCATGAGCCTCATGTGAAGTAGCAAGAGACTAATGACCTGGCCAATGAATGAGAATCCCACGAATAGATTCACCCACCTTTAGATATCTCTGGATCATTGGGAGAATTTGCTCTTCTCCACAATGGACAGACCACTAATAATATTCATCTAACCTTTTACTTTTTAAGATACAATTACACCAATAGATTTTGTGGTGTTAAATGACCACAGACAGTAAATATTTCCCAATCAGCAGTCATTAAGTAGCCTGTTTACACAGACACGATGCCCTTAAGATGCCACTGAGTGATCTCTAATAGATTGTCCTTGGCCATTTATACAGGTTGATCCCTTGCTGAGAAGAATGGCACAAAAGATAATATCTCCAGGCGAACAAGCGTTTTGCTTATTCATTGCGTTTGTGGCTTTTTTTTGCATTCTATTTTTTAAACTCATTTTATTCTTATTTATAATATATTGAGACTGTGCATTTACATTCACATTTACTTTATGGACTTATTTGCTGTGAAAATATGCATACTATAAAATGATTATAAAAATTGTATTTAATGAAACAAAACAATTATTAATAAATTGTTACATGTGTATGTTACACAATTTCCCTCATTTTATTGCCGTAAAATAAGATACATTACAAGCATTTACAAAAGCCTATTACAGCAAAATCCTTAAATCTGGCATCATCCTGCCAGATGTCTGTCAAGCACTCGGAATCGTTAGACAATCATAGAAAAATAAATGGGGTAAAAGCGTTATGCAAAAAATGCATTGTCTAATTTTATCTAATGAAGGGGAATCACCTGAAAAAATATGTAATGTTTTTAGATAATAAAATAACCTGCTCTTTTACAGTATATTGAGCACTGGAATCTGATTTTTTTAACTACCGTACTTAACTTTTTTTGCAAACAATTAACATTACTAGTTCTCATAGAAAAATATGTGAAATCTACTTGTACAGCCAGAGAGCCTATGTAAACAAGAACTGCTGGAATATCAGAATTTCAGGACATTGCTTTTCTCAATTCAAGAAATTCTAATGTACAGTTAATTGCCTCATTTTTCAATGAATGTTTGTTTTTAATCCCTAAATTATATGTATGCGTAATAAATCTCTTGTCAAGGTAACAATTCTATTTAGCACGGACAACAATGATAACAGGAGCTTTGCCATATGATTACAATACGATACGATACACTTTATTGATCCCAAGGGAAATGATGGTATCACAGCAGCGTTACAACAGCATTACAAACAAAACATTACGAACAGTATTAATACATTACATTACAAACAGCATTACATAGAGTAATTACTAGACACAGATCCTGCACATGACTAACCACAATACGTAACAAACAAAGACATTAGTGTGCTGGCCCTAGGTCATAGCCATCTTTCACCCTTAGTGAATTGTTACACATCCCCATAGCAGTAGGCACAAACAATTTGCTGAATTTCTACTTCTTGCACCTTAGTAGGATTAGACGGCTGCTGAATGTGCTCTTCTGATTCATGAACAGCTCGTATAGTGGGTGTGTATTATTGTTCATTAAACAGGGCCTTTCTCCAGATTTTTCATGTTGAACTGGACACATCATGTAATTATTAGAGTTGAGCGAAACGGGACGAAAAATTTCAAAAGTCGCCAACTTCTGGCAAAGTCGGGTTTCATGAAACGAAACCCGACCCTAGGATGAGGTCGGCCACGAGGTCGGCGACTTACGCGCCAAAGTCGTGTTTCAAAAGTTTGTTTTGCGCTCTTTTTCAGCCAATCAGGATCCACGGACACTGTGGGCAACGTGATGACATAGGCACGGGTCACCACCATCTTTCAGAAGGGCATGCAAGTGATTGGCTTGCTTTGGGGAGCGTCACAGGGGGTATAAAAGGGCGTGCACGCCGACCGCCATGTTACTCATGCTGATCTCAGAATAGAGAGAGCTGCTGCTGCTGCTGATTTTGTAGGGAGAGCGTTAGGCAGGGAAGAAGACACCAAAAACTGCTTCTGCTGCTAGCGATTTTGCCTGTACAACACACCAGTCACTGTGTGTGCAGTGCAAGGGGAGGCTATATAGTGGTGTATCAGTGGTGTTGGTTGTTGGGCTGCCTTCTAAGGCTTCCTGACATTCCTGCATTGCTGTTTACCCACTGCTCCGCAAACTGCTTTTTTAAAAGCAATCCCAATTTTTTTTTTTGTCCTGCTGAGAAGAAAAAAAAACTGCTTCTGCTGCTAGCGATTTTGCCTGTACAACACATCAGTCACTGTGTGTGCAGTGCAAGGGGAGGCTATATAGTGGTGTATCAGTGGTGTTGGTTGTTGGGCTGCCTTCTAAGGCTTCCTGACATTCCTGCATTGCTGTTTACCCACTGCTCCGCAAACTGCTTTTTTAAAAGCAATCCCAATTTTTTTTTTTTGTCCTGCTGAGAAGAAAAAAAAACTGCTTCTGCTGCTAGCGATTTTGCCTGTACAACACACCAGTCACTGTGTGTGCAGTGCAAGGGGAGGCTATATAGTGGTGTATCAGTGGTGTTGGTTGTTGGGCTGCCTTCTAAGGCTTCCTGACATTCCTGCATTGCTGTTTACCCACTGCTCCGCAAACTGCTTTTTTAAAAGCAATCCCAATTTTTTTTTTTGTCCTGCTGAGGTACTGAGCGTGCATTTTTTCACACCATACAGCGGTGTACGCTCCTCACACAGTACCGTGTAACGGCTGTTATCACAGCCACAGTGAAGCTATCAGTGTGTCACTCTGTGAGAATAAAACGAGGACATGTTCCGTTCTTACAGACCTGCACTCTAGGGAGATTCCTATTCTGCCCAATTCTACATAGACCTTGTAGTTTGTGATACACTAGCCAATTTCTGCCTGTGACATAGCGCTGTGATATTCAGTGGGCCTCACACAATCCATAAGTATCCAGTGTCCACAAGTGTGTGCAGAAATTCAAAATCTCCCTTATCCTCTAGTCACTTTGGTCACAGCTGTGCCATCGAGCCTGTGACAGAGCGCTCAGATATTCAGTGGGCCTCACACAATCCAAAAGTGTCCAGTGTCCACAAGTGTGTGCAGAAATTCAAAATCTCCCTTATCCTCTAGTCACTTTGGTCACAGCTGTGCCATCGAGCCTGTGACAGAGCGCTCAGATATTCATTGGGCCTCACACAATCCAAAAGTGTCCAGTGTCCACAAGTGTCTGCTGAAATTCAAAATCTCACTTATCCTCTAGTCACTTTGGTCACAGCTGTGCCATCGAGCCTGTCACATAGCGCTCAGATATTCATTGGGCCTCACACAATCCAAAAGTGTCCAGTGTCCACAAGTGTCTGCTGAAATTCAAAATCTCCCTTATCCTCTAGTCACTTTTGTCACAGCTGTGCCATCGAGCCTGTGACATAGCGCTCAGATATCAGTGGGCCTCACACAATCCAAAAGTGTCCAGTGTCCACAAGTGTCTGCTGAAATTCAAAATCTCCCTTATCCTCTAGTCACTTTTGTCACAGCTGTGCCATCGAGCCTGTGACATAGCGCTCAGATATCAGTGGGCCTCACACAATCCAAAAGTGTCCAGTGTCCACAAGTGTCTGCTGAAATTCAAAATCTCCCTTATCCTCTAGTCACTTTTGTCACAGCTGTGCCATCGAGCCTGTGACATAGCGCTCAGATATCAGTGGGCCTCACACAATCCAAAAGTGTCCAGTGTCCACAAGTGTCTGCAGAAATTCAAAATCTCCCTTATCCTCTCGTCACTTTTGTCACAGCTGTGCCATCGAGCCTGTCACATAGCGCTCAGATATTCAGTGGGCCTCACACAATCCAAAAGTGTCCAGTGTCCACAAGTGTCTGCTGAAATTCAAAATCTCCCTTATCCTCTAGTCACTTTGGTCACAGCTGTGCCATCGAGCCTGTCACATAGCGCTCAGATATTCATTGGGCCTCACACAATCCAAAAGTGTCCAGTGTCCACAAGTGTCTGCTGAAATTCAAAATCTCACTTATCCTCTAGTCACTTTGGTCACAGCTGTGCCATCGAGCCTGTCACATAGCGCTCAGATATTCATTGGGCCTCACACAATCCAAAAGTGTCCAGTGTCCACAAGTGTCTGCTGAAATTCAAAATCTCCCTTATCCTCTAGTCACTTTTGTCACAGCTGTGCCATCGAGCCTGTGACATAGCGCTCAGATATCAGTGGGCCTCACACAATCCAAAAGTGTCCAGTGTCCACAAGTGTCTGCTGAAATTCAAAATCTCCCTTATCCTCTAGTCACTTTTGTCACAGCTGTGCCATCGAGCCTGTGACATAGCGCTCAGATATCAGTGGGCCTCACACATTCCAAAAGTGTCCAGTGTCCACAAGTGTCTGCAGAAATTCAAAATCTCCCTTATCCTCTCGTCACTTTTGTCACAGCTGTGCCATCGAGCCTGTCACATAGCGCTCAGATATTCATTGGGCCTCACACAATCCAAAAGTGTCCAGTGTCCACAAGTGTCTGCTGAAATTCAAAATCTCCCTTATCCTCTAGTCACTTTTGTCACAGCTGTGCCATCGAGCCTGTGACATAGCGCTCAGATATCAGTGGGCCTCACACATTCCAAAAGTGTCCAGTGTCCACAAGTGTCTGCAGAAATTCAAAATCTCCCTTATCCTCTCGTCACTTTTGTCACAGCTGTGCCATCGAGCCTGTCACATAGCGCTCAGATATTCATTGGGCCTCACACAATCCAAAAGTGTCCAGTGTCCACAAGTGTCTGCTGAAATTCAAAATCTCCCTTATCCTCTAGTCACTTTTGTCACAGCTGTGCCATCGAGCCTGTGACATAGCGCTCAGATATCAGTGGGCCTCACACAATCCAAAAGTTTCCAGTGTCCACAAGTGTCTGCTGAAATTCAAAATCTCCCTTATCCTCTAGTCACTTTTGTCACAGCTGTGCCATCGAGCCTGTGACATAGCGCTCAGATATCAGTGGGCCTCACACAATCCAAAAGTGTCCAGTGTCCACAAGTGTATGCAGAAATTCAAAATCTCCCTTATCCTCTCGTCACTTTTGTCACAGCTGTGCCATCGAGCCTATCACATAGCGCTCAGATATTCAGTGGGCCTCACACAATCCAAAAGTGTCCAGTGTCCACAAGTGTCTGCTGAAATTCAAAATCTCCCTTATCCTCTAGTCACTTTGGTCACAGCTGTGCCATCGAGCCTGTCACATAGCGCTCAGATATCAGTGGGTCTCACACAATCCAAAAGTGTCCACAAGTGTCTGCAGAAATTCAAAATCTCCCTTATCCTCTCGTCACTTTTGTCACAGCTGTGCCATCGAGCCTGTCACATAGCGCTCAGATATTCATTGGGCCTCACACAATCCAAAAGTGTCCAGTGTCCACAAGTGTCTGCTGAAATTCAAAATCTCACTTATCCTCTAGTCACTTTGGTCACAGCTGTGCCATTGAGCCTGTCACATAGCGCTCAGATATTCAGTGGGCCTCACACAATCCAAAAGTGTCCAGTGTCCACAAGTGTGTGCAGAAATTCAAAATCTCCCTTATCCTCTAGTCACTTTGGTCACAGCTGTGCCATCGAGCCTGTCACACAGCGCTCAGATATTCATTGGGCCTCACACAATCCAAAAGTGTCCAGTGTCCACAAGTGTCTGCTGAAATTCAAAATCTCACTTATCCTCTAGTCACTTTGGTCACAGCTGTGCCATCGAGCCTGTCACATAGCGCTCAGATATTCATTGGGCCTCACACAATCCAAAAGTGTCCAGTGTCCACAAGTGTCTGCTGAAATTCAAAATCTCCCTTATCCTCTAGTCACTTTGGTCACAGCTGTGCCATCGAGCCTGTCACATAGCGCTCAGATATCAGTGGGCCTCACACAATCCAAAAGTGTCCAGTGTCCACAAGTGTCTGCAGAAATTCAAAATCTCCCTTATCCTCTCGTCACTTTTGTCACAGCTGTGCTATCGAGCCTGTCACATAGCGCTCAGATATTCATTGGGCCTCACACAATCCAAAAGTGTCCAGTGTCCACTAGTGTCTGCTGAAATTCAAAATCTCACTTATCCTCTAGTCACTTTGGTCACAGCTGTGCCATCGAGCCTGTCACATAGCGCTCAGATATTCATTGGGCCTCACACAATCCAAAAGTGTCCAGTGTCCACAAGTGTCTGCCGAAATTCAAAATCTCACTTATCCTCTAGTCACTTTGGTCACAGCTGTGCCATCGAGCCTGTCAAATAGCGCTCAGATATTCATTGGGCCTCACACAATCCAAAAGTGTCCAGTGTCCACTAGTGTGAGCAGAAATTCAAAATCTCCCCTGTCCTATAGACACCTTGTACCTTGTTTTACACTACTATATAGTTTGTTGGATTTTGTCTACATTTTTACCAAAAATGAGGAAGGCTGGTGGAAGAGGCCGTGGAATTGGGCGGGGGTTGGCAGCTGGTAATGATGGTGTTGGTGGTGGATCTGATGGTAGTGGCAAGAGCAAAATAGGACCGAATGCAGGAGGTGTTGAGCCTGCGTCATCGTCTGGCTCCATAAGGCTTCGAAGGCTTAGTTTTCTAGGAGTTGGCAAACCGCTTTTAAAGCCAGAGCATCAGGAAAAAGTTTTGTCTTATATTGCTGACTCAGCCTCCAGCTCTATCGCATCCTCTTCTTCAGTTGTAAAAAGTAAAAGCACTGAGTCGTCATTGGAGGCTCATGTTCATGAACCACACCTTTCCTTGTGTCCTTCACCCCAACCAAGATTGAAGGATGACGCAGGCCATACTACTGATTACTCCATGGAGCTGTTTTCACATACCATGCCTGGATTATCAAGTGAAATGGTGAATTACCCAGGCCAAGATGAATCTGACATGGAGTGCACTGATGCACAGCCGCTGATGGATGATTCTGCTGGTACATTCACTCAGAGCACTACATTGTCCTCGCAGTGTACAGAGCCAGATTCTGACCCTGATGAGACTCAGGTGCCCCTTCCCGCACACTATACCACCATACACGGTGACACAGAGGAAGGTGCACATGACATTGAAGAGGAGGTGATGGATGAACCAGGTGTTGACCCAGATTGGCATCCATTGGGGGAAGTGGGTGCCGCTGCCAATAGCTCAGAAGAGGAGGAGGAGCATCCGCCGCAGGCATCGACATCGCAACAGCTGTTATCTGGCAGGCACGGAGCAGTCCAAAAACGGGTTACAAAAAGCCGAAAAGTTGCTGGACTGCTTGGCCAGACGGTCAAAATAGCACAGCGTGCAAGGACGCAAAATGTCTTCCATAGTAGAAAGAGTGCAGTGTGGCACTTTTTTGAACAAAATCCTAATGATCAGGCCAAGGTTATCTGTAAGAAGTGCGCAAAGACCTTTAGCCGAGGGAAAAATCTGAAAAATTTGAATACCAGTTGCATGCTTAGACATTTAACCACCATGCACTTGCAAGCGTGGACACAACACCAAACCTCATGTGCAACTGATCACAACGAAGGTAGTCAGCAACGCTACATTGTTTCCCCCACTGTAAGCCCACCGTTTAGCACAGCAGCAAATGTTGAGGTGTCGTTGCAAGGCCACAGCAGTCAGGGAATCCCACTGTTATATCAACGAAAGACTGATTCTAGGCCATCAGAAAGAACACCAACTCCATCACCATCATCAACCCTCTCTCAGTCCGCCCTGTCCACCGCTACTTCCACCATATGCAGCTCTCAAGTCCAGCTCACCCTACCAGACACTATGAGTAGGTCAAGAAAGTACTCAGTCTCTCATCCGCGTACACTGGGTTTGAACGCCCACATTGCCAAACTAATCTCGTTTGAGATGATGCCCTTTCGGTTGGTGGAAAGCGCAGCTTTCCGCGAACTCATGGCCTATGCAGTACCACGCTATGACCTACCCAGTCGCCACTTCTTCTCTCGCAAAGCCATCCCAGCCCTCCACCATCATGTGAAAGACCGCATTGTCCATGCACTCAAGCAGTCAGTGAGCGGAAAGGTGCACCTCACAACTGACGCATGGTCCAGTCGGCATGGCCAGGGCCGTTACGTGGCCATCACTGCGCACTGGGTTAATGTGGTGGATGCAGGGTCCACAGGGGACAGCGGTGGTGGGACAGTGCTGCCTAGCCCACGGTATAGGAAACAGTTGGCTGTAGGCGTTCGACCCTCCTCCTCCTCCTCCAGAAGCGAAAGCTCGTCCACAGAGCGCAGTCGTACGAGCACTCCATCTGCAGCTGCCACTGTTGCACACGAGGTGTCCCCCTATCGAGCAGCTAGTGGAAAGCGTCAGCAGGCAGTGTTGCAGATGATGTGTTTGGGCGACAGACACACCGCCGAGGTGCTGGCCGAGTACTTTCAGCGACAAACTGAGTCATGGCTGGGCAGTGTACATCTTGAGGCAGGCAAGGTAGTTAGTGATAACGGGTGTAATTTTGTGGCAGCCATAGCCCTTTCAAAACTCAGCCACATACCTTGCTTGGCTCACACCTTGAACCTGGTGGTGCAGTGCTGCCTCAAAAATTATCCGGAGTTAACAGCCCTGCTCCAGAAGATGCGAAGACTGTGCGCGCACATCCGCCGGTCGCCTGTACACTCCGTTCGTATGCAGAAGCTGCAGCGATTGCTCCACCTTCCCAACCACCGCCTCATTATCGACATTGCAACAAGGTGGAACTCCACCCTGCACATGGTGGAGCGGCTGTGCGAGCAGAGGCAGGCCATAATGCATTTGTGGGAGGATACACGGCCAGGCACTTTGAGAGCAGACATGGAGTTGACCGGTGTGCAGTGGTCGAAGCTGAAAGACCTCTGTAAAGTCCTTCAGTGTTTTGAGGAATGCACACGGCTGGTAAGTGCAGACGACGCCATCCTAAGCACGAGCATCCCACTTATGCGTCTGCTCATGCAAACTTTGACGCACCTTAAGGAGCAGGCTTCTGCAGCCAATGTTGATGAGGAGGAAGAGGAGGAGGGAATCCTTGATGACATTCAGCCATTGTCTGCTCAGGGACCTCTCCTGGACGAGGTGGAGGAAGAAGAGGAGGAGGAGGAGGATGATGGGGATGATTACTTAGGGGAGGAGGATGCATCTCGTGGGGCAAGTGAAAATGTTGGCGTGGCAAGGTCTGGTACAGGGTTTGTGCGTGACTGGAGGGATGTGGATTTGCCAGAAAGTGCTCCTCCAACCAGCACTCGCAGTGCATCATTGACACTGGGAACATTGGCCCACATGTCAGATTATGCCTTGCAGATCCTAAAAAGGGACCCCTGCATTGCCAAAATGATGAACGATGACGACTACTGGTTGGCCAGCATCCTGGATCCACGCTATAAAGGCAAATTACAAAACATCATGCCACAGGAGAACCTTGACCTAATATTGGCTAATAAACAAGCAACTCAGGTAAATCGGTTGCTTGAGGCATTCCCAGCACACAGCAGCGGTGATGGTTCTCACACGAGCCGTACGGGCCGGGGGCAGCTTGGCAGAGGTGTTCGTGGTGCACACAGCAGAAGTGGCGTTGGAGACAGGGGTTTCATGACAATGTTGTGGACTTATTTTTCAAGTACCGCTCACACAACTGGTAATACTGCATCGATGGAAAGTGACAGGAGACAGCAGTTGTCAACTATGGTTACAAACTACTTTTCCTCCCATATCGATGTTCTCCCACACAGGTCATTCCCCTTTGACTATTGGGCCGCTAAACTGGACACCTGGCCTGAATTGGCACAATATGCCTTACAGGAGCTCGCTTGCCCAGCTGCAAATGTGCTATCGGAAAGAGTCTTCAGTGCAGCTGGATCAATCCTGACAGAAAAAAGGACCCGTCTGTCAACCCAAAATGTGGATGATCTAACCTTCATTAAAATGAACCACGCATGGGTTTCCAAGGATTTTGTCCCACCTTCCCCTGATGACACATGGGGTGACAGAAAAATGGCTTGCTTTGGTCCACCTCTTCCTGGGACTTGACCTATTTCACCTTTTGCATCAGCTGAATGTCCAACATCAACATATGCCACTTTCTAAAACTCCCTAACTGTGCTGCCTCCCCCCCCCATGGCCGGGGTCACCACCTAGCGCACGACACCGTGCGAGTGCCGTTGCCCTGGACAGGTGGGTAGGCCGACTCTTGGGCGCGGGCACTGGCACAGGGTCCTTCATAGTGCAATCAAGTGTCTCTGACGGTGGTGGTGCACACCCGCCGTCAGACACACCGCCGTACTATGAGGGGCCCAGTGCCAGTACCGACGCCCACGAGTGGGCCCCCCTTGCTTGGGCAGGGCCCCAGCATTTGAAATCTTTACCTCTCCCTGCTCCTCCGCTGTGTAGTCTGGGCCGTCAAATCCATACTGTGCCTGACACCGTCTGAGCCTGCCTCCTGATGTATAGACATATATTTTGAATGTGTACGCTATCCATACATGTTATCCGGGGATATGGTACCCTTTCTAACCTTTGTGCAATCACGTGCAATCCATACTGGGCCTAACACCGTCTGAGCCTGCCTCCTGATGTATAGACATATATTTTGAATGTGTACGCTATCCATACATGTTATCTGGGGATACGGTACCCTTTCTAACCTTTGTGCAATCACGTGCAATCCATACTGGGCCTAACACCGTCTGAGCCTGCCTCCTGATGTATAGACATATATTTTGAATGTGTACGCTATCCATACATGTTATCCGGGGATACGGTACCCTTTCTAACCTTTGTGCAATCACGTGCAATCCATACTGGGCCTAACACCGTCTGAGCCTGCCTCCTGATGTATAGACATATATTTTGAATGTGTACGCTATCCATACATGTTATCTGGGGATACGGTACCCTTTCTAACCTTTGTGCAATCACGTGCAATCCATACTGGGCCTAACACCGTCTGAGCCTGCCTCCTGATGTATAGACATATATTTTGAATGTGTACGCTATCCATACATGTTATCCGGGGATACGGTACCCTTTCTAACCTTTGTGCAATCACGTGCAATCCATACTGGGCCTAACACCGTCTGAGCCTGCCTCCTGATGTATAGACATATATTTTGAATGTGTACGCTATCCATACATGTTATCTGGGGATATGGTACCCTTTCTAACCTTTGTGCAATCACGTGCAATCCATACTGGGCCTAACACCGTCTGAGCCTGCCTCCTGATGTATAGACATATATTTTGAATGTGTACGCTATCCATACATGTTATCCGGGGAAACGGTACCCTTTCTAACCTTTGTGCAATCACGTGCAATCCATACTGGGCCTAACACCCTCTGAGCCTGCCTCCTGATGTATAGACATATATTTTGAATGTGTACACTATCCATACATGTTATCTGGGGATACGGTACCCTTTCTAACCTTTGTGCAATCACGTGCAATCCATACTGGGCCTAACACCGTCTGAGCCTGCCTCCTGATGTATAGACATATATTTTGAATGTGTACGCTATCCATACATGTTATCCGGGGATACGGTACCCTTTCTAACCATTGTGCAATCACGTGCAATCCATACTGGGCCTAACACAGTCTGAGCCTGCCTCCTGATGTATAGACATATATTTTGAATGTGTACGCTATCCATACATGTTATCCGGGGAAACGGTACCCTTTCTAACCTTTGTGCAATCACGTGCAATTCATACTGGGCCTAACACCGTCTGAGCCTGCCTCCTGATTTATAGACATATATTTTGAATGTGTACGCTATCCATACATGTTATCTGGGGATACGGTACCCTTTCTCACCTTTGTGCAATTACGTGTAATCCATACTGGGCATGAGAACGGCTGGCGAGCTGTTAAGCAAGCTACAGCACCTGT
The DNA here is from genome assembly GCF_039654945.1 of Dendrobates tinctorius. Taxonomy (NCBI): domain Eukaryota; kingdom Metazoa; phylum Chordata; class Amphibia; order Anura; family Dendrobatidae; genus Dendrobates; species Dendrobates tinctorius. Next base: position 56,210,635 of record NW_027361697.1, read on the forward strand.
GGTTTGCACACGTAAGTTTTTCATTTTTTCAGGAATGACGGTTAGGCCTAATTCCGGAACTGCGGTTGACCTGCACTTACTGGGAAATCATTGTTCGCGGGTAATAATTGTAATCAGTGATCCCCATCACTAACGTTGTTCAGCGGGTTATCTGCACCTGTAAGCGACAAACGCTGGCCTTTTCAGTGTAGCGCACATGCAGCCACGGACATGTAAGGGCATGACACCCCAGTTATTGGCCAATCTCATGTGCCAGAGCCTCACGTGTCACTCTAGTAAGCCGGACTCGGACCGCTGGGCATGACGGAGTCTCGTTCGTTAACGGAATTAAGCTTGCAATGTGTGCATCTGTTCTGTAGCTGGCATGGTTGAGGTTTCCCAGGTGGAGTCGAATTTAACCGTAGGCTCCACTCCTGGTGGTGCCCTTCTGGACATTCCTTTAAGGTTCAGCTTTGCAACCATACTGCCCACGTAAAACAAACACTTTGCCTTCATGAACGCTGTTTGGAGGGTCATGACTCGTGGGAATAACGCCGCCCAATCAGTTAACCTGCTAGAGAGATCGTTCGTTGCTCCCAAGCATGACATCACACTCCCTAGGAAGAAGGTAATGCCACTGTGGCGACCGTACTCCTGGGGGCGACACAAGTGCACTGATGCCCAGCCACTGCTCGATGAATCTGCTGGTACATTGACCCAGACCACTACATTCCCCTCGCACGCTACATGACCTGAATCTGACCCTGATGAAACTCAGGTTACCCTTCCCATATACAGTTCCATCTTACACGGTGACAAAGAGGAAGCTGCAGATGAAAGTGCAGGTTCGGCCCACCCGCCATCAGACACACCACCGTACTATCAGGGGCCCTGTGCCAGTGCCGTCGCCAATGAGTGGGCCCCCCCTGCTTGCTCAGGATCACAGCACTTGCAAAGTTGAAATACTGTGCAGTGAGATGGAAGATGGGGACGACGAGGAGTCCAGACAAGTACAGGGATTCCCTAGCGAGGAGACTTATTTGATTGTTTTCAATGTTGGGACAGCAATTTTTGGGGAGCACTATACTCTGGAGAATGATAGATGGGGCCCACCATACACTGGAACATTCCAAAGGTGGACATCAGACACTGGAGCAGCATTTACAGGGCCCATTATACACTAGAGCATTAGAAATGGGGCCCATTATGTTTGGAGCATTATTTGGGCCCATAAGACAGTGGAGCTTCATCCATGGGGACCAACATATACTGTAGCATTATGTGGAGCTCATCATATACTGTTTCAAACATTATATGGGACCAATGATTCTGTATGGAGAAATAGATGGGCCTCGTCATGAGATGTAAAAAGTGAAGTATTTTTCATTGTCCTATACCGCTATTTCTCTGCCGTATCGGAGCATGATGAGTTGTGGTATGTGTTAAAGGGGCGCTCTTTCGCCCAGGGCACATGAAAACCTGCAGCCAGCCCTCCCCCCCACAACTTTAGCCAAATAACCCCCATTTTTCAGTGCGTAACTTGTATTATGAAGTTAATTAAGGTTGACAAGCTTAAGTAAGAAGAATTGATGCTTTTGGCATTCAAATGGGCACTGTAGGTGTGTTTCCTGTCCTCCTCTCACTGCCGACTTTTATTCCCCATTGACTTACATTGGGTTTCGTGTTTCGGGACGACCCCGACTTTTCCCTATAATCGGACGATCTTGCTCGACCCGACTTTTGGAAAAGTCGGGTTTCACGAAACGAAACTCGACCCTAAAAAAACAAAAGTCGCTCAACTCTAGTAATTATGGCTGCAGAGTTGAATAAAACATTTTTTTTATTTATGTCACTTCTCCGTTGCAGAAAAATTAGCAGTCAAAATATTTTGCACCTAATGAGTTAACTTTTACATGTATAAGTGGATGTTATCAAATAGTTTTCATTGGGTATGTGTACTTCTTCTCCCTATATGATGGTATCCAATCATAAGCCAGCAGCAAAACACTCCCCACAGTAGCTTAGAGCTGATTTCTCAGTGTGTGAGATGCAATCACATTTGTGATCTCACTGCAGCTATTACAAGTTGATCACAGCAGACATAGGTGTGATTAACCCCTCCATGACATGCGCCGTACATGTACTGTGCATGTCATGTCTCCCCCATTTGATGTGGGCTCTGACGCTGAGCCCACATCTTTTCCAGCATGTCAGCTGTTTTGAACAGCTGACCTGTGCCTCCAACAGCTACGGGTGGAATCGCGATCCACCCGCGGCTGTTAACCTGTTAAATGCTGCTGTCAATCTCTGACAGTGTCATTTAACTTTCGCTTTCGGGAAGCGCTCCAGAAATCCTACCCCTCTGTGACCCCATCACATGATCGCGGGTCACCAGTGGGTCGGCATGACAACCAGAGGTTTCCAGCAGACCTCTATGGTTGTCACTGCCGGATTGCTATGAGCGCCACCCACCAGACTAGATCTACAGAAGATCTGTGGTTAGTTCTCCAAGATGTTGGGAACAACCTCTCTGGTGAGTTCCTTCAAAAACTGTGCAAGTGTACCTGGAAAAATTGATGCTTTGATACGGTTTTGAAGGCAAATGGTGGTCACTCCAAATATTGATTTGAATCTGATTTTTCTTGCATTTTGTTAATTGATTAAAAATAATTAACATATTTACTTTTGAAAGCATTCCTATTCTGCAAGTTTTTCAACACACATACCTAAAACATTTGCACAGTATTGTATGTTTCATTTTTCTTTTCGACATACAGACAAAATGCATGATCAGAAAATAATTAATGCAGATGCACTAACCAGTGACTCGAGGTTTTAACCAATGAAGTACCCTTGAACAAAAAGCTACAGCATTAGAAAAAGTTATTTTCACATTGTTTTCAACCATAGCTTGTTTTAATGACATGTGAAAGGTCCAGAACAATATTATTTCCGGGTGGGAGATTCATCGAGTGTGACATCTGCTTTTGGCCATTTCAAATATTCTACACCTTCTGGGGACCGTCCCTTGCAGCTTGCTAAGGGCAGAGTATTGATAGGTTAATCCTTTCTCTAAAAACTGGCAAAGAATGGTGCAGCAGGAGCAAAAAAAAAGAGTGCTTAGCATGCAACTTCCACTGTTCTATTGTTATATGCCCTGAGTGGTTTTTGATATTTGTCAGGGGTTCATCCATATACATCCACATGAAGTCTAATCTTTGCATAGCGGTTTTGTGGAAGAATCCCAACATAGACACTTTTCTTTTACTTGCTGATGCAGATAGAACAGAACCTCGTTTCTTAACTTGTAGATCTCCATCTTAGTGTATTAGTGATAATATATGCATTATTTTTATGCTTTTAGTTTTCATTTTTTGTCTCACTTTGGAATATGTTTGTCATGGTTAGGACATGGTTAATGTCCTTTTCTGACAGGGTTAACTTTTGCCAGCCTCTCTTTGGATCTGGGAGGGGTATTTATACTCACTCCAGACTAGGATTCCCTGTCAGCTATACTGTTGTTCTGGTGTGTCTGACCCCTGGTGTGCGTGTACTCTGCGTTGTTTGTTTGCTTCCCGTGTATGACCCGGTCTGTTCCCTCACTCTGTACCCCGTCTCTCGTTTTGGTACTATTGTCTTTTCTGGTTCTGACCTCCTGGCTTGGTTATCGTTACTCCGTTACAGTTTACCCCTATTGTACCGTCTATTGCCCGTTCTGGTTTTCTGATCTATTGCTACGTCCTGACTATCCATTCTGTCTAACCCTTTGGTACTGTATTGCTATCTTGTGTTTTGACCCTGGCTTCATCTGGTTTCTGTCTCTGTCTATGCCCCTCGGTAACATTGTCCTGTAGTTACCTTTCTAGGAGTTTCCCTGCAGCTCCTAGCTCTGTGGAGCTTAGGTCACGCCCCCAGCAGTCACGTGCTTCAGGTCCTGATAGTCTGAAGCACGCATCGTCACCGCTGCTGCCCTGCTCCACAGATATCTTTGAGCACTGTTTTTATACTCAGGACACACGCGCTGGCTCAGTGAGCAAGTGCAGTGCGGGGTTCCTGACAATGTTGTGCACTTTTTCACCATTATTGATGGTAACCTCTCAGCAAGTGTCGTGCTGCCCCATATGTTCTTATCTGATGGATATCTTTAAACAGTTTCATTTTACTTATCTAATATAATTTGTGTTCACGTTCATTGGTTCATATGACTTTATCTATGTAATTTGTGTTTAATTTTGTCTTACTTTTTTTTATATTTTTTTAGTTTTCATCATGCGTTTCTTTCCTCACTTCCTTTGTTTTTTTCTCCCTTGTTCTTTTCCATCAATTGCACTTTTGGTCTCACCACTTGCCTCAATGCCACCTATACACACCTTTCAAGTCACTCTCCACACTTCTGCTTTCTCAGTACGGTCCGTCATGTGATGCGACAAGTCAGCTGTCCACGCTGTGCACTTACTGATTTGCATGGGCCTGATGAATGTATATAAAAATCTACATTTATTTATACCAACCGTTAAATGCTTGAAGGAAAAACAAAACGTAACTCCAGAATTGCCATTTTTGATCATCGCTCTCCTCCTCATACAGTGTAATAAAATTATAAAAATGTTCACCAAAATGGTATAAATAACATGACAACACAAACAAAATTTTTATATTACAAATTTAAGGGTTATATTTCACCACTAAATTAATAAAAATACTTGAAAAGCTCAATATCACTGTAATCGAACAGACCTCAACAATTTTGTCAGATCGTTTTTACCTCACAATGAACACCATAAACCCCCCCCCAAAATAATAGCAGAAGTGTTTTGGAGATAAAAACATTAGGAATTAATGAACATCATAACAATACATGCCCATGGAGCACAAAAAGCAATAGTGTTCTGACCCATCCAGGCTGGTCAACCAGTGAAGACTGAGAGACGGATGATTGGAACAGAAGAAAGGGAGAAATGCAAGTGTAAAACAGAGAAGTAAATAGAAGAAAAATAAGACGGCAGTATTTGGTAGCTACAGTAAGTGCATGTTTTTTTAATTTATTTTTATAACTTTAAGACTACAGTGGGCCTGTTTGTAAAATAAAAATAATAAAAAAGTAATGGGCATAACAATGGTGGGTGTGGGCCATGGGCTGGCCTTACACTGGAGGGGCATGACTCGGTATCTACCGGATCTTCACTAGCACATCTGGTGGTGAGGATAGGCTTGGGGCCGCAGGATAACCACCAGATGCCACCAGGGGCAGTGATTGGTCCTGCAGCAGCTGACCCACAGGTCATAGCAGGTATGTGAGGTACAAAGGGGCGAGACAGAAGTTTAATCAGATGGTTCGGGGTTTGTGCAGGTAGCACAGGTTCAGGATACGTAGCCATGGGGTAGGAGTGGAGAGATCAGGCAAGACAAGTAGACTGTTAGGAACGCACAAAATAATAAATAATAATAAGTGCGCTCGCCGCCCGGGGTCCACCGTGCAGAAGGTGTTACACTGCTGCTATGTAATGGCAGACGCACTATATAGCGGTATAATGCACCCGGGTTGAACGTCACCCAGAGTGCGCTGGGCGGTCTCTGTTCCTTCACAGAGATGCCGAGGTGTCAAATACAAGGACTGAGCCTGTTGACGTCACAGGACTCAGAGGAATGCACGCACGGTATAAGGTAACAGGACTTGGCCCAAGAAACAGAGTCCGCGTCCGTCTAGACCTACCGTGCATGCGGCGTCGCAACCGCGGACGCCAAGAAGAGCTGCTGACTGCAGCACGGCGACAGACACTGCCGCTATACGACAATGCCCGGTAGCAGGCGCACTGTCGAACGCTAGCACTGTAGAGGATGAGTATTGTGGCCTGTAGCTTGCCACTGACTGGCGCTGACTCTATCACTAGTTCCCTATACACACTCGTAATATCAGAGGGAGGGGGATCTTAATGAGTCATTTGCAAGTCCATACATCCATCATCATTCACACAGTTAGCAATTAGAGTATATACTAGCGCATGGCCGAGCGGCCATGCGAACCTTTTATAGCCAGGACCTTCCGGAAGCTTCCAGATCCCTGAGTGGACCAATCAGATCTGGAGAAGGACCTGTGCATGTGACTCCCGATCTCCAATGGGAGATCGTCTCGTGAGCATGCTCAGTGGAGCGATGGAAGGACTTAGCCTCTGGAGCAGTTTGCTGCTGAGCAGCCTGCATTGCTATTGCTGACCTAAAGATGGCAGCAACAGCCAGACCCACAGAGCAGGTCTGGGCAGAGCGTCGGGAACGACGGGGCTGCTGAGCAAGCTCCTCTGCGGTCGATGGAGGATGGGAGACCGCAGAATATGAGGCTCTGGATTCCTGTTGTGCCGCTGCAGGAACCCGACGCCTAACATAGACAAGATGGATCAGTAACGCGAGGTATAAGCAACAAAACATCTTTATTGGGAGCTAGATGCTATCAGCAACTGGAACCTAAGCTCAGGCAAGGTGTGGAGGGCGGCGCTGACGCATATAGCAACTGCTGGTTGGTGATTGGCGTGAGAATCCAAACCCTACAGGACACAATAGAGTTAAATTTCTGTGGTATCTGGCTGCACCCACCATAGCCATGTGGAAGCATCAGGGATGTGCAGCAGAGTTGGAACTACTACATGGACTCAGCGCGGCTGCCAGATATGTGAAAAAGCAGAGCGGCCAATGTGGTAAGTTGCACGATGGTGAGGAACACATGCGAGTTACCCCTACGACAATGGGCAACCTTTTTTTTTTTTTTAATCAGATAAATTTTTATCAAGGAAAACAATTATAACATATATGACATCAAGCTATTGTTCACATATAATCATATATTTTTATGAACAAACCCCCCCTTTTTCCCCCCTATCCTCCCCCCTTCGAGACCCCCCTCAGTGTCTTCCTCATTTCCCATCCGATATTCTTTCCCCAATCCATATACAATTGTATAGTATGAACATCATCTATAACATAATGCATCCTCCCCACAAATCTAATTCCATTCTATCCATGGCTGCCATATCTTTTGAAATATGTTGAGTTTATTTCTCTTAGTATAAATACTTTTTTCCAATAAAATTGTATGATCCGCTTGCGTAAGAAAGTCTCGTCTAGTCGGAGGCTCTTCTCTGATCCAGAACCGAGCTATCAATTTCCTTGCTATGAATAGCAATCTAGCAATCGCCAGTTTGACCATAGATACCGCTGCTAATTCTTCCACATAACCTAATATACAGACCAAAGGGTCTCTGGGAATTACATACCTATATATCAATTCAATCCGATTCAATACTACTGTCCAGAAGGTAGACAATCTAGGGCAATGCCACAGCATGTGTAACATGTCTGCCCGTTCCTGCGAACATCGTGGACACCCGGAATCAGACCTCAAACTCATCTTGAACAGTCTATCGGGAGTTCTGTAAGCTCTATGAATCACGTATAATTGAGACATCCTCCCAGGTTCGCTCATAGAGATCTTAGGCACATATTCTAAAATAGATTCCCATCTATCATCATTTATCACTCCCAATTCAGCTTCCCATTTCACTCTAGACTTGATGGGATGTTTGACTAGAAAGGTGAATAATAAATCTCTATACACTTCTGAAATTGCCCCCCTTGTCCCGCTGTTCTCCAAAATGGAAGCCAGCATGATATCAATCTGGATCTCAATAAGTTTTCTCCGACATTGTGACTGATACGCATGCTGAATTCTTTTATAATGATATAAATTTAAATGTGATAACTGGAATTCTGTTTGTAACTCCACGAATAACTTAAGTCTCCCTTGACCCATTAGCTGACCCATCCTTCTAATTCCTGCCTCTCTCCAGGGCCCAAATCCTTCCATTTGCTTAAATTCTTGTAAATTTATATTATCCCATATAGGAGAGTATTTGGTAAGGCCTGTGACACCCCTAATCTGTTTAACTTTTTCCCATACCTTATGAATTAGGAGAACAGTAGGAAACCGAGAACCCAGTTTTAAAAATTGCCCCCCTTCCAAACTCTCACCCAGAGGCCATTTTCCAATCAAATATCTCAAACTACTGGGCGATTGTCCCTTTCCTGTCTCCTCCCCCCATCCTCCAATATGCTGGCATTGTGCTGATAAAAAATATACCCAGGGGTTAGGGAGCGCTAAGCCTCCTTCCTCCTTTGGCCTCTGCAATGTTTCTTGTTTAAACCTTGGGCTCCCCCCCCCCATATTAGTTCACCAAACGGCGATTTAATTTTGCGGAACCTACTCTGCGGGATACAAATTGGAGAATTATGCAGTACATATAACAGCTGTGGCATCACAATCATCTTTAAAAGGTTCACCCTTCCAATTGCAGAAAGATATAATTTATTCCACGCCGAAATTTTGGTACGTATTTTCTGTAACAGAGTGCTTAAATTAAATTCTTCAAACCTCGTCAGAGGAAGGGCGATTTGTATCCCCAAATATTTAAATTTAGAAACTACCTTCAATTTTGCTGACATTTCCACCTCCCCCGTACCCCTATCAACCTCATCAATGGGCATAATGCACGATTTGTCCCAATTGATTTTGAGTCCAGAAAATTCCCCGAATTCCTCAATTAAAGCCACCGTGTTATCCAGATTCTCCCCTGAGTCCTCCAAAAATAACAAAATACACACCTTCTCCTCCTTCATTCCATAGACAAATCCTTTTATCTCTCGTGCATCCCTTATTTTAGCGGCCAGGGGCTCCACGGCTAAGGCAAACAGCAAAGGAGACAACGGGCACCCCTGCCTCGTACCCCTATGTAATGAGAAACTATCAGATAATTTATTATTTACTCTAATTTTTGCCGTTGGAGAGGAGTATAGCAACCCCACCCAAGATATAATCTTAGACCCGAACCCAAGGCCCAACAGAACCGACCACAAGTAATTCCATTCTACACAATCAAAGGCCTTATGGGCATCCAAAGACACTACTACTCTCTTTCCAGCATTTTCGGATGGAATTTGCATATTTAAATATAGCCTCCTTAAATTGATTGCTGTAGATTTATTGGGCATAAATCCAGATTGATCTGGGTGGATTACTTTATCAATCACACGGGTCAGTCTGTTGGCCAAGGCCTTCGCCAAAATCTTTATATCCGCCGTTAGGAGTGAGATTGGTCTGCAGGACTCCGGATTCAATGGATCCTTCTCAACTTTAGGAATGACCACAACACTGGCCTCTCTCATAGATGTAGGTAACATTCCCCTCTCCAATGACGCATTAAATACCTTCTCCAATTTAGTTATTACTTCTTCATTAAAAATTTTATACACCTCTGCCAGAATGCCATCCGCCCCCGGGGCCTTATTACCCGCCATGTCCGCCAGTGCCACCCTCAACTCCTCCGCTGCAAGCGGCCTATCCAACCATTCTCTGTCTTCATCCCCTAGTCTAGGAAGCTTAATCGCACTCATATACCTGTCCATCTCCTCTTGACCTTTATGTATCTTTGAGGAGTATAGCTCACTGTAAAATTGTTTAAATACATCCAAAATTTGATCCCCCTGTGTAACCACATTACCTTCCTTAGTTTTAATTGCAATCACATGTGAGGATTCCCGTTGAGCTGAAGCTACCACTGAGAGCAGGTGCCCCACTTTTTCACCCTCCGCATAGAATGCCTCTTTCTGAAATGCCCGCAGTCTCTCTGCCTTACGGATGTGAAGTTTATTAACTTCCGACTGGGCCACTCTCATGCGGGTCTGCGTAGCTTTTGAACACTGCGCACCCAATGCCTCCTCCGCTGCCCTCAATTCCTCCATCACTGCTTTGTCTAGATTTTGAGACCTAGTCTTATTTCGAGATACTTCTCTGAATAAAATCCCTCTCAAAAACGCCTTCATAGTATCCCAGACTATATGACCCTCTGCACTACCTTCGTTTATCCTAAAGAATTCTCCCAATTCCTCTCCTATCTTTCCCATATCCAGCAACCGTAACCAAAAGGGGTGAATTTTCCAACCCATACCTGCCAACCTCCCCCGTTCTCCCAATTGTAGAGATACCACCAGTGGACAATGATGTGATTGGACTCTGGGCAAATATTCCACTTCCTGTACCAAGTTATCCATCCCCTCATTTCCCAAAGCCACATCAATGCGAGACAAGGAACCATACGTCGCCGAGTAGCACGAGTAAGTGTAGTTCTCCATATTTCAAACTCTCCACAAGTCTATCCATCCAATTTCCCTCATGTAGCTTCCAAAAGGTGTCACATTCCCTTCCTCTCTGTTCCCTGTATGTTTACCCTTATCCCAATGATCATTTGCAATATTATTCATATCGCCTATTACAAGCAACGGGACCCCAGTCCATTTCCTCGATATGTCCAGAATTTCCTGTATCTCTTTTCCAGAAAACGGCGGAGGGATATACAAAGACACAATGCATAATAATTAGTGTTGAGCATTCCGATACCGCAAGTATCGGGTATCGGCCGATACTTGCTGTATCGGAATTCCGATACCGACTTCAGATATTTTTTCAATATCGGAAGTCGGCATCGGAATCGGAAGTTCAAAGTTGATTGACAGCCTGACGTCATCATGATGCGCGGTGTGTGCGCATCATGATGCGCCGTCATTTCGGGCCTTCTGGGGGTCTCTGCCGGCCTGCCGGGGGGCTGTGTGGACTGCCCGGGGTCTGTACCGGCCTGCCGGGGGCTGTGCCGGCCTGCCGGTGGTCTGTGCACCCTGTGGGGGTCTGTACCGGCCTGCCGGGGGGCTGTGCCGGCCTGCCGGTGGTCTGTGCACCCTGTGGGGGTCTGTACCGGCCTGCCGGGGGGCTGTGCCGGCCTGCCGGGGGGCTGTGCTGATGTCCGGGGGTCTGTGCAAGCATCGTCCGATGGGACTACAAGTCCCATCTGGCGATGCCTGCTACCATGACAGTGATTGACACATTAGCCAATGATGGGACAGTAGTAGTCCCATCATCCGGCTAATGTGTTAAATGTTAAAAAAAAAAAAAAAAATACTACATACATACTACATGCTACATACATACTACATACATACCACATACATACTACATACATACTACATACCACATACATGCTACATACATACTACATACATACTACATACATAACACATATATACTACATGCATGCTACATACATACTACATGCTACATATATACTACATACATACTACATACATACATACTACATATATACTACATGCATGCTACATACATACTACATGCTACATACATACTACATATATACTACATGCATACTACATACATACTACATGCATGCTACATACATACTACATGCTACATACATACCACATACATACTACATACATACTACATACATACTACATGCATGCTACATACATACTACATGCTACATACATACTACATATATACTACATGCATGCTACATACATACTACATGCTACATACATACTACATATATACTACATGCATGCTACATACATACTACATACATACTACATATATACTACATGCATGCTACATACATACTACATGCTACATACATACTACATATATACTACATGCATGCTACATACATACTACATACATACTACATATATACTACATGCATGCTACATACATACTACATGCTACATACATACTACATATATACTACATGCATGCTACATACATACTACATGCATGCTACATACATACTACATGCTACATACATACCACATATATACTACATACATACTACATACAATACATTCATACAATACATACATAGACATACAGTACATATAACCAGTGGCGGATTATAATGAGGTCAATTTGGGCAGTTGCCCCGGGCCCAGTGGGGTTAAGGGGCCCACAGCCCAGGCCAGTAAATTGCCCCATTATAATCCGCCACCGCGCAGGGCCGGATTATAGGCAGGGCAGGCGGGGCTTCAGCCCCGGGGCCCCCACCACAAGAGCTTCTAAGGGGGCCCCCACCACATTCCTGCTGGCTGCTGCAATGGCACTCCATCTTCTCCCCACCTACAAGTGAGTGACCGTGGGGGCGGCATTATGTGCTCTGCTACCAGCAGCATCTACAAGTAGCGTGAACGCTGATGCTGCTGGTAGCGTGCAAAGGCTTGTGATGAGCTCACAGGAGGTAAGGTGTCAGGGCCCCCGATCATGTGACCCCTGCTCCTCCCCTCCTGTGACCTCATCACAGGTCCTGTGCGCACAGCACTGAGAGCAGCCATGTATGTGGAGTGCGGCTCTGCGGGTGGAGGTCGGTGCCGGAGGCTCCATTATTCTCTATGTGGAGTGCGGCTCTGCGGGTGGAGGTCGGTGCTGGAGGCCCTATTATTCTCTATGTGGAGTGCGGCTCTGCGGGTGGAGGTCAGTGCTGGAGGCCCCATTATTCTCTATGTAGAGTGTGGCTCTACGATTCGTGACCCCGTCACGTGACAAGGGGGGCCCACAGAGTCTGAACTGCCCCGGGCCCTGACTACCCTTAATCCACCCCTGCATATAACATAGAGTAACATACTTACCAATACTTGTCACATTGTTCCCCGAAGCCATTGTCTTTTACGGAATAAATATTAACATAACAAACCACAAAAATACTCACCCACGATCCGAAGCAGTCCACGAGTGTGTCCCACGACGATCTTGGGTAGAGAACTGCAGCATCAGCTGTTGCTGCCGTTCTCTACGGGCTGCAGGAATCCAATGACGGAAGGTAGGTATCCTTCCGCACTGTATTCCTCCGCCACTTAAAAAAAAAAGTCCCTAGTCTCACTTTATGCCATTGCTGTGTGGGAAATTCCCACGCAGCAATGGCATAAAGTGAGACTAGGGACTTTTTTTTTTTTAAGTGGCGGAGGAATACAGTGCGGAAGGATACCTACCTTCCGTCATTGGATTCCTGCAGCCCGTAGAGAACAGCAGCAACAGCTGATGCTGCAGTTCTCTACCCAAGATCGTCGTGGGACACACTCGTGGACTGATTCGGATCGTGGGTGAGTATTTTTGTGGTTTGTTATGTTAATATTTATTCCGTAAAAGACAATGGCTTCGGGGAACAATGTGACAAGTATTGGTAAGTATGTTACTCTATGTTATATGTACTGTATGTCTATGTATGTATTGTATGAATGTATTGTATGTAGTATGTATGTAGTATATATGTGGTATGTATGTAGCATGTAGTATGTATGTAGTATGTATGTAGCATGCATGTAGCATGCAGTATGTATGTAGCATGCATGTAGTATATATGTAGTATGTATGTAGCATGTAGTATGTATGTAGTATGTATGTAGTATATATGTAGTATGTATGTAGCATGTAGTATGTATGTAGTATGTATGTAGCATATATGTAGTATGTATGTAGCATGTAGTATATATGTAGTATATATGTAGTATGTATGTAGTATGTATGTGGTATGTATGTAGCATGTAGTATGTATGTAGCATGCAGTATGTATGTAGTATATATGTAGTATGTATGTAGCATGTAGTATATATGTAGTATGCATGTTGCATGCATGTAGTATATATGTAGTATGTATGTTGCATGTAGTATATATGTAGTATGTATGTTGCATGTAGTATATATGTAGTATGCATGTTGCATGCATGTAGTATATATGTAGTATGTATGTAGTATGAATGTAGCATGTATGTAGTATGTAGTATGAATGTAGCATGTATGTAGTATGCATGTTGTATGTATGTAGCATGTATGTAGCATGTAATTTTTTTATTTTTTTTTACATTCAACACATTAGCCGGATGATGGGACTACTACTGTCCCATCATTGGCTAATGTGTCAATCACTGTCATGGTAGCAGGCATCGCCCGATGGGACTTGTAGTCCCATCGGACGATGCCTGCACAGACCCCCGAAGCCTGCACAGCCCCCCGGCAGGCCGGCACAGCCCCCCGGCAGGCCGGCACAGCCCCCCGGAGCCTGCACAGCCCCCCGGCAGGCCGGCACAGCCCCCCGGCAGGCCGGCACAGCCCACTGGAGCCTGCACAGCCCCCCGGCAGGCCGGCACAGACCACCGGAGCCTGCACAGACCCCCTGGCAGGCCGGCACAGCCCCCCGAAAGGCCCGTACAGAGCCCAGAGAGGCTGTACAAGGGAAAAACAGGATTTTTCTTATTCCGATACCGGAAGTCCCATAGACTTGAATGGGACTTCCGGTATCGGAATCGGCGATGCCGATACTTTTTTTTAAGATCGGCCGATCCATTCCGATCCGATACTTTGAAGTATCGGACGGTATCGCTCAACTCTAATAATAATCTATTCAATATCTTACATACAATAAACACGTATTGCCCATCCTTGTCTATTATAACCTACACTTCTTCATATGGAGTAGAAGTGTGGATTAAAACCGACACACCCCTAGCATAGGCTGAGTACGTCGAGTGATAAGCCTTCCTCACCCATCTTTTTTGTAACATAGCTACTTTATCTTCTACCAGGTGTGCTTCTTGAAGGCAAATCACTGAGGGCCTCAGTTTCAGCAAATATTGTAAAATTGCAGCCTGCTTTGAGACGTTAGCGAACCCCTAACGTTCCAGCTTAGAATTTTAATTCTACCCCCCCAATGATATGTTACAATACCAAACATTTGACTCATTATAACTGAGATCTCGATCCTCCCCCACTTGCCCTCCCCCCCGCCCCCCCACCTTTCCGCCTCTACCCCCTGTCCCAACCTTCCAACTGAAATAACTCCCATTCTTCCCTTCCATCCCCCTCCCGAAAAATTGATTGTCTCCCACAGCTTTTAAGCTTGTAAGAATTCTCTCTCCCTCTCTATTTGAGATCTAGGAGGGCGTTTTCGCAGCCTAACAATACAAGCTCTATACTCCAACTACTCTCCCGTCCACATTTATCAAACTGCGATAACCGTTGCGCCGCCGAACACAACCCACATATACCAACATAGCATTGCGTCATCACGGAAATGACCATTAACTTATCAAATTCAAACTGAATAACAGTTAGTCACTGTTTCAACATCACTCAGAGTATGCTTCAACGGGACCGTTCCGCTCTGATATTTTTAATGTTAGAGTCAAGCCAGTGTGTCGCCTCCTCTGGATTTTGAAAAAAGTGCACCCGATCCAAGGCTACGACTCTCAGCTTAGCTGGTAAATCATTGAATAGCGCAAATCCATGTCCCGGAGTCGTCCTTTAACTTCTCCAAACGTCATCCGGAGCTTTTGGACCGCTGCAGAATAATCTGGATATATGGAGATGCGATTGCCATCTACGGTTAGTTCCGCACAGTTCCTGGCTTTCCTCAGCAGAGTATCCAGGTCCCGATAGTTCAAAACTTTAGCCAAGATGACTCTTGGGGCTGATCCTGGGGGCAGGGGTCTAGTGGGCACACAATGTGCCCTTTCAACGGAAAACATTTTAGTGAGACCATCCCCTCCTACAGTATTTTTCAGCCATGACTCAATGTACTCAGTGGGGTTATTTCCTTCCGCTTTTACTGGCACCCCCACAATTCTCAGGTTGCTCCTGCGGGAGCGGTTCTCAAGATCATCGGTTTTAAATTCCATTTCAGCTATACGCTGCACATACTTTTTTTCTCTTTTCAACAGTTCATTAACCTTGTCTTCAGCGCTTCCCACCCGTTCTTCCACCACCTCCACTCTCTATTCAAATTTGCGCACTGCAGCATTAATCGCAACCATCTCTCCCTTTAAATCATCCACACGACTGTTCAGAGCCGCAAGGACAGACTTGTTGTACATTACCACAGAGAATATATCTTTGAGCGTCGGCTCTGCTATATCTAATGTGTCCGGCTGTTCAAGCTGGCCAGCACGTGCAGCCACATCAGGGGACCTCTGCTCCTTCCCACCACTCCACGGCTGGCCCCCTTCTTCCTGCTGTTTCCCAGGGACATGTGTTGTTTCAGGTCTCTCCTCTTCAGCCGCTGACCGCTCATTAGCAGCCTCCTCTGACCTCGCAAAGCGCTCCAGTCGAGCGATCACCTCCATCTTTCTTTGATATGCCGCGCTCGCCCTTGCCGCCTCCTCTGCAGTCTCGGCGCCATCTTGGGCCAGAGAGCTTCCCGACGCTGCCGGCTCCTTCTGTCTCCTGCGCGTCATCCTCGTGAGCTACTCCTCTCCACCAGACCGCACTCCGCTCACTGCTGCTCCCTGGGTCTCTGCACACTCCTTAGAGTGATTTCAGCGTTCGGCGGCGCCTCAGGTGCCAATATTAAGGGAGATTGTGGCAGGAGAGCTCCACCGCACGTCTTCTCACATCGCGTGCTAGGCCACGCCCCCCATGGGCAACCTTTTTAACTGAGAGTCTTCTAATAATGGCAACGGCAAATTATCTACCTCCCATTAACCAAACCCTTTGTTTCCCCAAACCACTAGGCTAGTTGTTATGAATGGGTCACAGAGGAGGAGAGCGCAATAGGCTATGCCACCAGAACAACAGAGAGGTTGGTCGCTCAGCGGATTGCAGACCCCTGATCTTAACACAACTAGCAGTAGCCGTGGAGCGTTCCTACATTGCCCTAGACGCCTCGTCACAGCCGGAGGACTAACTAAGCCTAAAGACAGAAAGGTGAAATCTAAACTGCCCTGGAGCAGATCTCCAAAGGAATAGACAGCCCCCAAATAAATATTGTTGATGAGACAAGATGAAGCACAAACACAGACAGAAAATAGACTGAGCAAATGATGGGACCCACTCTGACTAGATAGGACAGGAAAGAAAAGGCACTGTCTGCAATCATGAAAAAACCCTAATAATTCCAACATGACTGAAGTACAAAAATACTGAGGTTTGAACAACCTCGCCCCCACTATATCAGCACTCAGGTGTGAACTGGTGGCTAGCAACAGGCTAATACAGCTGGGGACTGAGCAAACAAACAAAAGAAACAAAAATACAGGGCAGGAGCCAGCAGCCCCAGGGGGAGCAAGCTGACCCCTGACAGCAAGGCAAAAACAGATGCAAAGGGTTTAGCAAATGACACTTAGCTGAAAAAATGCAGGATCAGGCTGGAGACAGAAATCCTCAGTAAGCAAAGAAAGGAGTATCACCGGCAGTCACTGAGAGAAGTCTGCTTGCTTATGTAGTCCCAGTCACTACCATCACTCCTCCAATTATCTTCTGTAGCTGTTGGGTTAACATCATGTTGACCAGCACCACTACCAGCAGTATCCACCAGAGGGAGCCTTACCTCAAAAGTCGGATCAAGAGAGCTCACAGCAGCTAGTGATAGCAACTGAAAGCATCATCGTCATACCAGAATATATTTCTTCAAAGTATTAAAGGGGTTCTCCTGTGAAAACAAGCTATGATCTATCTGCAGGTTAGATAACTTTTGGACGGTGGTTTTGGATGGTGGGGGTCCGACCCTTGGGACTCGCACTGATAAACCGAAAGAGAAATTTTTATCTGCGTCGGGGTACTTTTATATCTGTTAGAATGGAGTGGAGGTGCACATGCCGACCGTCATTCCAATCACTGTCTATGAGGCTGCTGGAAAAAGCAGAATGCAGTGGTCGCAGCCCCTTAGAGCATGAGCGTGGAGGAGGTTAGTCATACACATTGGTGCTTCATTTTAGCAGGGATAAAAATGCCCTGTACTTCTGAACTGTGCACATCCCAGTAGTCCCACTGATTGTAAGTGTGGTGTGAATATACTTCGTGTTGCAGTTGGAGGTAACACGGCATGTGTATGTTCCTGCACAGGTCTATGTCCGCCATTGCCTGAAATTTCTGTTTTCATATATACGTATTGATGCTAGAAGAATATTTAGGAGCATGTATAAACGTCAGGTCCTGGAGACTTTTGGTTTGTCAGATGGACAGATGTTGGTCAAAAGTGAATCTTTTCACTTTAAAATGAATTTTAGGCATTAATAAAGGCCCTTCATCCAGTGAAGCGTATATATTCTGTAGCTGCTTTCAGTAGATTGTGTAGCACTACATTACATTATTCATTACATTAATTTGATAGTCTGCTAACATTTACGATTCATAGATTTTATAATTACACTTTGCTAACATCTGTGAATATATATACTTGTAATATTTTAAAAGCTAAAATCCCTATTTCTAGTGTTTTCATAGCACCCAGAATCCAATTTATTCCTTGTTTTTTCAATGTGGAGAAATGGAGAATATGAAAGTGTTTCTCAGGGTGCATTACTAAATTGTATGAATGCATCACATCACTGAGGATTATAAATATACATCATCCGAAAAATGTCCAGGCCTCCATTAAGATTAACATGTTAAGGAATAAATATGCAAATGGATTAAATAAACAAACATTAATTATTCTAAAAACACATGTCCTATTTAGTCCCGTGCATGTTCAAAAGAATCCATGGAATTTAGGCTGGCCCCTCATATCTGATAATTTCTCTAAATGTCTGTGATCATTTCTGATCTCCCATTAGAGCTGTAGCGATGACCAAAGAGCGTGAAACTGTGAGTAATGTGATAATACAAGCTAGATTATACTGTTGGTACCATAGAGCTGGCCCTGATGCTAAACACAGAAAAGGGGTCAAACTGAAATGACCTCATTTTCCCCTCCAAAAGAATGTGAAACTGTGTGTCACGATGACCCGTCCTGTATGACGCGACCTGCAGGCCGGTAACTGAAACAACAAGACGCGGCACGTGAAACTGTCCTGTGTGACACGGCCCGCAGGCCGGTAACTAAAACAACAAGACACGGGGAAAGGGGAAACAGTTACAACGGTGGGCCCTGTGATAGGGAAAGGGGACGTGGAGAATTCCTGCACTCCCCTGAGTCAGTGTCCCTAACGCTCCTAACGTTCCCTATGCCGGTTCCGCACCGGGCGCCGATCAGGAACCTGTCGCCCTAGCATACCCTACACTTATCCCTTGCTAGGGAGCTTGGTGGCACAGGCACTGGCCCCACCGCTGTACTAATACACACTAAGGAAAAACACAAACAGGGAAACACCACTTAGCTTTACTCTGTTGCTCTTGCTCCCGGCAACAGAGTCCACCACCAGAATGCAGCTCTTCTCCTGAATAGCTGCCAACAAGCTCTGTCAGAGCTACAAGGAAATCCCCTCTGACTCCTTCCACACCAGGGCTAAGACATTGCTGCAAGGAACGCTCTCCAGCTCCTTCCTCCACCAAGGATGGTTGAAATGAACACTATCGCCAATCCCTGCTCATAGACCATGTGACCCTATATAGAAAAAGGGAATGGTCAAATGATCAGGGGCAAAAGCTGCTATAATCCCAGTGACCACCGGGGGCAAAAGGCAAAGCAAAGAAAAATCAAGTGCAATGACCCTCACCACCACCGGGGGCAAACAGGAACAAAAGACACCACTGTGTAATAATCCTAATGGCCACCAGGGGCAAAAACCAAACTTAAGCACAGGTTACGTTTGCTTTTTATCAGTCATTATCCAGCATGGATCATGACACCATGCAGGAGAGTTTGTCTCCACAAGAAGAGAAACCTTGAGGACAAAAAAGGAGGCCTTCTCTCCAGAGTTACACTTTGAAGTCCTCTTCTTCAATGAATGGGAAGAGGGTTAGGTTAAAGGGATTTTTCCACCTTTAGAGATTTTTTTTACCTAAATGTATGTATTTAGTGCTAAAAATATTTTTTTCTATTGGGTTTCTTTACTCATGTTGTACAGGTTGACTTTTATAGGCTCTTTTTTAACCTCCACATTCAACTTTGATGTGGTCTGCTGTCATTAATTAATCGAGAGGTGCTCAGAAGAAGAGGTGCAAATTCACTGTCAGATCATCATAGCGGGCCACCTGACGGATTCTCAGTAAAATGCACCTGGCAATAGTCAGTGCAAAACAGAGGCCATAGACGTCAAAGGTGAAAGATGTTTCATGAAACCCAATTGCAAAAAAGTATTTTTTAGTCTCCAAATACTTGCATGTAAGTAAAAAAAAATCTCCAAAGGTGGACAACCCCTTTTGACGCCATTGTTGCCAAAGTCTATCCTGCAGATCAATGGTTGGATTTGGCTAATACAACTATCAATACAGCTGTTATTGTTTAGAGCTGGTAAACTTTTTAATGTATGCAGCTATATTGAGGAAAAATTAGCAAAGAGCAAGAGGGTCAATTTCCCAGGTATTTTGCCAACCACCTAAGTGACCCCAACCCTCAGTTTACCGTATTCAAGTGTGTCTCCAACAAAACAAATGTAGCAGAAGATGAGATTTAAGGAATTGTCCGAGACTTAACGAATGATAAGTAGGATCAATGTGAGATGGGAGTCCATCACCTAGCACCCTTACTGATCAGCTGAAATCTGCTCCAGCAATGGCTGCATAAAAATGATGTCCAGGACTGGATATAGCGGCCTGTAGGTTGCATAATGGCCTCTGCTGAGCACACAACTTTATCTTCTATTCACTTGATCTCCTTTAAGTACTGGATAGTCTTCATTGTTCTTCTTTAGCATATTCCTTCATTCTGCCTGTTTTGCAAATTAGAAAAAATCTGGTGGCAGTGCATGCATATTCAGAGCCATGGGCATGGAACATGACCGTGACAGTTAGTGACTAAGCATGAGTAGTCGTGAGTTGGAAAATATATCATTACATGCCACTATAATTAATGAAAGAAGAATGTTTTTTTTTTATTGAACAGAAGAACAGAACAGAAGAATGGTTTTAAATGAACTATACATTATAGAACAGAACAGAACAGAAGAATGGTTTTAAATGAACTATACATTATACGACGCTGTGGCATAGGGAAGGTCCTCCACCAAATGTTTTTACTTGGGCGCCTCCAACAACCTTGATGTTATCCCAGTGTCACACTTCTTGTTCTCTTCTTGAGGATCAGTGTAGGAAAAGGGATAAATAATAATCATATCACAAGAGATGAATACTAAACAAATAGGTTATCATGACTGAAATTATTTTGCAGGGCCCAAAGTCTTATAAGCTGGGTCACTGAGGACTTTGCTCCACAGAGCCAGACCTGTATGAGGAGAGAGTGAACTGTTCTTGATACTAGTCAGCACTGACAAATGGAGCAATTAGTTACACCAACATCCAGTGTTGTAACATGAAGCTCATGGACCCCAGTGCAGAGATAAAGATGGGAATACTCCTTTAATGACAGGCACGGGGTCATCACAGGCCCCCAGCTGTCATGACAACCTATCGGCTTATGTGTTAAATCCCGCTGACAGTGATTGACAGCAGGATTTAACTAGTTAACATCTGCAGGCGGAGCAGAGTTTTTTGAGGAGTTTTTTGACCAGAAACTGAGCGGAAACTCTCAAAATCATCTTCCAAATCTCAAAACCCATAAAAAATTTTGAGTTACTGCCGTGAAAACTCAGCAAAGATACAGTGTGCATGTAACAAAGCTTCAAACATTCCTGTCCCTGGATGAACGAACCAGAATTGGGAAATGTAATGTGTGGAATATAGAAATACAATTATTATTATGACCATTCTTCACTCTTGCTAGTGTCCTTTTCTTTTTTATATATGCAGTACATTTGGCCACAAATTACATGTTTGTTACCGTGCTGTAAATGTCTTCTATAAGAAGAAAGGTTTACCAGAAACTATGGTGTCTGTGCTGCCGCATTGATCAGTTTGGTAAAATTACAAAAAATACCTCTGAGTCCTAATGACTTTTAGTTTCGCAATGATGTGCACAGCGTATGAAGTCATGCGCTTTACAATTTGGTCAAGGAACGGAGCCATTTACTTTTTCACACAATGAATGAATTGCTTCATAGGGAAGCAAGGGCTGGCAATAAAAATCCTACGTGTTTGATATACCCAAGGAGACATTTATTCTTGACCCTCAAAGTTTAATGTTAGCGAACAGCAATAAAATCAACAGATGCTGATTTATAGAGTAATATCTGGGAGTTTTAGTGATGTGGTCAAATGGTCTCATGACATCAGTACGGAGTTTCTGAAATGTTCTGACTTTTTATTACATGTTAAAAACCCTGCTACATTAGAATGAATGTTGTTCTCCGTGGTCACTTAGGAGCGGACCTCCAGGTTATTTCTTTTGATGCATTTATAAACTTTTGCATGCATTCTCTGTGACACGTTAAAGTGTTTTGGGGGCAGAGGGACATAGGAATCTGAAGCATTCTATCCCTTCCTTGTGGGTTTTGTCTCAGCAAGTTTTACTTCCCACATAACACATACCAGCTTCCTCCTCTCCTAATCATAACATGCATAATGGAAACTGAGATGAAAGCAGGCAAGCAATTTATACAATGAAGCAGCACAGGTATGGGTGCCAATTCTCACTCATATCTGGGGGTAGGTAGCACCACATCAGCATGGGGCGTAATATTTGTTCTACATTTATATTTTACCTTTTAATTTGAAATTTATTTCCATTTGCTGTGATTAGTGTTTTGGTTGCATTAGAAAAGAGAATACTACACTCACTGGCCACTTTATTAGGTACACCATGCTAGTAACGGGTTGGACCCCCTTTTGCCTTCAGAACTGCCTCAATTCTTCGTGGCAGAGATTCAACAAGGTGCTGGAAGCATTCCTCAGAGATTTTGGACCATATTGACATGATGGCATCACACAGTTGGCGCAGATTTGTCGGCTGCACATCCCTGATGCGAATCTCCCGTTCCACCACATCCCAAAGATGCTCTATTGGATTGAGATCTGGTGACTGAGGAGGCCATTTGAGTACAGTAAACTCATTGTCATGTTCAAGAAACCAATCTGAGATGATTCGAGCTTTATGACATGGCGCATTATCCTGCTGAAAGTAGCCATCAGATGTTGGGTACATTGTGGTCATAAAGGGATGGACATGGTCAGCAACAATACTCAGGTAGGCTGTGGCGTTGCAACGATGCTCAATTGGTACCAAGGGGCCCAAAGAGTGCCAAGAAAAAATTCCCCACACCATGACACCACCACCACCAGCCTGAACCGTTGATACAAGGCAGGATGGATCCATGCTTTCATGTTGTTTACGCCAAATTCTGACCCTACCATCCGAATGTCGCAGCAGAAATCGAGACTCATCAGACCAGGCAACGTTTTTCCAATCTTCTACTGTCCAATTTCGATGAGCTTGTGCAAATTGTAGCCTCAGTTTCCTGTTCTTAGCTGAGAGGAGTGGTACCCAGTGTGGTCTTCTGCTGCTGTAGCCCATCTGCCTCAAAGTTCGACGCAATGTGCGTTCAGAGATGCTCTTCGGCCTACCTTGGTTGTAACGGGTGGCAATTTGAGTCACTGTTGCCTTTCTATCAGCTCGAACCAGTCTGCCCATTCTCCTCTGACCTCTGGCATCAACATGGCATTTCCGGCCACAGAACTGCCGCTCACTGGATTTTTTTTCTTTTTCGGACCATTCTCTGTAAACCCTAGAGATGGTTGTGCGTGAAAATCCCAGTAGATCAGCAGTTTCTGAAATACTCAGACCAGCCCTTCTGGCACCAACAATCATGCCACGTTCAAAGGCACTCAAATCACCTTTCTTCCCCATACTAATGCTCGGTTTGAACTGCAGGAGATTGTCTTGACCATGTCTACATGCCTAAATGCACTGAGTTGCCGCCATGTGATTGGCTGATTAGAAATTAAGTCTTAACACACAGTTGGACAGGTGTACCTAATAAAGTGGCCAGTGAGTGTATATCCAGTGTATGTTGGTTACTTCCCTGAAACAGGATTTGAAGGTATACGAATTTACATTGTGAGCCCCATTAGGGACAGTGATGATAATGTCTGTAAAGTACTAGGGAATATTTATTTATTTTACTCACTTTTACATACAGGTGTGCTCAAAAGTTGACAGACCCCGGCAGAATTTTTGCTTTCTTGGCCTTTATTCAGAGATTATGAATGATAACACCAAAACTTTTTCTCCACCCATGGTTATTGGTTGGGTGAAGCCATTTATTGTCAAACTACTGTGTTTTCTCTTTTTAAATCATAAGGACAACCCAAAACATCCAAATGACCCTGATCAAAAGTTTACATACCTAATTACTTAATACCTTGTATTGCCCCCTCTAACATCAATGACAGCTTGAAGTCTTTTGTGGTAGTTGTGGATAAGGTTCTTTATTTTCTCAGATGGTAAAGCTGCCCACTCTTCTTGGCAAAAAGCCTCCAGTTCCTGTAAATTCCTGGCCTGTCTAGAATGAACTGCGCGCTTGAGATCTCCCCAGAGTGGGTCAATGATATTGTTAGCGTGGGTGGTCAGGAGCGGGAGCTCCGAGAGTGGACCCTCTGGACCGTGGCACCGAGGGACCCCGGGCGAGCTGCCAGGTGGAACCGACCCCTATACAGGGACCGTTAGGAGCAGGCCCAGGGGTTCGAGTACCACGGTAGCCGGTACCGAGAGGGGCGGCTCAGGATGGACCGGAGTAAGACTGAGACTGGAGTAGGACGGCAGGAGCACTGAAGACAGGACTGGAGTAGGACGGCAGGAACACTGAAGGCAGGACTGGAGTAGGACGGCAGGAACACAAGGCAGGACTGGAGTAGGACGGCAGGAACACTGAAGGCAGGACTGGAGTAGGACGGCAGGAACACAAGGCAGGACTGGAGTAGGACGACAGGAACACTGAAGGCAGGACTGGAGTAGGTAACCAGGAACACGGGTAGCAGGACTGAGAAGCTGCTGTGAGGAGCAGCCGAGACAGGAACTGCAGGAGCAGAGAGTGCACGATGGAGCGAGGCCAGAGTGTCAGGAAACACAACGATCAGGCGCCTCCCTCAGGGGGAAGCGGCCTGATATGGCCCCGTCTGGTCAGCCATTGGTCCAAAGGTGCTTCCGGGTCAGGGCACAGCCGGAGCATAAGAAGCAGGAAGGAGGCGCGGCCGCGGCCTATGGCGCATGCGCATAGCATGCAGGGAAGGCATCCGTCGCGGGCCTGTCTCAGGTGACCGCCGCAGCCGTCGGGTGGAGAGAGGCTGCGGCGTGGGAGCGGAGGGCGACTGCGGCGTGGGAGCGGAGGCCGGGTGAGTATGGCGGAGCGGTGTAACAGATATTGAGGTCAGGAGACTGAGATAGTCACTCCAGAACCTTCACTTTGTTCTGCTGTAGCCAATGACAGGTCGACTTAACCTTGTGTTTTGGATTGTTGGCATGTTGGAACGTCCAAGTACGTCCCATGCGCAACTTCCAGGCTGATTAGTGCAAATTTGCCTCCAATATTTGCTGATAATGTGCTGCATTAATCTTTCCTTCAACTTTGACCAAGTTTCCTGTGCCTTTGTATTTCATACATTCCCAAAACATCAGTGATCCACTTCCATGCTTTACAGTAGGAATGGTGTTCCTTTCATCATAGGCCTTCTTGACCTCTCTCCAAATGTAACGTTTATGGTTGTGGCCAAAAAGTTCTATTTTGGTCTCATCACTCCAAATTACCTTGCTTCAGAAGTTTTGAGACTTGTCTCTTTGCTGTTTTGCGTATTGTAGGCGAGATACTTTGTGGCATATGCGCAGTAATGGCTTTCTTCTGGCGACTCGACCAAGCAGCCCATTTTGCTTCAAGTGCCCCCTTACTGTGCATCTTGAAACAGCCACACCACTAGTTTTCAGAGAGTCCAGTATTTCATCTGATGTTATTTGTGGGGTTTTTTTGCATCCTGAACAATTTTTCTGGCAGTTGTGGTCAAAATCTTTGTTGGTCTTCTACCTGACCGTGGTTTTGTTTTACAGAGCCCCTAATTTTCCATTTGTTAATCACAGTTTGAACACTGCTGACTGGCATTATCAGTTCCTTGGATATCTTTTTGTATCCCTTTCCTTTTTTATACAGTTCAACTACCTTTTACCGCAGATCCATTGACAATTCGTTTGCTTTCTCCATGACTCACAATCCAGAAATGTCAGTGGCTGGATGAAAAATGCAAGTGTCCATCTGGATCCCAGAAACTCACTTAGCTTTTATGCACACACACTGATTACAAGCAATCTTTCAGGTTACATCAGGGGCTTATCTACAGCATTACAGAATGATGGCTGTGGCCGCATCTTATAGGCCAAAAATGGGGTGACAAATTCCCTTTAAAAAAGTGACATGCCAACGTATTTTGCCCATGGACACACGGTCAGGGGAAACATACTGACATACTAAATACCAGAATGTATAAAAAACAAAACAGCTTTATTTAAAACAAGGAAAACCAAAAAGAGACGAAAAAACGCAGAGTCAAAAATGCGGTAAAGATGCAAGTAAAGAGAAAACAAAAGTAAACTGATTTACTTAATAGGTGCAGAAAATCTGCAACACCAAAAACTCACCAAAAGCTAATTGTGGGAAAGAAACTTAGGACCCTGTTCCCATGATGAGTTTTTGGTGGGTTTTTGACGCTACATATTTTCGGTGCATTAAAAACGCAATGTCTTAGGCCACGTGGTCTCCTTGATTTGGTTAGTTTTTTAACCTCAGTATTTGTTAGCCAAAACCAGGAGAGGAACAATCAGAGGAAAAATATAATGGAAATACGTCACCACTTCTGTATTTATCACCACTCCCTGGTTTTGGCTTACAAATACCGAGGTACAAAACTCACCAAATACTATTGTGTGAACGTGGCCTTAGAGGGTAAATGAGTTTGCTAACTACGACTAAGGGTAAGCTCTCACAATGAGTATTGGCTGAGACTTTGATACTGCTAATTTTCTGCAGCATTTTTGCATCAATTTGCTAAATTAAGTTCCTTGCATTTTTTCATTATGGAAATGAAAATACACAGTAAATACACACTAAAAATGCATATGCATTTTTTACTTGTAGATTTTTCTCATCTTATTCAAGTCTATGTGTAAAATCCGAAAAAATAAAATGCATATTTACCAAAAGTAATTGACATGTTTTGAATTTCAAAAAGTTTAGGTCAGTTTACGCTACTTAAAAAAAAAAAGAATATACCACAGTGGACATGATATTTTCATGGGCCTATGCACCTGTTGCAGATTTGTCATGATTTTTCTGCGCAGATTTGTCACATAACATCAATGGTTTCCTGATGTCAGGAAAGTGACAGACAATCCTGAAGTCTCATGCACACATTGCTTATTTGTGACTTGCAGATTTGGTGCAGATTTAAATCTACAGCATGTCAATTCTTTCAGCGTTATTGCAGCAAAAATGCATATAAAAATACATTAAAAAACATATTTTGGAAGTGCATTGAGCAGCAGGGTGGTTTGCTGGTGAAGGAAAAAAATCTCTTTAAATCTTCTGCTTCAGCGAGTGTGAGCGAGCTGAGTGTGACCGGAGCAAAAGTGTGAACGGTGCGAGTGTGAGCAAGCTCAGTGTAACCGAAGCGTAAGTGCGAATGGTGTTAAGTGTGTGACTTGTGATTCAGTGACTTTGGATTCAGGGACTTTCTAAGGGAGGAATTACTGAATTGCTCTTATATTTTATTAATACTTTTTATTTATTTTTACTTATCTTTTCTGTCTGGTGCAATCCCCATTAGGAATGTGCTCCACTATTGACAATGCCATCCAGTGTACATCTTGCCACAAGTATGCAATCCTTGAACAGCCGATCTTGGGTGCATACAGCTGTGCGAGATGTGAGCACGTTGTGCATTTGGAAGCAAGCCCAGATACTGGATCTAAATATGCAGCTGGCAACACTGAGATCCATAGACAATATGGAAAGGAGTCTTCTGCTCACTGAGCAGATGCTCAATGCGATAGATGAGGGGGGATGCTAGGTTGGAGCTGCAGGACAATGAAGCAGCAAGCTAGGTGACAGTTAGAAGGCAGGGTAGAGAGAAGTGTGCCAGGGAGGCTAGTCCTGATCTGGCACACCCCAATAAGTTTGCTAAGTTGGCAGATGAGGGGAGTGTTAGTGCAGGAGTAGCACTGCTGCAGCAAGGCATGTCCTCTGAAAGCCGGAGGAGTGTCTGCTCCAGTAAGGGGGGAAATAGGAGAGCAAGGCAGGCCAGATAGATGCTGGTAGTGGGGGACTCAATTATTAGGGGAACAGATAGGGCAATCTGTCACAAAGACAGGAATCGTCGAACGGTGTGCTGCCTACCTGGCACTCGAGTCCAACACATCGCTGATCGGGTTGACAGGTTACTGGGAGGGGCTAGTGAGGATCCAGCGGTCATGGTGCACATTGGCACAAATGACAAAGTTAGAGGTAGGTGGAAGGTCCTTAAAGATGATTTCAGGGAATTAGGCTGCAAGCTTAAAGCAAGGACCTACAAGGTGGTATTTTCTGAAATACTGCCTGTACCACGCCAGAGAGGCAACGGGAGATTAGGGAGGTTAATAAGTGGCTCAAGAATTGGTGCAGGAAGGAGGGGTTTGGGTTCCTGGAGAACTGGGCTGACTTCTCAGTTGGCTACAGGTTCTACGCTAGGGACGGGCTGCACCTCAATGGGGAGGGTGCAATTGTGCTGGGGGAGAAAATGGCTAGAAGGTTGGAGGAGTGTTTAAATTAGGGACTGGGGGGAGGGTTTTCATTTTATAGGAAGGGAAGACAGGGCAGATAGAGACCTGTGCACAAATAATTAAATTGGGGGTGTGGTTAGAACAGTTAATAATTTCAGAAAGAATAGAGGTACAGAGAGATACATAAAGTGCATGTATACTAATGCCAGAAGCCTCACCAACAAAATGGAGGAATTAGACTTAATTTTGTTGGAGCATAATTATGACATGGTGGGGATATCTGAGACATGCCTGCATGAGAGCAATTACTGGGCAGTTAATTTACAGGGCTATAGTCTGTTCAGAAATGACAGTACAAATAAGCGATGGGGGGTCTTATATGTAAAATCATTCTTAAAACTCATCCTGCATGATAATATATGTGAATCTAATGAATATATAGAGCCCCTGTGGGTGGAGATAAGGGGTGGGGGAAAAAATAATAAATTACTAGTGTTGAGCATTCCGATACCGCAAATATCGGGTATCGGCCGATATTCGCGGTATCGGAATTCCGATACCGAGTACCGATATTTTTACAATATCGAATACCGGAATCGGAAGTTCCCATAATGCAATCAGCCAGTTGTGTTAGCCATGTTAACTAATGGCATGGCTGTGATTGGCTGCTGAAATGATGTCATCATGATGCGCGTTCTGTGCGAGTCTGCTAGGGGTCTGTTCGGGCCTGTCAGGGGTCTGTACGGGCCTGCCGGGGGTCTGTGCGGGCTGCTGGGGGTCTGTGCGGGCCTGCCAGGGGTCTGTGCGGGGCTGCCAGGGGTCTGTGTGGGCTGCCGGGGGTCTGTTCGGGCCTGCCGGGGGTCTGTGCGGGCCTGCCGGGTGTTGTGTGTGTACAGGCATCGTCCGATGGGACTACAAGTCCCATCAGGCTATGCCTGCTACAATGACAGTGATTGACACATTAGCCAATGATGGGACAGTAGTAGTCCCATCATCCGGCTAATGTGTTGAATGTAAAAAAACAAAACAAAGCAAAAAAAACCCATACATACTACATACATACATACTACATTCATACAACATACATACATACTACATACATACTACATTTATACTACATTCATACAACATACATACATACTACATATATACTACATTCATACAGCATACATACATACTACATACTACATATATACTACATTCATACAACATACATACATACTACATAATACATTCATACTACATATATACTACATTCATACAACATACATACATACATACTACATGCATACTACATATATACTAAATTCATACAACATACATACTACATAATACATACAGTTGTGGCCAAAATTATTGACACCCCTGCAATTCTGTCAGATAATTCTCAGTTTCTTCCTGAAAATGATTGCAAACACAAATTCTTTGGTATTATTATCTTCAATTAATTTGTCTTAAATTAAAAAACACAAAAGAGAATGAAGCAAAAAGCAAAACATTGATCATTTCACACAAAACTCAAAAAATGGGCCAGACAAAAGTATTGGCACCCTCAGCCTAATACTTGGTTGTACAACCTTTAGCCAAAATAACTGCAACCAAACGCTTGCGGTAACCATCAATGAGTTTCTTACAATGCTCTACTGGAATTTTAGACCATTCTTCTTTGGCAAACTGCTCCAGGTCCCTGATATTTGAAGGGAGCCTTCTCCACTCATTGCTGGCCACCTTAGAAGTCTCCAGTGCTTTCTCTCAAACCATTTTCTAGTGCTTTTTGAAGTGTGTTTTGGGTCATTGTCTTGCTGGAAGACCCATGACCTCTGAGGGAGACCCAGCTTTCTCACACTGGGCCCTACATTATGCTGCAAAATTTGTTGGTAGTCTTCAGACTTCATAACGCCATGCACACGGTCAAGCAGTCCAGTGCCAGAGGCAGCAAAGCAACCCCAAAACATCAGGCAACCTCCGCCATGTTTGACTGTAGGGACCGTGTTCTTTTCTTTGAATGCCTCTTTTTTTCTCCTGTAAACACTATGTTGATGCCTTTGCCCAAAAAGCTCTACTTTTGTCTCTTCTGACCAGAGAACATTCTTCCAAAACGTTTTAGGCTTTTTCAGGTAAGTTTTGGCAAACTCCAGCCTGGCTTTTTATGTCTCGGGGTAAGAAGTTGGGTCTTCCTGGGTCTCCTACCATACAGTCCCTTTTCATTCAGACGCCGACGGATAGTACGGGTTGACACTGTTGTACCCTCGGACTGCAGGGCAGCTTGAACTTGTTTGGATGTTAGTCGAGGTTCTTTATCCAACATCTGCACAATCTTGCGTTGAAATCTCTTGTCAATTTTTCTTTTCCTTCCACATCTACGGAGGTTAGCCACAGTGCCACGGGCTTTAAACTTCTTGATGACACTGCGCACAGTAGACACAGGAACATTCAGGTCTTTGGAGATGGACTTGTAGCCTTGAGATTACTCATGCTTCCTCACAATTTGGTTTCTCAAGTCCTCAGACAGTTCTTTGGTTTTCTTTCTTTTCTCCATGCTCAATGTGGTACACACAAGGACACAGGACAGAGGTTGAGTCAACTTTAATCCATGTCAACTGGCTGCAAGCGTGATTTAGTTATTGCCAACACCTGTTAGGTGCCACAGGTAAGTTACAGGTGCTGTTAATTACACAAATTTGAGAAGCATCACATGATTTTTCGAACAGGGCCAATACTTTTGTCCACCCTCTTTTTTATGTTTGGTGTGGAATTATTTCCAATTTGGCTTTAGGACAATTCTTTTTGTGTTTTTTCATTTGAGACAAATTAAATGAAGATAATAATACCAAAGAATTTGTGTTTGCAATCATTTTCAGGAAGAAACTGAGTATTATCTGACAGAATTGCAGGGGTGTCAATACTTTTGGCCACAACTGTATATACTACATTCATACAACATACATACATACATACATACATAATACATACATACTACATACATACTACATTTATACTACATACTACATATATACAACATAATACATACATACTACATATATACTGCATTCATACAACATACATACACACTACATTCATACAACGTATATACTACATTCATACAACATACATACATACTATTTACTACATACTTACTGCATACATACATACATACTACATACTTACTACATACATACAACATACATACAACATGCTACATACATACAACATACGTACATTCATACAATACATACATATAGACATACAGTACATATAACATAGAGTACATACTCACCATCTCTTGTCACTTTGATCCCCGAAGCCAGTGTCAGGTCACTGTAAAAAATATTAAAATAACAAACAAGCAATATACTCCCTGATCCGCAGAAATCCATGAGTGTCCCACCACGATCTCCTGCAGTGCATCACTGAGAGGTTACTATAGTTCACTGGTCTCACCTTATGGCAAAAGCTGCGTGGGAACTTTCTCACACAGCAATGCCAAAAGTGAGACTAGGGACTATTTTTTTTTACAGTGGCGGAGGAATACATTGCGGAAGGATACCTACCTCCCGTCATTGTATTCCTGGTGCCCCTAGAGAGTGGTCGCATCAGCTGATGCTGCTGTTCTCCACGGGAGATCGTCGTGGGACACTCGTGGATTTCTGCGGATCAGGGAGTATATTGCTTGTTTGTTATTTTAATATTTTTTACAGATGACACTGGCTTCGGGGATCGAAGTGACAAGTGATGGTGAGTAAGTACTCTATGTTGTATGTACTGTATGTCTATATGTATGTATTGTATGAATGTATGAATGTATTGTATGTAGTATGTATGTAGTATGTATGTTGTGTGTCTGTAGCATGTTTTATGTATGTTGTATGTCTGTAGTATGTATGTAGTATGTATGTATGTTGTATGAATGTAGTATATATGTAGTATGTATGTAGTATGCATGTATGTATGTTGTATGAATGTAGTATATACGTAGTATGTATGTAGTATGTATGTATGTATGTTGTATGAATGTAGTATGTATGTAGTATGTATGTTGTATGAATGTAGTATATATGAAGTATGTATGTAGCATGTATGTATGTTGTATGAATGTAGTATATATGTAGTATGTATGTTGTGTGAATGTAGTATATATGTAGTATGTATGTAGTATGTATGTATGTTGTATGAATGTAGTATATATGTAGTATGTATGTTGTGTGAATGTAGTATATATGTAGTATGTATGTAGTATGTATGTATGTTGTATGAATGTAGTATATATGTAGTATGTATGTATGTATGTATGTTGTATGAATGTATGTAGTATGTATGTTTTTTTTTTTTTTTTACATTCAACACATTAGCCGGATGATGGGACTACTACTGTTCCATCATTGGCTAATGTGTCAATCACTGTCATTGTAGCAGGCATAGCCCGATGGGACTTGTAGTCCCATCGGACGATGCCTGCACACACATACAACCCCCGGCAGGCCCGCACAGACCCCCGGCAGCCCGCACAGACCCCCGGCAGACCCGCACAGACCCCCGGCAGGCCCGCACAGACCCCCAGCAGGCCCGCACAGACCCCCGGCAGGCCCGCACAGACCCCCCGGCAGCCCGCACAGACCCCCCGGCAGGCTCGCACAGACCCCCCGGCAGCCCGCACAGACCCCCGGCAGGCCCGCACAGACCATCGAGAGGCCCGTACAGACCCCGCCCACACACACAGACACGCACAGTGTCCGCCCATGCACCGCCCACACTCTTCTCCCCTCCCGAATTGGATGTGCAAGTAAAGAAAGGGTTTTTTTAAATTCCGATATTTGTGCCCCATTGACTTGCATGGGTTTCCGGTATCGGAATCGGCGATACCCGATACTTTTTGGGTATCGATCCGATCCAATCCGATCCGATACTTCACGATATCGGATGGTATCGCTCAACACTATAAATTACTGATAGGGGTTTGTTATAAGTCTCCAAAAATAATGGAAGCAACGGAGAATATCCTTGTAAAGCAAATATATGAAGCAGCGACTCAAGCAGAAGTAATTATTATGGGGACTTCAACTACCCTGAAATACATTGGGGAACCAAAACCTGCAGTGCCAGCAAAGGTAATAAGTTTTTCACAACTATGAGAGACAATTACCTTTCACAACTGATTCAGGATGCAACAAGAGGGGGGGCACTGCTGAACCTAATATTAACCAACAGGCCAGACCACATATCAAATATAAGGGTTGAGGGTCACTTGGGTAATAGTGATCACAAGATAATAAGTTTTCATGTATCCTTTAATAAGATGTGTAGTAGAGGGGTAACTAGGACACTAAACTTCAGGAAAGCAAATTTCCAACGGATGAGAGATGATCTTGGTGCAATTAACTGGGACGATATCCTGAGACATAAAAATACAGAAAGAAAATGGGAGACGTTTATTAGCATCCTGAATAGGACCTGTGCACAATATATACCATATGGGAATAAACATGTTAGAAATAGGAGGAAACAACTATGGCTAAATAGAGCTGTAAGGGGCGCAATAAGTGACAAAAATAAAGCATTTAGAGATTTAAAGCAAGTAGGTAGTGATGAGACATTAAGTAAATACAGAAGATTAAATAAATTCTGTAAAAAGCAAATCAAGGCAGCAAAGATTGAGACAGAGAGACTCATTGCGAGAGAAAGTAAAAATAATCCCAAAATATTCTTTAACTACATAAATACTAAGAAACTAAAAACTGATTGTGTTGGTCCCCTTAAAAATAGTCTGGGTGAAATGGTGGATGAAGATCAGGAAAAAGCCAATATGCTAAATGACTTTTTTGCTACAGTATTTACACAAGAAAATCCCATGACGGATAGCATGATCAGTGATAACTAAAATTCTCCATTAAATGTCACCTGCTTAACCCAGCAGGAAGTACGGCGGCATCTAAAAATCACTAAAATTGACAAATCCCTGGGCCCGGATGGGATACACCCCCGAGTACTGCAGGAATTAAGAACAGTCATAGATAGACCATTATTTTTAATCTTTAAAGATTCCATAATAACAGGGTCTGTACCACAGGACTGGTGTACAGCAAATGTGGTGCCAATATTCAAAAAGGGGACAAAAACTGAGCTTGGAAATTATAGGCCAGTGAGCTTAACCTCTACTGTGGGTAAAATCCTGGAGGGTTTTCTAAGAGATGCTAT
The DNA here is from genome assembly GCF_039654945.1 of Dendrobates tinctorius. Classification (NCBI taxonomy): domain Eukaryota; kingdom Metazoa; phylum Chordata; class Amphibia; order Anura; family Dendrobatidae; genus Dendrobates; species Dendrobates tinctorius. The sequence continues at coordinate 56,245,188 of NW_027361697.1, forward strand.
GCTGGAGTATCTGAAGAAGAATAACCTCATGACCCAATATCAACATGGGTTTACGAGGGACTGTTCCTTTCAGACTAATCTGATAAGCTTTTATGAATAGGTAAGTTCCGGACTGGACCAAGGAAATGCATTGGACGTGGTGTACATGGACTTTTCAAAAGCTTTTGATATGGTGCCACACAAAAGGTTGATACATAAAATTAGAACAATGGGGATAGGGCAAAATATGTGTAAGTGGGTTAAGAGCTGGCTTAGGGATAGGAAACAAAGGGTGGTTATTAATGGAGCATACTCGGACTGGGTCACGGTTAGCAGTGTATGGGTGTGTGTATGAAGTGTATGGGGCACAGCCATGTGTGTACGAGGTAAGTGGAGCCGTGTGTGTATGGTGTGTATACCGCATGTGTATGAGGTGTACGGATAGGAGCCGTGTGTGTACGAAGTGTATGGAGCAGAGCCGCATGTGTATGAGGTGGATGGAGAGGAGCCGCGTGTGTATAGAGAGGAGCTGCATGTGTACGACGTGTACAGAGAGAAGCCATGTGTGTATGAGGTGAGCGGAGCCGTGTGTGCACGGAGCGGAGCCGCATGTGTACGAGGTGGACGGAGAGGAGTGTGTACGAGGTGAGCGGAGCCGTGTGTGTACGGAGTGCAGCCGTGTGTGTACGAGGTGAGCAGAGCCGTGTGTGTGCGTAGCGGAGCTGCACGTGTATGAGGTGTGTGTAGCAGAGCTGCGCATGTACGAGGTGTGTGTAGCAGAGCCGCGCATGTACGAGGTGTGTCTAGCAGAGCCGCGCGTGTACGAGGTGTGCATAGCGGAGCCACGCGTGTACGAGGTGTGCGTAGCAGAGCCACACGTGTACGAGGTGTGCGTAGCGGAGCCACGCATGTGCAAGGTGTAAGTAGCAGAGCCGCACGTGTACGAGGTGTGCGGAGCGGAGCCTCGCATGTATTTTGGCATGGAGGGGGGCCCATTTGAAAGTTCGCACCGGGGCCCATAACGTTTTAGTTATGCCACTGTTTGCAGATGACACTAAACTCTGCAGGGTAATCAATACAGAGGAGGACAATTTTATATTACAGGAGGATTTATGTAAACTAGAAGCTTGGGCTGATAAATGGCAAATGAGCTTTAATAAGGATAAATGTAAGGTCATGCGCTTGGGTAGAACAAACAAGATGTATAATTATGTGCTTAATTGTAAAACACTTGGCAAAACTGTCACTGAAAAAGACCTGGGTGTATGGGTGTACGAAAAACTCACATTTAGTGGCCAGTATCAGGCAGCTACTGCAAAGACAAATAAAATAATGGGATGCATTACAAGAGGAATAGATGCTCATGAGGAGAACATAATTTTACCTCTATACAAAGTCACTAGTGCAACCACACTTAGAATACTGTGTACAGTTCTGGTCTCCGGTGTATCAGAAAGACATAGCTGAACTGGTGCGGGTGCAGAGAAGAATGACCATGGTTATTAGAGACCAGGGGGGTCTGCAATACCAAGACAGGTTATTACACTTGGGGCTATTTAGTTTGGAAAAACAAAGGCTTAGGGGTTATCTTATTATAATGTATAAATATATGAGGGGACAGTACAAAGACATTTCTAATGATCTTTTTACTCTTAGACCTGTGACGGGACAAGGGGGCATCCTCTACGTCTGGAGGAAAGAAGGTTTAAGCATAATCACAGACGCAGATTCTTTACTGCAAGAGCAGTGAGACTATGGAACGCTCTGCCATATGATGTTGTAATGAGTATGTGGCGCCCCTGAGGGTTCAGTCGCCACAGAAGTACTGCACCTCATCCAGAGGTGTGGTATCCCACTCTCAGGTAAGGAGGGAGCACCACCCAGGACTCTAAGACCTGCACCCAACACAGACTATTGCAGCAGGGCTCCCTGGACGTACCCTAAGGGAGGATGGTCTCATCTCAGGCTAGGTAGTAAAGGGTGTCGGGGGAGTGGGTGGAGAAGGTAGGAAAAAGGGGAGGAGCTAACGTGAAAGAACAGTGCAGAGAGAGTGAGTCAGACATGAGGAGAAAGTGAAAGTAAGCAGACGTGCTGTGAGGCAGCTCCCTGTCAGGATGAGCTGTAGAGAGAAAGCTGGAAGGGAGAGAACTTCTGAAGAAAGGAAAGTGGAGAGACATGTGTGAAGCAGCTCCCTGTCAGGAGAGGCTGCAGAGAGGAACAGATTAAAGGATGCTCCAGGAAGGAGAAGGGGTCCTTGGGATACGGGTAGTGAGGAGTCCACCCGTGTTGCCCGAATCCACGCTGATTGCCGTCAGGTGGAGGGACCAGGTCGCAGTGGTGTACCGGCCCCGAGCTTAGTGGAGAAATCACCAGACTCAACTAACAAGCCAGAGCCAGGGGCATCTCTCGGTGCTCCAGCCACAGCCACAGTTATCTTTGCCGAAAAGGCAGCCACATAGGAGCAAGGGGAGACAGAGTCTGACAGGGTCCGCGGCTGCTGGCTCGAGACACTGACTATGAGGTGCTGGGCAGGAAGGGTTGAAAGCCAGCACAGTGAGACAGCCAGGAGAGGCAAATACAGAAAGAAGTCCTGGAAAGGTGTATTCTGATTGTTACCACTCCACGCTCCCTTGCTGGGTGCAGGTCTGTCGCCACCTGCACTGCTCCCATGCTGCCTTCCCCATATCCCCGTATCCTGCTCATGCTCCTCGCCGGGCGCCTGCACAGGCGCACCAGCGCACTCCCCTCTGCCGCCGGCCGCACGCTCCTACTGTTCGCGCATGCGCCTTAGCTCCCGACCGCATGTGCGCTCCCCACTTTTAAGCCCCCAAGTGACCTGACCCAGCGGCACTGCCTGACCAATGGAGGACAGGTGTCGGGTATTTCAGGCCACCCTCCCTTAGTGGAGGTGCCTGATTATCATGTTCTACAATGCCATATCTAGGGCCATCTCGCTGCCGCTTGCCCTGTCCTGCACAGCATGCATCCTAACCCCTGTTCTCTTCCCTCTATTCCAGAAGTCCGCTCCTGCTCCGTGTCCTCTTGTTGCCTGTCTTCCACCTCCGCTCTCCTCAGTCCAGCTGCCATCTCCACCTCCGCTCCCCTCTGCCCTGTACACCTCGTCTGGTCCCTTACTGCCTCCATACCTCTCTCTCTTCTCTCCTGCCCGGTTCTTACCTGCTCCCTTCCACTCAGTCTCATTTCTGTTTTTTCTCATTCTTTCTCCTGAGCCAACCCCTGGTTCTGGCATCCATGGTATTAGAGGTCCCTGAGCTTGCTCCCTAACGATCCCTGTATAGGGGTTGGTCGAACCTGGTGCGCTCGCTCGGGGGAGTTTCGGTATCATGGTCCAGTGGGTCCACTCTTGAAACCCACCGCCTCCGGCATAGATCTGATCTACCTGGGAGTTTGCTGGACCCCTCACCTGGAGGACACGGCACCAAGCAGGCACCCGTGTACACAAGAACTGTGAGTAAAGCTTTTGAATCTGCACCCTGCTGTGTCCTCTGAATCATTCCTGTGTCACCTGCCCTGCACCACTTTTGCCAACAACACCTTTAACATCTACATCCAAACTGCCCTGGGATATAGCTCTACCTGTGGAGAGCTTAAACATCTCTGCTGCCCTTTCACCATCCCAGAGGATCTGCGTAGCAGCGTCGGTCCCCTGACTGAATACCACAGGTGGCATCATGAACACTTTATTATAAACTTTATCCCCTGTAAATATCCCTTTAATTGGACGCCCAGGGCCATGGACCGGGTCACCGCTGCTGTGACACATCCCCTTTTAGAACCGGCCTGGTACCGAGTATCCCCACTGCCTGGGCGGGCGATCCAAGTGATTCTCTACTAAAATTTAAGAAGGGACTGGATGCCTTTCTTTAAAAGTATAATATTACAGGTTATATACGCTAGTTTCCTTGACATTGCGTTGATCCAGGGAGCTAGTCTGATTGCCGTATGTGGAGTCGGGAAGGAATTTTTTTCCCCAATGTGAAGCTTACTGTTTGCCACATGGGTTTTATTTGCCTTCCTCTTCATCAACATGTTAGGGCAGGTGAGGATAGGATATGGGTTGAACTGGATGGACTTAAAGTCTTCCTTCAACCTTAACCCCTTCCTGACATCCGACGTACTATCCCGTCCACGGTACCCGGGCCCGTATGACCGTGGACAGGATAGTACGTCTACCGCGATCAGCGGCGCCCACGTGGTGAGCGCCGCTGATCGCGGCCGGGTGTCAGCTGATTATCACAGCTGACACCCGGCACAATGTGTCAGGGGCGGTCACGGACCGCCCCCGACACGTTAACCCCTTGCACACCGCGATCAAACACGATCGCGGTGTACCGGGGGTTAAAGGGAAGCATCGGCAGGGAGGGGGCTCCCTCCGTGCTTCCCTGAGCCCCCCACGGCAGCGCAACGTGCAGCGCTGCTGCGGGGGGCTCCTTTCCTCCAGGCCCCCGAATCCAAGATGGCGACGGGGGCCTTCGGGGGCCTGAGGAAGCTGGCTTCCTCAGTGCCTGCAAAGCGCAGGCATGAGGAAGCCTTCTGCAGTGCCTGTGTCAGATCGCTGATCTGTCACAGTGATCTGTGATGTGACAGATCAGCGATCTGTCACAGGACAGTGATGTCCCACCTGGGACTATTTAATAAAGTAAAAAAAAAAATAAAAAAAAGTGTAAAAATAATTTAAAAAAAATCGCCAAATATATTAGAAAAAAAAAAAAAATATTCCCCCAATAAATCCATTTTTTGGAAATAATAATAAAAAAAAACAATAAAAGTACACATGTTAGGTATCGCCGCGTCCGTAACGACCCGCCCTATAAAACTGTCCCATTAGTTAACCCCTTTAGCGAACCCCTTAAAAAATAAAAATAAAAAACGAAGCAAAAAATAATGATTTATTATCATACCGCCAAACAAAAAGTGTAATAACGCGCGATAAAAAAGACGCATATAAATATCCATGGTACCGCTGAAAACGTCATCTTGTCCCGCAAAAAACGAGCCACCACACAGCATCATCAGCGAAAAAATAAAAAAGTTATAGCTCGCTGAATAAAGCGATGCAAAAATAATTATTTTTTAAATAAAACAGTTTTCATTGCATAAAACCGACAAAAACATAAAAAAGACCTAAATGAGGTATCGCTGTAACCGTACTGACGTGAAGAATAAAACCTCTTTATCAATTTTACCGCACGCGGAACGGTGTAAACGCACCCCCCCCAAAAGAAATTCATGAAACGCTGGTTTTTGTTCATTCTGCGTCCCAAAAATCGGAATAAAAAGCGATCAAAAAATTCCACGTGCCCGAAAATGGTGCCAATAAAAACGTCAACTCGTCCCGCAAAAAATAAGACCTCACATGACTCGGTGGGTCAAAATTCGGAAAAATTATAGCTCTCAATATGTGGTGATGCAAAAACTATTTTTACAATAAAAAGCGTATTTTAGCGTGCGACAGCCGCCAAACATAAAAACCGCCATAAATAGTAAATCAAACCCCCCGTTATCACCCCCTTAGTTAGGGAAAAATAATAAAATAAAAAAAATGTATTTATTTCCATTTTTCCATTAGGGTTAGGGTTAGGGCTAGGGGTGTGTTGGGGTAGGGTTAGGGCTAGGGTTAGGGTTAGGGTAGGGTTAGGGTTAGGGCTAGGGCTAGGGTTAGGGTTAGGGCTAGGGTTAGGGCTAGGGTTAGGGCTAGGGTTAGGGCTAGGGTTAGGGCTAGGGGCGTGTTGGGGTTCGGGTTGGAGTTAGAATTGGGGGTTTCCACTGTTTGGGCACATCAGGGGCTCTCCAAATGCAACATGGCGTCTGATCTCAATTCCAGCCAATTCTGAGTTGAAAAAGTCAAATGGTGCTCCTTCCCTTCCAAGCTCTGCTATGCGCCGAAACAGTGTTTTACCCCCACATGTAGGGTATCAGCCTACTCAGGACAAATTGCAAAACAATTTTTGGGGTCCAATTTCTCCTGTTACCCTTAGGAAAATAAAAAATTGGGGGCAAAAATATCATTTTTGTGGAAAAAAATGATTTTTTTATTTTCACGTCTGAGTGTTATAAACTTCTGTGAAGCACTTGGGGGTTCAAAGTGCTCACCACACATCTAGATAAGTTCCGTGGGGGGTCTAGTGTCCAAAATGGGGTCACTTGTGGGGAGTTTCAATAGTTTAGGTACATCAGGGGCTCTCCAAACGCACATGACACCCGCAGACCATTCCATCAAAGTCTGCATTCCAAAACGTCACTGCTTCCCTTCCGAGCCCCGACGTGTGTCCATACAGTAGTTTTATCCCACATATGGGGTGTCAGCGTACTCAGGACAAATTGGACAACAACTTTTGGGGTCCAATTTCTCCTGTTACCCTTGGGAAAATGAAAAAATTGGGGACTAATTGATCATGTTTGTGGAAAAAAATACGATTTTTTTATTTTCATGCCCGGGCATTATAAACTTCTGTGAAGCCCTTGGGGGTTCAAAGCGCTCACCACACATCTAGATAAGTTCCTTAGGGGGTCTCGTTTCCAAAATGGGGTCACTTGTGGGGGTTTCCACTGTTTAGGTACATTAGGGGCTCTCCAAAGGCAACATGACACCCGCAGACCATTCCATCAAAGTCTGCATTCCAAAACGTCACTACGTCCCTTCCGAGCCCTGACGTGTGTCCATACAGTAGTTTTATCCCACATATCTGGTGTCAGCGTACTCAGGACAAATTGGACAACAACTTTTGGGGTTCAATTTCTCCTGGTACCCTTGGGAAAATAAAAAAATGGTGACTAAACGATCATGTTTGTGGAAAAAATAAGAATTTTTTATTTTCACGCCCGGGCGTTGTAAACTTCTGTGAAGCACTGGGGGGTTCAAAGTGCTCACCACACATCTAGATAAGTTCCTTGGGGGGTCTAGTTTACAAAATGGTGTCATTTGTGGGGGGTTTCCACTGTTTAGGTACATTAGGGGCTCTCCAAAGGCAACATGACACCCGCAGACCATTCCATCAAAGTCTGCATTCCAAAACGTAACTACTACTTCCCTTCCGAGCCCCGACGTGTGCCCATACAGTAGTTTTCTCCCACGTATGGGGTATCATCATACTCAGGACAAATTGGACAACAACTTTTGGGGTCCAATTTCTCCTGGTACCCTTGGGAAAATAAAAAAATGGTGACTAAAAGATCATGTTTGTGGAAAAAATACGAATTTTTTATTTTCACGCCCGGGCGTTGTAAACTTCTGTGAAGCACTGGGGGGTTCAAAGTGCTCACCACACATCTAGATAAGTTCCTTAGGGGGTCTAGTTTCCAAAATGGTGTCATTTGTGGGGGGGTTCCACTGTTTTGGTACATCAGGAGTTTTCCAAACGCGACATGGTGTCCGATCTCAATTCCAGCCAAAAACGTCAAATGGCGCTGCTTCCCTTCCGAACTCTGCCATGCGCCCAAATAGTGGTTTACCCCCACATGTGGGGTATCAGCGTACTCAGGACAAATTGCACAATAACTTTTAGGGTCCTGTTACCCTTGGAAAAATAAGAATTGAGGGTGAAAAGATCATTTTTGTGGAAAAAATATGATTTTTTAATTGTATGGCTTTATGTTATAAACTTCTGTGAAGCCCATGGGGGTTCAAAGTTCTCACCACACATCTAGATAAGTTCCTTAGGGGGTCTAGTTTCCAAAATGGTGTCATTTGTGGGGGGTTTCCACTGTTTTGGTACATCAGGAGTTTTCCAAACGCGACATGGTGTCCGATCTCAATTCCAGCCAAAAACGTCAAATGGCGCTGCTTCCCTTCCGAGCTCTGCCATGCGCCCAAATAGTGGTTTACCCCCACATGTGGGGTATCAGCGTACTCAGGACAAATTGCACAATAACTTTTAGGGTCCTGTTACCCTTGGAAAAATAAGAATTGAGGGTGAAAAGATCATTTTTGTGGAAAAAATATGATTTTTTAATTGTATGGCTTTATGTTATAAACTTCTGTGAAGCCCATGGGGGTTCAAAGTTCTCACCACACATCTAGATAAGTTCCTTAGGGGGTCTAGTTTCCAAAATGGTGTCATTTGTGGGGGGTTTCCACTGTTTTGGTACATCAGGGGTTTTCCAAACGCGACATGGTGTCCGATCTCAATTCCAGCCAAAAACGTCAAATGGCGCTGCTTCCCTTCCGAGCTCTGCCATGCGCCCAAATAGTGGTTTACCCCCACATGTGGGGTATCAGCGTACTCAGGACAAATTGCACAATAACTTTTAGGGTCCTGTTACCCTTGGGAAAATAAAAATTGGGGTGAAAAGATCATTTTTGTGGAAAAAATATGATTTTTTAATTGTACCGCTGTACGTTATAAACTTCTGTAAAGCCCTTGTGGGTTCAAAGTTCTCACCACATATCTAGATAAGTTCCTTGGGGGGTCTAGTTTCCAAAATGGGGTCACTTGTAGGGGGTTTCCACTGTTTAGGTACATCAGGGACTCTCCAAACGTGACATGGCGTCCAATCTGAATTCCAGCCAATTTTGCATTGAAAAAGTCAAACGGCGCTCCTTCCATTCTGAGCTCTGCCATGCGCCGAAACAGTCGTTCCCCCCCACATATCAGGTATCTGCGTACTCAGGACAAATTGCACAATAACTTTTGCAGTTTAATTTCTCCTGTTACCCTTGGTAAAATAAAAAAATTGACCTGAAGTATTTTTTTTATGAAAAAAAGTTAGATATTCAATTTTTTAAATATTCAAAAAAATTCCTGTGACGCACCTAAAGGGTTAATAAACTTCTTGAATGTGGTTTTGAGCACCTTAAGGAGTGCAGTTTTTAGAATGGTGTCACTTTTGGGTATTTTCTATCATATAGACCCCTCAAAGTGGCTTCAAATGTGATGTGGTCCTAAAAATAAAATGGTGTTGTAAAAATGAGAAATCGCTGGTCAACTTTTAACCCTTATAACTTCCTAACAAAAAAAAATTTTGGTTCCAAAATTGTGCTGATGTAAAGTAAACATGTGGGAAATGTTAGTTATCAAGTTTTTTGTGTGCCGTATCTCTGTGATTCAAGGGCAAAAAAATTCAAAGTTGGAAAATTGCGAAATTTTCAAAATTTTCGCCAAATTTCCGTTTTTCTCACAAATAAACGCAAGTTATTTGAATGAAATTTTACCACTAACATGAAGTACAATATGTCACGAGAAAACAAAGTCAGAATCACCGGGATGCATGGAAGCGTTCCAGAGTTATGACCTCATAAAGGTACAGTGGTCAGAATTGTAAAAATTGGCCCGGTCATGAACGTGCAAACCACTCTTGGGGGTGAAGGGGTTAATAACTATGTTACTATGTTACCATTTATCTTACGCAGCATTTTTTCCTTCCAAGAGATGCAAAAATGATACAGAAATTTCAGCAGCAAATACTTAACATGTGCACATACCCTATAAATACCATCCAGTTTGGTTGGAACTGTAAGGCTATGTGCACATGTTGGGTTTTTTTTTTTGCGGATCCGCAGCGTTTTTTCCATGCAGAATTGCACCAAATCCACAATGTATTGCCCAAGCAATGTTAATTAATGGGAATCCAGAATTGGCGTGCACATGCTGCTGAAAATTCCTTGCGGATTTGCAGCGTTTTATTTTCCGCAGCATGTCAATTCTTTTTGCGGATCTGCAGCGTTTCTGCACCCATTGACTTACATTGAGTTAGTCAAAACTGCAGCAAAACTGCAGGTGTAAAAAGGTTTGCGGATTTGCTCCAGAGTTGCATGCCAAAAATGCTGAAGAAAGGAAATTATGTCAAAAGGAGGAATAGTGTGTGGGTAGAGACTATGTGTGAGCAGAGAATATGTATCTGTGTGTGTGTGCGGGTCTTTGTGTGTGCGGGTGTGTGCACGGTTATGTGCAGGTGTGTGTGGATGTCTGCATGTGTCTGTGTGTGTAGCCAGGCATTGTCTGATGGGAACACTACTCCCATCTGGCTATGTCTGCTGTCACATATAACAGTGACAGCAAGAACCGATGATGGGACAGCAGTAGCCCCATCATCCGGCAACTGTGTTCAATTGTAAAACATACATATTCACATACAATATACATATTCATCAAACACCTAGTCCCTGATGCCTGCGTCTCCTGCAACAAGAATAAAATAATAAACTAACATATACTTACCTTTCCACCTTAGTCCATTTAATAACGAGTGTCCCACAACGATCTTTTGTGTAGAACAGTCACATCAGGAGATGTGACTGTTCTACAGGGCCTTCGGTCAAACACTGACAAGAGGTAATTCTCCTGCAGTGTATCACTCCGCAGCTGTGAGAGAGTTCACCGGAGTTCATGCTGCCACTTGCGGCACCACTGCTGCATGAAAAAATTCTCACGAAGAGGTGCCGTAAAGTGAGAGCACGCACTCCGGTGAACTTTCAGTGATGCAATGCAGGAGCGATTATCTCCTGTCAGTGTATGACCGAAGGCCGGGTAGAGCAGTCACATCTCCCGATGTGACTGTTCTACACGTGAGATCATCATGGGACACTCGGTATTAAATGGACAGGGAGTATTTTTGTTGGTTTATTATATTATTTTTGTTGCAACAGATCGAGGGAGTTGGGGATTAGGTGATGCAGTAAGTATGGTTTTGGCTGTGTCTTTATTGACCATATAACTATAGGATTAGTAATGGATAGGTGTATTATAGACGCTTGTCCATTACTAAGCAGTGGGCTTGATGTCACCGGACAATACAAAGGTGACATCAACCCCACAAATGTTACCCCACTTGCCACCTCTACAGGGCAAGTGGAAAGAGCGAGGCTAAGTGCCAGAATTGGCACATCTATAAGATGCGCCATATCTGGGGTGGCTGAGAGCTGATGTTTTTATCCTGGTGGGGCCAATATCCAAGGCCCATTCCCAGGCTATTAATGTCAGCCTACAGCTGTCTGCCTAGCCTTTGCTAGTTCGAATTTATAGGAGGACTCCATGTCAATTTTCTTTCTGAGGTTCCCCTGCAAAATAGCCAGTAAAGGCTAAGCAAACATCTGTGAGCTGATATTAATCGCCTGGGAACCTTTATGGCTATTGACTCCTTCCCAGAATATTAACATCAGCCCTCAGCTTTCCCTCTGCTGGTTAAGAAAACTACACGGGAGCAGACGCAATTTTTTTGTAAATTCTTTGAAACTGAAACAGATATTGCGTTTCACGCAGATTTTATGTGTATCTGGCTGACACCTGTTCATTACTAAACCTCGGGCTTGGTATTACATATATATATATATATATATATATATATACAGCTCTGGAATAAATTAAGAGACCACCGCATCAAAACCCCGTCATGAGCAGTCCATTCTCCAGACCTGAACCCCATTGAAAACCTCTGGAATGTAATCAAGAGGATGATGGATAGTCACAAGCCATCAAACAAAGATGTACCGCTTACAGTTTTGTGCCAGGAGCAGTGTGAAAGACTGGTGGCTAGCATGCCAAGATGCATGAAAGCTGTTTTTAAAAATCATGGTTATTCCACAAAATATTGATTTCTGAAATCTTCCTGAGTTAAAACATTAGTATTGTTGTTTCTAAATGATTATGAACTTGTTTTCTTTGCATTATTTGAGGTCTGAAAGCACTGAGTTTGGGTTATTCACTTATATCTGTTTTGTGAGTGTAAACATTATATTTGAACATGGTATGCTTTTTTTAAATAACATATCTTTATTTAACTTACAAAAACGCATACAAATCTGCATGAAAATCCGCATCAAAAACGCATCAAATCCGTGAGGATTTTCATCTGCATTTTTTTGTCAAGAGAGGAAGAATCCGTGCAGTTTTTTACAACACCAAATCTGCAACATGTGCACATACCCTAAGGGTATGTTTCCACGGTCCATAACAGCAGCGCTTTGGACACAGCACATGTCCTCTCCGTCTAAAGCGCTGACGGTTTTGTATGAACGGTGATTCCGCATGTGTTCATTGAACGATGTGGAATCACCGCATCCTATACATTGGACGGTGATATTTATCTTGCGGAGACTGAGTGTTTCCACAAGATAAATAGACATGCTGCAGTCTAGAAAGAAGCACCACATGTGCGTATATGAGGGAAACCGCAGGTGTCCCTGCACACATAGTGGAGATGGGATTTCTTAAAATCCCATCCACTATGCTGCGACATCTGGATGCTGTGGCTGTACACAGCGTCCAATCCGCAGCGTTTACTGATCGTGGAAACATACCCTAATAGGATGCTGCTATTTTACACTGACTACTGACGCCAGAAAGGATTCCTTGTAAGCACATAAAGTCCCTAACTAGAAAATGAATGCAACAGTCTAGACAGTAAAAAAGGAATGCAAGATTCAGGGCCTATTTTCAAATAAAAAGAAGGACTGGATAACAGGATGTTAAAAAAGTGAAACATTGGTCATAAAAAAAACACATTACAACAGATGGTACTGTACGAAGCTCAATGCTGAAGCCAGATTTTACAGATTCATAGATATAGCAATGATGGCAATTATGGTTAACAAGATTCTTTTTGTAAGGAAATACATTTTGTTGCCTTTCATGTCAGCCCAGGATCGAAGAGACTCGGGAATTCAGCTGATATCGAAAGTGTTTACTGTCTTCACTGTCTATGACATGCAGATTAAAAGTAGCATGACTTAGCCATATATAACACAAAACCAGTAATAAATAAATTAATGCTAAATTACAAACTTTATTACAAGTGGAATTAAAAAGGATCAGTCCCAGGGGTGCAAGCTCCTGTAATAATCAAACTGGTGTCACCATAACTCAGGAGCCTCAGTTCTGCTATGTAGAAGTGCTTCTCAATAAATTAGAATATTATCAAAAAGTTAATTTATTTCAGTTCTTCAATACAAAAAGTGAATCTCATACATTATATAGAGTCATTTGTGTGTGTGTGTACGCACGTGAGTGTATGTGCGTGCTTTGTGTGTGTGTGTATGAGGGCATGGAGGTGGGTGGGCAGGCAGCAGCGGCTGGGGCATCCGGCGGCGGGTCCAGCAGCGGCGGGGGGTCCGGCGGCGGTGCATGTTTGTTTGTATGTGCATGCTTGCGTATGTGTGTATACGTGCATGCTTGCGTGTGTATATGCGTGTTTGTGTGTGCATGTGTATGTACTGTATGTGTGCGTTTATCTGCGTGTTTGTGTGTATGCGCATGCTTGTGTGTATGTGCGTATGTGTGTGCGGACATACTGTGTGTATGTGTCTGTGTATGCATATGTGTGTATGTGCATGCTTGCGTGTTTATGTGCGTCTGTGTATCTGCGTGTGTGGGGACATTATACTGTGTGTATGTGTTTGTATGTTCGTGCTTGCATGTGTACGTGCGGACATTATACTGTGTGTATACACATGCGTATGCGTGTTTGAGTGTGTGTGTATGCATGTGTGTATGTGCGTATCTGTGTGTGGGTATGTACAGGCGTGTATGCGCTTGCGTGTGTATGTGCATATGTTTGTGCTTGCGTGTGCCTGTATGTGGGGACATACATTATACTGTGTGTGTACGCGCATTTGTGTGTATGTGTGTGTGGGAACATTATACTGTGTGTGCATGCGTGTTTGTATGTGCGTGCACATGAATGTGTGTGTGGAGACATTACACTGTGTGCGTGTGTATCTGCATGTATATGTGTGTGTGTGTGTATGCATGTGAGTGTATGTACGTGCTTGTGTGTGTGTATGTGGGCACAGAGGTGGGTGGGCAGGCCGCAGTGGTGGGGGGGTTGGCAGCGGGTCCAGCAGCGGCAGGGGGTCCGGCGGTGGGTCTAGCAGCAGCGGGGGGGGTCCAGCAACAGCGGGGGGAAAGACCGCGGCTTGCGGCCTTTGCCGGAGATGGGGGGGGCCGCGGCACCAGAGGGCGCCCGCACCCAATCTCCAGCACAGGCCGCAAGCCGCGGTCTTTCCTGTCGGCTGTGACTGCACGGAGGTGAGTGGGCAGGCGGCGGCGGGGGGGGGTTCGGCGGCGGGTTCAGCAGCGGAGGGGGGGTCCGGCGGTGTGTCCCACAGCAACGGGGGGTCTGGCGGCATGTCCAGCAGCGGCGGGGGGGTCCGGCGGCGAGTCCAGCATGCACAAAAAACGGAGCCACACCTTGATAACGGATGACATACGGATCACTGTTCAGGGAACATTTCTGCGTATTCCGACCGTAAAATATGGCCTGTATTTTTATACGTTGTGTCTGACTCCAGCCTAAGTATTCTTTACAGCTGTTCCTTGAATAGTTTATTTGCCAGGACTTTGCATTTACTTTTATTCTTTATGCACTACTTTTTGTATGACATAGATTGAAATCTTGCTCACCACAGTGTACGTACGGGATCTGGCTTATATATGCACTTTATTGCCTGTATCCATGTATTTGCACATTTGAGCATCGGTGCACTATGTGCACATCATGAACCTTCTGTACATTTGATACATTCTATTATCTGGCACTACTGCACTTTGTGTCTATGGTCATATGCTCTGCCCCCTAAGGCTAGGTTCACATAACGTTATAGTAGTCCGTTAAACGGATTGCGCTACACCGCGGCATTAACGCGATGTAACGCATCCGTTAACACTGTCATAGACAGACTGCCAAAACGCGGCGCATCGCTAACGCATGCAGTATGCTTTAGCGATGTGCTGTCATGCTGTGACTGACCCTCGCAGGGCCGCCATCAGGGAATTACTGCCCTGACTGGCGTATGGGGCCCGGTGGGCAGAGGGGGCCCGGTTTCCTCTGCTCACTGGGCCCCTACCGGCAGGTAAACCGGGCCCTTAGCGCCCGCGCGTTAATAGTTAACAATCGGAGGCTGGCAGCTGACGTCAGCTGCAGCGCGCACCTCGCCGGCGTCTGACGTGAGTGTCAGTCGCCAGCTAGAGCGCGCTGCAGCGTGGAGGGACAGAGCTTCGCCTGCCGCTGGAGCGCGGCCAGGTAAGGAGAACTTGTTTTTTTTTTTTTTGATAGCGGCGATCCGGGGGGGCCTGGGGGCAGAATGCTGGAGACTGGAGACTCCCCATATGTGGGAGAAAACTACTGTATAGGGACACATCGGGGCTCGGAAGGGAAGTAGTGACGTTTTGGAATGCAGACTTTGATGGAATGGTCTGCGGGTGTCATGTTGCGTTTGGAGAGCCTCTGATATGCCTAAACTGGTGAAAATCTCCACAAGTGACCCCATTTTGGAAACTAGACCCCCCAAGGAACTTACCTAGATATGTGGTGAGCACTTTGAACCCCTAAGTGCTTCACAGAAGTTTATAATGCCCGGGTGTGAAAATAAAAAACATATTTTTTTCCACAAAAATGATATTTTTGCCCCCAATTTTTTATTTTTAAAATAAAACAGGGGTAACAGGAGAAATTGGACCCCAAAAGTTGTTTTGCAATTTGTCCTGAGTAGGCTGATATCCCATATGTGGCGGTAAAACACTCTTTGGGCGCATGGCAGAGCTTGGAAGAGAAGGAGCACCATTTGACTTTTTCAACGCAGAATTGGCTGGAATTGAGATCAGACGCCATGTTGCATTTGGAGAGCACCTGATGTGCCCAAACAGTGGAAACCCCCAATTCTAACTCCAACCCTAACCCCAACACACCCCTAACCCTAATCTCAGCCCTAACCCTAATGGGAAAATGGAAATAAATACTTTTTTTAAATTTTATTATTTTTCCCTAACTAAGGGGGTGATAATGGGGGGTTTGATTTACTATTTATGGCGGTTTTTATGTTTGGCGGCTGTCGCACGCTAAATAACGCTTTTTATTGTAAATATAGTTTTTGCATTACCACATTTTCAGAGCTATAACTTTTCCGTATTTTGACCCACTGAGTCATGTGAGGTCTTATTTTTTGCGGGACGAGTTGCCATTTCAAATGTTACCATTTTTGGGCACGTGACATTTTTTGATCGCTTTTTATTCCGATTTTTGGGACGCAGAATGAACAAAAACCAGCATTTCAAGAATTTCTTTTGGGGGTTGCGTTTACACCGTTCCGCGTGTGGTAAAATTGATAAAGCGGTTTTATTCTTCGAGTTGGTATGGTTACAGTGATACCTCATTTATGTTTTTTTATGTTTTGGCGCTTTTATGCAATAAAAATAATTTTATATAAAAAATAATTATTTTTGCATCGCTTTATTCTACGAGCTATAACTTTTTTATTTTTCGCTGATGACGCTGTGTGGCAGCTCGTTTTTTTGCGGGTCAAGATGACGTTTTCAGCGGTACCATGGATATTTATATCCGTCTTTTTGATCGCGCGTTATTACACTTTTTGTTCGGCGGTATGATAATAAATCATTATTTTTTGCTTTGTTTTTTATTTTTATTTTTTAAGGGGTTCGCTAAAGGGGTTAACTAATGGTACAGTTTTATAGGGTGAGTCGTTACGGACGCGGTGATACTAAATATGTGTACTTTTATTGTTTTGTTTTTTTTATTTCCAAAAAATGAATTTATTAGGGAATATTTTTTTTTTTTATTTATTTAGCGATTTTTTTATAAATTATTTTTACACTTTTTTTTTTAAACTTTATTACATTGTCCCAGGGGGGACATAACTGTCATGTGACAGATCGCTGATCTGTCACATCACAGATCGCCGCTGATCGCTTAGACGTACTATCCTGTCCCCGGTCATAGGGGCCCGGGTACCGTGGACGGGATAGTACGTCGGATGTCAGGTAGGGGTTAAGGGATATTATTACTGCAGTGATGTATTTAATTTTTTGAGGATACTATTTTAAATGGGGGGCGGTCCTGTTACTGTGCAGAGTGACACTATGTCGCCTTTTTTTCTTCATGTGGTGTAATGTAGAAGTTGGGAAAAAATAAGTAATATGTTCTGCAAGCGGAGCTCTAGATAACTGTGTTATTTCCTGCAGAGACAAGGCCTGGCTGGAAGACGTGATGGCGATCTGTGCTGGATGAATGAAATGCAAGGATGAAGGACTTCACCTAGAGATGTCACTGGTGAGTTAGTGTGTTACCTGTACACTGACACTACACATTGTATACTACAGTATATACAAAGGTCCTGTGTATAATGTCACCAGTAGAGTTGAGCGATACCGTCCGATACTTCAAAGTATCGGATCGGAATGGATCGGCCGATCTTTAAAAAAAGTATCGGTATCGCCGATTCCGATACCGGAAGTCCCATTCAAGTCTATGGGACTTCCGGTATCGGAATAAGAAAAACCCTGTTTTTGCCTTGTACAGCCTCTCTGGGGTCTGTACGGGCCTTTCGGGGGGCTGTGCCGGCCTGCCAGGGGGTCTGCGCAGGCTCCGGTGGTCTGTGCCGGCCTGCTGGGGGGGCTGTGCCGGCCTGCCGGTGGTCTGTGCAGGCTCCGGTGGGCTGTGCCGGCCTGCCGGGGGGCTGTGCCGGCCTGCCGGTGGTCTGTGCAGGCTCCGGGGGGCTGTGCCGGCCTGCCGGGGGGCTGTGCCGGCCTGCCGGTGGTCTGTGCAGGCTCCGGGGGGCTGTGCCGGCCTGCCGGGGGGCTGTGCCGGCCTGCCGGTGGTCTGTGCAGGCTTCGGGGGTCTGTGCAGGCATCGTCCGATGGGACTACAAGTCCCATCGGGCGATGCCTGCTACCATGACAGTGATTGACACATTAGCCAATGATGGGACAGTAGTAGTCCCATCATCCGGCTAATGTGTTAAATGTTAAAAAAAAAAAAAAAAAATACTACATACATACTACATGCATGCTACATACATACTACATGCTACATACATACTACATGCTACATACATACTACATGCTACATACATACTACATATATACTACATGCATGCTACATACATACTACATGCTACATACATACAACATGCTACATACATACTACATATATACTACATACATACTACATACATGCTACATACATGCTACATACATACTGCATGCTACATACATACTACATACATACTACATACATACTACATGCATGCTACATGCATGCTACATACATACTGCATGCTACATACATACTACATACATACTACATACATACTACATACATGCTACATGCATGCTACATACATGCTACATGCATGCTACATGCATGCTACATACATACTACATGCTACATACATACTACATACATACTACATGCATGCTACATACATACTACATACATGCTACATACATACTACATACATACTACATACATACTACATACATACTACATGCATGCTACATACATACTACATGCATGCTACATGCATGCTACATACATACTACATGCTACATACATACCACATACATACTATATACATACTACATGCTACATACATACTACATATATACTACATGCATGCTACATACATACTACATGCTACATACATACCACATACATACTACATACATGCTACATACATACTACATATATACTACATGCATGCTACATACATACTACATACATACTACATGCTACATACATACCACATATATACTACATACATACAATACATTCATACAATACATACATAGACATACAGTACATATAACATAGAGTAACATACTTACCAATACTTGTCACATTGTTCCCCGAAGCCATTGTCTTTTACGGAATAAATATTAACATAACAAACCACAAAAATACTCACCCACGATCCGAAGCAGTCCACGAGTGTGTCCCACGACGATCATGGGTAGAGAACTGCAGCATCAGATGATGCTGCCGTTCTCTACGGGCTGCAGGAATCCAATGACGGAAGGTAGGTATCCTTCCGCACTGTATTCCTCCGCCACTTAAAAAAAAAAAAGTCCCTAGTCTCACTTTATGCCATTGCTGCGTGGGAAATTCCCACACAGCAATGGCATAAAGTGAGACTAGGGACTTTTTTTTTTTTAAGTGGCGGAGGAATACAGTGCGGAAGGATACCTACCTTCCGTCATTGGATTCCTGCAGCCCGTAGAGAACGGCAGCATCATCTGATGCTGCAGTTCTCTACCCAAGATCGTCGTGGGACACACTCGTGGACTGCTTCGGATCGTGGGTGAGTATTTTTGTGGTTTGTTATGTTAATATTTATTCCGGAAAAGACAATGGCTTCGGGGAACAATGTGACAAGTATTGGTAAGTATGTTACTCTATGTTATATGTACTGTATGTCTATGTATGTATTGTATGAATGTATTGTATGTATGTAGTATATATGTGGTATGTATGTAGCATGTAGTATGTATGTAGTATGTATGTAGCATGCATGTAGCATGCAGTATGTATGTAGCATGCATGTAGTATATATGTAGTATGTATGTAGCATGCATGTAGTATATATGTAGTATGTATGTAGCATGTAGCATGTATGTAGTATGTATGTAGTATGTATGTGGTATGTATGTAGCATGTACTATGTATGTAGCATGCATGTAGCATGCATGTAGTATGTATGTAGCATGCATGTAGTATGTATGTAGCATGCATGTAGTATGTATGTAGTATGTATGTAGTATGTATGTAGCATGCATGTAGTATGTATGTAGTATGTATGTAGCATGTAGCATGTATGTAGTATGTATGTGGTATGTATGTAGCATGTAGTATGTATGTAGCATGCATGTAGTATATATGTAGTATGTATGTAGCATGTAGTATGTATGTAGTATGTATGTGGTATGTATGTAGCATGTATGTAGCATGCATGTAGCATGCATGTAGTATGTATGTAGCATGTAGTATGTATGTAGCATGCATGTAGTATATATGTAGTATGTATGTAGCATCTAGTATGTATGTAGTATGTATGTAGTATGTATGTGGTATGTATGTAGCATGTAGTATGTATGTAGCATGCATGTAGCATGCATGTAGTATGTATGTAGCATGCATGTAGTATATATGTAGTATGTATGTAGCATGTAGTATGTATGTAGTATGTATGTAGTATGTATGTGGTATGTATGTAGCATGTAGTATGTATGTAGCATGCATGTAGCATGCATGTAGTATGTATGTAGCATGCATGTAGTATATATGTAGTATGTATGTAGCATGTAGTATGTATGTAGTATGTATGTAGTATGTATGTGGTATGTAGGTAGCATGTAGTATGTATGTAGCATGCATGTAGCATGCATGTAGTATGTATGTAGCATGCATGTAGTATATATGTAGTATGTATGTAGCATGTAGTATGTATGTAGTATGTATGTAGTATGTATGTGGTATGTATGTAGCATGTAGTATGTATGTAGCATGCATGTAGCATGCATGTAGTATGTATGTAGCATGCATGTAGTATGTATGTATGTAGCATGCATGTAGTATGTAGTATGTATTTAGTATGTATGTAGTATGTATGTAGCATGCAGTATGTATGTAGCACGTATGTAGCATGTATGTAGTATGTATGTAGTATATATGTAGTATGTATGTAGCATGTAGTATGTATGTAGCATGCATGTAGTATATATGTAGTATGTATGTAGCATGTAGTATGTATGTAGCATGCATGTAGTATATATGTAGTATGTATGTAGCATGTAGTATGTATGTAGTATGTATGTAGTATTTTTTTTTTTTTTTTTTAACATTTAACACATTAGCCGGATGATGGGACTACTACTGTCCCATCATTGGCTAATGTGTCAATCACTGTCATGGTAGCAGGCATCGCCAGATGGGACTTGTAGTCCCATCGGACGATGCTTGCACAGACCCCCGGACATCAGCACAGCCCCCCGGCAGGCCGGCACAGCCCCCCGGCAGGCCGGTACAGACCCCCACAGGGTGCACAGACCACGGGCAGGCCGGCACAGCCCCCCGGCAGGCCGGTACAGACCCTCACAGGGTGCACAGACCACCGGCAGGCCGGCACAGCCCCCCGGCAGGCCGGTACCGACCCCGGGCAGTCCACACAGCCCCCCGGCAGGCCGGCAGAGACCCCCGGAAGGCCCGAAATGACGGCGCATCATGATGCGCACACACCGCGCATCATGATGACGTCAGGCCGTCAATCAACTTTGAACTTCCGATTCCGATGCCGAATTCCGATATTGAAAAAATATCGGAAGTCGGTATCGGAATTCCGATACAGCAAGTATCGGCCGATACCCGATACTTGCGGTATCGGAATGCTCAACACTAGTCACCAGTGATCCTTGTATTACGTATACATTATATACAGAGCTCCTGTGTATAATGTCATTGATCAATATATTACCTGGACACAGACACTGCATACTAAATACAGATCTCCTTTGTATAATGCCACTTAGGGTGATAGTATTGTTTTTTTTATTAATGATCAGTATTGTAGTATTCAGTCACCATGTGGTGGTAATATGTGGTCTGGACATGGTGCGGTGGTATTTGTTCCTTGTATGTGGTATTATAGGTCACTATGTGGTGGTAATATGTTGGCTGGACATGGTGCGGTGGTATTTGTTCCTTGTATGTGATATTATTGGTCATTTTAAAAATTGAAAAATAAATAAAAATATACCTAAAGTGTATTGCATATTTTAACAAATATTTAATAGGTTACAGTAGACTAGAGCTGTGGACAGTTTGAGGCGTGGAGGCGGGGCTGGGTGGAGCCCCGAAAATTTTGCCACTATGGGCCCCCGAAATTCCTAGTGGCAGCCCTGGACCCTCGGACACGGTCTGCAGCGTTCGAGGGTCCGTCACAGCTAGCGCAGATGGAGAAGCTAACGCGATCACAATATCACAGTAGCGTTAACGCAGTCTGTTTAACGCATGTGTTGAATGGACTGCATTAACGCTACGTGAACTTGGGCTAAGTGAATATATGCCCTATCATCTGTGCCTGGGGTCCTCAGTGGCCACATTATAGGCTGTTGCTGGTATGTGGTTTTTGTAGGCCATAAACTAATTTTTAAATGTTTTTCATTTGTTTTGTTCTCCCATATGTTGTCATTAATGTTGCAATGAACAATTGAGATTTTTTGGTGATCTCAGCTGTTACATATTTCTTTTATTTTGTCTCTACACTTGTGCAGCGTCCAGATGTTACAGCACTTCCAGAAATCCCATGCCCCCTGCCCACTATGCATCCACAGACGCCGCGGATCACCCGTGGAAATGGACACGTCTTTCCAGACCGCAGCATGTCTATGTATCTTGTGGAGCCCTGAGGCAAGATAACTGTCACCTGTGCAGTGTACTGGGCGCGGTGGTTCCGAACCACGGTTCAGTGGGCAGCGCTTTGGACAGAGCGGACATGTGCCGAGGCCATAGGACTGCTAGTTCTGGCTTGTGGGCGCCTAAGGAGGCAGTCAGACGGCCATATGTATCGGAGCGCAGTGCACTCTGGTCGGGAGAGCGGCCGGCCAGTCCAGCACTGCGGTCCGATATCTGGCCGCCTGATGCTGACGGAGGAGCCCGTGCTCAGAACTACAGAGAGCGGCCTGTAATAAGGGCAGGGCCTCTGGAGAATCTGACATCTTGTTCCTGTGCTGTCAGGTGCAGTGAGAGTCGTCAGCTTCCTCCCTCCGCGTCCGGCACCACACACAGGAGCGGCTGGTAGCTGTGCCCTGGGCGGAGGCCGCGGGACTTCCCGGCTAGGCAGCACAGGGGGCTCCGATGTCTGCTCGCCGGGTCCCGCTGCGGATTCCCCCGGCTCTCTGCTCCGCCCTACACCGGGAACTAAGATGTGTGACAGCGGGGAGACCGGGAACAGACGGCAGCACTGGGGAGGATGCTGCCGGGGAGCAGAGACACGAGAGTCCGCGGTCTAACCCAGAAAGTGAGGCCTCAGTGTCCGCTACCGTCCTGCACATAGTGGAGGCCCATGAAGCCGCCTGCCAAGTAAGACCCGGGCAATAGAGGCAGTGGTAGGGGTACGGTACCCACCCGGGTGACACTGGGAGTGGTGAGGGCATGGTGCCCACCCGGGTGTAACTGGGAGTGGAGAAGGCACAGTGCCCACCCGGGTGTAACTGGGAGTGGAGAAGGCACAGTGCCCACCCTGGTGATGGGGTGACAGTGGGTGTGGTGAGGGCATGATGCCCAACCAGGTGACACTGGGTGTGGTGAGTGCATTGTGCCCAACCGGGTGACACTGGGAGTGGTGAGGGCACAGTGCCCACCCTGGTGATGGGGTGACACTGGGAGTGGTGAGTGCATGATGCCCAACCGGGTGACACTGGAAGTGGTGAGGGCATGTTGCCCAACCAGTTGAGACTGGAAGTGGTAAGGGCATGGTGCCCAACCGGGTGACACTGGAAGTGGTGAGGGCATGGTGCCCAACCGGGTGACACTGGGAGTGGAGAGGGCACAGTGCCCACCCAGTTAACACTGGGAGTGGTGAGGGGGTGACACTGGGAGTGGTGAGGGCATGGTGCCCATCTGGGTGATGCTGGGAGTGGTGAGGGCGTGGTGACCACCCAGTTGACACTGGGAGTGGTGAGGGCATGATATCCACCCAGGTGACGCTGGGAGTGATGAGGGCACAGTACCCACCCGCGGGACCCCACATCAGGTACAGCCTCACATATCAGGGATAGCACCCCCCATAAAAGTTACCCAACATCAGGGACAGCCACACACATAACAGGGATAGCACCCCATCATAGTGACCCTATAACAGGGATAGCTCCCCATCATAGTGACCCCACATCAGGGACAGCCACACACATAACAGGGATATCACCCCATCATAGTGACCCCACATCAGGGACAGCCACACACATAACAGGGATAGCTCCCCATCATAGTGACACCACATCAGGGACAGCCACACACATAACAGGGATAGCTCCCCATCATAGTGACCCCACATCAGGGACAGCCACACACATAACAGGGATAGCTCCCCATCATAGTGACCCCACATCAGGGACAGCCACACACATAACAGGGATATCACCCCATCATAGTGACCCCACATCAGGGACAGCCACACACATAACAGGGATAGCGCCCCATCATAGTGACCCCACATCAGGGACAGCCACACACATAACAGGGATAGCTCCCCATCATAGTGACACCACATCAGGGACAGCCACACACATAACAGGGATAGCTCCCCATCATAGTGACACCACATCAGGGACAGCCACACACATATCAGGGATAGCACCCCATCATAGTGACCCCACATCAGGGACAGCCACACACATAACAGGGATAGCGCCCCATCATAGTGACCCCACGTCAGGGACAGCCACACACATAACAGGGATAGCGCACCATCATAGTGACCCCACATCAGGGACAGCCACACACATAACAGGGATAGCGCCCCATCATAGTGACCCCACGTCAGGGACAGCCACACACATAACAGGGATAGCGCCCCATCATAGTGACCCCACGTCAGGGACAGCCACACACATATCAGGGATAGCGCCCCATCATAGTGACCCCACATCAGGGACACAGATGGCCATTATAAAGCTTGTGACAGTCAGAAAATTGCAAACATGGTGGACTCTATGCGCCTATATTCACGGTGAATAAGTGCTGGAGCTGTCTGCTATTTAAATTTAAGAAAAAATGAGGATGATTGACCTCATGGAGATCAACATCCGACACTGCGGAGACACCATCACGTGTTTCTCAACGCAGTGATTCTAGAGCACTGCCCCCATCCCTTATGGGAAATATGTAAAACATGCAAAATATATAAGCCGCGGAGACACCATCACATGTTTCTCAACGCAAGCAATGACTAGCCAGGTCTTTCACCGGGAAGGAACAACCATGGGAAGGGCAGTCTCCAATGAAGGAAACCACCTATGCCAAAACATGGTATCCATCCACAGACAGCTGTTTCGGGGTATTGCCCCTCATCAGTGTGGAGTAGGAAACTGGCTAGTAGGAGCAATGCCTAGTAAAAGACTAAGAAAAAATGAGGATGATTGACCTCATGGAGATCAACATCCGACACTGCGGAGACACCATCACGTGTTTCTCAACGCAGTGATTCTAGAGCACTGCCCCCATCCCTTATGGGAAATATGTAAAACATGCAAAATATATGAGCCGCGGAGACACCATCACATATTTCTCAACGCAAGCAATGACTAGACAGGTCTTTCACCGGGAAGGAACAACCACGGGAAGGGCAGTCTCCTATGAAGGAAACCTCCATGACCTCATGGAGATCAACATTCGACACTGCGGAGACACCATCACGTGTTTCTCAACGCAGTGATTCTAGAGCACTGCCCCCATCCCAGCTGTCTGTGGATGGATACCATGTTTTGGCATTGGTGGTTTCCTTCATTGGAGACTGCCCTTCCCGTGGTTGTTCCTTCCCGGTGAAAGACCTGGCTAGTCATTGCTTGCGTTGAGAAACATGTGATGATGTCTCCGCGGCTTATATATTTTGCATGTTTTACATATTTCCCATAAGGGATGGGGGCAGTGCTCTAGAATCACTGCGTTGAGAAACACGTGATGGTGTCTCCGCAGTGTCGGATGTTGATCTCCATGAGGTCAATCATCCTCATTTTTTCTTAGTCTTTTACTAGGCATTGCTCCTACTAGCCAGTTTCCTACTCCACACTGATGAGGGGCAATACCCCGAAACAGCTGTCTGTGGATGGATACCATGTTTTGGCATAGGTGGTTTCCTTCATTGGAGACTGCCCTCTTCCCTTGGTTGTTCCGTCCCGGTGAAAGACCTGGCTAGTCATTGCTTGCGTTGAGAAACATGTGATGGTGTCTCCGCGGCTTATATATTTTGCATGCTATTTAAATTTGGCCAAAAGTTTTGAGACTGACAAATTTTGTTTTTCACCAAGTTTGCTGTTTTGGTGTTTTTAGATCTTTGGCTCCGATGTTTTGTGGTTGCTGAAGTACAGTTATCAGCATTTCATATGTTTTTACATTTGTGTAGACAAATGCATCAAGTTTATGCTTAGACTTATTATTTCCAGTGTTGTCCCATATTTTTCATGACTTCGGCCCTTTTCTCTGGGAGATGGATATCGGCTCAGGGGCCAAAGCTTGACTGATGGCTGCTAATTCTTGTATAGTATAATCAGTGCTTGGTGTTTATCACAATTTCTGTGATTTGTTTGTCTACCCGCTAGTAGTGGATTGACCGTATGTTCCAATTGGGATTGATATCTGGAGGATTTCCCAGCCATGGACCCAAATTTTCAATGTTTTGTTCAATGAGACACTTGGTTTACTCTTTTGCTCCTAGATCATTAAAAAGGATGTAAAAAACCAACGCACAGATGAAATGAGGATCACAACACAGATGAAAATCGTCTGTGTTTTCAGGATAAAAGTTTGACAAATTTTTATGATCATCTGAACCAGGCCTTAAGGTGAATGGCACAGCCTCTGTTGAAGTGCATCTACACACCTGTATGGTGGCTTTTGTTTAGAAGAATACTATCAGCGTTGATGGATCCTGTTGACTTAGGGTACCGTTACACATAGCGATGGACCAGCGATCCCACCAACGATATGGATCGCTGGTGCATCGCTAAGTGGTCGCTAGTGAGCTGCCACACAGGCAGATCTCACCAGCGACATCGCTGGGGTCGGGGGTCGCTACTTACCTGTCAGACGCGGCGATCCTGACGTCCTCCCGCCCGCGTCTATGCCTCGCTCGTCGGCGCCACAGGAAGCGGCCGACGAGAAATGATCCAGGAGCTTCTCGCGCGACCAACGATGAGCAGCGGGGGAGCCGGTCGGAGGTAAGTATCACATGCAGCGATATCGCTAGCAGTATCGATGCTACGTCACAAAATCGGTGACTTTAAAGCGATATTGCTAGCGATATCACAGTGTGTAATGGGGGCTTTACCCTCCATCTCAGCTTTTGTCATCTCTTCGTAGAAAAATGCATCATGGAGTTCTCATTATGATGGCTATAGTAGCCGACTTACCGTAATTACAAACTAGGGGGTAGTGCTCAACTTATGATATGTTCCTATGAGTTTATCAGAAAGTTAGCAGTGACTAGGATTTCGTTGCAGAAATGCATCAGATTTTCTGCAAAGTTTACCCTTTGCAGGATCAATCAATTTACAATATGGATTTTTTTTTTTTTTTAGGAGCGTGTGGATAAAATTTTGGGAAACAACTGTGATAGACAGCAGGTCTTTCTATTGCAATGTCACACTGTACAATCCACTGCGTATATGGCCCGTGGGAGCATACAATAGCATTCTTCTGTGGATCTAAGCCCCCTGACCCCTTAGACTTCCCGATACCGCAGACACTATGGGAGTGCAGGCTATTTCCAGATATTCACACCACGATTCCACATGTATCATTGAATTTTCCTGAATGAGAAAGTTCAGTTTTTTTTCTGTCAATGTCGTTTACCATATTTTTTGTAAGGAAACCAGGCATACACTTGTGATCCTATACCAGACCGTGTCTATTACTACGGCATTAGCATGCATCATACAGTGTTTACCATCCAGGCCATATACGAGCCGTCAGAGACGTTTTCTCCGAATGATAGAAAATGAAGAGTAATTTGATTTCTGTTCACGTTTTTCTTGCTTCTTGTCATTAGCAATTTTGTAAAGTCCATTGA
The DNA here is from genome assembly GCF_039654945.1 of Dendrobates tinctorius. Lineage (NCBI taxonomy): Eukaryota > Metazoa > Chordata > Amphibia > Anura > Dendrobatidae > Dendrobates > Dendrobates tinctorius. The sequence continues at coordinate 56,272,696 of NW_027361697.1, forward strand.
GTGTCAGTTCTCCGACACAGGCGGGATTTTAAGCTGACCATGCTCGCGCTAATTAATATGGCATGTGGGAAGAAGAATTCTGCTTGCGGAGAGCAGCAGGGAATTGCCATTAATTGATTTTATTATAAATTCCAGTGATGTATGTTGTGGTCTCCGTGCTGAGATGTTGACATTGAACAGAATCACAAAACGTCCTTCCTTCAAACGGTGATATCCTTTTCTATGGCGGTACGAGAGGAGGGCGATGATAGAGCCACAGGAGGACAGAGAGCAGCTCTCCTCCAGCAGTCCTGAATAGTAGCTGTATTGTAACCACACCTGCTGGAGCAGTGTCTGCAGGCTTCTTGGGCCATGTTCAGGTGTGCATATTACAGTGGGCAAAAAAGTATTTAGTCAGTCAGCAATAGTGAAAGTTCCACCACTTAAAAAGATGAGAGGCGTCTGTAATTTACTTCATAGGTAGACCTCAACTATGGGAGACAAACTGAGAAAAAAAAATCCAGAAAATCACATTGTCTGTTTTTTTTTCATTTTATTTGCATATTATGGTGGAAAATAAGTATTTGGTCAGAAACAAGCAATCAAGATTTCTGGCTCTCACAGACCTGTAACTTCTTCTTTAAGAGTCTCCTCTTTCCTCCACTCATTACCTGTAGTAATGGCACCTGTTTAAACTTGTTATCAGTATAAAAAGACACCTGTGCACACCCTCAAACAGTCTGACTCCAAACTCCACTATGGTGAAGACCAAAGAGCTGTCAAAGGACACCAGAAACAAAATTGTAGCCCTGCACCAGGCTGGGAAGACTGAATCTGCAATAGCCAACCAGCTTGGAGTGAAGAAATCAACTGTGGGAGCAATAATTAGAAAATGGAAGACATACAAGACCACTGATAATCTCCCTCGATCTGGTGCTCCACGCAAAATCCCACCCCGTGGGGTCAGAATGATCACAAGAACGGTGAGCAAAAATCCCAGAACCACGCGGGGGGACCTAGTGAATGAACTGCAGAGAGCTGGGACCAATGTAACAAGGCCTACCATAAGTAACACACTACGCCACCATGGACTCAGATCCTGCAGTGCCAGACGTGTCCCACTGCTTAAGCCTGTACATGTCCGGGCCCATCTGAAGTTTGCTAGAGAGCATTTGGATGATCCAGAGGAGTTTTGGGAGAATGTCCTATGGTCTGATGAAACCAAACTGGAACTGTTTGGTAGAAACACAACTTGTCGTGTTTGGAGGAAAAAGAATACTGAGTTGCATCCATCAAACACCATACCTACTGTAAAGCATGGTGGTGGAAACATCATGCTTTGGGGCTGTTTCTCTGCAAAGGGGCCAGGACGACTGATCCGGGTACATGAAAGAATGAATGGGGCCATGTATCGTGAGATTTTGAGTGCAAACCTCCTTCCATCAGCAAGGGCATTGAAGATGAAACGTGGCTGGGTATTTCAACATGACAATGATCCAAAGCACACCGCCAGGGCAACGAAGGAGTGGCTTCATAAGAAGCATTTCAAGGTCCTGGAGTGGCCTAGCCAGTCTCCAGATCTCAACCCTATAGAAAACCTTTGGAGGGAGTTGAAAGTCCGTGTTGCCAAGCGAAAAGCCAAAAACATCACTGCTCTAGAGGAGATCTGCATGGAGGAATGGGCCAACATACCAACAACAGTGTGTGGCAACCTTGTGAAGACTTACAGAAAACGTTTGACCTCTGTCATTGCCAACAAAGGATATATCACAAAGTATTGAGATGAAATTTTGTTTCTGACCAAATACTTATTTTCCACCATAATATGCAAATAAAATGAAAAAAAAACAGACAATGTGATTTTCTGGATTTTTTTTTCTCAGTTTGTCTCCCATAGTTGAGGTCTACCTATGATGTAAATTACAGACGCCTCTCATCTTTTTAAGTGGTGGAACTTGCACTATTGCTGACTGAATAAATACTTTTTTGCCCCACTGTATATATGTGTGCTAGGGTATGTGCACACGTTATATATACACTACCTTTCAAAAGTTTACGGTCACTTAGAAATTTCCTTATTTTTGAAAGAAAAGCACAGTTTTTTCCAATGACGCTAACAGTAAATGATTCAGAAATACACTCTATACATAGTTAAAGTGGTAGATGACTATTCTAGCTCCAAAAAACATACTGATAGGGAATTTAGATTGTGAGCCCCATCAGGGACAGTGATGAAAATATGTGCAAAACTGTAAAGCGCTGCGGAATATGTTAGCGCTATATAAAAATAAAGTATTATTATTATTTGTAATGCAATCTCTTCATAGGTGTATAGAGGTCCATTTCCAACAACCATCACTCCAGTGTTCTTATGGTACTTTGTGTTAGTTAATGGATGGTTAAAATAGCCTTGAAAACCGTTGTGCAAGTATGTTAGCACAGCTGAAAACAGTTTGGCTGATTAGAGGAGCTGTAAACCTGACCTTCCTTTGAGCTAGTTGACAATCTGGAGCTCTACATTTGTTGGTTCCATTAAACTCTCAAAATGGCCAGAAAAAAAGAACTTTCATGTGAAACTTGACAGTCTATTCTTGTTCTTAGAAATCGAGGCTATTCCATGCGAGAAATTGCCAAGAAACTGAAGATTTCCTACAACGGTGTGCACTACTCCCTTCAGAGGAGAGCAGAAACAGGCTCTAACCAGAGTAGAAAGAGAAGTGGGAGGCCCCGCTGCACAACTGAGCAACAAGACAAGTACATTAGAGTCTGTAGTTTGAGAAATCGATGCCTCACAGGTCCTCAACTGGCAGCTTCATTAAATAGTACACGCAAAACACTAGTGTCATCCTCTACAGTGAAGAGGCAACTCCGGGATACTAGCCTTCAGGGCAGAGTGGCAAAGAAAAAGCTATATGTGAGACTAGCTAATAAAAGGAAAAGATTAATATGGGCAAAAGAACACAAACATTGGACAGAGGAAGATTAGTAAAAAGTGTTATGGACAGATGAATCCAAGTTTGAGGTGTTTGGATCACACAGAAGAACATTTGTGAGATGCAGAACAAATGAAAAGATGCTGGAAGAGTGGCTGATGCCATCTGTCAAGCATGGTGGAGGTAATGTGATGGTCTGGGGTTGCTTTGGTGCTGGTAAAGTGGGAGATTTGTACAAGGTAAAAGGTGATTTTGAATAAGGAAGGCTGTCACTCTTTTGCAACGCCATGCCATACCCTGTGGACAGCGCTTGATTGGAGCCAATTTCATCCTACAACAGGACAATGACCCAAAGCACACCTCCAAAACAGCTGCCTGCTTCTTCCCTATCTGTAATGGAGTGGCCAGCGCAGTCACCAGATCTCAACCCCATTGAGCTGTTGTGGGAGCAGCTTGACCGTATAGTATGCAAAAGGGCCCATCAAGCCAAACCAACTTGTGGGAGGGGCTTCTGGAAGCATGGGGTGAAATTTCTCCAGATTACCTCAGCAAATTAACTGCTAGAATGCAAAAGGTCTGCAATGCTGGAATTGCTGCAAAGGGAGCATTCTTTGACGTAAGCAAAGTTTGAAGGAGAAATTTATTATTTCAAATAAAAACCTTTTTTTGAACCTTGTCAATGCCTGGACTAGATTTTAAATTCATTTGGCAACTCATTTGATTAATAAAAGTATGAGTTTTCATTGAGAACACAAAATTGGGTGATCCCAAACTTTTGAACGGTGTTTTTGTGTGTGTGTGTGTGTGTGTGTGTGTGTGTGTGTGTATGTATGTGTATATACACTCACTGGCCACTTTATTAGGTACACCATGCTAGTAAGGGGTTGGACCCCCTTTTGCCTTCAGAACTGCCTCAATTCTTCGTGGCAGAGATTCAACAAGGTGCTGGAAGCATTCCTCAGAGATTTTGGACCATATTGACATGATGGCATCACACAGTTGGCGCAGATTTGTCGGCTGCACATCCCTGATGCGAATCTCCCGTTCCACCACATCCCAAAGATGCTCTATTGGATTGAGATCTGGTGACTGAGGAGGCCATTTGAGTACAGTAAACTCATTGTCATGTTCAAGAAACCAATCTGAGATGATTCGAGCTTTATGACATGGCGCATTATCCTGCTGAAAGTAGCCATCAGATGTTGGGTACATTGTGGTCATAAAGGGATGGACATGGTCAGCAACAATACTCAGGTAGGCTGTGGCGTTGCAACGATGCTCAATTGGTACCAAGGGGCCCAAAGAGTGCCCAGAAAAAATTCCCCACACCATGACACCACCACCACCAGCCTGAACCGTTGATACAAGGCAGGATGGATCCATGCTTTCATGTTGTTTACGCCAAATTCTGACCCTACCATCCGAATGTCGCAGCAGAAATCGAGACTCATCAGACCAGGCAACGTTTTTCCAATCTTCTACTGTCCAATTTCGATGAGCTTGTGCAAATTTTAGCCTCAGTTTCCTGTTCTTAGCTGAGAGGAGTGGTACCCAGTGTGGTCTTCTGCTGCTGTAGCCCATCTGCCTCAAAGTTCGACGCACTGTGCGTTCAGAGATGCTCTTCTGCCTACCTTGGTTGTAACGGGTGGCAATTTGAGTCACTGTTGCCTTTCTATCAGCTCGAACCAGTCTGCCCATTCTCCTCTGACCTCTGGCATCAACATGGCATTTCCGGCCACAGAACTGCCGCTCACTGGATTTTTTTTCTTTTTCGGACCATTCTCTGTAAACCCTAGAGATGGTTGTGCGTGAAAATCCCAGTAGATCAGCAGTTTCTGAAATTCTCAGACCAGCCCTTCTGGCACCAACAATCATGCCACGTTCAAAGGCACTCAAATCACCTTTCTTCCCCATACTGATGCTCGGTTTGAACTGCAGGAGATTGTCTTGACCATGTCTACATGCCTAAATGCACTGAGTTGCCGCCATGTGATTGGCTGATTAGAAATTAAGTCTTAACACACAGTTGGACAGGTGTACCTAATAAAGTGGCCAGTGAGTGTGTATATATATATATATATATATATATATGTGTGTGTGTGTGTGTAACCAAGGCCCATGTTTGATAATGAACAATATGTTTAATTTTGGGAAAAAAAAATAGCGTGGGCTCCTGTGCAATTTTCTGCGTCAGAGAGGGAAAGCCAACGACTGGGGGCAGATATTCAGAGCCTAAGAAGGGACCATGGTTATTGGCCCTCATCTGGCTACAAACATCTGCCCCCAGCCGCCCCCAGAAATGGCGCATCTGTAAGATGCGCCAATTCCGGCACTTAGCCTCTCTCTTCCCACTGCCCTGTAGTGGTGACGTATGTGGTAATAAGGGGTTAATGTCACCTTTTGTATTGTAAGGTGACATCAAGCCCGGTTAATAATGGAGAGGCGTCAATAAGACACCAATCTATTACTAATCCTATTGTTGTTAAGGGTTAAACAAAAATATAGCCAGAAAAAATTCTTTTAATGAAATAAAACACTACACAGTATTGCCATATTTATTAGACGCCTAATCCATGCAACGCCCTCGATCTCCTGAAAAATAATAAACAAACACTCCCTGTTCCAACGTAGTCCATTTAATAACGAGTGTCCCACGACGATCTCCCCTATAGAACAGTGACATCGGGTGATGTATGTATTCACTCCATTCACTGTTAGGCCTGTTTCACACTTCCGTTTTTTCAAATCCGTCAAAATCCGTTGGTTTCCGTAAAAAAACGGATCCGCCATTTTTTGCAGGATCCGTTTTGTTTGTCCCATAGACTTCCATTAGTGGTTACCGCGGATCCGTCAAAAAAAGGATCCGTTTTTTTAAAAACGGATCCGTTTGCATCAGTTTCCGTCAAAAAAACGGAAACGGATCCGTTTGGCGGACACAAAAACGGAAGTGTGAAACAGGCCTTAGCAAGCAGCCTGAATAGTAGAACTCCCCACCTTTGCTGGCTGTCATTTCTGCTGCAATATATCCAAATGGTACAACTCCATACTTCAGCTTGCTGTCTGTCTTCTGCTGCTTTACCATTTTGCAACATATTTTAATATGCCTGCTAAAGCTTTGGTATAATTCATTTGTTGCACTGTATTTAATACTTACTGTTTTATATCCGTGACTGGGGCCTCTCTAGATCTTATCAGGTGTGAGGTGCTGTAGCATATAGATGCAGCCTGGTCTCCTGCCTTTGATCATCTAACCACCCCCTGGTGTGCTGGCCCCAGTTGCCAAATTATACCAAACCAGCTCCCACAATCCTTTTCTCCTGACCTTGTAGTGTGGCCTATATATGTAGTAGTTCCTAAGGAGAAGCACGCAGAGAGGGGTGCACGCAAGCATCCCATAAGCAATGCATCAAGAAAACGACAGTTATCCTTGACAGTTAATCAGGGTAGGAATCAGGTAACCCACACTTTGCTCTCCCTTTTAATGTGCTTTATTTCTATCCTCCTGTGTTCCCTTGCCATCCACATTCACCGCCCCAAACCTCCTCCATCACGACTCATACACATCAGCCCCTCTATACTTCCTTCTCCCATGTACACCTCCCATGCACTCCTCACCTTCCTGAGAAGCCTCAGCCCATCAGAAAAAAACTGCTTGCAAATCCAACAACTATTTGCTCTTAATCTTCCTACTCCTGATTGCAGGGGACACCTCCCCCAACCCTGGTCCACCATCCCCCAACCTCAACCCCTACCCTACCTCATATCAAACCATAATAATCTTATTAATATTACTTGCACTCCCTCATCTCCATCTTTTAATTGTGCCCTTTGGAATCCACGGTCTGTTTCCTGCACAACTACTTTCTGAACAACTCTCTTAATCTGTTGGCCCTCACTGAAACCTGGATTCAGGATTCTGACACTGTCTCTCCTGCTGCCATTTCCTATGGTGGCTTACAATTCTCTCATTCCCTGAGACACACAAAAAGACATGGTGGTGGAGTCGGCATACTCCTGTCCCCATAATGCACTTTCCAGGTCGTCATCCCCCCCCCCGAGTTCCATCACTCTCATTCCCTTCCTTTGAGGTCCACACCATCAGGCTCTTCCGTCCCCTCTCTGTCATGATCCTGGTTGGATCTGACAGTTTAAATGCACAAAGTAACCTTTTTTTCCTTTGGCTGTGTGCCAAAGGTGGTTTTTGCCCCAGGTGGCCATTAGGGTCATTGCACTGTGGTGGTTTCAGTTGTAGTTTTCCCCCCGGTGGCCATTAGGGTCATTGCACTTAGGTTACCTTAGTTGGTACATATGATTAAGTAACAGGTGTGATTGCTGTATAAAAGAGTATTAGGTGTGTCAATCACTGTTGGTGATAGGTCTTCATTTGCAAGCAAGCCTGGGTGAAGGATGGAGCTAAAGGAGAGTCACGGGCAGCTCAGTGAGATTCCTGGAGTAGCAGCTATGGTGTCTGCAAGGAGGGCTGGCATGGCGTGGTGGAGTCGCAGCTATGGTGTCAGCAAGGAGTTCGTGCATGGATTGGTGGAGTGGCAGCTATGGTGTAGAACTGCACTCAAAATGCTGGATGTTGTTGCTGAGAGCTGGACTCAAGCATGCTGGACTTTTTGGCAGAAAAGCTGGACTCAATTTCTGGACTCTGTTTCTGGACAGTTGCACGCAGGTGGTGGACTCTGTTTGCTCCAAGGCTGCACAATGGTGATGGATCCGGTTGGAGGAAAAGATGCACGCAGGTGGTGGGCTCTGTTGCTGGGAGCATAAGCAACAGAGCAAAGCTAAGTGGTGTTCCCCTGTTTTGTCACTTTTCCTTATGTGTGTTTAGTGCAGTGGTGGGATTAGTTTCCGCACCGACCATTTCCCTAGTGAGGGTTTAGGTGCAGGGCGAGTCATGGTTTTTAGGTTCCTGATCGTCGCCCGGTGTGGAACCGGCCTAGGGAACGTTAGGAGTGTAGAGACACTGACTCAGGGGAGTGCAGGAGGTCTCCACTTCCCCGTTCCCTATCGCAGGGCCACCATTGTTATTGTTACCCAGGTTTTCACTTATTGTTTAAATTCGCCTTACTGGAGGCGGGGTTTCCAGATTTACATGTTACGTGTATTACCTAAATTCGCCTGTTGGAGGCGGCGTATCCAGCTGCACGTTTTATTTAAATTTGCCCCACTGGAGGCGGTGTATCCAGGGTCACGCGTGTCATCTAAATCCGCCCTTCTGGGGGCGCTGTGTCCAGCCACGCGTGACCGTGACACTCTCCCTCAGAGTAGCGGTCATATACCGGCCCCGAGGCTCACCCACCCACTTCCTTGACCACTTTTCTGCCTGGCTGCCGCACTTCATGTCCTCAGAACTACCAACTCTTATCCTGGGAGACTTCAACATCCCCATTAACAGCCCTACTTCCACATCTGCATCCCAGCTTCTATCACTAACCACCTCTCTAGGCCTCTCGCAGCTCTCAGCCTCTGAGACACACAAGGACGGTAACACCCTTGATCTGGTCTTTGTCCGGCTCTGTTCAATCTCCCACTTAAATAACTCACCACTTCCACTCTGTGACCACAACATACTCCTTCACGCTCACAAATCCTTGCCCACCCCAGCTCACTCCTACCTACCACATGCAGAAATCTACCAGCCATTAACCCTCAGACACTTTAAGACTCCCTACACTCATCACTGTCTCTAATCTCTTTTTCCTGTCCTGATCTGGCTGTTCATCACTACGACAACACTCTTAGAAGCACCCTTGACCTAGTAGCTCCCCTCACCCTCAGAACCTCCAAGCACAGGATAAAACAGCCCTGGCTCACACCGCAAACTCGACTTCTCCAGCGATACTCTAGGAGTGCTGAACGCCTATGGTGAAAAACCCGCACACCAGAAGACTTCATCCATTTCAAATTCATGTTAAGAACCTATAACGCTGCCCTTCACCTCGCCAAACAGACCTACTTCAAAACCCTGATCTTCTCACTAGCCAACAACCCCAAGAAACTCTTTGACACTTTTCACTCCCTCCTCAGGCCAAAAGCACAAGCCCCTATCACAGACATTTGTGCTGATGACCTGCCCTCCCACTTTACAGAAAAAATAGATAATATCCGTCAGGAAATCTGCTCCCAACCACCAAGTGCTGTGACTCCCATCCCTTCCTGCATCTCCCCTGGCTCACTTTCCACATTTGATCCCATAACAGAAGAAGTCTCCAGACTCCTCTCTTCCTCTCGGCCGATCACATGCACTACCGACCCCATTCCCTCACATCTCCTACAGTCTCCAGTCGTCACAACTCACCTAACTACAAACTTTAATCTCTCCCTCTCCTCTGGCATTTTCCCATTCTCCTTCAAACACGCCATCGTTACTCCATTACTAAAGAAACCCACTCTCGACCCATCCTGCACAAACAACTACAGATCAGTCTCCAATCTCCCCTTCATCTCCAAACTTTTGGAGCGCATAGTTTACTCCCGTCTTACCCGTTACCTCTCCAGTCACTCCCTCCTAGACCCTTCACAGTCCGTCTTCCGCCCCCTACATTCGACTGAAACTGCACTCATCAAAGTGACCAATGACCTTCTGACAGCAAAACGTAACGGTGACCACTCTCTGCTCATTCTTCTTGACCTATCTGCAGCTTTCGATACTATTGACCACCATCTCCTACTCTCTAGGCTCCAGTCACTAGGCATTAAGGACACTGCTCTCTCCTGTTTCTCTTACTATCTTTCTGACCGCTCCTTCAGTGTTTTGTTCTCTGGCTCCATGTCATCTCCTCTTCCTCTCGCTGTCGGGGTACCTCAGGGCTCAGTCCTTGGCCCCCTTCTCTTCTCTCTCTACATGGCCCCAAATGGACAGACTATCAGCAGATTTGGCTTTCAGTACCATCTTTATGCTGATGGCACACAACTATATACGTCATTCCCCGACCTTACCCCCGCTGTACAACAGAACGCTAGTGACTGTCCGCAGTCTCCAACATCATGTCCGCTCTCTATCTGAAACAACCTCTACTAACCTCCCTAACTCTGACATTTCCCTCTCCATGGGCGGCACTATAATAACACCCCGGCAGCAGGCGCGCTGTCTGGATATTATATTTGACACCAATCTCTCCTTCACATCCCATATACAATCTCTTGCCCGCTCTTGCCGCTTACACCTAAAGAACATCACTAGAATCCGCCCTTTTCTCACCATGGAAACAACAAAAACCCTCACTGTAGCATTGATCCACTCCCGCCTGGATTACTGCAACACTCTATTAATTGGCCTCCCCGTTACTCGACTATCGCCTCTCCAGTCCATACTTAATGCAGCAGCCAGGGTCATGTATCTGGCTAATCTGTACTCGGACGCGTCTGCTCTTCGCCAGTCCTTGCATTGGCTGCCTATTCATTATAGGATCCAGTTCAAAGTACTTGTTCTCACCCACAAAGCTCTCCACAGTGCATCACCCCCCTACATCTCCTTCCTCATTTCTGTCTATCGGACTAACCAACTGCTGTGCTCTGCAAACGACTTTCGACTAACCTCTGCACTAATCCGTACCTCCAACTCCCAAGATTTTTCCCGTGCTGCGCCAATCCTCTGGAATGCTCTACCCCAAGAAATTAGGACTATCCACAATTTGCATAGTCTTAGGCGCTCCCTCAAAACACATTTGTTCAGAGCGGCCTATCTTGTTCACTAATCAAAATCATTCTATGTGTAAGTGAAAGTGTGCATGAGTAGCCCAATCTCCATCCATCCCTCACTCCCTCAAGATGGTTGGACCATCATTGTAAATACATCACTGTAAATACACACCTGTGCTTTGTATCTTCCCCACCTCATTGTAGATTGTAAGCTCTCACGAGCAGGGTCGTCTTATTTTGCTTTAATTATTGTATTGTTAACGTTGTTACTTATGACTTGTGTTTTGAAACTGTTAAACTGTAAAGCGCTGCAGAATATGTTGGCGCTATATAAATAAAGATTATTATTATATGCCACTGCTCAACAGGGTCTCCCACGATGCACTGACAGGAGACAATGGCTCCTGCAGTGCATCAATGAAGAGGTTACCTGAGTTCATCCTCTTACTTTACGGCAATGCTGCGTGAGAATTAGGGTTAGGGATCTGCAGCGCTTCTTGCACCCACCCGCAGCAAATCTTCAGATTTTTTTTACATCTGTGGTTTTGCTGCGGATGTGCCTGACTCAATAGAAGTCAATGGGTGCAAAAACGCTGCAGAATCCACAAAAACAATTGACATGCTGCGGAAAAACAAATGTTGCAAATCTGCGCGGATTGCACAACAAATCTCCATTTCTCATAGATTAACATTGTCTGTGCACTACAGTGCGGATTTGAAGTGAATCTGTCCGGCCCAAAACGCTGCGGATTCGCATTTAAATCTGCAAAGTGTGCACATAGCCTTATAGTCAGAGGGCACACTGATCACACCCTGACCAATGTTATGCATAGGGCTGATCAGATGATAGTTTTTTCACACTGACATGTGTCCTTATAAAAAGAAAAACCATAACATGCACTATTCTGTTCTGTATATCAGATGAGATGCTCACATTCTAGTCTATGGTTGTGCAAAAAAAAAAAAAAAAATCCCTTACGGATCATCTGAATTGATACATTTCAACTATTAACATAGAAAACTGTATTTGGTTTTGTACATTTTGAAAGCGTTCAAGATGCCAAACTGGTGTAAAAAGTGGACATACAGATGACACGTAGGTTTGATATGGATGACAATCCAGATGAAAAACTGACTATTTTTGATATGCTCATCTGAATCTGGCCTTTTTGTAATGATTGTGTAGATGAAGGCTAAGTGCACACGTAGCGGAACTCTCGCGGAAATTACCGCAAGAATTCCGGAATTCCAGTCCGCGGGAAAAATCGCATTTTAAATTCCCGCGATTTTCCCGCGGAAAAACTAGCATTTTGCAAGCGTATTTAGCTTGCAAAATGCTAGCGTTTTCCAAGCGATCTGTAGCATTGCTTGGAGAACTGATTGACAGGTTGGTCACACTCGTCAAACATGGTGTTTGACGAGTGTGACCAACTTTTTACTACTGAGGCCGCCTATGCAGCTTCAGTAGTAAAAGATAGAATGTAAAAAAAAAAAAAAAAAATTGTGTTATTCTCACCCTCCGACGTCCCGCGCATCCGTTCCCAGTAATCCTTTGCGAAAATGCCCGCGATGACGTCAGTTCTCGCGGGATCGCGACGTCTCGAGGTAATTCGCGATGACGTCGCGCGAATGACCGCGAGACTTCGCGATCCCGCGAGAAGGGACGTCATCGCGAGCATTTTCGCAAAGGACTACTGGGAACGAGAGCGTGGAGAGAAGCGGGAAGGCTGCGCGGGACGTCGGAGGGTGAGAATAACAATATTTTTTATTTTAAATTCTATTTTTTACAGGGATATGGTACCCAAAGCCCGGAGGACAGTCTTCTCTCCTCCGGACCATGGGTACCATCCTCAATTGTTCTGCTTACTTTCCGCATGGTGTGCACAGCCACATGCGGGAAATAAGCAGAACAATGCATTCCTATGGGTGCGGGATCGCCGCGATTCCGCAAATTAATGAGCATGCTGCGGTTTTTACCGCGAAGCGATTCCGCCGCGGTAAAAACCGCAGCATTAGCACAGCATTGCGGAATCCCATAGGAATGCATGGGATGCTTATTTTTCGCGTTTTCGCGGCAAAATTGCGCGGTTAAAACCGCCGCGGAAACGCGAAAAAAACGCCACGTGTGAACTCATCCGAAGAGTTGTCCCGAGAACAAAGTTCGCAAAAGAGTATACAGACAAGTTATCAGGGGATCACAGATGATTCATTGAGGTAAAGCATTGTTTAAAAACAGGTAGGGAAATGTGTTAACTTACAAAAAGAATCAGCTGTTATTCCATGCTGTCCTGTCTGTATACTCTTTAGTTTCCTCCCCTGCCCAGGATATGTGGTATGATCAGACTGTGTTCCTGTACGGTCAGACACAGCCATTACACAGTACACAGCAGGGGACATTTATAAGATTATCTCAGATTATTAAAAGACATCCAATGGTGGAAAATTATTATTATTCCAAGTTGTATTGATTAAATGTACTTTGTTCATGAGAAAACCTCTTTATGAGGGTTATTTGTGAGTTACAGTATTTTTATTTTTTTGTAATCATCTCTGCTACAGAGCAAATGTCGTTTATGGTGATATATTGGTCACAACTTTCCTTAGGCTGAAATGCAAAAGGAACCGCTGGCACTATTCAAAGTGAGCATGTCTTTGCCAGGCACAGGGATTGAATGCAGCTGATTAGCTTCCTGGACGATGGATGCAATACCCCAATCGAGCAGTCTTGGAAATTCCTGGTAAGAAGATGAATCGGTAGCACTCTGTGTCCAGTAAAAACTTTTATATTCAAACATATTGTAAAACATGGATGCTTCAATGGGTCCAGGTCATAGTTGCAATGTGTTAATTCAGATGATCCGTATGGGACTTTTTTTTTTTTTTTGGTACCTGGACCCATTGAAGCATCGGTTGCTCGTGTATTGGTCATCGTCCATACAGTGACCCGCTCCCCTTGCATCCAGGTTTTAAAACTTGTTTGAATAAAGAAAAGTTTTTACTGGACACCGTGTCCTACCCATTCATTTTCTTATCAGGATTTTTCTTAGACTGACTACACCTGTATCTTGTTCACTATTCATAATTTGCTCTATTGTTCTGATCTATCCTCTGTATAGAGTTGTTATAAGGAGCAGTGACTATCACGCCATTGTGGTTTACAACTTTATTTGTGAAAATTCATGGCCTCAGCCACATCTTGGTCTGTTAAAGTCCTTATCTTTGTTGTCATATGTCAAAAATGTTGGTAATCATTGTAATTCTGTACCTATGAATTGGGTTTTGGGGCATAACCTGGGAATTTATGAATGCATTGTTACCTTTAAAAGTTTGGGGGTAGATTGAAAAATAAAATGCACGTATCTCTTTAAGGCTGGGCAAGATGGATACACAGATCCACAGACTGGAAATTTTGTTTTTACCAGACTAGCTCATCTGAGAAGAGGTAAATGCTGCGGCAGTGCATGCAGGCATGTGAGTATGCTTCCGATTTTATTGCAGATGCAATTTCGGCACATCCTTCTTCAGTTTTTCTTGATCACTTTTACTTGGCACCAAGGTCTCAATTCATTAAGACTGGTGTATATGGTGCCGGTCTTAGTGAGGGTGCAAGGTATAGTGCGAGGTGCCTGGTTCATTAATGAATGCCGAATGCTGTGGGTGTCCAAGTGCACCTCGCCAAAACTCTTACTGGAGTAAGATTTGCCGTTCCTGGTCATGAAGTTAATGAGCAGATTTACATGCTCCATCCGCTCCAGCTGCGCCTACTTTGTCAAAGTTGGGTGGAAATGGCACGAAAATACAAAGTCTAGCATTAAAGCTGTGATGATCATGGCCTAAAACGCCATTCACATGACATTTGGAATAAATGTTTGAGGTACACAATTTTTTTCTAGTTAAATGCAAAAAATGCAATAGAGCTGAGCAAGAAATTTGAACTTCCATTTTTCTTTGTCTAGTCTCCATTGCATCCAGACCACAGCAGCATATACTTCACCAGCAATCCTGTACCTAAGGCCCCTCTAGACCTAGACCTCTGCAACATTAACAGAAACCGATAGCGGAAACTTGTGTTACGCTTCTTCACCTAAGAAACTTATAGAGCGTAACATAAGTGTAAAAACACCAAAATTATAACGTGGTTGGTGGTTTCGATATTTTTCTACTGATCGATATTAATATGACATTTGGTTAGAACTTTTCTTGTGTCAAAAAAACCTGCAAAATAAAATGCTTTAAAAAAAAAAAAAATCAGTGTTTTGTTTGAAATCACCTTAATGCTCCCTTCACACATCCGTATAGTACCACTACCAGAAAAACGGTACCGGTGTCATCAGTGTATTAGATTTGTGTGCAATCTGTGTGCCATCTTTTGCACCATAGGTTATAATGAGTACGTTACGTGTGGCATCCGGTTTCCGGGATACCACACGTAACAGAGACACGCACATATAAAAGGGGGCCTAAGGCCAAGTTCACATGTGCGTTTAAAAAAAAATAGGGAATTTTCTTTTCAATTGCCATCCGTATGCAATCCACATGGCATCTGAACTTATTAAAATTTACAAGACCAAATACAGTCCATCCAACATATGGAAGAAACTAGTGCATTCTGTGATTTTATTTATTTTTTTTATGCGCAGATTTGGTCAGTGAAAAAACTCCCAACTGAGCAGCCTAATTAAATGACATTAGCTCACAGACAGGACTCTACCCAAAATATGGTTGTATGATCTTAGTCTAAATGTCTCTCTTCACTTTAAGCGTTGCTGCCCATTCAGCCCTCCTTTAAGAGTCTCTGAGTGCCCAAAAAAATGTTTACACTCTTCCTCAATGGAGTCATTGTAACATAATCCAAAATATTTTTGGCGGTACCCTTTTTAGCTAGATAATACTTGTTAGATTCAGACAGATGCTCCCAACAGAGTGCGGAGCATGCAGCAAAGCACAGTGCGAATGCTGCTTTATCTGGAGACTGAGTCTTAATGGGCGTTCCAGGTTAAAAAAAAAAAAATATGTGGATGAGTACATATAATTGAAAATAGAAAATCCCTTTAACCCATTGGCACCATCCTCCATATACATATGTTGGATGGATATATCAAGTGCTGAGCCCACCCTTATATTTCTAAACTCTGGGGTTCATTACCGATATGTAGCATTACAGTAGACAGTGGCATGCAAAGGTTTGGACACCTCTGGTCAAAATTACTGAAATTGGGAACAGTTAAGCAAGTTGAAGGTGAAATTATCTCTAAAATGCCTTAAGTTAAAGATGACACATTTCCTTTGTATTTTAGGCAAAAAAAATACACTTTCATTTTTTACACTTTCAAAAATTACAAAAAGAAAATTAGCAGATGCAAAAAATTGGGTACCCATGGAGATTTGTGTGCTCCAGATAATGTTGACCAAGGTTTCAGACCTTAGACTGTTAGGGTTTTGGCTTGTTCACTATCATTGTTAGGAAAGGTCAGGGTATACAAATTTCCAAGCTTTATAAAAATCCAGCCTCCTCTAACCTTGTGCCAAAAAATAGCAGCTACGGGTACTTCTAAGGAGCTGCCTAACACTCTGAAAATGGTAGAGGGCCACAAAGCAGGAGAAGGCTAAAAGAAGATAGCAAAGCATTTTCAAGTTGCCCTTTCCTCAGTTCAAAATGAAATTAAGAAATGGCAGTTACCAGAAAGTGTGAAGGTCAATATAAGGTTTGGAAGACTAATCTAAATTTAAGTGAGAACTGCTTGTAGGATTGCTAGAGAGGCAAATCAGAACCCAAGCTTGACTGCAAAAGACCTTAAGAAAGATTTAGCTGACTCTGGAGTTGTGGTACATTGTTCTACTGCTCAGAGACACCTGCACAAATATGGCCTTCATGGAAGAGTGATGAAAAGAAAACCTCTTTTATTCGGACTTCCATGACCGCACCACGAGAGAGGGGATCCGCCCTTCGGGAACAGGAAACCTACAGATACAAAAGGGCGGCGCCTCTCCCACGCATCAGTTGGTTTCCTGTTCCTGAGGGGACGGGATCCTGCAGATGACTAGATCCCAGGCCGGCCGGCCGGTTCAGGTAGCGGGGGGGTCTCCTACCTCGGCCTGGTGCGGAGCTCCTGGAAGACGCCACGATGGCCCAGGATGGGTGGCACGGCAGTGGCGTAGACAGCAGGGAGTGGCGTCCGGAGGAGGTCCGTCTCCATAAGCAGACCGCGCCGGTGAGTATGCCCCCCGGGGACTCCCAGCTCCAGCGGCGCGATTGCGGTGGTCGGGGGGCCGATGCGGCTGCAGGGTGAGCGTGGCTGCAGGGCGTTGGGGCCGGGGAGAGCTCCATAGTGCAGGGCCCGGGCGTTCCGCGTGACTTCCGGTTAGCGTCGGGAGTCACGGTGATGTCAGGGGGCGGAGCCTCGGGGCGCTTCCAGGTCGGCGGCGCCACTGCGCAGGTGCCGGGACCCAAGATGGCGGCGCCCATCGGTAGGCGCCGGTTCACCTGCCAGAAGCGGCGCCAGCTGGGGGGGAGGAGCCCTAGTAGAAGGGGGGCGCGGCAGGAGATAGCTGCTGTCCGGAGGAGGGGTATATAGGCAGGACACTAGATGGGTGCCTTGCCTTGGCCACATTATTGCAAGCAGTAATGGAGAGCGATCAGGAGCAGCAGCAGCAAAAGCAGCAGCTACGGCGGCAACAGCAACAATCTTCACTGCCGCCCCTGGATGACCTTAGGCAGGTCAAACAAGAAGAAAGAGGCCCGTGACAGTAAGGAGCATCCGGGACGAAGTGACCAGTCCAGTCATAAGAGCTCCGCTAGGCGGACAGGAGCATCGACTGAGAAAAATGCCCCTCATTCTCCGGTACTTGATTGTGGCACTGGTAAGTGATCTTCGTGAATGTTCACTCTGACAGGGCCTCCTTCTGTGTTTTATTCTAGGGGAAGAAAGCTACGAGTAAAACCAGACACAGGGAATGCGCACTTTGTGCATGCCCATTACCAGATTCATGCCCCAAAAAGTTATGTCCCCCCTTTATCCAGCAGACAGTGGCGAAGGAGTCGCCCGCAGTAGCGGCGTGTTTAAGGGATATAGTAAGGGCAGAGATGAAGGAAACCCTAAAATCCCTGTCCCAACCAGAGAGTGTGAGAGGTGAGGACCCGGTGGAGTCGGATTCCTCAACAGAGTGGAGGAGAAGTAAGGGCTCCCACATTTCATCTCCCTCGTCCTCAGAAGACGAGGACTCTGGTCGATTATGCCTGCCGCTAGACCGAGTAGACAAATTTGTAAAAGCGGTCAGAGGAACAATGGAGGTGGAGGAGCCGAAGCCTCAATTATCAATGCAGGATGTGATGTTCGGGGGGCTGGAGCAGAGGAAGCGTAGGGTCTTCCCACTAAACGAAAAGATCCAGGATCTCATCCGCAGAGAGTGGAAAAGGCCAGATAAAAAAGGGTCGCTACCACCAGCCCTCAAGCGGAGATATCCTTTTGACGATACAGCAATGAATACTTGGGACAAGGCCCCCAAGTTAGATGCAGCTATAGCGAAAGCATCGAAAAAATCCTCGCTACCCTTTGAGGACATGGGGTCCCTTAAAGATCCTCTTGACAGGAAGGCAGATACCTTCCTTAAAAATACCTGGGAGATGGCAGCCGGTTCCTTAAGACCAGCAGTAGCATCGACTTGCACGGCCAGGTCCATGATGGTCTGGTTGGACCAGTTAGAGTCACAGTTAAAACAAGGAACATCTAGACAGGCAATCCTTGGGGCCCTTCCAATAATCCAGGATGGCGCAGCCTTCCTAGCGGATGCCTCGGCTGATGCAGTCAGAATGGCCGCCAGGGCAGCAGGACTCTCTAATGTGGCTCGGAGAGCCCTGTGGCTGAAGGCTGAAGTGCTGGCCGGGAGATATTCAGTCCAGGGCGAAACTCTGCACTATCCCGTGTGAGGGGGAATATTTATTCGGAGCAGTCCTGGACGAGCTACTGGAGAAGGCCGGGGATGATAAAAAGAAATTCCCAAATCTTTGGTCCGCATCTTACCGACGTCCGTTTAATAGAAGGAGATTCGGTCAAGGGAGAAGGCGTAACCCGTCACCTAATAGAGACCGTCCCAGATGGGAGGATAGAAGAAGAGGTACGGGCTTCATGTTCAGATGCTCGTCGAGAGAGTGTAAAAGACAAAACCAATGACTAGCAATTCCCGTGGGGGGTAGACTGTCATCCTTCCTCCCAGCATGGCTGCAGATCACCAATAGTGACTGGGTGCGGAATGTGATATCCACCGGACTCAGGTTGGAGTTCACTCAGGTCCCACGGGATACCTTTAAACCTACACCCTTAAGGTTTTCACCCTTCGAGCAGGCGGCTTTAGAAGCAGAGGTCGTGAGCCTGTGTCTAAAAAACGTTCTGATAGAGGTTCCAGAGTCTGAGAGAGGAAGAGGGTTCTACTCTCCCTTATTCCTAATCCAAAAGCCGGATAAAACATTCAGAACGATTATCAATTTACGTTTTCTTAATGAGTTTTTGGTTAAACGCACCTTTAAAATGGAGTCCATTAGTTCGACAATAAAGATGCTGTTTGAAGGGTGTTTTATGGCGGTAGTGGACTTAAAAGACGCATATTATCATGTACCCATCCATGCAGATTTTCAGCAGTTCCTGAGAGTGGCGGTATCAATAGACGGTATAATCCGTCATTATCAATATAGAGCCCTTCCCTTTGGTCTCTCAGCAGCGCCCCGGGTATTTACAAAAATAGTGGCCGAAGTTATGGCTCATTTACGGGAAGTTGACATCTTAATTATTCCATACTTGGACGATTTTTTGATTGTGGGAAATTCAGTGGACCATTGTCTATCTCAGATGAAAAAAGCTAAGTCCAGATTAGAGAACCTCGGATGGATAATAAATTACGAGAAATCCCGTTTTCAGCCCTTAAGGGTCCAGAAGTTTCTAGGCTTGCTGTTAAATTCAGAAACTCAGCAGTGTCTGTTACCCGTAGATAAATTACAGCAGATACAGCAGCAAGTTCTTTGGGCAATCGATAGACCCTCCATGACCCTCAGGCAGGCCATGTCCCTGTTAGGCTCCCTAACCTCATGTATTCCAGCGGTCAAGTGGGCACAATTCCACACTAGGGCCCTTCAGAAAGACGTCCTGGTTAATAGAACCTTAGAGGGCTCCTTGCAGGGTCAAGTATTGCTGAGCCCCTTAACTATT
This sequence comes from Dendrobates tinctorius, assembly GCF_039654945.1. Taxonomy (NCBI): domain Eukaryota; kingdom Metazoa; phylum Chordata; class Amphibia; order Anura; family Dendrobatidae; genus Dendrobates; species Dendrobates tinctorius. The sequence continues at coordinate 56,292,458 of NW_027361697.1, forward strand.
ACATCTCGTAGGTGGTGGCTCGATGTCGGAAATTTGGCCTCGGGGGTGCCCTGGGTAATTCAGATAACCCGCGTAATAACCACAGACGCTAGTCCATGGGGTTGGGGGGCCCATATGGGTGAAATAGTGGTACAGGGGCAATGGGGCTCCGATGCGGAGATATCATCTAACCAGAGGGAGCTGCGGGCAATTGAATTGTCCATTAAAAAACTCATTATTTATCTACAGGGCCATCATGTGAGGATACTCTCGGACAACCAGGTAGCGGTAGCCTATGTCAACCACCAAGGTGGAACCCGCTCCAACGCCCTGATGCGGATAACGGAACGTCTCCTTCAGATAGCAGAGAAAAATTTTCTATCTTTAACCGCGCTCCACATCAGCGGAAAAGACAACATGAAGACAGACTTTCTAAGCCGCAGGGCCCTAAGGCAGGGAGAATGGGCGTTAAACTCACACATCTACAACCAGATTGTCCGCAAATTGGGTCAACCGGAGGTAGACCTCTTTGCCACCAAGGAAAACAGTAAGGAAAAAACTTTCTGTTACCTAAATCCCAGGGAAAATCCACTGGCAGTGGACGCCCTCCTAATAAAATGGGACTTCTCGCTGGCTTATGCCTTTCCGCCTTTGAACCTTCTACCTCTGGTAGTGAGGAAGATCAGGGAAGACGGGGCAACAGTCATATTGATTGCCCCCTTCTGGCCCAGAAGGACCTGGTTTGCATGGTTGAGGACCATGTCAGTAAGCGATCCTTGGGTACTGCCGACCCTTCCAGATCTCCTCTACCAGGGGCCAGTCAACCACCCACAAGTAGCGGGACTCCGTTTGACGGCATGGTGTTTGAGAGGACACTATTGAGGGATAGAGGGTTCTCAAAAAACCTAATCGATACACTTCTAAAAAGTAGGAAACAAACCACCACAGGTATCTATGCTAGAACCTGGAGGCGATTCCTGTCCACCTGTGAGTTTGATATCAGGGATGGAATACCCGTAAAACAGATTCTAGAATTCCTCCAGAGGGGTCTCGAGTTGGGCCTTTCCACGAGTACACTGAAAATACAAGTTTCAGCTTTAGGGGCCCTATTTGCACGCGACATTGCCGGTAACCATTGGGTTGCAAGATTTATTAAGGCAGTTTCCAGATCGAGACCCATACTCAAAGATAGGTGTATGCCTTGGGACTTAAATTTAGTCATGACAGCCATAACAGAGAGACCGTTTGAACCTCTGGATTCGGCTTCACTAAAAACGATATCACTTAAGACAGCCTTTTTGGTAGCAATAACATCGGCACGTAGAATAGGCGACATACAGGCACTTTCCAGATTACCTCCGTACACAGAATTCCTACAGGATAGAGTAATCCTAAGGCCAGACCCGGCATACCTTCCCAAGGTAGCATCTCATTTTCATAGGACACAAGAGATAGTTCTGCCTTCCTTCCTCCCTAATCCAACCAATCCTAAAGAACAAAAACTTCAGGCTCTAGATGTTAAGAGATGCCTACTTAAATATTTAGCAGCCACAGATCCTTGGAGGAAGGAGAACGCATTATTTTTATCCTTCCAAGGTTCCAGGAAAGGGTATAGAGTGTCAAAGCGCACGTTAGCGAGGTGGATTAGGGAGGCTATCTCTCTTGCCTACACAGCAGGTGGCGGTCCGGCTCCACAGAACCTGAGGGCGCATTCCACTCATGCCATGGCATCATCCTGGGCAGAGAGAGCGGGAGTATCAATTGACAAGATATGTAAGGCGGCCACCTGGTCATCTCCTTCCACCTTTTTTAACCACTATCGGTTAGATATGGGTGCCTCCTCAGATCTCACATTCGGGCTAAGGGTGCTGCAGGCTGTAGTCCCTCCCTAAATTAGTTTACATCTCTGTAATTCTCTCGTGGTGCTGTCATGGGAGTCCAAATAAAGTATTAAGTTACGTACCGGTAACGGTATTTTTCGGAAGCCCATGACAGCACCCTTAGTTCCCTCCCTTTTTCACGTATAGGTGCACCCCTTTAGAAGATTGTTTCAAGAATTTACCTTATGTGGGAGATGGTATAAAGAATTGTAAATAGGATAGGTTGTATATATTGTGTATATGCGGTGTACTAACCATGGTAGCCTCTCAAGCTCTGTAATCCAACTGATGCGTGGGAGAGGTGCCGCCCTTTTGTATTTGTAGGTTTCCTGTTCCCGAAGGGAGGATCCCCTCGTGGTGCTGTCATGGGCTTCCGAAAAATACCGGTACGTAACTTAATACTTTCATACACCCTCACCATAATTTCAGCGTCATATGTATGCATTTTGTAAACAAGTCTTGTGAATCGATGAAGTTAAAATAGAACTCTGGCCACAATGATCAAAAGTATGTGTGGAGAAAAAAGGGCACAGAATTTTAGGAAAAGAAAATCACGCCAACCATTAAGCATGGGGGTGAATCCATTATGCTTTGGGTTTGTTGCAGCCAATGGCATAGGGAACAATTCACAGGTAAAGGGAAGAATGGGTTCAATGAAATTTCACCAAATTCTTGATGCAAACAACACCATCTGTAAAAAAAAAAGCTGAAGTTGAAAAGGATGGCTTCTACAAATCGATAATGATCCTAAACACGTCAAAATCCACAATAAACTACCTCAAAAGCTGCAAAATGAAGGTTTTACAATGGTCCTCACAGTCCCCTGATCTGAGCATCATTGAAAATCAGTGGCTTGACCTCAAAATAGCAGTGCATGCAAAACAACCAAGGAGTCTCGTAGAACTGGAAGAATTTCCAAGGAAGAATGGATGAAAATTCCTCACACAAGAATTAAAAGACTCTTGTCTGGCTACAAAAAGCATTTACAAGCTGTGATACTTGCAAAAGTGGGTACTACTAGGTACTAACCATGTAGGGTACACAAAATTTGGCATTTTCCTTTTTATAATTTTTAAAATGTCAAATGTGAAAATATATATAGTTTTTGCCTAAAATGCAAAGGAAATGTGTCATCTTTAACCTTTTGCCTCTTAGAGATCATTTCAGTTTCAACTTGCTTAACAGTTCATAATAACAGTAATTTTGGCCAGGGTTGCTCAAACTTTTACATGGCACTGTATCTATGTGTTTATGATTAACATCAGCATGTGCCAGTTTTTCAAAGTACATTAATTAGAAAATAACATGGACCTATTTTCTTTCTTTTTGCAGTGCCCTTTTGGTCAGGAAAATGTTAAGGATTCTTCCAAAAAGAAGCAATTTAATTCCTTTTTTTATATGTGACAGCTGAGTTCAATCTCTCAACTATTTTTTTCATTAATCATGCAGATTTTAGAAGATAGCACCACAAAGCAATTGTTTTTAGTCCTGCAAACGATGCAGACTTTGTAGTTAATATTCCTAAGTAATGAATTCAATGTTAATTGTAATAAACATCAAATGGAAAGCAAATGTTCTCGGTCATTAGTGTGCCCACAATGTTACTCTGGATGCTATGGTTATCCTTGCTTTCATTTTCTCTCTTTTAATCAATCTCTAAGCAGTTTTACGCTTGCATTTGATTATTTGTAATTATTTTTATTACATTGACACAGATAAAACAATTGTGTAGTAATTCTATTTAAAAGGCATTTGCAGAAATTGGTGCACATTTGTTTGGTCCTTGGAAAAAGGAATATATTACAGTTATGGCCAAAAGTGTTCCAGAAAATGAAGTATTTTGCTCAGAAAATTATTGCAATTACACATGTTTTGTTATACACAAAACTGAGAAAAAAAAAAAGGCAAATTGGACATAAATTCACACAAAACCCCAAAAATAGGCCGGTCAAAATTGTTAGCATCTTCAACCTAATATTTGGTTGCCCTCCCTTTGGAATCAATAACTGCAATCACTTTCTCTAACCATCAACAAGTTTGGATTTGGCGGATTTGATCGAACTTTAGTCCAAAGTTCGGTTCGGGAATCAGAACTCTACCCGAACTTCAACCCGAACCTGATAGAAATCAATGGAGACCCGAGCTGTGTAGGTAAAAAATATTTCTCTCGCTCCCTCCCTGGACTCCCGAACTGTAAAACGATCTTCCAGGAGAAGTCAGTGTTCGGAGTCCGCACGGTACCAACCCTGAACTTTACAGTTCGGGTTCGCTCATCTCTATTCTCAGCTGGAATTTTTGACCACTTCTGTGCAAGCGGCTCTCATATTTGAAGGGTGACTTCTAACAGCAATTTTAAGATCTCTCCACAGGTGTTCAATGGGATTTAGATGCAGACCCATTATTGGCCACTTCAGAACTCTCCAGCACTTTGTTTCCATCCATTTATGAGTGCTTCATGTATGTTTGGGGTAATTGTCCTGCTGGAAGACCCATTACCTAGAATGTAAACCCAGCTTACTTACACTGGGCACTACATTGCGACCCAAAATCCTTAGGTAATCTTCAGATTTCATGATGCCTTGCGCACAGTCAAGGCACTCTGCACCAGAGACTGCAAAACAACCCCAAAACATCTTTGAACTTCTATAATATTTGACTGTAGGTACTGTGTTCTTTTGTTTGTAGATCTCATTCCATTTTCAGTAAATAGAATATGGTGTGCTTTACTAAAAAGCTCTATCTTGGTCTCATCTGTCCACAAGACTCTTTCCCATAAGGATTTTAGCTTACTCACGTACTGCTGTCTAGCTTTTTTATATCATTTGTCAGCAGTGGGGTCCTGTTGCGTCTCTTGACTTAGTGCTTCATTTAATTCAAATGTCTGACTCTGACGCACTCTGCGGTTGAAGGACAGCTTGAATTTCTTTGAAACGTGATAGGGTCTGCTTATCCACCATCTGGACTATCCTGTGTTAGAACCATTGATCATTTTTTCTTTGCCATCGCACTCAGACACACAATGCAAAGATTGAGTGAACTTTTCCCCTTTTTATCTGTTCAGGTGTGATTTTCATATCGCTCACAGGTGAGTTTGAATGCGCATCACATGCTTGAAATAAAGTTGTTTACCCAAATTTTGGGGAAGGAGCTGGAGGGACTGGGGAATGGCGGGGGAAGGCAGTATGTCAGAAGAGAGAAATGTTTTTACTAGAAGGCACACTTTTTTTTGCGTGATCACAGTTATTCATTGAAGAACAATAATCATGTGATTGGGGACCTGAAAAAATGGCCCTGATTGTGCTGTCCAGGTTCTCAGCGATAGCTGAAACCCCGGAGATTTTCCAACGCCGAGGGCGCTATAACCATATTCCCGATCGCCTTTTTAAAATGAAAATTAATGAATAAGGCACCTTAACGGCCATCGTTTTATTTCGTATCGATGGTCGTTAAGGAGTTAAACGCCGTTTATTTTTCCTTTGCTTGTGGCTGGTTTCTGAAGCACCAATAAACCAGCATGTATATCTTGTACCAGGTACAATTTTATCATGGTTATAAAGAGTTAACATTAACCTGTAAGCCCAAAGGAAGGGCAGTTCTCCAGCCATGGTTCCCTAGAGCTTTCCTCCACAGGGGTTTTTTCCTCTCCTGAGCGCTGTAGGATGACTCTTTGTGAGTTGGAGTTTTTCCCCCAAACAGCACCCTATACAGTATGGTAGTACACCCCACAGCCCCCAATAGTATAATAGTCCCCTAAGAATGACCCTATACAATATGATGGTCCCCCAAACAACCCCCTATATAGTACGACGGTCCCTTCCAAGCAGCCCCCATATAGTATGATGGTCCCCCACAGCCCCCCAAAATAAAACAAAATCCTTAAACCCACCTAATTCTGGCTCCTCAATCTACACATTGTCTGTCTCCTCTTCGGTCCCGTCTCAGTGAAAGCTGGCAGTACGATGCAGTGATATCTAAGCAATGCCTCCATCACCTGAGTGTGACGGGCTTCCAGTGAGTCCCTGGCAGAAGGAATGCCCGCATCCTGCTTGAGTAAGTGACGGAGCCTGTGGCTATGATCTGTCACAATTGTTATTAGCATCAGTGTCCTATCAATATACTTTTAACAACACAACAGGTAATGCTGCCCACAGCTGAACCGGCCCATCTGGCATTTGCCAGAACTGCCAGATAGTCCGGCCCTGCCATTAGCCTTTTTCCACTTATTCGTATTAAATATAAACTGTTTGTTACTTTTAGATCTTGCTGTAAAGAGTTCTACCTATTTTAATGGCTTATTCAATATCAGTCACTGTGTAATATATATGTATAGCAAGAAAGATTTATTAAAATTTAATTATTAAACACTAAGGTGAAGTGTTGCTACAAGTATAGGCAGCTATATTTCTGGTGCATTACTCCATGTGTACTTTGTCGCCTATTCGGGATCCCAACATGATTTTGATTGGTATTTTTCTGTGCATGCCCACTTAATTTTTATGCACTGGTGCATTTCCATATTACAACTTCCATAATGGATCAAACACTGAACTAGCCAGACAATAAAATGAATTTTAACACTACATAATAGTTTGAGTGAATATATATATATATTTATATACATACATACTGCTCAAAAAAATAAAGGGAACACTTAAACAACAGAATATAACTCCAAGTAAATCAAACTTCTGTGAAATCAAACTATCCACTTAGGAAGCAACACTGATTGACAATCAATTTCACATGATGTTGTGCAAATGGAATAGACAACAGATGGAAATTATTGGCAATTATCAAGACACCCTCAATAAAGGAGTGGTTCTGCAGGTGGGGACCACAGACCACATCTCAGTACCAATGCTTTCTGGCTGATGTTTTGGTCACTTTTGAATGTTGGTTGTGCTTTCACACGTGGTAGCATGAGACGGACTCTACAACCCACACAAGTGGCTCAGGTAGTGCAGCTCATCCAGGATGGCACATCAATGCAAGCTGTAGGAAGGAGGTTTGCTGTGTCTGTCAGCATAGTGTCCAGAGGCTGGAGGCACTACCAGGAGACAGACCAGTACACCAGGAAATGTGGAAGGGGCAGTTGGAGGGCAGCAACCCAGCAGCAGGACCGCTACCTCAGTCTTTGTGCAAGGAAGAACAGGAAGAGCACTGCCAGATGACCTCCAGCAGGCCACAAATGTGCATGTGTTTGCACAGTTAGAAACCGACTCCATGAGGATGGTCTGAGAGCCCGACGTCCACAGATGGGGGTTGTGCTCACAGCCCAACACTGTGCGGCCCTCCAAAGAAATGCCAACCCACACCATCACTGACCCACTGACAAACTGGTCATGCTGTGGCAAGAAGGTTTGCTGTGTCTGAGCGTAGTGTCCAGAGGCTAGAGGCGCTACCAGGAGACAGGCCAATACACTAGATGTGGAGGAGGCCGTAGGAGGGCAACAACCCAGCAGCAGGACTGCTACCTCCGCTGATATGATTCGGTCACTGAGGAGGATTACCGGGGAATTAGCTAAGCAACCAGAAAAGTTGGCAACTTAGCGGATTGCAGACCCCTAAACCTAAAAACACAACTAGTATTAGCCGTGGGATGTGCCTACGATGCCCTAGAAGCCTTGGCACAGCCAAAGAGTTAACAGCCTAAAGCAAGAAGGGGAAAGCTAAACTGCGCCGGAGTAGAACCCCAAAGGAATAGATAGCCCCCAAACATATATTGTCGGTGAGACAAGAAGATGAGACACAAACGCAGGCAGAAAATAGAGTGAGCAAATGATGGGGCCCAAACTGTCTAAATAGGACAGGACAGAAAAGATACTGTCTGCAATCATGCAAAAACCCTAAAAAATACAACACATCTGATATACCAAAACACTGAGGCCACACGACCTCCCCCTGTTATGAATGGGTCACTAAGGAGGAAAAAACAAAACAAGCTAAGTCACAGAAAACCAGAGAGGTTGGTAACTGCAGATTGCAGATCCCTGATCCTAACCACACAACTAGCAGCAGACGTGGAGCGTTCCTACGATGAACCTAGATGCTTCGTCACAGCCGGAGGACTAAATGAGCCTAAAGCAAGAAAAGGGGAAAACTAACTGCCCCAGAGCAGACCCCCAAAGGAAAGATAGCGCCCACACATGTATTGACGGTGAAACAAAATGAAAACACAAACAGGCAGGAAAATAGGATGAGCAAACGATGGGGCCAAACTAACTAGAAAGGATAGGAAAGGAAAGACTGTCTGCAATCTGCCAAAAAAACCCTACAAAAATAATGTCCAACACTTCTGATAACAAAATTAACCCTGAAGTCACTAGACTTCTCCCACTATATCAGCACTCTGAAATATTCTGAGACAGAGCAAAAAGAGGCTAATCTAATAAGGGACAAAAAGCAAATTGGCAAATACAGATAAATAAGAGTGGAAATTCAGCACAGCCCCAGCCGGGGCTGGCTGACCACACAAAAAGCTGAATAAACCAACAAAATCAAGTGTGAACATTAGCAGAAAAACTTAGCTTGAGCTGGCTGGAACAGAGCTGAGAACCAACACCTGACAAGCCAGAAGGAATCACCAGCACCAGAATAGGGCGTCGGCTGTCTTAAATCCAGTCTGAGATTCCTGAAGTTCAATCGTCATCCTCCTTATCAGGTGGCAGATCTCCACTGATTAAATCAGCCTCACTACCTCCTGTTACCACCAGAGGGAGCCTGGAAGGAGAACTCACAACTGGTAGACCAGAAAATGAACTCACAACAGTACCCCCCTCTTGAGGGGTCACCGAACCCTCATCCACGCCACCAGGCCGATCAGGATGGGCCCGGTGAAAAGCACAAACCAATCTATTGGCATTAATATCAGAGGCAGAGACCCAAGAATTATCCTCCTGGCCATAACCCTTCCATTTGACCAAATACTGGAGTCTCCGTCTAACCAAACGAGAATCCAATATTTTCTCTACCTCATATTCCACATTGCCTTCAACCAACACAGGGTCAGGAGGTGCTGCCATAGGAACCACTGGCTCAACAAAACTCTTCAACAGAGATTTGTGAGATACGTTATGGATCTTGAACGTATCTGGAAGAGCCAATCGAAAAGAAACAGGATTTAGAATCTCCAAAATCTTATAAGGTCCAATAAATCTTGGCTTAAATTTTGGAGATGCCACCTTCATAGGAATATTCTCAGATGACAACCAGACCATATCACCCGCTTTAAACCGGGGACCAATGGTCCTATGCCGGTTGGAGAATCGCTGGGCCTTTTCCTGAGAGAGTGACAACTTATCCACCACTTGGTCCCATATCTGCTTCATTCTCTCAACCACAGTGTCCACACCTAGGCAGGATGAAGATTCCACTTGCCCTGAAGAGAATCGAGGATGAAACCCAAAATTACAGAGAAAGGGTGACATCAAAGTGGCAGAACTAGCTCTATTGTTCAGCGCGAAATCGGCCAAGGGCAAAAATGAGACCCGATCATCCTGATCAGCAGATATAAAACATCTTAAATAAGACTCCAAGGTCTGGTTTGTTCTCTCAGTCTGTCCATTGGTCTGGGGATGAAACGCGGAGAAGGATAACTGAATTCCCAGATTGGAACAAAAGGCTTTCCAGAATCTGTAAACAAACTGGACTCCTCTGTCGGACACAATGTTCTCAGGAATCCCATGTAACCGAACCACCTGTTGTAAAAACAAGGGTACCAACTCAGCGGAAGATGGCAACTTTGGGAGTGGTACAAGATGGACCATCTTTGAAAATCTATCACAGATCACCCAGATAACAGTCATTCTTTGAGAGACAGGAAGATCAGAAATAAAATCCATTGAGATATGGGTCCATGGCCTCTTGGGCACCGGGAGGGGCATCAGCAACCCACTAGAACGAGAACAGGGTTTAGACCGAGAATAAGTCCCACAGGACTGTACAAAATTGATGACATCATGAGATAAGGCGGGCCACCAAAAAGACCGACTCACCAAATCTCTGGTACCAAAAATACCTGGATGACCAGCCCATGCGGAGCAATGAATTTCAGACATCACTCTCTTTCTCCACTGGTCAGGAACATAAATTTTCCCATAGGGCAATGCTCAGGTTTATCCTCCTGAAATTCCTCCAGGGCGTGTCTCAAATCGGGCGAAATGGCAGAAAGAACTACCCCCCACCTAGGATGGTAGTAGGCTCGGTCACATTAAGAGAATCGGCAAAGAAACTCCTAGAAAGGGTGTCTGCCTTAACATTTGTAGTGCCCGGAAGAAAAGAGACCACAAAATTAAAACGCGTGAAAAACAAGGCCCATCTAGCCTGTCTAGGATTCAAGCGTTTGGCCGACTCCAGATAAATCAAATTCTTGTGATCGGTGAGGACCACAACTTGATGTCTAGCTCCCTCCAACCAATGTCTCCACTCCTCAAATGGCCATTTCATGGCCAACAATTCCTGATTCCCCACGTCATAGTTGCGTTCAGATGGGGAGAACTTTCGAGAAAAGAAGGCACAGGGATTCATCTTAGAAGTCACAGGGTCTTTTTGGGACAAAACAGCTCCTGCACCAATCTCAGAAGCATCTACCTCCACCTGAAATGGAAGTGAGACATCAGGTTGCAGTTAAACTGGAGCTGAAGTAAATCTCCGCTTAAGATCCGGAAATGCTGAGACAGCCTCAGGAAACCAATTCAGCACATCAGCGCCCTTCTTGGTCAGATCAGTCAGTGGTTTGACAATACCAGAAAAATTACCTATAGATTTACGATAGAAATTAGCAAAACCCAAAAACTTCTGGAGGGCCTTCAAAGAAGTAGGCTGAACCCAATCATAAATGGCCTGTACCTTGGCCGGGTCCATTTCAATAGTCGATGGACACAAGATAAATCCCAAAAATGAAATCCTCTGTACACCAAAGAGGCATTTCGATCCCTTAACAAACAGGGAATTCTCCCTCAAAATCCGGAACACAGTCCGGACGTGTTCCACATGAGAATCCCAATCACTAGAAAAGATCAAAATATCATCCAGATAGATGATCAAAAACGTATCCACAAAGTCACGGAAAATATTCATAAAGGACTGGAAGACAGAAGGGGCATTAGTGAGCCCAAAAGGCATCACCAGGTACTCAAAATGTCCCTCCGGAGTATTAAACGCCATCTTCCATTCATCCCCGTGCTTGATGCAAATAAGATTATACGCCCCCCTGAGGTCAAGCTTAGTAAACCAGCAGGCACTCAACTCTGGAGAATAAATCAGACATCAGAGGTAACGGGTACTGATATTTATCCGTCATCTTGTTAAGGGAGCGATAATCAATACATGGTCTTAATGAACCATCTTTCTTGGCCACAAAAAAAACCCCAGCACCTAAAGGTGACGACGTGGAGAAAACAGGAGCGTTCCTAAGAAAACACTGACAACCCCAACTAACCACAGTCACAGATTTCCAATCCAAAACTGGATTATGAGTTTGCAACCAGGGAAAACCCAGAATAATAGTATCTTGCAAATTATGCAGTACCAAAAATTTACAATTTTCTTGGTGGTCTGGGGCAACTCGCATTGTCACCTGGGTCCAAAACTGAGGTTTATTCTCCGTCAAAGGAGTAGCATCAATACCCCTCAAAGGAATAGGCGTCCGCAGAGGCGTCATAGAAAAACCACAACGTTTAGCAAAGTTCAAATCCATCAGATTCAACGCTGCTCCTGAATCCACAAAAGCGTTAGTGGAAAACGTGGATAAGGAGCAGATCAGAGTAATTGCCAAAAGGAACTTAGTTTGTACACTGCCCACAGCAAATGTGTGTGCAAAACGTTTCTCTCGTTTAGGGCAGACAGAAATAGTATGAGAGGCAACTCCACAGAAAAAAAAACAGCTTATTACGCCTTCTAAACTCCTGACGTTGCGCCCTAGGCAAAACCCATCACATTGCATAGGTTCAGACGTTTGTTCAAAAGGTGGCAGCGCCTCCCGTGTAGTTTTACGTTCACGTGAACGCCGATCAACTTGAATGGCTAATGACATAGAATCATCCAGACCAGAGGGAACAGGAAATCCCACCATAACATCTTTTACGGTCTCTGATAAACCCTTCCAAAAGAGAGCTGCCAATGCACTATCATTCCATGTAGTAAGGACCGCCCACTTTTGGAATTTTTGACAGTATAACTCTGCAGAATCCTGACCCTGGTTTAATGCCAACAGGGTTCTCTCACCTTGATCAACAGCATTAGGTTCATCATCCAACAACCCCAAGGCTTGAAAAAATGCATCCACATTAGTCAGAATAGGATTTTCAGGTGTCAGAGAAAAAGCCCAATCCTGGGGATCGCCGCGCAGCAAGGAGATGACAATTTTAACCTGCTGTACAGAGCTCCCCGATGAATTAGGCTTCAAGGCAAGAAATAATTTGCAATTATTCTTAAAATTCAGAAATTTAGACCGATCCCCAGAAAACAACAGGAGTAGGGATCTTAGGTTCAGCAGCATGTGACTGAGTGAGGTAGGTGGAAATTCCCTGCACTTCAGCAGCAAGTTGCTCCACACGATCAGACAATTTCTTAATCTCCATTAGGAAAAAAAAAATCCTACGGCCCCAGAAAAAAAGGAAAAAATACATTAAAAAAAAAAAAAATTCTGACACTTTATTTTTCTTCTTTTTTAACCCCTTAAGCCCCAAGGGTGGTTTGCACGTTCATGACCGGGCCAAGTTTTACAATTCTGACCACTGTCCCTTTATAAGGTAATAACTCTGAAACGCTTTCATGGATCCCGGTGATTCTGACATTGTTTTCTCGTGACATATTGTACTTCATGTTAGTGGTAAAATTTCATTCAAATAACTTGCGTTTATTTGTAAAAAAAATGGAAATTTGGGAAAAATTTTGAAAATTTTGCAATTTTCCAACTTTGAATTTTTATGCCCTTAAATCACAGATACGGCACAAAAAACTTGATATGTAACATTTCCCATGTGTTTACTTTACATCAGCACAATTTTGGAACCAAAATTTTTTTTTGTTAGGAGGTTATAAGGGTTAAAAATTGACCAGCGATTTTCTCATTTTTGCAACACCATTTTATTTTTACGAACCATATCACATTTGAAGCCACTTTGAGGGGTCTATATGATAGAAAACACCCAAAAGTGACACCATTCTAAAAACTGCTCCCCTAAGGAGAACATTTAACTTTTTTTCACAAAAAAAATACTTCAGGTTCAATTTTTTTTATTTTTCCAAGGGTAACAGGAGAAATTGGACTGCAAAATTTATTGTGCAATTTGTCCTGAGTATGCTGATACCTGATATGTAGGGGGGAACCACTGTTTTGGCGCATGGCTGAGCTCAGAAGGGAAGGAGCGCCTTTTGACTTTTTCAATGCAAAATTGGCTGGAATTCAGATCAGACGCCATGTCACGTTTGGAGAGCCCCTGATGTACCTAAACAGTGGAAACCCCCCACAAGTGACCCCATTTTGGAAACTAGACCCCCCAAGGAACTTATCTAGATATCTGGTGAGAACTTTGCACCCACAAGGGCTTCACAGAAGTTTATAACGTACAGCGGTACAATTAAAAAATCATATTTTTTCCACAAAAATGATCTTTTCACCCCCAATTTTTATTTTCCAAAGGGTAACAGGACCCTAAAAGTTATTGTGCAATTTGTCCTGAGTACGCTGATACCCCACATGTGGGGGTAGACCACTATTTGGGTGCATGGCAGAGCTCGGAAGGGAAGCAGCTCCATTTGACTTTTTTGGCTGGAATTGAGATCGGACACCATGTCGCGTTTGGAGAGCCCCTGATGTACCAAAACAGTGGAAACCCCCCACAAATGACACCATTTTAGAAACTAGACCCCCCAAGGAATTTATCTAGATGTGTGGTGAGTACTTTGACCCCTCCAGTGCTTCACAGAAGTTTATAACGCCCGGGCGTGAAAATAAAAAAATTGTATTTTTTCCTCAAACATGATCTTTTAGTCACCAATTTTTTTATTTTCCCAAGGGTACCAGGAGAAATTGGACCCCAAAAGTTGTTGTCCAATTTGTCCTTGTTGTCCAATTTGTCCTGAGTATGCTGATACCCCATATGTGGGAGAAAACTACTGAATGGGCACACGTCGGGTCTCGGAAAGGAAGTAGTGACGTTTTGGAATGCAGACTTTGATGGAATGGTCTGCTGGTGTCATGTGCGTTTGGAGAGCCGCTGATGTACCTAAACTATTGAAACTCCCCACAAGTGACCCCATTTTATCTAGATGTGTGGTGTGAGCACTTTGAACCCCCAAGTGCTTCACAGAAGTTTATAACGCCCGGGCGTGAAAATAAAAAAATCATTTTTTTTCACAAAAATGATATTTTTGCCCCCAATTTTTTATTTTCCTAAGGGTAACAGGAGAAATTGGACCCCAAAAGTTGTTTTGTAATTTGTCCTGAGTAGGCTGATACCCCATATGTGGGGATAAAACACTGTTTGGGCGCATGGCAGAGCTTGGAAGGGAAGGACCACCATTTGACTTTTTCAACTCAGAATTGGCTGGAATTGAGATCAGACGCCATGTTGCATTTGGAGAGCACCTGATGTGCCCAAACAGTGGAAACCCCCAATTCTAACTCCAACACACCCCTAACCCTAATCTCATCCCTAGCCCTAGCCCTAATGGGAAAATAGAAATAAATACATTTTCTTTCAATTTTATTATTTTTCCCTAACTAAGGGGGTGATAACGGGGGGTTTGATTTACTATTTATGGCGGGTTTTTATATTTGGCAGCTGTCACACGCTAAAAGATGCTTTTTATTGTAAAAATAGTTTTTGCATCACCACATATTAAGAGCTATAATTTTTCCGTATTTTGACCCACCGAGTCATGTGAGGTCTTATTTTTTGCGGGACGAGTTGACATTTTTATTGGTACCATTTTCGGGCACGTGACTTTTTTGGTCACTTTATTCCAATTTTTGGGACGCAGAATGAACAAAAACCAGTGTTTCATGAATTTCTTTTGGGGGGGTGCGTTTACACTGTTCTGCGTGCAATAAAATTGATAAAGCAGTTTTATTCTTCTGGTCGGTACGGTTACAGCGATACCTCATTTAGGTTTTTTTTATGTTTTGTCGGTTTTATGCAATGAAAACTATTTTATATAAAAAATAATTATTTTTGCATCGCTTTATTCTGCGAGCTATAACTTTTATATTTTTTCGCTGATGATGCTGTATGGCGGCTCGTTTTTTGCGGGACAAGATGACGTTTTCAGCAGTACCATGGATATTTATATGCGTCTTTTTGATCGCGCGTTATTGCACTTTTTGTTCGGCGGTATGATAATAAATCACTTTTTTGCTTAGTTTTTTATTTTTATTTTTAAAAGGGGTTCTCTAAAGGGGATAACTAATGGGACAGTTTTATAGGGCAGGTCGTTACAGCCGTGGTGATACCAAATATGTATACTTTTATTATTTTGCTTTGTTTTTATTTCCAAAAAATGAATTTATTGGGGGAATATTTTATTTTTTTCTAATTTATTTGGCGATTTTTTAAAAATAATTTTGACACCTTTTTTTTACTTTATTACATTGTCCCAGTTGGGACATCACTGTAATGTGACAGATTGCTGATCTGTCACATCACAGATCACTGTGACAGATCAGCAGGCTTCCTCGTGCCTGCGCTTTGCAGGCACTGAGGAAGCCGGCTCCCTGCAGGCCCCCGAAGGTCCCTGTCGCCACCTTGGATTCGGGGGCCTGCAGGGAAGGGGCCCCCCGCAGCAGCGCTGCACATTGCGCTGCCATGGGGGGCTCAGGGAAGCACGGAAGGAGCCCCCTCCCTGCCGATGCTTCCCTTTAACCCCCGGTACACCGCGATCATCTTTGATCGTGGTGTGCAAGGGGTTAACGTGTCAGGGGCGGTCCGTGACCACCCCTGACACATTGTGCCGGGTTTCAGCTGTGATAATCAGCTGACACCCGGCCACGATCAGCGGCGCTCACCACGTGGGCGCCGCTGATCGCTATGACGTACTATCCTGTCCCTGGGAATTAAGTCCCAGGGCACATGGACGGGATAGTACGTCATATGGGATTAAGGGGTTAACAACCTTTTCTTGCTTTTGAGTACCCTAGAATCTGCGGTATGGCTGGTGATTCTGTTATGAATGGGTCACCGATGAGGAAAAAACAAAACAAGCTAAGTCACAGAAAACCAGAGAGGTTGGTTACTATGCAGATTGCAGATCCCTGATTCTAACCACACAACTAGCAGCAGCCGTGGAGCGTTCCTACGATGAACCTAGATGCTTCGTCACAGCCGGAGGATTAAATAATCCTAAAGCAAGAAAAGGGGAAAACTAACTGCCCCAGAGCAGACCCCAAAGGAAAGATAGCCCCCACACATGTATTGACGGTGAAACAAGATGAAAACACAAACAGGCTGGAAAATAGGCTGAGCAAACGATGGGGCCCAAACTAACTAGAAAGGATAGGAAAGGAAAGACACTGTCTGCAATCTGCCAAAAAAACCCTACAAAAATAATGTCCAACACTTCTGATAACAAAATTAACCCTGAAGTTACTAGACTTCTCCCACTATATCAGCACTCTGAAATATTCTGAGACAGAGCAAAAAGAGGCTAATCTAATAAGGGACAAAAAGCAAATTGGCAAATACAGATAAATAAGAGTGGAAATTCAGCACAGCCCCAGCCGGGGCTGGCTGACCACACAAAAAACTGAATAAACCAACAAAATCAAGTGTGAACATTAGCAGAAATACTTAGCTTGAGCTGACTGGAACAGAGCTGAGAACCAAGACCTGACAATCCAGAAGGAATCACCAGCACCAGAATAGGGTGTCGGCTGTCTTAAATCCAGTCTGAAATTCCTGAAGTTCAATCGTCATCCTCCTTATCAGGTGGCAGCTCTCCACTGATTAAATCAGCCTCACTACCTCCTGTTACCACCAGAGGGAGTCTGGAAGGAGAATTCACAACTGGTAGACCAGAAAAAACTCACAACACCCCTCCCCCAGATCAGCATTCTGGTGTGAACTGGAAGCAAAGCAAAATGTACTAATATAACAGGGGACTGATCAGAATGACATAAGCTGTGACATATGAGCAAGGTCCAGCACAAATCCCAGCAGGGAATAATGCTGAACCCACACCGGAAAGCAGAAAGCAGAGAAAGGCAAAAATATATCAAATGCAAAAGATTCAGCAAACAAATAACTGAAAGATGCAAGACCAAGGAGGGGAAAAAGCAGACTTCACAATGCACAGGAAGACAAATCACCAGCAGCAACTGAAGGAAGCTTGCTCACTTAAATCCTCCCAGTCAGTAACCCCTGACTTCCAATCATCTTCAGATGATAGACTTCTGTCAATACAATCAGCTCCACTACCCGCTGTAACCACCAGAGGGAGTCCCGACTCAGAAGTCAGATCAAGAGAGTTCACAACACTCCACCTTTGTGCAAGGAGGAACAGGAGGTGCACTGCCAGAGCCCTGCAAAATGACCTCCAGCAGGCCATAAATGTGCATGTAAACATACAGAATAGAAAAGGAGTCTATATCCATAAGATAAAAATCAAATCATTATTTTATTATTTACATCGCATTCAAAATTAGACAAAAATAAGACAATATTATGGCAGAGTGAAAAATAGGAGACCAAGGTGCAACACTAGTGCAAAACCAATGACAGCAGAGAGTGTAAAAATACATACAATGCCAGTGCAATAACATTAGAATGGCCCCAAAGACCCAGATTGGCAGAGGTACTTGACAGCATAGGTAGATACGTTATTTGGGGTAATGACCTGATGACTGAAAGGCAGGGGATTACTGGAATTTTGTACATACCTCACTTGGGGATTTAAATACCTCTGCCAATCTGGGTCTTTGGGGCCATTCTAATGTTAATGCACTGGCATTGTATACATTTTGACACTCTGCTGTCATTGGGTTTGCACTAGTGTTGCCTTGGTCTCCTATTTTTCACTCTGCCGTAATATTGTCCTATTTTGTCTAATTTTGGATGTGATGTAAATAATAAAATAATGATTTGATTTTTATCGTATGAATATAGACTCCTTTCTTTGGCTAATGCTATTTGGTGGTTTGGTTATTCTCCTGGCCGCTATATTTTAGTATTATTTCTGCCATTGGGATTTTGTATTATCACAAATGTGCATATGTCTGCACAAATTGTTAGAAACTGACTCCATGAGGATGGTCTGAGGGCCCGACATCCACAGATGGGGGTTGTACTCACAGCCCAACACCATGCAGGACACTTGGCATTTGTCACAGAACACCAGGATTGGCAAATTCACCACTGGCGCCCTGTGCTCTTCACAGATGAAAGCAGATTCACACTGAGCACATGTGACAGACATGACAGAGTCTGGAGAAGCCCTGAAGAGCGATCTGCTGCCTGCAGTATCCTTCAGCATGACCAGTTTGGCAGTGGGTCAGTAATGGTGTGGGGTGGCATTTCTTTGGAGGGCCGCACAGTGTTGGGCTGTGAGCACAACCCCCATCTGTGGACGTTCGGCTCTCAGACCATCCTCATGGAGTCGTTTCTAACTGTGCAAACACATGCACATTTGTGGCCTGCTGGAGGTCATCTGGCAGTGCTCTTCCTGTTCTTCCTTGCACAAAGACTTAGGTACCGGTCCTGCTGCTGGGTTGCTGCCCTCCTACTGCCCCTCCACATCTCCTGGTGTACTGGTCTGTCTCCTGGTAGCGTCTCCAGCCTCTGGACATTACGCTGACAGACACATCAAACCTTCTTGCCACAGCGTGCATTGATGTGCCATCCTGGATGAGCTGCACTACCTGAGCCACTTGTGTGGGTTCTAGAGTCCGTCTCATGCTACCACGAGTGTGAAAGCACAACCAACATTCAAAAGTGACCAAAACATCAGCCAGAAAGCATTGGTACTGAGATGTGGTCTGTGGTCCCCACCTGCAGAACCACTCCTTTATTGAGGGTGTCTTGATAATTGCCAATAATTTCCATCTGTTGTCTATTCCATTTGCACAACAGCATGTGAAATTGATTGTCAATCAGTGTTGCTTCCTAAGTGAACAGTTTGATTTCACAGAAGTTTGATGTACTTGGAGTTATATTCTGTTGTTTAAGTGTTCCCTTTATTTTTGTGAGCAGTGTATATATATATATATATATATGTGTAGAGTGTAATTCAAAAACATTGTATAAACCTATATTTATACTACAATGTTTTTAATTACACTTTCATTACACTTTACAATCTAATTTTCTGCATGTTTATCCACACCCATTTACCTACCTGTAAACACGCATGCTTACCTGTCTGAATGTCATACCCACTTTTCCACCTGATAATTTGTTTACACCTTTTTTAAAATTTTATTTAAAGCCTGATATTTCCCATCTTACATTAACTTTTATTCATTTTTAAGACTTAAGAAATCATGGAATTTTCTTATTGAGATGCGCCAGTGCTCTGTTTTTTCTCCACTTTTTTCTATTTGGTACATTGATTTATTAAGTGAAACCTAGAACACATAAAACCTCATTATTTCAGAGTAGAAATGCAAAACTACTTTTTTAATATCTAATAAACCATTGCTTAATCTTTAAAGATGTTGTGTACAATATTCCTTTTTCTGATTTTTTTTGAAAATCTCTAAGACAATGCTGTACCTGACGGAGCTGATAAAAGGACTTATGGTTTTCTTGATCTATATAAAATATTAAATTAATTTTCCATTCCAGTTTATATTTTCTTTTGGCTGTTTTATTCACTTGTAAGTTTTCTTTAATCCGTTACCAGACTTCGCAATACAGATGGCATATATTATTAAATCGATCTCTTGAAAGTTTAACTTATTCTCTCCCACCTAGTCTAATTGACAGCTCCTCTGTGTTCCCCCTCTCCTGCTGAGATCTCACACTGTTCAGTACAAGCTGCAGTTGTCAGGCAAAGTGGGCAGAGCTTGCAAATAGTTAGACTGATAAGCGTCTTTTAGCTGGACTCAATAAAAGCTCATTTTAATGTGACTTTATAACCATTATAAGAGATATTCAACGTAAGCACACCATTAGGTCTACTGAGTAATGTATTTAATTTGTATTGTAAAATCTGGTGACTAATAAGATATGACATTCAAAATATAGAGACTAGAAGAAAAATATGCTCTATCTAATTCCATTATTGATTGATTGACCTAGGAAACCATTGAGGTAAACCCATTAGAGTAAATGATAAATTCCTATATTTCATTTTTTACTCTGTTCTACGTTGTGATGAATACTTGTTAAAAAATTATGTTGAGACTGAACAGTTGCAACTGGACTGGCAGGCTGATATCACAGGTTGGACACACTGTTTTACATTAGAGACAGACCAAATTTTTAGATTTGTAAAGCAGTCCATGTCTAGTCCATGGCAGCTACACTGTACAGTTCTTGATGACCCAAGTGATCAAACATTCTCGTCCAACTTATGTCTCAGTCATGGAGACACTCCCGGGAGTTGCCCTCTGTCATGGAACTTATAACTGTTTTGGCCATTATGAAATGTCATCACTATGTCAACTAGTAATTAAATAAAACCCTAAAATGTTGAAGTGTTAAGTCACTTAACTCCTGTGTACTTCACTCAAGTGTACTGAGCTATATGGTGGTGAATGCAATTCCAGTTCACAGGAGCTTGGCAGGAAATCTGCACATCCAAGTTATCATCGGAGGGCTTCAGTTACACAGTAGGGACACTGGGCCAAAGAAAGGCTTACACATTTTTCCTGGAGCACGTGCACTATTTGGTTTACATTACACATTAATATAACTTTGAATTCTCCTTAACCCCTTTTGCAGCAGGCTTTTCTGGATATTTTTGCTTCGATTCATGAAGACCAGCATTTTAATGAGAAGGCGTGCCGGAGTCAGACGCTTCTGATTTATTAATAGTTGTGCACCTCTTAATGAAACCGTTGCCTCTGAAAAGTGGTGTGCGCCTCACCATAAATATTACTCCAGTTGGGAACTGGAGTAAGATTTGTGGCATAAGGAATACCGCCGCTAATCACAAATTTGACAAGTTCGATTGCAACGATCCCGTCCCACCCCAGCTCTGCCCACTTTCTTAGAGCTGGGTGAAAATGGAGTGAGAACATCAAAAGTCTGTAAATTTTAGCACAGCCAGCCTTGCATTGCGTCAAAATTTCGCAACTTTTAAAAGCTTTGGTAAATTGGTCCCTTTATACCTTGGATAGGTCAATTTTTTGGACTTATGACATTTAAAAATAAAATGTGACTTACAAAATAAAAACAATCATAGCAAACGGCAATACTCATATTTTATCAAAATACAACTAAATACACGCAGGCAAATTCTTGCAATTTTGTGACTGTCACATTTTTTAATTAAAAAAAAAATCAAAAATTAAAATTCTAATCGGCACACAAAATTAGATACACCGTATTTTGTAAAAAAAAAGTTTAATGTTCAGAATCCAAATTTAACTTTCAAGTGTATGTCCTCGTATAAATACTATATCTTTATAAAACCACCAGAGCTGGACAGTCAAAAAATTGCAATTTAAATAGTAAATTCGGAAAAGGTAACAACCTAGAACATAAAGGGATTACACACCTTTAAAAGTTAGCGCACCTAGTATATTTTCGAGGAACCAGGCAACTTGATGATTGCTATTGTCAGTTCATGCTTCACCTTTGTGAAACTTTGAGACAAACAAAAAAATTAATTGAAAAGAAATTTGTGCATAAAATTCACATGCAGGCCAAGGTTTACACAAAAATAATGTAAAATCATAGACTAAGGTATACAAAGTTTATATCTACCATCACTTTCTACTACAAAACTGTTTGGGCTAACAAAAACTCTGAAATAAAGGCAACGCAATATTTGTCATTCATCTGCGCGTCATTAAAAATATGTATTGTACACAGCAAACAGCTACCATTAATAGAAAATCTACATTTTGTTTAGAGCAAGTATCTTCTCTGGTAAGAATTTATGATACCCCTATGGGCAAGGTATGGTAAGACTAGATTCTGAAACGACACTTTTTATCTCAGTCTTAACCCATTTAAAAAATGTTTTCTGTGCATATTTACAGTCAATTGTAGCGACTTTGAAAAATGATTTTTACTTTAGTTAATAAGCTCCTGAAAAAGTGTATCCTGTGAGATTTCAGTCTTACACAGGGAGAGGAAGGGAATCACGCATCACAGATTGTGCTGTTCTGCTGATCTCTGCTCTCTCCTCCCTATCATTAATGCTGGCTGATGGTAGGAGGAAGGGTGGAATGGTCACTTCAGTTAGCTCTCTCTTAGTAAGGGTCTTGTCTTAAATAATAGTCTAGGCATCCAAACAGGACCTAGACCAGGGCTCTTGTTGCAATTTGAGCAGAGCTAACACCCTTGGAAATGCAATCAGAAGTTAGACCTAAGGACACACATGGAGCTCTCACTTTAACCAGTGATATCCCAAGCACATATCCTTTTTTTAAACCTGATATGCTTCACTTTAACCCCTTAACAACCACCAATATGCCTTTTAACGGCGGCAGTTAAGGGTACTTGTTCCTCAGCTTCGCTTTTTAACGCCGCTGAGAAATAAAGTTAAAGCACCACCCAGCTTCAGAAATTCTCCAGGGTCTCGGCTACCGGGAGTGGCTGAGACCCCAAAGAAAATGATTAGGGTTGGCTTTTACCGACTCCAGTGTTGCGATCGCCGTTATTCACGGAATAATGGCGACTGCAAAAAAAAATAATGTCAGAATTAATTAATTATTTAATTTCTCTCTCCTCTGATATGATCTAGCACATCAGAGGAGAGAGAAATGGGGTTCCTGGAGCCCCCCGATACCTGCGGTGTCCCTGGACCCTCCTGCATGCCCCGGTTTTGTCACCCAGCCAT
Source organism: Dendrobates tinctorius (assembly GCF_039654945.1). NCBI lineage: Eukaryota > Metazoa > Chordata > Amphibia > Anura > Dendrobatidae > Dendrobates > Dendrobates tinctorius. The sequence continues at coordinate 56,315,266 of NW_027361697.1, forward strand.
CGGTGTCTTCTGGGAAGAAAATGGTGGGTGCATGAGCAGTGCGCCCGCCAAGATCTGCTGGCTGGCACCTGGCAAAAATAGGAAATTTTTCCTATTGGTTCATTTTGATCACTATGATAGACCCTATCACAGTGATCAAAATACAAAAAAATAGTAAATCAAATTCCCCTTTATCTCCCCCTTCGGTAAAAATAAAATGTATTTCCATTTTTCCATTAGGGTTATGGTTGTGGTTATAGTTGGGGTTATAGCTAGGGTTAGAGTTGAACTATGGTTAGGGGTGTGTTGGGGTTAGAGTTGGAGTTCAAGGGGTCTCCAAAAGCGACATTACGCCCACCATTGTTTGCAGCCAATTTCGCATTCAAAAAGTCTAACGGTGCCTCCTCCCTTCTGATCCCTGCTATGCGCCCAAGCAGTGGCTTTCCCCCACATACGGGGTATTGCCGTACAACAAATGCACAACAAATTTTGTGGTCCATTTTTTCCTGATAACACTTGTGAAAATAAAAAAAGTTTGGTTCCAAAGTAAATTTTTGTGAAAAAAGTAAAATGTTTATTTCTTCCTTCCACATTGCATTAGTTCTCATGAAGCACCTAATGGGTTAATAAACTTCTTGAATGTGGTTTTGAGCACCTTGAGGGGTGCAGTTTTTAGAATGGTGTCACTTTGGGGTATTTTCTGTTATATTGACTCCCCAAACTCACTTCAAATGTGAGGTGGCCTAAAAAAAATGGTTTTGCAAATTTTGTTGGAAAAAGGAGAAATCGCTGGTAAACTTTGAACCCTTATAACTTCCTAACCAAAAAAAAGATGTTTCCAAAATTGTGCTGATGTAAAGTAGACATGTGGCAAATTTTATTTATTAACTATTTTGTGTGACACCACTCTCTGATTTAAGTGTACAAAAATGAAAAGTTTGAAAATTGCAAAATTTCCTAAATTTTTGCCAAATTTCCTTTTTTTTTCATAAGTAAACGCAAGTTATATCGAAGAAATTTTACCACTAACATGAAGTACAATATGTCATGAGAAAACATTCTCAGAATCATTGGGATACGTTGAAGCATTCCAGCGCTTTAACCTCATAAAGTGACAGTGGTCAGAATTATAAAAATTGACTTGGTCATTAAGTACCAAATTGGCTCTGTCACTAAGGGGTTAAAGCAAGACTTAAAATGCAGCTTGAATAGAGATTTAAGCATTAGTATCTCATACTTCCTTGGTTACTGATGTGCTTCTCTGAAAGAGTGTACATGGTCTACACAAAGGAGATACAAGTGTAACCTCTGGGACTCACATTTGTATGAACAGTGGGGAAAGAATTTCCACCAAGTACAGATGAAAACCCATGAAATATCATTCCATGTAGTTGATACCAGATACATGTAGTATATACCAGATCTATATCTAAGCCACCTTACAGCCATCTGTGAAAATGCATATGCATAGAAACACTGGACCCCATAACATGCAATCATATCTATCCTTTACATTTTCTTACCTGCTCTTCTGCTTTCATGAGGTCCACTGCGTGTATGATGACATTGATTCATCAAACATCAGAAACAGGGAGTAATTGTTATGTTGGACACAAGCACAAAAGCTCTGCTCAATGACTGCATTAAACCAGAACCAGCAATAACTTGATAGCAAAAATGATCAGAACATGGTTTAATTGTAGATCTAGCTATTCTCCACTAAACTCTTCAGTAACTAAGGGTGATCACTTGAGCAATATTTCACATTGCAAATCGGTGTCCCTGAAATAATTGGCAAGGGACGTTCCTGCCCCGCACAGATTATTATTTATTATTACTAATTATTTTTTTTGTATCGGAAGGTGTATATATAAATAGTAAACATCACTTGTTAACATGATGAATCTTTTCTGTAAAGAACTGACTAAAGCTCCCATGTGGAGTTGAAAAATGCATGCCAACATCACCATAGATTATAATGACAAGGAAGGAAATAACAGTGATTAAACATATGTTTACTTTACTACCAAGCAATAGCAGGCTTGAAGCCGGTACAGGAGAACACCGGGAAATGCAGAAGATAATTACAAGGAAAAATTCGGAGCAGAACATTTTGTGCAGGAGCTGTTTTGGAGGATTTCCTTATTTCCCCTTCATGATCACATTTGTTTCACATTTTAGAAGCCTTTAATTATTTTGGTGATAGTTATGACCTTGTATGTAGTGCATTCTAATAAACTGTGCTTTTTTTGTGCCGGAACGCGACGGTACGGCGTACCGGAAATCTAAAGGTGCTTCAGCAGGGGAGGGGAGCGGCAGCAGGAGCCGGTGGCTGGGAAGTCATACTCACCCCTCCCGTGCCTCCCTGAACATCCCCTGAATCCTCCGTTGTCCAGCGCTGACAGCTTCTTCCTGCCTTCAGCGGTCACATAGTACCGCTCATTAAGCTCATGAATATGGACGCCCATGGGCGTGGAAGCATATTCATGAGCTTAATGAGCAGTACCATGTGACCACTTAAGGCAGGAAGAAGCTGTCAGCGCTGGGACAACGGAGGATTCAGGGACGTTCACTGACGGCACAGCAGGGTGAGTATGAAGGTAGAGGACGGGAGCTGCACAGAGGAGGGCAGGGGCTGCACAGAAGAGGTCGGGGGCTGCACAGAGGAGGTCGGGGGCTGCACAGAGGAGGTCGGGGGCAAATATTGAGCACCGGCAAATATTTTTTTTTGCAAAAAAAGCCCTACTAATAAATAATATTGTTTCCTGGGCAACCCAAAAATATATTCTGCACTTTCTTCTAAAAAAAACATTGGCATAGTTCATATTTCATATTATATATCTGAATCCGATATATAACAAAAGCAATTTCATTAATAACTGCATCGGGGGAGTTTCATCTATGTGGTTACCAAATATATTCTTTATAGTAGATGCAGGTAAACAGAAGTTATTTTTATCAGAGAAGGCAACATCATGATCACAAGAATCGAATGTAGGAGAATGAAAAATAGAAAGATCAGATGTGAACTCATGACAGCTAGCTTTGTAAGGGAAACAATAAAAAGACCTACCAATATGGTGTGAAAATAGAAGCGAATGAGAAATCTAGCCATTGAATAATCTTTTAACGTGACCCTAAAATGTGCTTCTCACAAAATTAGAATATCATCAAAACATTCATTTATTTCAGTTCTTCAATACAAAAAGTGAATCTCATATATTATATAGAGTCATTACAAACAGAGTGATCTATTTCAATTGTTTATTACTGTTAATGTTGATGATTATGGCTTACAGCCAATGAAAACCCAAAAGTCATTATCTCAGTAAATTAGAATAATTAACAAAAAAACACCTGCAAAGGCTTCCTAAGTGTTTAGAAAGGTCCCTTAGTCTGTTTCAGTAGGCTCCACAATCATGGGGAAGACTGCTGACTTGACAGATGTCCAGAAGGCAGTCATTGACACACTCCACAGGGCGGGTAAGCCACAAAAGGTCATTGCTAAAGAAGCTGGCTGTTCACAGAGTGCTGTATCCAAGCATATTAATGGAAAGTTGAGTGGAAGGAAAAAGTGTGGTAGAAAAAGGTGCACAAACAACTAACTGGGAGTGGACTGCTGCTGGAGTAATTGCTTCAAGAGCCACCACACACAGATGTATCCAGGACATGGGCTACAAGTGTCACACTCCTTGTGTCAAGCCACTCATGACCAATATACAACATCAGAAGAGTCTTACCTGGGCCAAGGAGAAAAAGAACTGGACTGTTGCTCAGTGGTCCAAGGTGTTGTTTTCAGATGAAAGTAAATTTTGCATTTCATTCGGAAATCAACGTCCCAGAGTTTGGAGGAAGAGTGGAGAGGCCACAATCCAAGATGCTTGAGGTCTAGTGTGAAGTTTCCACAATCGTTGATGGTTTGGGGACCCATGTCATCTGCTGGTGTTAGGTCCACTGTGTTTGATCAAGACCAAAGTCAGCACAGCCGTATACCAGGTAACTTTAGAGCACTTGATGCTTCCCTCTGCCGACAAGCTTATTGGAGATGTAAATTTCATTCTTTAGTAGGGCTTGACACCTGTCCACACTGCCAAAAGTACCAATACCTGGATTAAAAACAACAGTATCACTGTGCTTGATTGGCCAGCAAACTCGCCTGACCTTAACCCCATAAATAATGAACAAAAATGGCGGCACAATGAGCTAGAAATGAGTAACATATGTAAATAATCATAAAGAAAGGTAATACAATTAAATACTATCCCAGCTCATTGAAACATAGTGCAGGACACACTGTAAACATACAGAAGGAAAATCAGTGCAAAAATGTCCAAGATAAGATGTGGTAGAAATCACAAATCTTTATTAAGAGACCAGATAAAAATTGACAGGTTGTGGTTACAAAAGTGACACAAACCCCATAAGGAATCTATGGAGTATTGTCAAGAGGAAGATGAGAGACACCAAACTCAACAATGCAGATTAGCTGAAGGCTGCTATCAAAGACATCTGGGCTTCCATAACACCTCAGCAGTGCCACAGGCTGATCACCTCCATACTATGCCGCATTGATGTAGTAACTGATGCAAAAGGAGCCCTGGCCAAGTATTGAGTGCATTTACTGAACATACATTTCAGTAGGAGAACGTTTCGGATTTTAAAATCATTTTTCAAGCTGGTGTTATAAAGTATTCTAATTTACTGAGATAATAACTTTTGGGCTTTTATTGGCTGTAAGTCATAATCATCAACATTAACAGAAGAAACACTTGAAATAGATCACTCTGTAATGACTCTATATAATATATGAGTTTCACTTTTTATATTGAAGAACTGAAATAAATTAACTTTTTGATGATATTCTAATTTAGTGAGAAGTACTTGTACAGTGGGGCAAAAAAGTATTTAGTCAGTCAGCAATAGTGCAAGTTCCACCACTTAAAAAGATGAGAGGCGTCTGTAATTTACATCATAGGTAGACCTCAACTATGGGAGACAAACTGAGAAAAAAAAACCCAGAAAATCACATTGTCTGTTTTTTTTTCCATTTTATTTGCATATTATGGTGGAAAATAAGTATTTGGTCAGAAACAAGCAATCAAGATTTCTGGCTCTCACAGACCTGTAACTTCTTTAAGAGTCTCCTCTTTCCTCCACGCATTACCTGTAGTAATGGCACCTGTTTAAACTTGTTATCAGTATAAAAAGACACCTGTGCACACCCTCAAACAGTCTGACTCCAAACTCCACTATGGTGAAGACCAAAGAGCTGTCAAAGGACACCAGAAACAAAATTGTAGCCCTGCACCAGGCTGGGAAGACTGAATCTGCAATAGCCAACCAGCTTGGAGTGAAGAAATCAACTGTGGGAGCAATAATTAGAAAATGGAAGACATACAAGACCACTGATAATCTCCCTCGATCTGGTGCTCCACGCAAAATCCCACCCCGTGGGGTCAGAATGATCACAAGAACGGTGAGCAAAAATCCCAGAACCACGCGGGGGGACCAAGTGAATGAACTGCAGAGAGCTGGGACCAATGTAACAAGGCCTACCATAAGTAACACACTACGCCACCATGGACTCAGATCCTGCAGTGCCAGACGTGTCCCACTGCTTAAGCCTGTACATGTCCGGGCCTGTCTGAAGTTTGCTAGAGAGCATTTGGATGATCCAGAGGAGTTTTGGGAGAATGTCCTATGGTCTGATGAAGCCAAACTGGAACTGTTTGGTAGAAACACAACTTGTCGTGTTTGGAGGAAAAAGAATACTGAGTTGCATCCATCAAACACCATACCTACTGTAAAGCATGGTGGTGGAAACATCATGCTTTGGGGCTGTTTCTCTGCAAAGGGGCCAGGACGACTGATCCGGGTACATGAAAGAATGAATGGGGCCATGTATTGTGAGATTTTGAGTGCAAACCTCCTTCCATCAGCAAGGGCATTGAAGATGAAACGTGGCTGGGTCTTTCAACATGACAATGATCCAAAGCACACCGCCAGGGCAATGAAGGAGTGGCTTCGTAAGAAGCATTTCAAGGTCCTGGAGTGGCCTAGCCAGTCTCCAGATCTCAACCCTATAGAAAACCTTTGGAGGGAGTTGAAAGTCCGTGTTGCCAAGCGAAAAGCCAAAAGGATCACTGCTCTAGAGGAGATCTGCATGGAGGAATGGGACAACATACCAACAACAGTGTGTGGCAACCTTGTGAATACTTACAGAAAACGTTTGACCTCTGTCATTGCCAACAAAGGATATATCACAAAGTATTGAGATGAAATTTTGTTTCTGACCAAATACTTATTTTCCACCATAATATGCAAATAAAATGAAAAAAAACCAGACAATGTGATTTTCTGGATTTTTTTTTCTCAGTTTGTCTCCCATAGTTGAGGTCTACCTATGATGTAAATTACAGACGCCTCTCATCTTTTTAAGTGGTGGAACTTGCACTATTGCTGACTGACTAAATACTTTTTTGCCCCACTGTATATATGTGTTACACCCGATCCCTGTCCTGGCGCAGCGCCCAGGTCTGCCACTGTTACACCTGGTCCCCATCCTGGCGCTGCGTCCAGGTCTGTTGCTGCCCTCTGTTCTGGGCACTCACCTCGTGCCTCGCACGCTGTCCCTAGGCAGCAGCTGGCTTCCTCTGTGTCTCATGCTGCTGCTCAGCATTCAGGTCTCTCCCCTGCCTCCACCTCCTGGCATCCTGTCCGCAGATCTGTAACTAAAGCTATTAGGGCACGCCCATGTGCTCTCCTGCCTTCTTAAAGGGACAGCGTGCATTTTTCAAAAAGAACAATTATCCAATGGCAGCGCACTGGCTGCTATTTCTGGCCTCTCCTCCATAGGGAGAGCACCCGAGCAACGAGTATCAATCATTGCTACATCCGGTTCTCTTGCTAACCTGTCTGCAGTCTCTGTGCATTCTCTATTAATATCTGTCTCCACAGAGTATCAGTATCCTGATCTTCCTGGTTATATCTACAACCATCTGGGCGAAAGCCATCCCATTCCGCCAACAGCCATCCGAGTCAGGACTGTGTCAAGGTCACTGGAACCAGCTACTTACCAACTACCCGGATCCATGACCCGTCTCATTACGGACTCTGCTGTTACTTCTGTTATCCCTTTTGGTCCCGCAGGGACAGCTGCCACGTGTCAGGGATCTAACTGGAGGTAGCACCTGTGTCCTCTGGGTATTCCATTCTGGTCCTGTCTGAGGGGTTTTACTACGGGTACCCAGAGCTCACTACTCACGTCCCCTTCGGAGCCCCCCGGACCGTGGTCCCGAGGTTCCACTTTAAAATAAAAAACGAATGTGAACTTCACCATCTCTGCCTCCGCTTCCATTTGTTACAATATGAGAAGAATATTTTTTTCATTTTGTCAAGTGTTATTTTTTCTACCATACTGGTTAGGTATATCTCTTCACCAATATTTAATTTTCTAGCCCCTACCTGTCTGATGATTATTTCAAATCATCATCAAAATATTGTTTTCAAAGATCCATTCTAGTTTTCACCAAAAAGTTTCACAGTACCCTGGTCCAGTAGCCACATTGGTAGTCTGGGGGCTCTGGACCAAAGGACTGAAAACCTCCTACTGCACGCATCATCCTTGCCGACTTTCCTGATTAGTAAGCCCTACAATGTCATTACAGTACGGTCTGATACACTAATGATGATACTGGGCCTACTAATCAGAAGACGTAGGGAATCCACAGGTTATAGGAATTTCCCAGTACTATGATCCATTAGTCACACACTACTGATGTGGTCACTGAACAGCTTTTTGCTAAGCTCTAATAATTAGAGTTGAGCGAAATGGGTCGGTCATATTCAAAAGTCGGCGACTTTCGCTGAAGTCGGGTTTCATGAAACAAAACCCGACCATAGCGTGAGGTCAGCCACGAGGTCGGAGGCCAGAGCGCCAAAGTCGTGTTTCAAAAGATGCTTCCAGCGCCCTTTTTCAGCCAATGATGGAGGACGTGCGCTGTGGGCAACGCGATGACATAGGCATCGGTCACCACCATCTTTGAGAAGGGCATGCAGGTGATTGGCTGGCTTTGTGTGGCGTCACAGGGGCTATAAAAGGGCGTGAACACCGACCGTCATCTTACTTATGCCGATCTTAGCATAGGGAGAGCTCCTGCTGCTGCTGATTCTGTAGGGAGAGCGTTAGGCAGGGAAGAAGAACCAAAAAACTGCTTCTGCTGTTAGCGATTTCCACTTACAACACAACACTTTGTGTGCAGTGACAGGGGAGGCTCTATTTTTGTGCATCAGCTCTGTTGGTTATTAGGCTGCCTTATAAGGCTCCCTGATAGCTGCATTGCTGTTTGCACACTGCTGTGCAAACTGCTTTTTTAAAAGCAAAAATACCTTTCTTCCTCTTTTCTGCACAGTTACCAAGGGTTCATTTTTCCACCCTTTTGTGTGTGCACATTGCAGCAGTCCTGCTTATTAGGCTGCCTGCGTCCATACTTGGACTGAGAGCATCATTGTCAGTGTCCTCAAATCTCTAGTGAGATCCAAATTCTCACCAATCCTATAGACACCCTCCACCTTGTCATACACCATCCAATTTCAGCCTGCTACATTGAGGTGTAATCTCTCCTGGGCCAGAGACAATAGTTCAGCGTCCTCAAATCTATAGTGAGATTCAAATTCTCACCAATAGTAGATACACCTTCTACCTTGTTTTACAGTACCATATAGCTGGTGGTATTTTGGGTACATTTTCACAAAAATGAGGAAGTATGGTGGAAGACGCCATGGAAGAGGGCGGGGGTTGCCAGCTGGTCCGGATGGTGGTTGTGGTGGTGTTGCATCTGTTGGTAGTGGCAAAAGCACAATAGCACCTAAGGCAGGAGGTGTTGAGCCTGCGTCATCGTCTGGCTCCACAAGGCCTCAAAGGCTCTCTTTTCTGGTTGTAGGTAAACCACTTTTAAAGCCAGAGCTTCAGGAACAAGTTTTGGCTTACATTGCTGACACAGCCTCCAGCTCTCTCGCCTCCTCTTCTGAAGTTTCAAAAAATAAAAGCACTGAGTCATCAGTGGAGGCTCCTGGTCAGGAACAACACCTTTCCTTGTGTCCTTCACCCCTACCAAAAGTGAAGGGGTGGAGATATGACCGGAGGGGCTGACAGGGCGGACCACGTCGATAGTGGGGGACTAGAGACCGGGTTGTTGTGGATCAGAAGTGGAAGGGGTGGTGTAAACATGAGGTTGGGCGGGGAGTACAGGTTGGGCAGGGAGTGGAGGTACAGACGTTGTTTGTGGGACCAGGTACGGTGAAGGTGTTGGTGGGATCGGGTACGGTGAAGGTAACCGGGAAGTAAGGTGCGTGGAATGCTGGTACGGGGAAAGCTGGAACGGCGAAGGAGTGTGAAGAGGAAGGACAGTGGCTGGAAGGGGGGTAGGTATGGGAGGAACTACCGGGGCAGGTGGAGGGGCTTGGGCGGTGACCAGGGCTAGAGAAACCTGGGATTCTTGCATTACATGTGGGTCGCCCTCGCCGGCTTCACCTTCAGGCCAAAATTGGACAAAGCTTCAAACACTTCAGCCAGGTGTTGCAGATGCTCTTCATAGGTTTTGGAGAAAACAATGACATCATCCAGGTATAGCAGGACTGTTTCAAAGTTCATGTGTCCCAGGCAGCACTTCATCAGCCGTTGAACCGTCCCTGGAGCAGTGCAGAGCCCAAATGGCATATAATTGAACTCACAGAGACCCATTGCAGTGGTAAATGCGGTTTTCTCCTTATCTGCCTCTGCCACGGGAACCTGCCAGTACCCACTGGTGAGATCCAAGGTGGAAAAGTAATTAGCAGTTTTAAGTGCAGCTAAGGATTCCTCAATCCTAGGTAATGGGTAGGCAACTTTATGTGTAATGCTGTTAATTTTCCTGTAATCAACACACAGTCTCATGGTACCATCCTTTTTCTTTACAAAAATTATTGGAGCTGCCCAGGGGCTACAACTGTCTCTGATAACCCCAGCCTCCTTCATCTCCCTCAACATACTCTTAGCACATTGGTACTGTGTTGGGGGTATAGGTCTGTACTTCTCCTTTATGGGTGGATGGTCTCCTGTGGGGATATGATGTTGGACCCCTTTTGCCTGCCCAAAATCTAGTGGGTGTTTGCTGAATACCCGCTCATACTCTTGTGTCACTCTGTGGACCCCATTTCTATGGTATGAAGGTGTAGAGTCAGTTCCCACCTGCAGTTGCTGACACCACTCCTCCGGCTGCTTCACAGAACCATTGTCCTCCCCCTGATCGGATGAGACCAAAGGCTCTGCTGCCTGCAAAGAGTTGTTGTTAACGGTGAGCAGCTTAGCAACTGTGGCGAACCGAGGTATCGAGGCTTCCTCTTCCCCACAATTGAGAAGACGTACAGGTACTCTCCCTTTTTTGACATCAACTACCCCTCTGGCTGTCAGGACAGTGGGCCTACTTTCGGAGTATACTGGTTCTACCAATGCCTGGTAATCTCTCCCTCTAAGACATATAGCTGCCCGACACCTTACCAACATTTCACATCTGGGGGGTATTGCAATGGGGAAGGCATCACTGACTCTGACGCTGCCAATCTCTCCGCCAGAGAGTTCCACCTGTTGTCTTTGCATCGGGGCTCGGATCTCCATCTGCAGGACTCTTTGTTCTCTGGAACCAGCAGTCTCAGCCACCTGTTGCAACAAGACAATAACCTCGGACAGACAGTTTTCAATTACATTGCAATGCATTACATTGGTACCAAGAGTCATCATAGGGTTACATTCACTTCTATCAATATCAACAATTATCAAACCTTGAGACTTTAGTTCCACCCTCCCCACTTTAACAGTAATCTCCTTACATCCAATCTGTGGTAAGGTCTGACCATTACTAGCAACTACTGTCAGTTCATCAGTGGGACCACGGGTGAGTTCAGAATCAGCCCAATACCTTTTGTAAAGAATATAGGGCATGGTGGTCACCTGGGAGCCAGTGTCCAGCAAAGCGTTCATGGGGATACCATTTATCACCACAGGAAGGATTGGTCTCCCTCCCACATACTTGGCTCTCCAGTTCCTTGGGCCTGGGGATCCTACTCCTGGGGGTTGGCCCTCTGCCCCAGGGGTTGCTTGTTTAAAGGACAGTACCTTGCAAGATGACCTGCCTTGTGACAGCGACGACAGATGGGACGTCCGTCCTGGTCATAGCAATCGTTGTTCCTTCCTCGAAGTGGCGGGGCTCTCCTCCTCCGGAGCCATGGGACATCCTCTGGACTGAAAGCAAGCTGAATCTTGTCTTTGGAGGACACCTGCAGGGACTGCACTGTTTTAGTGAGTGCAGCCATTCCTTTGGTGAACTCCTGGACCTGTAGACGTAGCTCCTCAGTTGGATCTTTGTCCAGAGTCTGTGCATCGGCCTCCACCGGGATGGAAGGAAAGGATGTTGCTTCCTGATGATAGGTGATCGCTGGGCATCTAGGGGGCGCTGGACGGCTGTAAGTGGATTCCTGCAGTACCCGAATAGCGCTGTCCTTAAATTCAGCAAAGTCCAGATCAGGGTTTTGCAAGGTTATTATACGCAACTGTCCTCGGTGGGTACTGGACAGGAGTCCTTCAATGAACTGCTCCTTCAACAGTTTATCTTCTTCCTTTACGCTGTCAGGATCAACTTGTTTAACTGCTCGCAGCACCTCCTGCAGGTTGAGAGCGTAGTCCCTGATAGTGTCCTGTGCCCTCTGCTTGCAGCCAAAGAACCTCATCTTAATTTCAGCGGCAGTGCGGGTGTCAAAAGTGCTCATCAGATTGGCCAGGACCTTTACAACAGTCTCTTTATCGGTGTCCTGCCAGGCTTTCACCTCTCTCAGCGCTGCACACGTGAGCTGTCCAATCAGGATATTTACTTTATGGCTTTCAGACAGGGGGTAAACTTTAAACAAGCTGCACAGTCTCTCTTTAAATTCACTCAGGGTGTGTGACTCACCCGAGTACTGTGGTAACCAGGCCACTCCTGGTATGTGGGGCATAGACAGCGGCATGATGGGGACCACTGCGGCAGGCGCTCCTCCTGGCGGGACCGCAGGGTTGGCGGCGGCGTCCGCCGCTGCATCGTCTTGTGGCGCTGATATCTCCCCCCTAGTGAACGTTAGCAAGGGCCGGGGGTGGTGTGAGCTCACCGGCGGCTGCTTCACAGGCCCGATGCTCTGGGCTGTAGGCCTCAGCTCCTCCTCTTCTCGTGCGCTCTTCTCTCTTCCCGTGCAGCACTTCACTGCCTCGCGCTCTGTGGCAAGCTCCACCCACGAAGGTCTGCCTCTTTCTTCCCACGCGCCAAGCAGCGTGGCAATGGTGGCAACTGGAGCCAAATTCACACAGTTCACAATCACAGTCTATGGCACACAGGACCCGGGGATACCGGGCTCCGTAATCCTGTTCGTGACGTCAAAATTGGGTCGCCCTCGCCGGCTTCACCCAGGGCTGTGGGGTACTCGGTACCGGGCCGGTGTCAGGGGGATGATGTGTCACAGCAGCGGTGACCCGGTCCTTGGGCCTGGGGCCCAATATCAATGGTGGTGATGTTTGTAATGTAGTGTAAAGTTCGTGACACCACCCGTGGTATTTGGCAAATAAGGTGTTAGCCAACGCTGCTTGCAGATCCTCTGGGGCTGATGGTATATTGCAGCTTAGATGGTGTAGCTCCCCACAGGTGAAGCTGTAACCCCAGGGCAGTGTATAGATGGTTGTCACGGGGATGTAGCAGTGCCGACAGGGTAGGAAGCAGACACGACACAGCGGGGTGCAATTTCTGTACGTTTACTTGGTAACTGCAATCCAGGGTCCTGATTACAGATGGTATTGGAGCAGGCTAGCCTGGAAGCAACTCAGGGTTTCTCTCTCACAGACGGGCTGTGCAGTCTAGCGCCATGTGGTGTGAAGCACTCCAGTTCTTAGTTACTCTGAAGTTCCTCCTGTCAAATGTTCCTTGACTTCCACTTGCACTGCAGACAGCTGTAGCCTCTCTCTCTGGGACTCCTCTCTCTCTGAATCCCCGGCTCTCTATCGGTTCTGCTGTTGTGCCTCAAGTCTTAGATGGGAGCAGGGCATTTACAGCCTCCTACTCCTCGGGTATCTGTGGCAGGACCGTTAGTATCCGTACCACCGTGGAGACCCGACTCCAGTTCTCTGCGCTCTCAAGCTGAGGGAGCTCGCCTTCTGCAGCTCAACCTCCAGCTTCGCACTTCACCCTCTGCAGACTAACTAACTCCTACTTCCTCCTGGCCCACAGAAAGCATTCCTCCCCTGAATCCTGGGTCAGAGCTCCCCCTGCTGGCCAGGAGTGGAACTGTGTTGCATGTATGGATTGACTGTGAGAGAGATCCATCATTGCCTCCAAGCCTGGCATTACCCTCCCCTGGACGAAGGCAAAGCCAGTGTGGCGACCATACCCCTGGGGGCGCCACACATGCATCTGCTGGTCAGGAGTTAGCTTTTCCATGCGCTCGTGCACTGCCTGAAAAACCAATGATTTGGCGACTTGCTTGCATCTGAATGCATCCTATCCAGATGACTGCTGATTTCAAGGATGCTGTTGTTCAACAGGTTGAAACCAGCAGTCATTTGCTTGGCCAAAAGATTGATCGAGTTCTGGAAGGCTGCATTCAGATGCAAGAACTTGGGCACATAGCTCCTTTCCTGACCTCTCTGGCGCTGCCGTCCAGAACCCAAAGGTGTTCTAGAGGTGGCGACAGTGTCAGAGGGGTGGGGTAAAGGGAGCGGTACCTCGTCACCAGCAGCTTCATGTGATGAATGCCATGATGCTCCAGCGCTGGTGGATGGGACCGAGAGACCAGACATGAGGGAAGGTGCAAAGGGGTCGGGTCTCTCGACGTGGTCCCTGGTGGCAGACTCCTGTGAGATCGCTCCAGAAGGGTCCAACTCAGCAGCAGGTCCCCGAGTGCTGCAGATGGTGCTGTCAAAGAAAAAAAAAAGAATTGATATATTGATATTTGTCATGCTCATGCCCTGACTGGTGGGCGTGAGACAGAAGGTTGTGGCCCCACTGTGCCACAAACCAGACTACCCTGGAAGGGGCGTGACTAGGACAGCTGCCTTGGTTTTTACTGGAGCCTCTGATGGTGAGGTCAGGCTTGTGCGGCAGGCAGCTGCCAGGTGCCACTTCAGGGTGGTGTCTGGCTGTGGCTGCTGATCCCACTTGGGGAGACGGTGGCACAGCTGAGACACTGGCAGGCAGGCACGGAAGACACGAGCAGGCAGGTATGGCTGAGACACTGGCAGGCAGGCATGGCTGAGACACTGGCAGGTAGGCACTGCTGAGACGCAGGGTAGGTAGGCACGGCCGAGACAGGGCAGTTAGGCATGGCTAAGACACTGGGCAGGTAAGCACGGATGAGACACAGGGCTCGTAGGCATGGCTGAGGCACGGGACAGGCAGGCACGGCTGAGACACAGGGCAGGCAGGCAAGGGGCAGGCAGGTGTGGTGTGTGAAGGAACAGGTTTGGACCTGTTCACACAGGAAGAGCAGGTACGGGTACTGACAGGAAAGAGTGGAGTATGGCGGAACAGGTTTGGGCCTGTTCACACAGGAGGAGCAGGTACGGGTACTGACAGGCAAGAGCGGAGGATGACAAAACAGGTTTGGGCCTGTTCACACAGGAGGAGCAGGTACGAGTACTGACAAGAAAGGGTGGAGTATGACAAAACAGGTTTGGGCCTGTTCACACAGGAGGATAACCGCAAAGCTGTGGAGAAGAGTTGTAGAGCAGCAAGAGGTTCTGCAGCAGCAGAACCAAGCAGAACCGCAAGAGTACGGAGCACAAGCAGAGCCTAAAGAGTACAGAGCAGGCAGAGTCGCAAGACTGCGGAGAAGAGCATTAGAGCAGCAAGAGGTTCTGCAGCAGCAGAACCAAGCAGAACCGCAAGAGTACGGAGCAAATGCAGAGCCTAAAGAGTACAGAGCAGGCAGAGATTCAAGAGAGCGGAGCACAAGCAGACAGGGAGGAAACAAGGAAAGACTCAGCAGGGAAAGAAGCCACAGACAAGGAGACAGACAGACAAAGGTAACACAGAGTTCAGACAGGGCAACAGTACAAGACAGGGCCAAGGACACAGGGACCAGAGTATACACAGGTACAAAGCAAGGCAAGAACAAAGACACAGAGACCAGGATATTCTGCCTCCTGGAGGGCGGACAGAGAAGTACCAAGGAAGGCTAGGTGTTAAGCCTCCAGAGAAGGAGGAACAGAGAGCAAGACCTGGCAGCTCAGTAGCAAGACACTAACTGAGCTAACACATTGCACAGGCAACGTTCCACTAAGTGGAGCAGTGCTAAATACTAGAGGCACATTAGACAGGTGCACCCTGACTCCATAAGCACCAGAGAGTTCTGGTGCCGCCCCCCTATGCACCCAGCCAGGAAACATGCACAGAGAAAATAGGAGACACGCAGCACATGGCATGGAGCTGGCAGCAGACAGAAATCACAGCAAGGCCTGGAGCAGTGAGTAAGTTGGTGTGTGGGGGATTGGAGGACATACAGTGCCAGCAGGGTTGTTACAGTATTGCATTGCCCTGGCTGAAACCCAAAAATAAGGTTAGACATGTAAAAATTATGATTTAATAAATGGGGTGGGGAATATTTACCTTCTAGTCACCATCATTGACCGGAGGAACGACAAAGCTCTTGCTTATTTGTATTTGCTCCTGCGTCCTCCCGATCCACTCGAGGCCTGCATTTCCTTGAACTCCCTCTTGACGCGATCCCTGAGTGACTGCCACTGCTTGACAACCCTTTCACCTGTAAAGTGAAAGCACAATTGGTTAGTATACAACACATTACATCCTGCAACATAAATTACTGAACTGTGAATACTTAAGGGCTTGATACCGGGACTGCGGTCCGAGACCCTCCCAGTCGTCCACAACTGTGGAACAAACTTCCTCCCAGAGCCGACGGGTGATGACAAGGTCAGCATGGCCGCGGTCCGCCATTTTCCACAGTGGCTCCCACTCTTGGACCTTGTTGATGAGGAGGTCAACATCCATTCCAGCCTCCTCACTGTCCAATTCGGAAGCACGCTGTGAAGCCTGTGAAAAAAGAAAAAAAAAAAAAACATTAATCTCAAATCATCCCCATGAACTAAAAAAATAATAAAACAACCCAAAAAGAAAAGAAGGGTACTTACTCTATGCTGACTGCGGCGACGCTCATGTCGACGACCCTGGGAGGTGCTTGGAGGACCTCTAGAACGAGCCCCAGAATGTGAAGACTATAAAAACAAAAACAAAATTATGTGCTTGGATGGAGGCATATGTATTGTGTGTACTGTGATGTCTGTTTGTTATGAGCTGGGTGTGGTGTGATGTCTGTGAGGATCTGTCTGTGCAAAACTTACACAGTGCGCACCTGCTCCTGGCATTTCTCCACCCTGTTCGTCTCCTTCTGGAGCCCCTCTGATGCTTCAGCTTCCTGTGAAAACAGAATTAATGCATATAGGGTTACAAAAAATGTTACCATCACAAAAAATAAAAATACAAATTTTAATTACCTCAGTTCGCCGACACTGTGAGGGGGGCTCCCAGAAGAAGACATAGCTTGTTGTCTTGAAGGATCTGCAAGTATAAAGACAATTGTTAGCCACTATACAAATTATATATATAAAGCTTTCTGGCCTTTATACTTACATCTCGACACCCACTGCTACCCTGGCTTGGGTCCTGGCTTTCGTCCTGGTTTGCAAGCCAAATAAAATCTTAGTATCTGCAAGTATAAAGACACTTGTTAGGTATTATACTGACAATTTCTGTGTTGTCCACTGAATTAGAAAATGACAAAAGTAGCTACAGAGCTATTTTGATTTGAACCCCCCTCCCCCCAAACCCCCCCTATGCCCTGCAAAAAAAAAATGCAAAGTACTTCAGTAGGTTTACCCCTTCTGTAAGTTAACGGTTAATACCCTCCTTCCAACTTGATATGCGCGATGCGCAAGCTGGCAAACCTTCCACCTCCTGTATTTTCCCACAAAAAAACCCCAACCTATACCTTGCAAACACCTACCCCTGTTATGAATGAGTCACCGTAGGAGGTAAAAGCAGAAATACAAGCTAAGTCCAGAAAACCAAAGACGTTGGCAACTATCAGATTGCAGACCCCTGAACCTATCAACACAACTAGCAGTAGCCGTGGGGGGTTCCTACGATGCCCTAGACCCCTCGATCACAGCCGGAGAATTAACTAGGCCTAAAGAAAGAAAGGGGAAATCTAAACAGCCCCAGAGCAGACCCCAAAGCAATAGGAAGCCCCCAACATATAATGACGGTGAAGCAAGATGAAAACACTAACACAGACAGAAAGATAGACTGAGCAAAGACGGGGCCCAAAACTACCTAGATAGGAAAGGACAGGAAGGCTGCTGTCTGCAATCTGCCAAAACCCTATCAAAGACATAAGCCAACAAGCTGATATGAAAAAGGCCCTGAAGCAGCTAGGCTTCAAAAACTAAATCAGCACTCAGGTATTTTCAGAAGACAGAGCTAAAGGAATTCAGCACACCCCAGCAGGGAATGGCAGAAATCCAGAAAAACAAAGCAAAACAAAGTCAAAGCACAAATGCAAAAGGCCGAGCAGCAAACTTAGCTTTAGAGGAGCAGGAATTCAGACTGGTCTCCAAGGATCCCACAGAGAAATCACCCGCAGGGCAGAAGGGCGTCGGCAGCCTTATATCCAGTCAGTAACTCCACTCAGCCAGTCATCATCAGCCTCAGGTGTTTGATAATCAGGCTCACTACCTTTCTTTACCAGAAGAGGGAGTTCCTCGGGCCTCAGTAATGAAGGGGAAAATGAACTCACAACAGTACCTCCCCCTTGAGGAGGGGTCACCAAACTCTCAACTACGCCACCAGGGCGATCAGGGTGAGCCCGATGAAAGGCACGCACCAATCTTTTGGCATGAATATCAGAGGCAGAGACCCAGGAATTATCCTCCTGACCATAACCCTTCCACTTAACCAAATACTGGAGTCTCCGTCTAGCCAGACGGGAATCCAGTACTTTCTCTACCTCATATTCCATGTTACCTTCAACCAATACAGGGTCTGGAGGTGCCACCCCCGGAACAACAGGTTCAACAAACCTCTTCAACAAAGATTTATGGAACACATTATGGATTTTAAATGTGACAGGAAGAGCCAAACGAAAAGAGACCGGATTAATAATCTCCACAATCTTGTAAGGTCCAATAAATCTAGGCTTAAACTTAGGAGAAGCCACCTTCATAGCAATATTTTTTGATGATAACCACACCATATCACCAACCTTAAACTGGGGACCAATGGTCCTAAGTCGGTTGGAAAACCGCTGGGCCTTTTCCTGGGAGAGAGATAACTTATCCACCACTTGGTCCCAGATCTGGTGCATTCTCTCCACCACAGTGTCAACACCTGGGCAGGCAGAGGGCTCCACCAGCCCTGAAGAAAATCCAGGATGAAACCCAAAGTTACAAAAAAAAGGTGACATCAAAGTGGCAGAACTAGCTCTATTATTTAAAGCAAATTCGGCCATAGGCAAAAATGAAACCCAATCATCCTGATCAGCAGAAATAAAACATCTCAAATATGACTCCAAGGTCTGGTTTGTTCTCTCTGTCTGTCCATTGGTCTGAGGGTGAAAAGCAGAGGAGAAGGACAACTGAATTCCCAGCCTGGAACAGAAAGTTCTCCAAAATCTAGACAAAAACTGGACTCCTCTGTCAGATACAATGTTCTCAGGAATCCCATGCAAACGAACCACCTGTTGTAAAAACAGGGGCACCAACTCAGAGGAAGATGGCAACTTAGGGAGTGGTACAAGATGAACCATCTTAGAGAACCTATCACAAATCACCCAAATAACAGTCACCCTTTGAGAGACAGGCATATCAGAGATGAAATCCATTGAAATATGGGTCCATGGCCTCTTGGGGACAGGCAAAGGCATCAACAACCCACTAGAGCGAGAACACGATTTAGATCGGGAACACGTCCCACAGGACTGCACAAAATTCCTGACATCACGAGACAAGGAGGGCCACCAAAAAAACCGACTCACCAGATCTCTAGTACCAAAAATACCTGGATGACCAGCCAAAGCAGAGCAATGAACTTCAGACATCACTCTCTTCTTCCACTGGTCAGGAACATACAACTTTCCACTGGGACAACGCTCAGGTTTGTCCTCCTGGAACTCTTCCAGAGCACGTCTCAAATCGGGCGAGATGGCAGAAAGAACTACCCCTTCGCCTAAGATGGTAGCAGGCTTGGTCACCACAGGAGAATCAGCAAAGAAGCTCCTAGAGAGGGTGTCTGCCTTGACATTCTTCGTTCCAGGAAGAAAAGAAACCACAAAATCAAAACGTGTAAAAAACAAGGCCCACCTAGCCTGTCTAGGGTTCAAGCGCTTAGCCGACTCTAGGTAAATCAAATTCTTGTGGTCAGTGAGGACCACGACTTGATGCTTAGCTCCCTCCAACCAATGTCTCCACTCCTCAAATGCCCATTTCATGGCCAACAGTTCCCTATTCCCCACATCATAGTTACGTTCAGATGGAGAGAACTTTCGGGAAAAGAAAGCACAGGGATTCATTTTAGATGTTACAGGATCCTTTTGGGACAAAACAGCTCCTGCACCAATCTCAGAAGCATCCACCTCTACCTGGAACGGAAGTGAGACATCAGGTTGCCGCAAAACCGGGGCGGAGGTGAATCTTCGCTTCAGCTCCTGAAAGGAAGAAACAGCCTCCGGAGACCAATTTAACACATCAGCACCCTTCTTAGTCAAATCAGTCAATGGCTTGGCAATACTAGAAAATTTGGCTATAAATTTCCGATAAAAATTAGCAAAACCCAAAAACTTCTGGAGGGCCTTCAAAGAAGTGGGCTGAACCCAATCGTAAATGGCCTGTACCTTGGCCGGGTCCATTTCAATAGTTGACGGGGACAAAATAAATCCCAAAAAAGAAATCCTCTGTACTCCAAAAAGGCATTTAGATCCTTTGACATACAGGGAATTCTCCCTCAAGATCCGGAACACAGTCCGAATATGTTCCACATGAGAATCCCAATCCTTGGAGAAGATCAAAATATCATCCAGATAGATAATCAAAAATTTATCGACAAAATCTCGGAAAATATCGTTCATGAAGCACTGGAAGACAGAAGGGGCATTAGTGAGCCCAAAAGGCATCACCAGGTACTCAAAATGTCCCTCCGGAGTATTAAACGCCGTCTTCCATTCGTCCCCATGCTTAATGCGAATAAGATTATACGCCCCCCTGAGGTCAAGCTTGGTAAACCAGCAAGCACCTTTAACTCTGAAGAATAGATCAGAAATCAGGGGTAACGGATACTGATATTTGACAGTAATTTTGTTGAGGGCACGATAATCAATACAAGGTCTTAATGATCCATCCTTTTTGGCTACAAAAAAAAAAATGGCACCTAAGGGTGACGAGGATGGTCTAATATGACCCTTCTCCAACGCCTCCTTAATATAGGATCGCATAGCCTCGTGCTCGGGTACAGATAAATTGAAGAGCCGACCCTTGGGAAATTTACACCCCGAGCTCAGTTCAATTGCACAGTCATAACTCCTATGAGGAGGCAGAGACGCAGACTCATTCTCACTAAATACATCATAAAAGTCCGCCAAATAATCAGGAACATCATGCGACTGAGGAGAGGTGGAAAACACCAGAGCCTCACTAAAGGCACACCGACAACCCCAACTCACCACAGACACAGATTTCCAATCCAAAACTGGATTATGAATTTGTAACCAGGGAAACCCCAGAACAATAGTATCATGCAGATTATGCAACACCAAAAATCTGCAATTTTCTTGATGGTCTGGGGCGACCCGCATTACCACCTGGGTCCAAAACTGAGGTTTATTTTTAGCCAAAGGAGTAGCATCAATCCCCCTCAAAGGGATAGGCGTCTGCAGAGGTGTCATCAGAAATCCACAACGTTTAGCAAAATCCAAGTCCATTAGATTTAGGGCTGCTCCCGAATCCACAAAAGCCTTGGCGGAAAATGTAGACAGGGAGCAGATCAGAGTAATAGCCAGAAGAAACTTAGGTTGAACACCCCCAACAGAAAACGTGTGTGCAAAGCGTTTCTCTCATTTAGGACAGACAGAAATAATATGCGAGGCATCTCCACAGAAAAAACACAACTTATTACGCCTTCTGAACTCCTGACGCTGCTCTCTGGAAAAAACTCTATCACATTGCATAGGTTCAGACATTTGATCAACAGGTGGCAACACCTCTCGTGCAGCTTTGCATTCGCGCAAACGCCGATCAACCTGAATGGCTAATGACATAGAATCGTCAAGACCAGAGGGAACAGGAAATCCCACCATAGTATCTTTTACGACTTCTGACAACCCCTTCCGAAAGAGAGCAGCCAAGGCATTATCATTCCAGGTAGTAAGTACTGCCCACTTTCGGAATTTTTGACAGTACAATTCTGCAGAATCACGACCCTGGTTCAATGCCAGCAGGGTCTTTTCAGCCTGATCAATGGCATTAGGTTCGTCATACAACAACCCCAAGGCCTGAAAAAATGCGTTCCCATTAGTCAGAATAGGATCATCTGGTTTCAAAGAAAACGCCCAATCCTGGGGATCGCCACACAGCAAAGAGATGACAATTTTAACCTGCTGCGCGGAGCTCCCTGACGAGTTAGGCTTCAAGGCAAAAAATAATTTACAATTATTTTTGAAATTCAAAAATTTAGACCGATCCCCAAAAAATACATCAGGTATAGGAATCTTTGGTTCAGCAGCATGTGAATGAGCAAGGTAGGCGGAAATTCCCCGTACTTCCGCAGCGAGCTGCTCCACACGATCAGACAATTGCTTTATCTCCATTGAGAGAAAAAAAAATTCCCCCTACGGCCTCAGAGATATAGAGGAAAAAATATACACACCTTTTTTTTTACAATTCTTTCCTGCTATTGAGTACCCTAGGATCTGCGGTATGGCGGGTGATTCTGTTATGAATGAGTCACCGTAGGAGGCAAAAGCAGAAATACAAGCTAAGTCCAGAAAGCCAAAGAAGTTGGCAACTATCAGATTGCAGACCCCTGAACCTATCAACACAACTAGCAGTAGCCGTGGGGGGTTCCTACGATGCCCTAGACCCCTCGATCACAGCCGGAGAATTAACTAGGCCTAAAGAAAGAAAGGGGAAATCTAAACAGCCCCAGAGCAGACCCCAAAGCAATAGGCAGCCCCCAACATATAATGACGGTGCAGCAAGATGAAAACACTAACACAGACAGAAAGATAGACTGAGCAAAGACGGGGCCCAAAACTACCTAGATAGGAAAGGACAGGAAGGCTGCTGTCTGCAATCTGCCAAAACCCTATCAAAGACATAAGCCAACAAGCTGATATGAAAAAGGCCCTGAAGCAGCTAGGCTTCAAAAACTAAATCAGCACTCAGGTATTTTCAGAAGACAGAGCTAAAGGAATTCAGCACACCCCAGCAGGGTATGGCAGAAATCCAGAAAAGCAAAGCAAAACAAAGTCAAAGCACAAATGCAAAAGGCCGAGCAGCAAACTTAGCTTTAGAGGAGCAGGAATTCAGACTGGTCTCCAAGGATCCCACAGAGAAATCACCCGCAGGGCAGAAGGGCGTCGGCAGCCTTATATCCAGTCAGTAACTCCACTCAGCCAGTCATCATCAGCCTCAGGTGTTTGATAATCAGGCTCACTACCTTTCTTTACCAGAAGAGGGAGTTCCTCGGGCCTCAGTAATGAAGGGGAAAATGAACTCACAACAGTACCTCCCCCTTGAGGAGGGGTCACCGAACCCTCAACTACGCCACCAGGGCGATCAGGGTGAGCCCGATGAAAGGCACGCACCAATCTTTTGGCATGAATATCAGAGGCAAATCCATCCTGTCTGGCCTATACTATTACTGGTGGTTCAGTCCCTCTGTCCTTGTTCACATTTACGTCACTTGACAAGTGGAAAGGTTTTAAATACAAGAGTTAGGACTGTCCCACAAGGGTTGCCATGACGTGGCGGGATGGCTTCTACATTATTTTGATCAAAATTATGTTAACTAAATACCCTTATTATTACTATTATTACTACCTTCATGCAATTTTTGCAATATATTTTTTTACTTTTTTATTCCAGGATATTTGTTTTGTGTTTTGCTTTTGGTTTTAGCTTTAGAGGAGCAGGAATTCAGACTGGTCTCCAAGGATTCTACAGAGAAATCACCCGCAGGGCAGAAGGGCGTCGGCAGCCTTATATCCAGTCAGTAACTCCACTCAGCCAGTCATGATCATCAGCCTCAGGTGTTTGATAATCAGGCTCACTACCTTTCTTTACCAGAAGAGGGGGTTCCTCGGGCCTCAGTACTGAAGGGGAAAATGAACTCACAACATACCCGGCTTCCAACTTTAAATACCTAAACCCCAACTTGAAAATCTATTGACCACAGATGCAATGCTTTAAAAAACCTGGGTAAAATTTGAAATACCATATATACTCGTGTATATATTTTTTGGCCTGAAAGTCTCCCTCTCGGCTTATACACGAGTCATATACCGGGGGGATCGGCGGGGGAGGGGGAGCGGGGGTGTCAGATCATACTCACCCTTCTCTGCAGCTCCCCTGCTTGTTCTATGTTGTCGGCGCTGCTCTCTTCCTGCTTCAGCTGTCAAACGGTACCCGCTCATTAAATATGCGCATATTTAATGAGCGGGTACCACGTGACCGCTGAACCAGGAAGAGAGCAGCGCCGAGAACATGGAACAAGCAGAGGAGCTGCAGAGACAAGCGCCAGGACCAGGAGAGTATGAACGGGGGGTTGGGAGGCATATTCACCTGTCCCTGCACTCTGCTGTCTTGCGTCCTCTGCAGTGACATTCAGGTCAGAGAGCGCTATTGCGCTCTCTGCCTGCACAGTCACTGCAGAGCGCAACGCTGATGAGCAGGGGGCAGCGACTGAGGTGACTATACAGTTTTTTGGGTTTTTTTGTAAGAGAGGCAGCGGCAGCAGCAGCATGATGGGGCCACACACTGCATCATAACTGGGGCCACTCACTGTGCATCATAACTGGGGCCACTCACTGTGCATCATAACTGGGGCCACTCACTGTGCATCATAACTGGGGCCACTCACTGTGCATCATAACTGGGGCCACTCACTGTACATCATAACTGGGACCACTCACTGTGCAGCATAACTGGGGCCACTCACTGTGCAGCAAAACTGGGGCCACATACTGTGCAGATAACTGGGGCCACTCACTGTACATCATAACTGGGGCCACATACTGTGCAGATAACTGGGGCCACTCACTGTGCAGCATAACTGGGGCCACATACTGTGCAGATAACTGGGGCCACACACTGCAGATAACTGAGGCCACTCACTGTGCACCCTCGGCTTATACACGAGTCAATAAGTTTTCCCAGTTTTTTGTGGCAAAATTAGGGGGGTCGGCTTATACTCGAGTATATACGGTACCCAATTTCTGCATTCCCCATTTGTATACACCTTTTCTTTAAAAAAAAAATATAACCTCAAACACCTCTGTATTGCATTTAGGCCTCTTTCACACATCAGTTTTTCTCCGTCAGGCGCAATCCGGCTTTTTTTTTAAAAACCAGATCCGGCGAAATGCAATGCCGGATCCAGTTTTTCCCCATTGACTTGCATTAGCGCCGGATGACATTGCGTTTCATCCGTTTTTTGCCGGATCCGGCTACTTGTCTCATTCCGGCGTCTGGAAAAAACGGCTACTGTAACGTTTTTTGTCTCCGGCGAAAAAGCCGGAAGCGCCGGATCCGACGCTTCCGGCTTTTTGCCACAATGAAAGTCTATGGGTGCCGGAATGCGCCGGTCCAGAAAAAAACGGATCCAGCCACCGGATCCGTTTTTTTTAAGTCTGCGCATGCTCAGATCCAATTGGCCAGCCCCCAGGAAACAGATATAACCTGCTAGACGGATCCGGCAGAAAAACGGATCCGTTTCTACAGTTGTCCAAAATTTATGCCGGATCCGTTTTTTCTAAAAATAGCCGGATCCTGCCTGACGGCAAAAAACTGATGTGTGAAAGTAGCCTTAGTGCTTTCCTGTGTGACATACCCACAATTTTAGAGTGACCTTGGTGAAATGATACTACGGACATTTTTTGGAGCAAGTTGTTTTTTGTTTTTTTTTAACTTTTTTAACTTTTGGTGAAAGCAAGTAGGAGCTACACTGCTCTTTATTTTAAATACAAGTGCAGTAAATGAACAATAAAAAAAAAACATGGCTGGACACACGCCACACTCACACACACGCCGCCTCACACACACGCCGCACTCACACACATACACACACGCTGTATCACTTTGTTGGAAATACAAGTACAGTATGAAAAAAAAAATGCATGCCACACACGCTGCACTCACACACACACGTCGCATCACTTTGTTGGAAATACAAGTACAGTATAAAAAAAAAAATGCATGCCACACACGCCGCTCTCACACACACACACGTCGCATCACTTTGTTGGAAATACAAGTACAGTATAAAAAAAAAAATGCATGCCACACACGCCACACTCACACACACACACACATGCCGCAGCACTTTGTTGGAAAGACAAGTTCAGTATGAAAAAAAAATGCATGGCTGGACACACACACACACGCTGGCAGGACTCATGCTGGCTGGCAGGACTCACGCTGGCTGACCGGCAGGACTGTGGCTGTCTGGCAGGCAGGACTGTGGCTAGCTGGGTGGCAAGCAGGACTCTGGCTTGCTTGCTGGCTGGATGGATTCTTGCTGTGTGGCTGGCAGTAGTCTTGCTGGCACATTGAGGAGTGAAGCCACCTGGCAGGTTTATATAGATTTGGGGTTGTCTGGCCAATTAGCTACAATTTGGAGCATGCTCACGGAATTCGTCTTTTCGATGCAGGGAAAAAACGTTACTTTGTCCGTCTTCTCCAGACAACGGACAAACAAATTCCGATCGATCCAGCGCACGATGGATGAAACGTGCGGCCATCCGTCGCAATCAGTCGCTAATGCAAGTCTATGAGAAAAAAACAGATCCAGCGGAATAAAACGCAGGATCCTTTTTTTTCTAAAAGCAACGGATTTCGACTGACGCGAATAAACTGATGTGTGAAAGAGGCCTAAGAGGTGGAAGCTATCTGTCCCTCGCTGTCTAACGGTATCAGACTATCAGTGATTCTCCTATCTCTTAGGTTCACATGGCGATGAATTGATTTGCCTTATTTTTGCTCTAAATATGCTAAAGTGTAATGAGAATGTGCAAAGATTAATAATCCTGAAGGTCTCACTGGTCTCAGCAACCCCCTATGTTAATTACAAAATAAAATGAATGTCAAAAAATAGGATTCGTTATTAGCAACATGGCATGATCAACTAAAAGTTACATCTGTGCTCAGTCACCTTACATAAGCAAACAAAAATGGACCTTTTGTCCTTTTTGTGTGATGTAAAGCAACTAGCACATTCCGCAGGGAGGTCGGCAGTCTGTATAGTTAGTGAGGATAGTGTCACGGTATTGGATGTTTTGCAACTGAAGGATTTCACAATTTGCCATTAGTAAAGGAATTATGACTTCTAGACTGTAAAGGAACAATGCCCCGCCCAAAAGAAATTCATGAATTGCTGATTTTTGCTCATTCTGTCTCCCAAAAATCGGAATAGAAAGTGATCAAAAAATGTTGTGGGCCCGAAAATTATGCCAAATTATACCAATAAAAACGTTAGCTCGTCTCGCAAAAATCAAGCCCTCACATGACTCTGTGGGCCAAAATATGGAAAAATTATAGCTTTCAAAATGTGGTAATGCAAAAACTATTTTTTGCAATAAAAAGTGTTTTAGCGTGTGACAGCTGCCAAACATAAAAACTCGCTATAAGACCTCTTTCACACGTCCTGATATTTCCGGTACCGGAGAAGTCAGTGTCTGTGTGTGTAATACTTGCGGCACACGTGTGACATGTGTGTGCCACATCGGTACCACACGGACAGGCGCCAGGGAAGAGGCGTTGCAGTAAGCGCTATCAAACGGTGCTCCTTCCCTTCCGAGCTCTACAGTGGTCCCCCCACATATGGGGTATCAGTATACTCCGGACAAACTGGACAACAAGTTTTGGGGCCCAATTTCTCCTGTTACCCTTGGGAAAATAAAAAAATCGGGGACTAAAATATCATGTTTGTGGGAAAAAATATGATTTTTTATTTTCACACCCGGGCGTTATAAACTTTAGGGAAACACCTGGGGGTTCAAACTTCTCACCATACATCTAGATAAGTTCCTTGGGGGGGGGGTCTAGTTTCCCAAATGGGGTCACTTGTTGGGGGTTTCCACTGTTTAGGCACATCAGGGGCTCTCTAAATGTGACATGGCGTTCGATCTTCATTCCAGCCAATTTTGCGCTGAAAGAGAAAAACGGCGCTCCTTCCCTTCCGAGCTCTGCCGTGCGAACAAACAGTGGTTTACCCCCACATATGGGGTATCAGTATCAATGTTCTCAAGACAAATTGTACACCAACTTTTGTGCTCCAATTTCTCCTGTTACCTCTGGGAAAATAAACAATTGGGGGCGAAAAGACAATTTTTGTAAAAAGAATGATTTTTTATTTTTACCCCTATACGTTATAAACTTCTGTGAAGCATTTGAGGGTTCAAAGTGCTCACCACACATCTAGATAAGTTCATTAGGGGGGGTCTAGTTTCCAAAATGGTGTCACTTGTGGGGGGTTTCCATTGTTTAGGCACATCAGGGGCTCTCCAAACTCGACATGGCGTCTGATCTCAATTCCAGCCAATTTTGCATTGAAAAGTCAAACAGGGCTCCTTCCCTTCAGAGCTCTGCCATGCGCTGAAACATTGGTTTACCTGGATATATGGGGTATCAGCGTACTTAGGACAAATTGTACTATAACTTTTGGGGTCCAATTTCTCCTGTTACCCTTGGTAAAATAAAAAAAATTGGATCTGAAGCAAATTTTTTGTGAAAAGTTAAATGTTCATTTTTTTAAACATTACAAAAATTCCTGTGAAGCAGCTGAAGGGTTAATAAACTTGAAAGTGGTTTTGAGAACCTTCAGGGGTGCAGTTTTTAGAATGGTGTCACTTTGGGGTATTTTCTATCATATAGACCCCTCAAAGTGACTTCAAATGTGATGTGGTCCCTAAAAAAAAAATGGTGTTGAAAAAATTAAAAATCACTGTTTAACTTTTAACCCTTATAACTTCCTAACAAAAATAAAATTTAGGATCCAAAATTGTGCTTATGTAATGTAAACATGTGGGAAATGTTCCTTATTAAGTATTTTATGTGACATACAGTATCTCTGTGATATAAGGGCATGAAAATTCAAAGTTGGAATATTGCGAGATTTTCAAAATTTTTGCCAAATTTCCGTTTTTTTAAAACAAATAAACGCAAGTCATATCAAAGAATTTTTACCACTATCATGAAGTACAATATGTCTTCAGAACAATATCAGAATCAGCACGCTATAATGCACTCCCCATAGGTAGCCTCTATATTTTAATAAACCCCCATAGGCAGCTTCTATATTATAATGCACCCCCATAGGCAGCCTCTATATTATAATGCACCCCCATAGGCATCCTCTGTATTATAATGCACCCCATAGCAGCCTCTGTATTATAATGCACCCCTATAGGCAGCCTCTGTATTATAATACACCTCCAAAAGCAGCCTCTGTATTATAATGCACCCCCATAGGCAGCCTCTGTATTATAATGCATCCCATAGGCAGCCTCTGTATTATAATGCACCCCCCCATAGGCAGCCTCTGTATTATAATGCACCCCCATAGGCAGCCTCTGTATTATAATGCAGCCCCCCTCTCATAGGCAGCCTCTGTATTATAATGCACCCCCATTAAAAAAATAATAAATACTCACCTCTCTTCCTCCTGGTTCCTGCCCTGCTGCGAGCTCCCGCTCATCTCCTGACAGCGGGAGCTGGGTAGTGACGTCATCGCGCCCACTGTCAATGTCTATGTCAGACACTGAGAGAGGGAGCGTAACGCTTCTTCTCTAATCAATACGGTCAGTTGTATCGGCTAGACGCCGATACATTTGACCCTACGATGACGGGTGGGGGGCCCACTGCTGGCACCAGGCCCCCCCACTGCCTGCTCAGGGGCCTGATAGTGCCTGGGTGGCAGAGCAGGGAGATCGATTCTCCCTGCTCTGCCGTAGAATATAACTGTGTCGGCGCATGTGCACGCCAATACAGTTACAGTAGCTTGGTTACAGGTGGGCCCCCTCAAAGCATGGGGCCCTGGGCGACCGCCCCCTCTGCCCCCCAGTAGCTACACTACTGTCACCACACACAGTATAATGCAGCCCCCCACACAGTATAATGTAATGCAGCCCCCCCCACACACAGTATAATGCATCCTCACCCCACACAAAATATAATGCAGCCTCACTGCACACACGCACAGTATAATACAGCCTCCCCACACACTGTACAATGCAGTCCCCATGCACACACAGTGTAATGCAGCCTCCTCCCCCCACACAGCATAATGCAGCCTCCCCCCACACAAAGTATAATGCAGCCCCCCACACTCACAGTATAATGGTATAATGCAGCCCCATCCCCCCACATTATATAATGCAGCCTCCAACCCCCACACACAGTACAATGCGGCCCCAAAATACACCACAAACAGCATAATGCCATCTCCCCCACACACAAACTATAATGCAGCCTACCACCCCACATGCACAGTATTATGGTATAATGCAGCCCCCAACCCCCACACACAGTATAATGCAGCCCCCAACCCCCCATGCACAGTATAATGCAGCCCTCCCTCACACAGACACACAGTATAATGCAGCCCCCAAACTCCCCCCACAGACAGTATAATGCAACCTCCCTCCACACAAAGTATAATGCAGCCTCCCCCCCTCCACACACATACAGTATAATAGTATAATGCAGCCCCCAATGTCCCCTCACACACAGTATATAATTCAGCCCCCAACCCCCACACACAGTATAATGCATCCTCACCCCACACAAAATATAATGCAGCCTCACTGCACACACGCACAGTATAATACAGCCTCCCCACACACTGTACAATGCAGTCCCCACGCACACACAGTGTAATGCAGCCTCCTCCACCCACACAGCATAATGCAGCCTCCCCCACACAAAGTATAATGCAGCCCCCCACACTCACAGTATAATGGTATAATGCAGCCCCATCCCCCCACATTATATAATGCAGCCTCCAACCCCCACACACAGTACAATGCGGCCCCAAAATACACCACAAACAGCATAATGCCGTCTCCCCCACACACAAACTATAATGCAGCCTACCCCCCACATGCACAGTATTATGGTATAATGCAGCCCCCAACTCCCACACACAGTATAATGCAGCCCCCAACCCCCCATGCACAGTATAATGCAGCCCTCCCTCACACAGACACACAGTATAATGCAGCCCCCAAACTCCCCCCACAGACAGTATAATGCAGCCCCCCACAGACAGTATAATGCAACCTCCCTCCACACAAAGTATAATGCAGCCTCCCCCCCACACACATACAGTATAATGGTATAATGCAGCCCCCAATGTCCCCTCACACACAGTATATAATTCAGCCCCCAACCCCCACACACAGTATAATGCAGCCCCCAACCCCCCATGCACAGTATAATGCAGCCCTCCCTCACACAGACACACAGTATAATGCAGCCCCCAAACTCCCCCCACAGACAGTATAATGCAACCTCCCTCCACACAAAGTATAATGCAGCCTCCCCCCCTCCACACACATACAGTATAATAGTATAATGCAGCCCCCAATGTCCCCTCACACACAGTATATAATTCAGCCCCCAACCCCCACACACAGTATAATGCATCCTCACCCCACACAAAATATAATGCAGCCTCACTGCACACACGCACAGTATAATACAGCCTCCCCACACACTGTACAATGCAGTCCCCACGCACACACAGTGTAATGCAGCCTCCTCCACCCACACAGCATAATGCAGCCTCCCCCACACAAAGTATAATGCAGCCCCCCACACTCACAGTATAATGGTATAATGCAGCCCCATCCCCCCACATTATATAATGCAGCCTCCAACCCCCACACACAGTACAATGCGGCCCCAAAATACACCACAAACAGCATAATGCCGTCTCCCCCACACACAAACTATAATGCAGCCTACCCCCCACATGCACAGTATTATGGTATAATGCAGCCCCCAACTCCCACACACAGTATAATGCAGCCCCCAACCCCCCATGCACAGTATAATGCAGCCCTCCCTCACACAGACACACAGTATAATGCAGCCCCCAAACTCCCCCCACAGACAGTATAATGCAGCCCCCCACAGACAGTATAATGCAACCTCCCTCCACACAAAGTATAATGCAGCCTCCCCCCCACACACATACAGTATAATGGTATAATGCAGCCCCCAATGTCCCCTCACACACAGTATATAATTCAGCCCCCAACCCCCACACACAGTATAATGCAGCCCCCAACCCCCCCCACACAGTATAATGCAGCCTCCCCGACAAACACAAAGCATAATGCAATGCACACACAGACCTATGCACACATTATTATGGTAAAATACATAGCAACATAGTTAGCAAGGCCGAAAAAAGACATTTGTCCATCCAGTTCAGCCTTTATTCCATCAGAATAAATCCCCAGATCTACGTCCTTCTAACAAACCTAATAACTGTATGATAAAATATTGTTACACTCCAGGAAGACATCCAAGCCTCTCTTGAACCCCTCAACTGAGTTCATCATCACCACCTCCTCAGGCAAAGAATTCCAGATTCTCACTGCCCTAACAGTAAGGAATCCTCTTCTATAATGCAGCCCCCAACATCCCACACATTATATAATGCAGATCCCAACTTCCCCATATAATATAATGCAGCCCCCAATCCCCCGCACATACAGTATAAGCCAGCCCTCGCACACACACATACACACACAGTATAATGGTATAATGCAGCCCCCAACTCCTCCCACTCACAGTATAATGCAGCCTCCCCCAACACAAAGTATAATTATCACGATCCCACCAGGGGATCAGTGTCAGTGGACAGCCCAACACACACAGCGGGATGGTAAAGGGGTGAGGAAGGCCCTACCGATAGGGAAATTAGGGATGGACACCTCCTGAGCTCAAACTTGAGCCTGCCCCGGCACTTCCATAACGCCTTAAGTGGATCCTTCCCCCACCACTGTCAGGAACCTCATCCATCACTGTCACCTCACACTGCACTGGCCGGCAATGACGCTAGCATCATCACTGCAGATGGTACAACACAGGGGACAGTGACAAACAAGAGACAGACGAGGTAAAATCACAACACTTAACTTCCAGACTCCGTTGCCAAGCTACACAACACTGAGGACACAGAAGCAGGACTCTAAACTTCAGAAGTAGCTGACACCAGAGGGCTACAACTGCACGACTGGTCTCCAAAGACTAACTCTATCACCAACAGTCAGCTGATGCATCAAGTGACCATTTAAAGGATGATGGGAGTGGTTGCCACCCACATCAGCTGACCTAGCAACTCTGCAGTTACAGCAGGCCTGAAAGGAAAAAAAAACTACATTTAAAACATAGTGAAACCAGAGCTGCCACGAATCCAAAAATGGATTGTGACAATAATACAGCCTCCCCCCACACAGTATAATGGTATAATGCAGCTCCCAACCCCCCACACACAGTATATACTGCAGCCCCCACACACAGTAAAATGCAACACGCAACACAAAGTATAATGGTATAATGCAGTTCTCATCCCCCCACATACATTAAATAATGCAGCCTCCAACCTCCCATACAGTAAAATGCAGCCACTCCCCTTACACACATGGTATAATGGTATAATGCAGCCTCCCCCACACACAGCATATAATGCAGCCCCAAACCCTACACACAGTATAATGCAACCCCCCACACAGTATAATGGTATAATGCAGCCTCCCACGCACAGTATAATGCAGCGCCCAACACAAAGTATAATGCAGCCTCCCCACCCACACACACACAGTATAATGGTATAATGCAGCCCCCAACCCCCCCACATAGTATAATGCAACACGTAACATACACACAGTCCAGCAGACACACTAATTACCTCTCCTTGTTCCCCTGGCTTCCGCAGTGAGTCTCATCAGCTCCACTGCTGGCACAGCTTGGCGCACAATGAAGTGACAGCATTGCATGCCTCTTAATCAGAAGCCGAGGGGGAATGATGGGAGAGGGTGTGTCATCTGACGCTCTCTCCTACATCACTGCTTTCTTTCAACTGTATTGACATCTAAGGCCTCTTTCACACTTCAGTTTTTTGCATCAGTTATAATCCGCCAAAAAGGCGGACAAGCGGATCCGTTCTAAACTGATGTGAACGGATGGCACAGGATCCGTTTTCAGACGGATCCTGAAAATGAAGAAATTTAAAGGAATCGCTGGCCGAGAGAGAGAGAGAGAGAGAGAGAGAGAGAGAGAGAGAATTTTTTTATTTTTGTCCGGTACCCAGAAAGAATTTCGGGTTAAATCAGTGTCTGGAGGATCCGCCAGAGAAAAAAACGTTACAAGCTCCGTTCTGAAATCTTTGAGGATGATGACGGACAGCAACTTTTGGCGGATCCTCACAAAAAACGGATGCAACGGACAGCAATCCGTCACAATCCGCCATTAATGCAAGTCAATGGGAAAAAAACGGATCCTCAAAAAAAATTGAGGATCCGTTTTTTTTCAAAACCTGGCGGATTGTGACTGATTGTAAAAAACGGAAGTGTGAAAGAGGCCTAAGATGCTGATAAGTTGAATATGCGATGTGGGGGGAGTGGCACGGTACACACAGGCCGAGTCAGTTACTCACTGACTGCTCTCATACACTGCAGTACACGAATACTGCAGTGTATAAGACCAGCAATAAAAAAAAAATATGCATGTCCCACAGTGAAAAAGTGACAAAAAGTGAGAAAAAAGTAAAATAAAATATGTAAAATGCAGAATTTGTGATAAAACACAAACAAACCAAAAAAAGTACACATAATTGGTATCGCCACTTTCGGATAACCCACTTTATAAAAGTGACATGTTAGTTATTTCGTATGAAGAATGCCGTGAAAAAAATAATAAAAATACATGTCAAAAATGTTGCTTTTTCATCGTACTGACTGACAAAAAAGTGAATAAAAAGAGATCAAAAAGTCATATGTAAAATAAATTTGTACAAATGAAAAAAATACAGCTCTCAGAATATGATGGAAAAACAAATTCATTTTTGTAAAATATTGGTTTTAGTGTGTAAAAGTAGCAAAGCATAAAAATAAATCTATTTAAATCTGGTATTGCTGTAATCGTACCGACCCAACAAATAAATTGGTTTTATCACTTTTACCACACGGTGAATGCCACAAAAAATAAAAACAATAAATTGCTGCTTTTTGTTCATTCTTGGTCTGAAAAATCTGACTAAAAAGCTATAAAAAATATTATGTGCCCCAAAATGGTACAAAAAAATAAATTCTGGAACTCATAAGGATGTGTGCACACGTTGCGGATTCTGCTGCGGAATTTTCAGCGCAAATTTGTCTAAATCTGCAGGTAAAACCGCAGGTCAAAAGACCTGCGGTTTATCTGCGAATTTTCTGCGGATTAGCCTGCGGTTTTCCCCTGCAGTTTGACACCTGTCATGGAGCAGGTGCCAAATCGCTGCGGAATCCGCACAAAGAAGTGACATGCTATGGATTTAAAACCGCAAATTCGCACGGAAAATTATGCACCGTGGCCACTGCGATTTTCATTTTGCATTGCCTTAAATGGTACTGTACACTGCAGTAGAAACTGCTGCCGTTCCGCAGAGCCAAATCCACTGTGGATCTGCAGCAGAATCCGCAACGTGTGCATACACCCTTAGTCCTCAATAAACCCTCATACAGCTCTGTTCGCCAAAAAATAAAAAAGTTACAGCTCTCAGAACATGGCGATGAAAAAAACTACTTTTTATTTAAAAAAAATCATTTTTACTGTGTGACAGCAGCAATACCTAACAAAAACCCGAAGAATAACTCCGCCTTATTACTTATACCGCACGGTGAACAGCGCAAAAATAAAATAGCTATTCTTTTACTGCTGTCTATTTGTTAATTTTACCTCCCAAAAATTGAAGCAAGGCTCGTCTCACATTTATCCTGCCCTTTCTGCTGAGCGCTTATGTCGGGGTTTCCATGTAAAATCCACAAAACTTTGATTCAGACAAAATCCCGGATGGAATCCCTCACTTATGAGGCAGATGGAGTCACTTTGGCCTGGTGTTCCGTGTAATGGTGGTGTCCCATAATTTTAGGCGCCTTTATAGTGCACAAGTGTGGGCAACCACAGATCTTTGCACGCCTAAAAAGATGGATAACACTGGAGCAGATACCAAACGGAGTGCAAAGCGTTTCCATCTGCCTCATTATAGTGAGTGATTCAGTCAGGGGTTCGTCTGAATCACATTTTTGTGGGATTAACACAGAAACCCCCACATAAGTGCTCAGTGTAGAACACAAGAATGTGATCCCATTCTGGAAGTGATCGAAAAATATTATGTTCCTCAAAATGTTATCAATAAAACCCCTAATTTATCCCGCACAAAATCAGCCACCCCCACTCATCCATCACCTGTCACTGGAACTATAGGGGATTCCCATGTTACTGCAAGAACTGAGCCCCACTGTGCCTAAACCGCAATAAGCGGCCACATGTTTGGCATTATTGTAGTGGGGAAAGAGCACTTAAAAATTTCCTGGGAGTGCGTTGCCAGAAGCACAAGCTAGGCACAAGGTATGGGGGTGCTGCAGTATATAGAAGCTCTAAACTGTATGGGGACACAATGTATTTGTACTAGACTGGCAGATTTGCAATGCTCCAGAAAAGAAGCCTGGCGTGAATGTTACAAAATAGTCACTGCAGCCGTAGATGAATTCATTGCAATATGCAATTTCTATAATGGGATCACTTTGGGGGTTTTTCTGCTGTTCTCTTACCTTCGGAGCTCCGCATATGTCGCCCATAAACTATTATACCAAAATCTGTGCTCCAAAAGCCAAATAGCGCTCCTTCTCTCTCAGCCCTGTTGTGTAACAGTAGTTTCTGATGACATATGGGAAATCACTGCATTTGGGAGAAATTACGCCATAAATTATGGGGTACACTTTCACCTACTAACCCTTGTATACCTGAAAAATTTTCAGCAATTTCAATAATTACATTTTTTACCACTAAAATGTCATATTTCGATGTCTCAATGTTATAAAATTCTGTGAGGTACCTATGGATCAAAATACCCACTACCTCTCTAGATGAATTTCTTAGGCAGTGAAGTTTCTAATATGGGGTTACCTGGGGGTGTTTCTGCTGTTCTGGCACTTCATGGACTCAGCTCATGGAGCCCACAATCTATTCAAACAGAATCTGCATTCTAAAAGCCAAGTAGCGCTCCTTCAAATCTGATCGCCTCCATGTGCTCAAACAGTAGAGTACAACCACTTATGAGGTACTGCCATATTCGAGAGAAATTGCATAAAAAATTGGGTCCAATTTTTGCTACTACCCCTTGTGTAAAT
This sequence comes from Dendrobates tinctorius, assembly GCF_039654945.1. Lineage (NCBI taxonomy): Eukaryota > Metazoa > Chordata > Amphibia > Anura > Dendrobatidae > Dendrobates > Dendrobates tinctorius. The sequence continues at coordinate 56,351,980 of NW_027361697.1, forward strand.
GATAAATTTGGTGCTAAAACAGTATTTTAGCAGAATTTATTTTTTGTTCTCACATCTAAATGCTATAAAATTTTGTGCGCAGTACACCCCAAGATGAATTACTTGAGGGTTCTAGTTCCCAAAATGGGGGCAGTTGTGGGGGTTTTCTGCTGTTTTTATATTTATGGGGTTCTCTAAATGCGACACAGCATTCACTATTCCAGACAAGAGGTGCTCTTTCCTTTCCGAGCCCTGCCATGTGCCCAAACAGAAGTTTTTGACCACATATGAGAAACTGTGAAACAAATTATGGGGTCCATTTTCACTTATTATCTATTGTGAAAATTACAAATTTGGGGCCAAAACAACATTTGTGTGAAAAAATGAATATTTTTCATATGACGACCTAATGTTTTCAAATTCTGTGTAGTACCTGTGGGTTCAAAATGCTGACTATACCTCTGAGAGGTCCATTTTTTCTGATTAGCCCTTATAAAAATCTATTGCAGCCTATCCTAAACCCTATCATGTGCACAGAAGAGGTTAACACTCACAGTAGCATTGGTATCTCAGTCCATTCCTGGGGTCCTGCAGCTTTGCAAAATGGTGCGCACTTCTTCCTGGAAACTCTGTGCAACGTGGTCTTTTCCTTGTGTGCAGGTCCAGTGATGCTCCTAGAAATGGTGTATTCCCTCCTCTGGATTCCTTTCTTGTCTTTTCTTCGTGGCTCCTCACGGCAACATAGGAAAGCCACCTTGTTTTCCACAGAAGAGTTTACAAAGTCTTTCCTTCACAGCTCAGGCACGTGTCATTCCTGCAGAAATCTCGGCTCTCTCCTCACACACAGAAGAGCAGCCCCTCCCCTTCTCCAGTGCTGGCAGAAGAGACCAAAACAGTCTTTACAGCAGGGAGGCGCAGAATGTCCCATTGCTCTAACCAAGGGGGAGCTGTCTCTTAAAGTGGCAGCTTGTCTCTACGGTCCATAGCAACGCAACCCCCTTACACTTCCACTGCCAATTAAAAGTTTATCTACTCTAAGTTCCATGCTTTCAGCTCCTGCTTAGCTTGTTTGCATTCCTATTGTTTGACTGCAGCCCATTTGCTGACCATTCCTTCTACTTCTGATTTTGTGCCTTGACTGCCCTCCTGGTTCTGACCCCCCCTACCTGAGCATTCCTGCCAGCCTGCACCACAGTCTAGCATCTGACTACAGAGCCCCAACCCAGGGACACCTGGATAAGTACAGATCCCTGTAAAGGGGTCAAAGAATAAAGGCCAGGATAATGGAATGCCTTGCGCAATGTCTGTCTGTGGTAATCATTTTTCAAGCTATCAGGTAACCAAAGGCAGAACTCTATAACAGTCTGTGTCACTAACCTCCTGTTTGCTGCAGATTCCTAATTGCATATGCCTCTTCCATTAATCATCTGCTGCAAGTCCCGATTGTGTTTCTGCTATTAACCATTTGTCTGCTGCAAGCCAAATCATTTTTGTATCTTGTGTCCCTGTGTGCACCCACAGACTTGTGTCTGCTTCATCTGATGTTTCCTTCTGTGCTTGTCTATCTGACCTACAGCTTATTTTACTGTCCTGATCCTCCAGTGTCCATGAGCTGACTATCAGGGCCCGCTCTGCTGCACCATCCCTGCTGCTCACCCTGACCTATTGCTTAGAGTACACCTTACCTGGTGAGGTTATAACAATAGAATTCTTTCAATAATGTGGTAAATGGAACAGAAGCAGAAATGAAATCAAGTATCACACCTGGTCATTTTACATGTTTTGTCTAAAACAAGCAATAAAGCAATATCATTTCTAGTGATCTATTTCTGTGGAGTACAGTTGTCAGCGACAGTCTGGCTACCCTCATATTGTCGTTTGACTATGTGTGAAGCCACTAATCCTAAGCCCTGTTATACAAACAGGAAATGAGAATAATAACTAGACGGCACCAAGTTTGAAACCCAGACACCATGTTCCCTATTTGTAATATAGGTCTGCCATATATCTTGGTTCTATAATCACCATAGATCTACATGAATGTAATCTGCTTAAACAGATAGGCGTGCAGCATGCGCGTATGCTTGTCACACAGTAAAGAAGTGAATATGTACAATGTTAAATAATACAATTATGCCACACAAATTGCAATGATCCATTACATTTGGACACATGAGGTTATCCGTGTAATGTTCCACATGAATTATCCACAATGTAATCACTCTAATTATCTTGACTTTGATAACTGTTCCCATTTTTTCTCCCTGTCTCATACAAACAGAACCTTGTTTGCACTTAATTTATAATTCACTTTAAACCAGCAGAAATCCATTTGCCCTTTCAATGCAGTAAATATTCCAACAGATAAAACTCTATAAACAGCGGCCATTAATAGAGCACATGTCATATGCCGCACAGCATATTAAATATATTGTGCTGCATGTATTATGAGCTAGGTAATATATTCATTTATATTATTTTAGGACAGCATTCTGGGCTTTTCCTTCAAAATAGGGTTGTAAATAATTGCTTGTCTTGCAGGTTTCATTTTTCTACTGAGAAAATTTCAGCCTGCTGTAATGTAGACGTCTCAAACCAAAATCAAGCTGTCATCATTTTTAAAGAAGGAGAGAGGTTTGTGTAAGACAATAAAAATATATTATTTCAAAAAATATATTGAGCAAAAATTTCTTAATCTTCTGTTAGCTACATACTGTGCAATTCTGTATGCAACTGTGGCGCCCCCAGGAGCATGGCCGCCACAGTGGCTTTGCCTTCCTCCAGGGAGGGTAATGCCAGGCTTGGAGGCAATGACGGGTCTCTCTCGCAGTCAATCTATGCATGCAACACAGTTCCACTCCAGGCCAGCAGGGGGAGCTCTGAACCGGAATTAAGGGGAGGAGTGCTCTCTGAGGGCCAAGAGGAAGGAGTGGTTAGTTAGTCTGCGGAGGGTAAAGTGTGCAGATGTGTGGAAGGAGCGCTGAGATAGAGCTGAGAGGAAGAGATCATCTCCCGTAGGAGCGCATGAACTGGAGCCTGGTCTCCACGGCTGTATGGACACTGATGGTCCTACAGCAGACACCAGAGGAGTAGAAGGCTGTAAATGCAATACTCCCATCTAAGACTTGAGGGCACAACAGCAACACGGATAGTGAGCCGGGACTTAGGAGTGAGGAGTCCCTGGAACAGGCTACAGCTGTCTGCTGTATGAGTAGAGTTCTTAGGAACATCTGACAGGAGGAACTTCAGTGTAACTCATTACTGGAGATCCCTTAAGTAAGCGCTAGGAAGGAGACTGCACAGCCCATCTGCTGAGAGAGAATCCCTGAGTTGCTTCCAGGCTAGCCTGCTCCGTTACCATCTGTAATCAGGACACTGGACTGCGTTTCTCAAGTAAAGGTACAGAAATTGCACCCTGCTGTGTCTTGTCTGCTTCCTACCTTTCTGGCACTTCTACATCCCCGTGCCAACCACATCTACACTGCCCTGGGACTACAGCTTCACCTGTGGGGAGTTTTTACATCTCTGCTGCACCATACCATCAGTCCCAGCGGATCTGCATGCAGCGTCGGCTTAACACCTCCCTTGCCGAACACCACAGGTGGCGTCACAAACTATTCATCTAACTATATTCCACCATTCCCATTTTCCCCATTACTTGGGCGCCCATGGCCACGGTCCGGGTCACTGCTGCTGTGACACATCCCACTGATACCGGCCCGCTACCGAGTACCCCACAGCCATGGGAGGGCGACCCAACTTGGCGTCACGAACAGGATTACGGAGCCCGGTACCCCGGGGTCCTGTGTGCCATAGACTGTATTGGTGTAAAAGACTGTGTGTGAAATTGGCGCCAATTGCCGCGCTGCTTGGTGCGCGCAGGAACCAAAAGAGGCGGGCCTTCATGGACGGAGCCTGCCACAGAGCACGAAGAAGTGAAGTGCCACGCGGGAAGAGAGGACAACGCGTGAGAAGGGGAGGAGCTGAGGCCAACAGCCCGGAGCGTCGGGCCTGCAAAGCGGCCGCCGGTGAGCTCACACAACCTCCAGCCATGGCTAACGTTAACAAGGGGGGAAGAGAATGTCTGCGCCACACAGCAATGCAGCGGTGGATGCCGTTGCCAACCCCGCAGCACCACAAGGAGGAGCGCCCGCCGCAGCGGTCCCCATAATGCCGCTGTCCATGCCCTACATACCGGGAGCGGCCTGGCTACCGCAGTACTCAGGTGAGTCACACACCCTGTGTGAATTTAAAGAGAGACTGTGCAGTTTGTTTAAAGTATACCCTCTGTCTGAAAGCCAGAAAGTGAATATCCTGATTGGACAGCTAACGGGTGCAGCACAGAGAGAGGTGAAAGCCTGGCAGGACACTGATAAAGAGACTGTTGCAAAGATCCTGGCCAAGCTGAGAAGCACCTTTGACACCCGCACTGATGCTGAAATCAAGATGAGGTTCTTTGGCTGTAAACAGAAGGCGCAGGACAGTATAAGGGACTATGCTCTCAACCTGCAGGAGGCACTGCGAGCAGTTAAGCAAGTTGATCCTGATAGTGAAAAGGAGGAAGATAAACTGTTAAAGGAGCAGTTCATTGAAGGACTTCTATCCAGTACACACAGAGGACAGTTGCGCATCATAACCCTGCAAGACCCTGATCTGGACTTTGCTGATTTTAAGGACAGGGCTATACGGGTATTGCAGGAACCCACTGACAGCCGTCCAGCACCCCTGAGGCGCCCAGCGATCACCTACCACCAGGAAGCAACGTCTTTCCCTTCCATCCCTGTGGAGGCTGATGCACAGACTCTGGATAAAGATCCAACTGAAGAGCTGCGTCTTCAGGTCCAGGAGTTGACCAAAGGAATGGCTGCGCTTACTAAAACTGTGCAGTCTCTGCAAGTGTCCTCCAAAGAAAAGATCCAGCTTGCTTCCAGTCCAGAGGATGTCCCGTGGCTCCGGAGGAGGAGAACCCCGCCACTTCGAGGAAGGAGTAACGATTGCTATGACCAGGACGGACATCCCATCTGTCGTCGCTGCTATAAGGCAGGTCATCTTGCAAGATTCTGTCCTTTCAACGAGCAACCCCTGGGGCAGAGGGCCAACCCCCTGGAATAGGATCCCCAGGCCCAAAGAACTAGAGAGCCAAGTATGTTGGAGGGAGACCAATCCTTCTGGTGGTGATTGACGGTATCCCCATGAACGCTTTGCTGGACACTGGCTCTCAGGTGACCACTATGCCATACATTCTTTACAAGAGGTATTGGGCTGATTCTAAACTTACCCGTGGCCCAACTGATGAACTGACAGTAGTTGCCAGTATTGGTCAGTCTTTGCCGCAGATTGGATGTAAAGAGATTACTGTTAAAGTGGGTCTGGTAGAGCTAAAATCTCAAGGTCTGATAGTTGTTGATATTGATCGACGTGAATGTAATCCCATGATGACTCTTGGTACAAATGTAATTGAAAATTGTCATTCTGAGGTTATTGTCTTGTTGCAACAGGTGGCTGAGACTGCTGGTTCCAGTGAACAACAAGTCCTGCAGAAGGAGATCAGAGCCCTGATGCAAAGACAACAGGTAGAACTCTCTGGCGGAGAAATTGGCAGTGTCATAGTGAGTGATCCCTTCCCCATTGCAATACCCCCAAGATGTGAAATGTTGATTTGGTGTCGGGCAGCTATAGGTCTCAGGGGGAGAGATTACCAGGCATTGGTAGAACCAGTATACTCCGATAGCAGACCCACTGTCCTGACAGCCAGAGGGGTGATGTACGAAAAGGGAGAGTACTTGTACGCCTTTTGAATTGTGGGGAGGAGGAGGTCACAATACCTCGGTACGCCACAGTTGCTAAGCTGCACACTGTTAATAACAACTCTTTGCAGGCAGCAGAGCCTTTGGTCTCATCCGATCAGGTGGAGGACAATGGCTCTGTGAAGCAGATGGAGGAGTGGTGTCAGCAACTGCAGGTGGGGACTGACTCTACACCTTCATACCAGAAAAATGGGGTTTACAGAGTGACACAAGAGTATGAGCGGGTATTCAGCAAACACCCACTAGATTTTGGGCAGGCAAAAGGGGTTCAACATCATATCCCCACTGGAGACCATCCACCCATAAAGAAGAGGTACAGACCTATACCCCCAACACAATACCAATGTGCTAAAATTATGTTGAGAGAGATGAAGGAAGCTGGGGTTATCAGAGACAGTTGTAGCCCCTGGGCAGCTCCAATAGTTTTTGTAAAGAAAAAGTACGGTACCATGAAAATGTGTGTTGATTAGAGGAAAATTAACAGCATTACACATAAAGATGCCTACCCATTACCCAGAATTGAAGAGTCATTAGCTGCACATAAAACTGCTAACTACTTTTCCACCTTTGATCTCACTAGTGGGTATTGGCAGGTTCCTGTGGCAGAGGCAGACAAGGAGAAAATGGCATTTACCACTCCAATGGGTCTCTGTGAGTTCAACTATATGCCATTCGGGCTCTGTACCACTCCAGGAACATTTCAACGGCTGATAGAGTGCTGTCTGGGACATATGAACTTTGAGACGGTCCTGTTGTACCTGGATTGTTAGGGTCGGCGGAACGCACCAAATATAAATAATAGTAGGTGCGTTCGCCGCCCGGGGTCCACCGTGCGGTAGGTGACAAGACCGCTGCTGAACAATGGCAGATGCACCTAGTAGGTGCGGGACTGCGCTCGTGTTAACGTCACCCGAACACTAAGGGCGACTCCGTACAAACAAAGAGTCGCTTGGAGAACACTAAAGCAAAGGCACAGGCCCTGTTAGCGTCACAGAGGCCTGCGTGTGGCGTCGCAGCCGCGAACACCAATAGTTACTGTTACTACAGGGCAGCGGCAGAGAAAAGTCGCGAGCGTCGGCGCCGAGGACCGGGCGCTGACGGACGCTAGTGTAGGTGTGGAGCAAATGGCGTGTAGCTTGCCACAACCCTGGAGCTGACTATTCACACTTCACACTCGGTCACCACTCGTAATATCAGAGGGTAGGGGTTTTATAATGAGTCAGACACCAGTCCATACATCCATCACCATACACACACAGAATAATATGCTACACTAGCGCATGGCCGAGCCGCCATGCGGGCTTTTTATAGCCATGCGCTTCCGGGACCTTCCAGTACTTTGGGAAGGACCAATCAGATCCGACATAGGACCTGCACATGTGTCCCCTGCTCTCCACTGAGAGGACAAGTTGCGGGCATGCCCATTAGCACGGCACGAGGACTTAGCCTCTGGAGCAGTTCCCTGCAAAGCAGGTTGCGCTACCATTGCTGCACCAGAGGTGGCAGCAACATCCAGGCTCACAGAATGAGTCTGAGGGGAATGCCGTGATTGCTGAGCAGGAGTCTGAGCGGTCAGAGGAGAATGAGAGACCGCAGGATGTCTGGCTCTGGATTCCCGCTGTGCAGTTCCAGGAATCCGATGCCTAAAATTACCCCCCCCAGGGCCCCCTCCCCTCTGAGCCTCACTGTGCTCAAAGGCCGCGATCAGGAGCGGTGCATGAATGTTTTCCACCGGGTCCGAGCCTCGGGCCAATGACCCTTCCAGTCCACCAAATAAAATTTTTTGCCACGGACAAACCTGCGCCCCACGATGGCGTTAACCTCAAACTCATCAGACGATAAGTCTGATGACCAGGCAGTTGACTCAGAAAACCGGACCATGTGAACTGGTTTGAGGAGGGACACATGGAACACGTCCGAAATGGCCAAATGTGGAGGAAGAGCCAGGCGGTAGACCACCGAGCTAAGTCGCTCGAGGACCTTGAATGGTCCAATGTATCGCGGTGCGAACTTGGGAGACTCGACCCGCAGTTTAATGTTTCGGGTGGAGAGCCATACCATGTCGCCAGGGGAGAAGCTTGGCGCGGGCCGCCGATGCGTGTCGGCGGACGCCCTCATCCTTTCTTTAGATGCCCGGATAGCATCCTGAGTGCGATCCCAAATGTCCTGGGCCTCCACTGCCCAGTCTGCCACCCTGGAGTCTGTGGAGGACACTGGCATCGGGACAGGGACGCGTGGATGTTGACCATAGTTTAGGAGAAAGGGCGTCTGACCAGTGGAATCAGCCACCGCATTGTTTAGGGCAAATTCAGCCCAAGGTAGCAAGGATGCCCAGTCATCCTGCCTGGCAGAGACAAAATGCCGTAAATAGGTGACCAAGGTCTGATTGGCTCTCTCGACCAAACCATTCGTCTCGGGATGGTAAGCGGAGGATACATTTAGCTCGATGCTGAGTAAACTGCAGAGCTCCCTCCAAAACCGAGACGCAAACTAGGGACCGCGGTCACTCACGATTTTGTCCGGCATGCCATGTAAACGGAATACGTGCTTAATGAACAAGGTGGCCAGACCTCGAGCGGAAGGCAGGCGTGCGAGTGGCACCAGATGCACCATTTTGGAAAAATGGTCGGTGACCACCCAGATGACCGTACTGCCACCAGACTTGGGCAGGCCAACTATGAAATCCATGCCAACCATCTCTCAAGGTCTATCCGCCACTGGCAGGGGAAACAACAGCCCCGCCGGCCTCTGTCTAGAGGGTCTGTTCCGAGCACACGAAACACATGCTTGCACGTATTCCTTGACATCTCGAGCCATATGTGGCCACGAATATGACCTTGCCAGGAGTTCGGCGGTCCGTTTATTACCAAAATGGCCACCCACCCTGGAGGCATGTGCCCAGGCGAGGACCTCCGGCCGTAGCTGAGGAGGCACCAAGGTCTTGCCCGGTGGTACCGACTCGAGAGCAACTGAAGCCACGGTCGTAAAACTCTCCGGCGGGAGAATTAACCGAGGCTCAGCTTCTCCTTCTTCCGCTGAGACCAATGAACATGAGAGAGCATCCGCACGGACGTTCTTCTCTCCAGAGAGGTAGTGGAGGGTGAAGCGGAATTGGGAAAAGAAGAGCGACCACCTGGCCTGACGGGAATTCAGGCGTTGGGCCGTCTGTAGATAGACCATGTTTTTATGGTCCGTATATACCTGAAAGGGAAACCGAGCTCCCTCCAGGAGATGTCTCCACTCAGAAAAAGCCAACTTCATGGCTAGCGGCTCCCTGTCGCCGATGGAGTAATTTTTCTCCGCCGGTGAGAAGGTCTTGGAATAGAAGAAGCAGGGATGCTTCCGACCTTGAGCATCCTTTTGATAAAGGACTGCTCCTGCACCGACGGAAGAAGCGTCTACCTCAAGGATAAACGGCTTATCCACATCGGGACGATGTAATATGGGAGCGCCAGCAAAATGTGATTTTATAGCCGAGAAGGCCTTGGAGACATGTTCTGACCAAGCATTGGGGTTAGCTCCTTTCTTTTTTGGTGAGAGCAACCAAAGGAGCCACCAGTGTGGAAAAGTGTGGTATGAACTGGCGGTAGTATTTCACGAACCCCAAAAAGCGCTGCACCGCTTTGAGGGAATGGGGTTCCTGCCAGTCCATTACCGCTTGTAGTTTGGCAGGATCCATGGCCAGCCCCTGGGCTGAGATGATATAGCCCAGGAATGGCAAGGACTCCTGCTCAAACTGGCACTTCTCCAGCCTGGCAAATAGCGAGTTCGCCCGCAGACGGTCGAAGACCCTGCAGACGTCTCTCCGGTGGGTGGTCAAATCTGGCGAAAAGATGAGTATGTCATCCAGATAGACCACCACCGAGGTAGAGAGCATGTCGCGGAAGACGTCGTTGACAAAATCTTGGAAGACAGCTGGCGCATTACAAAGGCCAAAGGGCATAACCAGGTATTCGTAATGGCCATCCCTGGTATTAAAAGCTGTCTTCCATTCGTCTCCTTCGCGAATGCGGATCAGGTTGTATGCACCCCGCAGATCTAATTTAGTAAAGATCCGGGCCCCCCGCAACCTGTCAAATAACTCCGAGATCAACGGTAGGGGGTATTTGTTTTTAACCGTGATAGCATTGAGACCTCGGTAGTCAATGCAGGGGCGTAACTCTCCGTTCTTCTTCTGTACGAAGAAGAACCCTGCACCAGCCGGTGACACAGATTTTCTGAAGAAACCCCTAGCCAGGTTCTCCCGGATATATTGGGACATAGCCTCCGTCTCAGGGAGTGATAAGGGGTAAACACAGCCTCGGGGAGGCTCTGTGCCTGGCAGGAGATCAATCGGGCAATCATAGGAACGGTGCGGCGGGAGCGTCTCCGCAGACTTCTTAGAGAAGACGTCCGCGTACTGGTGGTAGGGTTTGGGGAGCGCGGAGAGATCCGCAGGCACTTCAGTGGAAGCCACCTGAATGCTGCCCCTCAGGCACCTTCCTTCACAGTCCTTGCCCCAGCCCAGTATCCTCCCCGAAGCCCAGTCAATATGAGGGGAGTGGCAACGAAGCCAGGGAACTCCGAGGAGCACCTGATCGATGCCATTGGGCATAATAAGCAGGGACAGAGTCTCCTGATGTGAGGGTGAAATAGAGAGTCCGAGTGGGGCTGTCTGATGGGTCACCTGAGATGGTAACGGTGCCCCATTTACCACCCTAATGGTCAGAGGTTGGGAGAGTAACACCAGAGGGATCGCGTGTCTCTGGGCAAAAGTCGAGGACATAAAGGTCCCCTCGGCCCCGGAATCCAGGGTGACCTCTGCCTCCCAGGTGGAGGACCCACTATCTAACGTACCCCGGAACACCGGTTTGGGTGAAAAGGGTCCCACCTTGGATTGACCACCACCTACGGCCACTGAACGTGGTCGTCTTTTCGGCCGCTGAGGGCATGTGCCAGCCGAGTTGCCAAACTGTCGGCACTGATAACAGCGCACAGAGCTTCGCATCGGACGCGACTTAGTGCCGGTGCGAGACACCTCCATAGGCTCAGAGGAAGGGAGCTCCTGTGCGGGATATATCAGCGGCTCGGTAAAGGTGGGAGCCAAATTAACCCTACGTCTGGATTGCGCTCGTTCCAACCCGCGCTCCGTGAAGCGGAGATCAATGCGGGTGGAAACGGCGATCAACTCCTCCAGACTTGTGGGAATTTCCCTAGTAGCTAGAGCATCTTTTACGTGCTCAGCCAGGCCTCTTCAAAACACCGGGACCAACACTTTGTCCGGCCACTCTAACTTGGAAGCCAGTGTCCGAAACTGGACAGCATGATGGCTAACCGAAAGTGACCCTTGTGTTAAGGATAACAATTGGAGAGCCGTATCGTGTGTGACCCGTAGTCCCAAGAGGACTTGCTTCAGAGCCGCGAGGAACTGAGCAGCTCCCTGTACCACGGGATCATCATGTTCCCACAATGGCGTGGCCCACTGTAATGCCTGGCCAGACAACAGGGAGACAATAAATCCCACCTTAGCCCACTCTGTAGGAAACCATGCAGCCAGCAACTCCAGCTGAATGGAGCACTGACTAACGAATCCCCTACAGGAGGCACTATCACCCGAAAACTTATTGGGGAGCGGGAGGCGAGACATTGTCGGCAAGGGCAAAAGTGTGGGCGCACGTGAGACAGCCTCAGCGACTGTCTGAGCAGCAGCTAGCGCAGCATTCGCAGCTGAGTTGGTGCTCTCAATAGCCGCCAACCTGCTCTCCAGCTGCCGAATGTAGCGCTGCAGCTGCTGCACGTCTGCCATTGCCAGCCAGACCCTGGCGCTAGTGTAATGTTAGGGTCGGCGGAACGCACCAAATATAAATAATAGTAGGTGCGTTCGCCGCCCGGGGTCCACCGTGCGGTAGGTGACAAGACCGCTGCTGAACAATGGCAGATGCACCTAGTAGGTGCGGGACTGCGCTCGGGTTAACGTCACCCGAACGCTAAGGGCGACTCCGTACAAACACAGAGTCGCTTGGAGAACACTAAAGCAAAGGCACAGGCCCTGTTAGCGTCACAGAGGCCTGAGTGTGGCGTCGCAGCCGCGAACACCAATAGTTGCTGTTACTACAGGGCAGCGGCAGAGAAAAGCCGCGAGCGTCGGCGCCGAGGACCGGGCGCTGACGGACGCTAGTGTAGGTGTGGAGCAAATGGTGTGTAGCTTGCCACAACCCTGGAGCTGACTATTCACACTTCACACTCGGTCACCACTCGTAATATCAGAGGGTAGGGGTTTTATAATGAGTCAGACACCAGTCCATACATCCATCACCATACACACACAGAATAATATGCTACACTAGCGCATGGCCGAGCCGCCATGCGGGCTTTTTATAGCCATGCGCTTCCGGGACCTTCCAGTACTTTGGGAAGGACCAATCAGATCCGACATAGGACCTGCACATGTGACCCCTGCTCTCCACTGAGAGGACAAGTTGCGGGCATGCCCAGTAGCACGGCACGAGGACTTAGCCTCTGGAGCAGTTCCCTGCAAAGCATTTTGCGCTACCATTGCTGCACCAGAGGTGGCAGCAACATCCAGGCTCACAGAACGAGTCTGAGGGGAATGCCTGGCTCGCCGTGATTGCTGAGCAGGAGTCTGAGCAGTCGGAGGAGAATGAGAGACCGCAGGATGTCTGGCTCTGGATTCCCGCTGTGCAGTGCCAGGAATCCGACGCCTAACATGGATGATGTCATTGTTTTCTCCAAAACCTATGAAGATCATGTGGAACACCTGGCTGAAGTGTTCGAAGCTTTGTCCAATTTTGGCCTGAAGGTGAAGCCTTCCAAATGCCACCTCCTGAAGCCCAAGGTACAGTACCTTGGTCATGTGGTCAGTGCAGAAGGTGTGGCACTAGATCCTGACAAAGTCACAGTCATCCGGGACTGGCCGAAGCCCAGCAACCTCCATGAAGTATGCCAATTCCTTGGACTGGTAGGCTACTACCGAAGATTCATCAAAGGCTTTACTGAAATAGCCACCCCTATGCAAAATTTTCTGGTGGGGCAGTCCAAGAAGACGAAACAGAAAAATTCCACCTTTTAATGGACTGAAGAGTTGGAGAGATCCTTCACTCGGCTGAAGATGGCTCTCACAGGTGACGAAGTTCTGGCCTACCCAGATTATGACAAACCCTTTGTACTGTACACTGATGCCAGCAATGTGGGACTAGGAGCAGTACTGTCGCAGGTACAGAATGGAAAAGAAAGAGTGATCTCTTACGCCAGCAGGAAGCTGCGTCCCACTGAAAGGAACCCTGACAACTACAGTTCTTTCAAGCTGGAGTTCCTTGCCATAGTCTGGGCTGTCACCGAAAGGTTCAAACATTACCTAGCCTTTGCCAAGTTTACTATCTTCACGGACAACAATCCATTGACCCATTTGGAAACTGCAAAGCTAGGTGCACTGGAACAGCGATGGATGGCTCGGCTATCTAACTATGAATTCACCATCAAGTACCGAGCAGGGCACAAGAATGCCAATGCTGACGCGCTGTCTAGGATGCCTAATCTGCCTGATGCAGGAGAAGACCCTGACGCTCTTGAAGAAATAGAGCCAATTCCCTTCCACCGGCCAATTGCGGCCCAACGTGCCTAAGGAGTGAGAAACCGATGGTCTGGCTTGAAGGAGGTCACCCTGAATCCATTGCCCCATCATGACTGGGCAGAAATGCAAGATAGTGACCCTGCAGTCCGCCTGGTGAAGGAGCTGCTGTCCCAAGCTGACTCACGCCCAGAGTCGGACGCTCCTGAGGAAACCCAGCAGTTGTGGAAGGAGAGAGGCTGGCTGTTCATTTATGAAGGAAAGCTGTGTCGGAGGAGTATCAATGCCTGCACTCATGAGCTGGTCTGGCAGGTGATAGTCCCAAAGAGAGAGGCATCAATGGTCCTGGAAGCATACCACAATGGAGCTGGACACTTCGGATGGAAGAAGTTGGAAGCCTTGCTCCGGGAGAGGTTCTACTGGGCGGGTATGAGGAAAGCCATTGAGAGGTGGTGCCGGGAGTGTGGACAATGTAACCTGCGCAGAAAGGGTCAAAACAGCCAGAGAGCTCCTCTACAGCCAATCATCACCAAACAGCCACTTGAGTTGGTAACCCTGGACCATGTGAAGCTGGTTCCAAGCCGGTCAGGCTACATCTATGCTCTTACCATCGTGGACCACTACTCAAGATTCCTGGTAGTTGTGCCTGTCAAAGATCAAACAGCCAGGACAGCAGCCAGAGCATTCCAACAACACTTCTGTAGACCACATGGATATCCTGAAAGAGTGCTTACAGATCAAGGTCCAGCTTTCGAGGCAGAAGTGTTCCAGGAATTCTGTAACTTGTATGGTTGTAAGAAGATCCGGACCACACCGTACCACCCCCAGACCAATGGCATGTGTGAGAAGATGAACCAGGTAGTGATTGACCTCCTGAAGACTTTGCCCTTGGAGGAGAGAAATCTGTGGCCAGAGAAGTTGCCAGATCTGGTGGACCTCTACAACCATATTCCAGTGAATTCCACTAACTGTACCCCAGCCTACTTAATGAGAGCAAGACCTGGTAAACTGCCTATCGATTTGGACATGGGAGTCCTTACGCCGGAAGTAACGTCACCAGATGCTGACTGGGATACAGAAAGACAACAGCAGTACAGAAGAGTTCAAGAATGTGTGGAAAAGAGTCTAGCTCAGGCAAGACAAAAGCAGGAGAAGCTCTACAATCAAAATGTGCCTGCCACTCCTTTGTCGCCGGGAGAGCAAGTTCTCAAGAGGAAGAGAAGATTGCACAAATTGGATGATCAATGGGAAGCTGAACCTTATACCATTCTGCCCTCAAACTTTGATAATACTAAGGTATGACTTATTAGCAAAGATGGAGGAGAAACCTCAGCGGCAATATCGAGAGATCACCTGAAACTATGTCCTGACCCGATGAAGGAAAGAGTGGAAGAACCAGATAACATCCAACCCATAGAGGAAGAAGAGAAGGTCAGCACAATACTTGGAGAATTCCCTGCGAATTGGACTAAAGTAAATGATGCTATAGTGGTGCCAGTGTTGACATTTCCCCAACTGGTAGTACAAGAAGAAGTGACTCATGAGAACTCTGAAAATCAGGAAGTTCAGGTAGCAGATGCCATACCAGCAGTGGAGCCAGAGAACCCTCGCCCTGCAAGTGGTGAATCTGCCATACCCATGGTGAGACTAAGAGTCCGTAGGAGAATACTGATTAGTTTACCCACACAAGAGTTACGCAGGTTTATCTGTACTACACAAGGTATACCGCCCATCAGATATCGTGTATAGATAAGCTTATGTGAATGTTGAAATTGTGTATAAATGTAACTGTTCTCAAGTTTTGTGCCTACAGATAATCTGTAAGAAGCCTTTTTGAAGTTCTTGTTTCATGTTTTGATGGCCATTGGACCACAGGACTTGTGTGGTCAGTACCCTTGTACATAGTTCACCAATTGCCCAGGAATGGACCATGGACATTGATGCTTGGACTTATCATCATAGGACCATTTTTGAAGCCCATGGTTTTTGTAACTTTTTCATTTTTTAAATCTTGTAGAATTATTATTGCTTAACTGTTTATATGTTTTCATGTTTTGTTCAGCCCAGGAATGCTGACTTGCACTAGGGGGGAATGTGGCACCCCCAGGAGCATGGCCACCACAGTGGCTTTGCCTTCCTCCAGGGAGGGTAATGCCAGGCTTGGAGGCAATGACCGGTCTCTCTCGCAGTCAATCTTTGCATGCAACACAGTTCCACTCCAGGCCAGCAGGGGGAGCTCTGAACAGGAATTAAGAGGAGTGCTCACTGAGGGCCAAGAGGAAGGAGTGGTTAGTTAGTCTGCGGAGGGTGAAGTGTGCAGATGTGTGGAAGGAGCACTGAGATAGAGCTGAGAGGAAGAGCTCATCTCCCGTAGGAGCGCATGAACTGGAGCCTGGTCTCCCATCTAAGACTTGAGGGCACAACAGCAACACGGATAGTGAGCTGGGACTTAGGAGTGAGGAGTCCCTGGAACAGGCTACAGCTGTCTGCTGTATGAGTAGAGTTCTTAGGAACATCTGACAGGAGGAACTTCAGTGTAACTCAGTACTGGAGATCCCTTAAGCAAGCGCTAGGAAGGAGACTGCACAGCCCATCTGCTGAGAGAGAATCCCTGAGTTGCCTCCAGGCTAGAATGCTCCGTTATCATCTGTAATCAGGACACTGGACTGCGTTTCTCAAGTAAAGGTACAGAAATTGCACCCTGCTGTGTCTTGTCTGCTTCCTACCTTTCCGGCACTGCTACATCCCCATGCCAGCCACATCCACACTGCCCTGGGACTACAGCTTCACCTGTGGGGAGCTTTTACATCTCTGCTGCACCATACCATCAGTCCGAGCGGATCTGTATGCAGCGTCAGCTTAACACCTCCCTTGCCGAACACCACGGGTAGAGTCACAAACTATTCATCTAAGGCCTGTTTCACACTTCAGTTTTTTTGTGTCAGTTAAAATCCGCCAAAATGGTGGAAAGCGGATCCGTTGATAACTGATGTGAACGAATGCCACCGGACTGTTTTTTTGACGGATCCGATGAATGAAGAATTTTAAAGGAACCGCAGCCCGGGAAGGAGAGAGAGAGAGAGAGAGAGAGAATATTTTCTGTCCACCAGAAATGATTTCAGGGTTAAATTTCCGGCTGACTTCATTCTCCGGGCATGCGCACTATAAAATGCGGATCCTGCAGCAAAAAAAGCGTTACATGGTCCATCCAGGCATGTCGGCGGACGCAAAAAAATTGACGGATCCGCACAAAAACGGATCCAACGGATGGCCATCCATCAAGATCCGCCAGTAATGCAAATCAATGGGGGAAAAAACGGATCCGCCAAAAAAATGGCGGATCCGTTTTTTTTGCAAAACGACGGATTTTGACTGATGGTCAAAAACGGAAGTGTGAAACAGGCCTAACTATATTCCACCATTCCCATTTTTCCCATTACTTGGGCGCCCAGGGCCACGGTCCGGGTCACTGCTGCTGTGACACATCCCACTGATACCGGCCCGGTACCCCACAGCCCTGGGAGGGTGACCCACAACCAATGGAAACTTGTCTAAGTAGGTAACAATGGGATTTGTGACATGAGCATTTATTGTAGTTTCTATTAACATTACAAATAAAATGACTCAAATTGATATATTAATCATCAAAAACAGCTCTGCACTCCACAAGATCTCTAAAGGTGTAATTGGTTCCTGCTTTTTACCGGACCCATCCTGATTGGCCCGGTGGCGTGAATGAGGGTTCGGTGACCCCTCCTCAAGGGGGGGGTACTGTTGTGAACTCATTTTCTGGTTTACCTCTGGCTTCTGGTGAGGGTGGTGGAGCTGGATGTGTTGACAGAGGAGTTGTGAGTTCTCCATCCGGGCTCCCTCTAGTGGTAACAGTAGGTAATGAAGCTGACCTAAATGGCAGAGACCTGCCTCCTGAGGAGGAGGACTGTAAGTGGACATCAGGAGTCTCTGACTGGATTTAAGACAGCCGACTCCCTAATTTTGTGCTGGTGATTTTTTCCTGCCCTGAGGTTCTGGTTTCCAGTTCTGCTCCTGCCTTCTCAAGCTAAGTGTGCTCTGCTATTTTTTCACAGGAGATTTGGTCTGTTTACTCAGTTTTTGTGGTCAGCCAACCCATGCTGGGGCTGTGCTGAATTTCCATTCTTATGTCTCTGTTTATGCCAGTTAGCTTTTTGTCCCTGATCAGATTGGTCTCTTTTTGCTCTGATTTCAGAATATACCAGAGTGCTGATATAGGGAATTGAAGTCTAGTGACTTCAGGGTTTTTGTTATCAGAATGTGTTGGACATTTTTTGGCAGGGTTTTGTGCGTGATTGCAGACAGCATCTTTCCTTTCCTGTCCTTTCTAGTTAGTGTGGGCCCCATCGTTTGCTCAGCCTCTTTTTCTATCTGTGTTTGTGTTTTCATCTTGTCTCACCATCAATACATGTTAGGGGACTGTCTATTGCTTTGGGGTCTGCTCTGGGGCAGTTCAGATTTCCCCTTTTCTTGCTTTAGGTTTATTTAGTTCTCCGGCTGTGACGAGGCATCTAGGATCATCGTAGGTACGCTCCACGGCTACTGCTAGTTGTGTGGATAGGATCAGGGGTCTGCAATCCGCTTAGTTACCAACCCTTTGGTTTTCTGTGGCTTAGCTTGTTTTTGTTTTTTTGTGAGTTCTCCATCCGGGCTCCCTCTAGTGGTAACAGTAGGTAATGAAGCTGATCTAAATGGCAGAGACCTGCCACCTGAGGAGGAGGACAGTAAGTGGACATCAGGAGTGTCTGACTGGATTTAAGACAGCCGACTCCCTAATTCTGTGCTGGTGATTTTCCTGCTCTGAGGTTCTGGTTTCCAGTTCTGTTCCTGCCTTCTCAAGCTAAGTGTGCTCTGCTATTTTTTCACATGAGATTTGGTCTGGTTTTTTCAGTTTTTGTTGTCAGCCAGCCCTTGCTGGGGCTGTGCTGAATTTCCATTCTTATGTCTCTGTTTATGCCAGTTTGCTTTTTGTCCCTGATCAGATTGGTCTCTTTTTGCTCTGTCTTCAGAATATACCAAAGTGCTGATATAGGGAATTGAAGTCTAGTGACTTCAGGGTTTTTGTTATCAGAAAGTGTTGGACATTTTTTGGCAGGGTTTTGTGCGTGATTGCAGACAGCATCTTTCCTTTCCTGTCCTTTCTAGTTAGTGTGGGCCCCATCGTTTGCTCAGCCTATTTTTCTATCTGTGTTTGTGTTTTCATCTTGTCTCACCATCAATACATGTTTGGGGGCTGTCTATTGCTTTGGGGTCTGCTCTGGGGTAGTTCAGATTTCCCCTTTTCTTGCTTTAGGTTTATTTAGTTCTCCGGCTGTGACGAGGCATCTAGGATCATCGTAGGTACGCTCCACAGCTACTGCTAGTTGTGTGGATAGGATCAGGGGTCTGCAATCCGCTTAGTTACCAACCCTCTGGTTTTCTGTGGCTTAACTTGTTTTTGTTTTTTGTGAGTTCTCCATCTGGGCTCCCTCTAGTGGTAACAGTAGGTAATGAAGCTGATCTAAATGGCAGAGACCTGCCACCTGAGGAGGAGGACTGTGAGTGGACATCAGGAGTCTCTGACTGGATTTAAGACAGCCGACTCCCTAATTCTGTGCTGGTGATTTTCCTGCTCTGAGGTTCTGGTTTCCAGTTCTGTTCCTGCCTTCTCAAGCTAAGTGTGCTCTGCTATTTTTTCACATGAGATTTGGTCTGGTTTTCTCAGTTTTTGTTGTCAGCCAGCCCTTACTGGGGCTGTGCTGAATTTCCATTCTTATGTCTCTGTTTATGCCAGTTTGTTTTTTGTCCCTGATCAGATTGGTCTCTTATTGCTCTGTCTTCAGAATATACCAGAGTGCTGATATAGGGAATTGAAGTCTAGTGACTTCAGGGTTTTTGCTATCAGAAAGTGTTGGACATTTTTTGGCAGGGTTTTGTGCGTGATTGCAGACAGCATCTTTCCTTTCCTGTCCTTTCTAGTTAGTGTGGGCCCCATCGTTTGCTCAGCCTATTTTTCTATCTGTGTTTGTGTTTTCATCTTGTCTCACCATCAATACATGTTTGGGGGCTGTCTATTGCTTTGGGGTCTGCTCTGGGGCAGTTTAGATTTCCCCTTTTCTTGCTTTAGGTTTATTTAGTTCTCCGGCTGTGACGAAGCATCTAGGATCATCGTAGGTACGCTCCACGGCTACTGCTAGTTGTGTGGATAGGATCAGGGGTCTGCAATCTGCTTAGTTACCAACCCTCTAGTTTTCTGTGGCTTAGCTTGTTTTTGTTTTTCCTCCTCGGTGACTCATTCATAACAGAATCACCAGCCATACCACAGATTCTAGGGTACTCAAAAGCAGGGAAAGAAAAGTGTCTGAATTTTTTTTTAATGCATTTTTTCCTCTTTTTCTCTGGGGCCGTAGGAGGATTTTTTCCTTAATGGAAATTAAGCAATTGTCTGATCGTGTGGAGCAGCTCGCTGCTGAAGTGTGGGGAATTTCCGCCTATCTCGCTCAATCACATGCGGTTGAACCCAAAATCCCTACTCCTGATGTGTTTTCTGGGGATCGGTCTAAATTTTTGAATTTTAAGAATAATTGTAAATTATTTCTTGCCTTGAAGCCTAACTCATCGGGGAGCTCTGCACAGCAGGTTAAAATTGTCATCTCCTTGCTGGGAGGCGATCCCCAGGATTAGGCGTTTTTTTTTGACACCTGAAGATTCTATTCTGACTAATGTGAATGCATTTTTTCAGGCCTTGGGGTTGTTGTATGATGAACCTAATGCTATTGATCAAGCTGAGAAAGCCCTATTGGCATTGAACCAGGGTCAGGATTCTGCAGAGTTATACTGTCAAAAATTCCAAAAGTGGGCGGTACTTACTACATGGAATGATGGTGCCTTGGCAGCTCTCTTTCGCAAGGGTTTATCAGAAACCGTAAGGCTGTGTGCACACGCTGCGGATTAGGTGTGGATTCATCCGCGCGGATTTTGTAAAATCCGCAGGTGAAACCGCAGGTCAAAAGACCTGCGGTTATACCTGCGGATTGCTCTGCGGTTTTGCCCTGCGGTTTTTCATCTCCTCAATGGAGGAGATGGCAAACCGCAGCGGAATCCGCAGAAAGAATTGACATGTCAATTCTTTCTGTGGATTGAAAACCGCAGATAATCCGAGCGGAAAATTCCGCACCGTCTGCACTGCGGTTTTTGATTCCCATAGGGACCAAAACCGCTGCGGAACCGCAGCAAAATCCGCAGCGTGTGCACACAGCCTAAAAGATATTATGGTGGGATTTCCTGCTCCCTCTGGTCTTGACGATTCTATGTCATTAGCCATTCAAGTTGATCGGCGTTTACATGAACGTAAAACTACATGAGAGGTGTTGCCACCTTTTGAACAAATGTCTGAACCTATGCAATGTGATAGAGTTTTGTCTAGGGTGCAACGTCAGGAGTATAGAAGGCGTAATAAGCTGTGTTTTTTCTGTGGAGATGCCTCTCATATTATTTCTGTCTGCCCTAAACGAGAGAAACGTTTTGCACACACATTTGCTGTTGATGGAGTACAACCTAAGTTTCTTTTGGCAATTACTCTGATCTGCTCCTTATCCACATTTTCTGCCAAGGCTTTTGTGGATTCAGGAGCGGCTTTGAATCTGATGGATTTGGATTTTGCTAAACGTTGTGGTTTTCCCATGATACCTCTGCGGACGCCTATTCCTTTGAGGGGTATTGATGCTACTCCTTTGGCGGAGAATAAACCTCAGTTTTTGACCCAGGTGATAATGCGGGTCACCCCAGACCACCAAGAAAATTGTAGATTTTTGGTGCTGCATAATTTGCATGATGCTATTGTTCTGGGTTTTCCCTGGTTGCAAATCCATAATCCAGTTTTGGATTGGAAATCTGTGTCTGTGGTGAGTTGGGGCTTTCGGTGTGCTCTTGGTGACACTCCTGTTTTCTCCTCCTCTCCCCAGTCTCATGATGTTCCTGACTATTTGGCTGATTTTTATGATGTATTTAGTGAGAGTAAGTCTGCGTCCCTGCCTCCTCATAGGAGTTATGATTGTGCAATTGAGTTGAGGCTTGGGTGTAAATATCCCAAGGGTCGGCTTTTCAACTTATCTGTACCCGAATACGAGGCTATGTGATCTTATATTAAGGAGTGGTTGGAGAAGGGTCATATTAGACCATCCTCTTCACCCTTAGGTGCTGGGTTTTTTTTCGTGGCAAAGAAAGATGGTTCATTAAGGCCTTGTATTGACTATTGTTCCCTTAACAAGATTACGGTTAAATATCAGTATCCGTTGCCCCTGATTTCTGATTTATTCCGCAGAGTTAAAGGTGCCTGCTGGTTTACTAAGCTTGACCTCAGGGGGGCGTATAATCTTATTCGCATCAAGCATGGGGATGAATGGAAGACGGCGTTTAATACTCAGGAGGGACATTTTGACTACCTGGTGATGCCTTTTGGGCTCACTAATGTCCCTTCTGTCTTCCAATCCTTCATGAATGATATTTTCCGGGACTTTGTGGAT
Source organism: Dendrobates tinctorius (assembly GCF_039654945.1). Classification (NCBI taxonomy): domain Eukaryota; kingdom Metazoa; phylum Chordata; class Amphibia; order Anura; family Dendrobatidae; genus Dendrobates; species Dendrobates tinctorius. The sequence goes on from NW_027361697.1 coordinate 56,373,867, forward strand.
AAGTTTGATCATCTATTTGGATGATATTCTGATCTTTTCCAGTGATTGGGATTCTCATGTGGAACATGTTCGGACTGTGTTCCGGATTTTGAGGGAGAATTCCCCGTATATTAAGGGATCGAATTGCCTTTTTGGTGTAAGAGGATTTCATTTTTGGGATTTATTTTGTCTCCATCAACAATTGAAGTGGACCCGGTTAAGGTATAGGCCATTTGCCCACTTCTTTGAAGGCTCTCCAGAAGTTTTTGGGTCTTGCTAATTTTTATCGTAAATTTATAGCTAATTTTTCTGGTATTGCCAAACCTCTGACTGACCTGACCAAGAACGGCGCTGATGTGCTGAATTGGTCTCCAGAGGCTGTTTTGGCATTTCAGGAGCTGAAGCAGAGGTTCACTTCTGCTCCGGTTTTACGGCAACCTGATGTCTCACTTCCATTTCAGGTAGAGGTAGATGCTTCTGAGATTGGTGCAGGAGCTGTTTTGTCCCAAAAAGATCCGGTGACTTCTAAAATTAATCCCTGTGCTTTCTTTTCCCGAAAGTTCTCCCCATCTGAACGCAACTATGATGTGGGGAATCGGGAATTGTTGGCCATGAAGTGGGAATTCGAGGAGTGGAGACATTGGTTGGAGGGAGCTAGACATCAAGTGGTGGTCCTTACTGACCACAAGAATTTGATTTACCTGGAGTCGGCCAAACGCTTGAATCCTAGACAGGCTAGGTGGGCCTTGTTTTTCACGCGTTATGATTTTGTGGTCTCCTTTCTTCCGGGCACTAAGAATGTTAAGGCAGACGCCCTTTCTAGGAGTTTCTTTGCTGACTCTCCTATTGTGACCAAACCTACTACCATCCTAGGTGAGGGGGTAGTTCTTTCTGCCATCTCGCCCGAATTGAGACGTGCCCTGGAAGAATTTCAGGAGGACAAACCTGAGCGTTGTCCTATGGGAAAATTGTATGTTTCTGACCAGTGGAGGAAGAGACTGATGTCTGAAGTTCATTGCTCCGCGTTGGCTGGTCATCCAGGTATTTTTGGTACCAGAGATTTGGTGAGTCGGTCTTTTTGGTGGCCCGCCTTATCTCGTGATGTCAGGAATTTTGTGCAGTCTTGTGGGACTTGTTCCCGGTCTAAACCCTGTTCTCATTCTAGTGGGTTGTTGATGCCCTTGCCGGTGCCCAAGAGGGCATGCACCCATATCTCAATGGATTTTATTTCTGATCTTCCTGTCTCTCAGAGAATGACTGTTTTCTGCGTGATTTGTGATAGATTTTCTAAGATGGTCCATCTTGTACCACTCCCAAAGCTGCCATCTTCCTCAGAGTTGGTGCCCTTGTTTTTACAACAGGTGGTTCGGTTGCATGGGATTCCTGAGAACATTGTGTCGGAGAGAGGAGTCCAGTTTGTCTCCAGATTTTGGAAAGCTTTTTGTTCCGAGCTGGGAATTCAGCTATCTTTCTCCTCTGCGTTTCACCCACAGACCAATGGGCAGACTGAGAGAACAAACCAGACTTTGGAGTCTTATTTGAGATGTTTTATATCTGCTGATCAGGATGATTGGGTCTCATTTTTGCCCTTGGCCGAATTCGCCCTAAATAATAGAGCTAGTTCTGCCACATTGATGTCGCCCTTTTTCTGTAACTTTGGGTTTCATCCTCGATTTTCTTCAGGGCAAGTGGAATCTTCAGCCTGCCCAGGTGTTGACACTGTGGTAGAGAGAATGCAGCAGATTTGGGACCAAGTGGTGGATAAGATGTCCCTCTCTCAAGAAAAGGCCCAGCGGTTTTCCAACCGGCATAGGACCATTGGTCCCCAGTTTAAAGTGGGTGATATGGTTTGGTTGTCATCAAAAAATATCTCTATGAAGGTTGCGTCTCCAAAGTTCAAGCCAAGATTTATTTGTCCTTATAGCATTTTGGAGATTCTTAACCCAGTTTCTTTTCGATTGGCTCTTCCAGTTACATTTAAGATCCATAACGTGTTTCATAAGTCTCTGTTGAAGAGGTTTGTTGAGCCAGTGGTTCCTATGGCGGCACCTCCTGACCCTGTGTTGGTTGAGGGTAATGTGGAATATGAGGTGGAGAAAATACTGGATTCTCGTCTGGCTAGACGGAGACTCCAGTATTTGGTAAAGTGGAAGGGTTATGGCCAGGAGGACAATTCTTGGGTCCCTGCCTCTGACATTCATGCCGACAGATTGGTTTGTGTTTTTCACCGGGCCCATCCTGATCGGCCCGGTGGTGTGAATGAGGGTTCGGTGACCCCTCCTCAAGGGGGGGTACTGTTGTGAACTCATTTTCTGGTTTACCCCTGGCTTCTGGTGAGGGTGGTGGAGCTGGATGTGTTGACAAGGGAGTCGTGAGTTCTCCATCTGGGCTCCCTCTAGTGGTAACAGTAGGTAATGAAGCTGCTCTAAATGGCAGAGACCTGCCACTTGAGGAGTTGAGGAGGAGGACTGTGAGTGGACATCAGGAGTCTCTGACTGGATTTAAGACAGCCGACTCCCTAATTCTGTGCTGGTGATTTTCCTGCTCTGAGGTTCTGGTTTCCAGTTCTGTTCCTGCCTTCTCAAGCTAAGTGTGCTCTGCTATTTTTTCACATGAGATTTGGTCTGTTTTTTTCAGTTTTTGTTGTCAGCCAGCCCCTGCTGGGGCTGTGCTGAATTTCCATTCTTATGTCTCTGTTTATGCCAGTTTGCTTTTTGTCCCTGATCAGATTGGTCTCTTTTTGCTCTGTCTTCAGAATATACCAGAGTGCTGATATAGGGAATTGAAGTCTAGTGACTTCAGGGTTTTTGTTATCAGAAAGTGTTGGACATTTTTTGGCAGGGTTTTGTGCATGATTGCAGACAGCATCTTTCCTTTCCTGTCCTTTCTAGTTAGTGTGGGCCCCATCGTTTGCTCAGCCTATTTTTCTATCTGTGTTTGTGTTTTCATCTTGTCTCACCATCAATACATGTGTGGGGGCTGTCTATTGCTTTGGGGTCTGCTCTGGGGCAGTTTAGATTTCCCCTTTTCTTGCTTTAGGTTTATTTAGTTCTCCGGCTGTGACGAGGCGTCTAGGATCATCATAGGTACGCTCCACAGCTACTGCTAGTTGTGTGGATAGGATCAGGGGTCTGCAATCCGCTTAGTTACCAACCCTCTGGTTTTCTGTGGCTTAGCTTGTTTTTGTTTTTCCTCCTCGGTGACTCATTCATAACAGTTAGGAGTGTAGAGACACTGACTCAGGGGTGTGCAGGAGGTCTCCACTTTCCCGTTCCCTATCGCAGGGCCACTATTGTTATTGTTACCCAGGTTTTCCCTATTCCCTTTGTCTTATTGTATTAGTTACCGGCCTGCGGGCCGCATCACGTAGGACAATGTGCCACATCCTGTTGTATCAGTTATCGGCCTGCTGGCTGTGACACTCAGGATGGGGCACGTGACATTATCATCAACCCTTACTTTTTTTCTGGTTAGCCTCAGGCCATGTTCAGACCTGTGAGTATTTGCTGCTGGGCCTCACTGAGGTGAGTGAGGAGCTGCATGGTGTGTTGAAGCAGTTCAGCAGCAATTATAAGGGTCTGGGGCCTCCCGTTTGGCTCAACCAGGAAATCAAATAGCGGCTGGCAATGAAGCCCCTAGAGTCGCTGCTGGGGAGCGGGACTTGCTCTTGCAGGCAGACGTACCCAGACAGGTGGGTGGAGTTGGTCCCCATGGTGCTGTCTGGGGTTCCCCAAGGTGAAGGGGTACGTCCCGGTAGTGAGCAGACTGGTGTGATAGTCCTCGGGGTCTACGCCAAATCTTCCATACCACCGAAGTAGCCGCCCCTCCTGGTCGTTCGGAGGAAGGTGACAAGGGAGTGTATTTTTCCTCCATTTCCCAGGCCCCTCCCTCACCGGTGTGAGCAGCAGGTGTGCTGTGGGGGAGTAGGGGCAAATCTCTACCCTCACCATTAGCCAACCCTGGGAGGCGTCGACCTCGTGGTGTAAGGGGTTGGAGGGTGGTGTTCCCTTGGTGAATAGCGGGGGTGTGAGTGTGGTGACATAGGGGGACGCCTCTGTTGTCGATCCCAGAATGAGTTCTCCGAAATATGACAAACAAATGTGTGGCAATAAACGTTCAGGTCCGGACCTGCGTGGGAACGAGCATGTATGGGTGGCCACCAAAAAACATCTTGGAAGTGTGTTGCAGAGTCTTACCAGCTCATACCGAACATACACATACATAACTTGTTCCCCAGGTCGACGCTTTGGAGATGAGTGGTGCCTCCAGAACATACTTTGCCAATACCAGCGGTGCGTTTGTCATAAACCTGAAGTGCAGGTAGTGGTTGGGGTGAACTCTGGATCTAGGCGTCTCCGCTGTAGGTGGTGCCCTGATGAGGAGTGGTGTTGAGGGTCCAGAGGCCCCTCATTAAGGGGAGGGTACTGTCATGATCCAGGTTGGATCTGACAGATTAAATGCACAAAGTAACCTTTTTTTTTCCTTTGGCTATGTGCCAAAGGTGGTTTTGCCCCCGGTGGCCTTTAGGGTCATTGCACTGTGGTGATTTCAGTTGTAGTTTTCTCCCTGGTGGCCATTAGGGTCATTTCACTCTGGTTACCTTAGTTTGTGCACGTAATTATGTAACAGGTGTGATTGCTCTATAAGAGAGTATCAGGTGTGTTAAGCACTGTTGGTGAAAAGTTCCTCATTTGCAAGCAAGTCTGGGTAAAGAATGGAGCTGAAGGAGAGTCTCTGGCAGCCCAGTCAGAGTGCTGGAGTAGCAGCTATGGTGTCTGCAAGGAGGGCTGGCATGGATTGGTGGAGTGTCAGCCATGGTGTCTGCAAGGAGGGCTGGCATTGCTTGGTGGAGTGGCAGCTATGGTGTAGAGCTGCACTCAGAATGCTGGACTCGGTTGCGGAAAGCTGGACTCAAAATGTTGGACTCTTTGGCAGAAAAGCTGGACTCATTTGCTGGACTCTGTTTCTGGACAGCTGCACGCAGGTGTGGACTCTGTTTGCTCCAAGGCTGCACTATGGTGCTGGACTCCGTTGCTGGACAGTGCACCTAGATGTTGGACTCGATGGAGGAAAAGATGCACGCAGGTGGTGGGCTCTGTTGCTGGGAGCGTAAGCAACAGAGCAAAGGTAAGTGGTGTTCCCCTGTTTTGTCACTTTTCCTTATGTGTGTTTAGTGCAGTGGTGGGATTAGTTTCCGCACCGACCAATTCCCTAGTGAGGGTTTAGGTGCAGGGCGAGTCAGGGTTTTTAGGTTCCTGATCGTCGCCCGGTGCGGAACCAGCCTAGGGAACGTTATGAGTGTAGAGACACTGACTCAAGGGAATGCAGGAGGTCTCCACTTCCCCGTTCCCTATCGCAGGGCCACCATTGTTATTGTTACCCAGGTTTTCCCTATTCCCTTGTCTTATTGTATTAGTTACCGGCCTGCGGGCCGTGTCACATAGGACAATTACACGTGCCGCGTCCTGTTGTATCAGTTACCGGCCTGCTGGCTGTGTCACTCAGGACGGGGCACATGACACCAAGTTAATGCCTTGAACTCCATGTTCATGAAAAATTGTTCCAGTTGTGGCAGGGCACATATTTGTAGGGAGATGGACTAGGCTGGTGGTATCTCTCTCGTGTCAGGACCAGAACTGTCGGGACTGTCACCATTGCTGCCGGGGAATAGACTTTCTGACTGGAAGAGACTAGTGATGAGCGAGTACTGTATACTCGTTGCTCAGGTGGTCTCCGAGTATTTTGGCATGCTCGGAGATTTAGTATTGTTGCCTCAGTTGTATGATTTGCGACTGCTATACAGGTTGAATACATGTGTGGTATGCCTGTTTGTTAGGGAATTCCCACATTTATTCAGCCTGTCTACAAGTCGCAAATTATGCAGCTGAGACGACAAAAACTAAATCTCCGAGCACGCCAAAATACTCGGAGATCACCCGAGCATACTCGGGGAGACCCGAGCAACGATGCTACTCGCCCATCACTAGAAGAGACCTTTGCACCTGACTGTAGGGGGCGGGTCTGATATAAAAGGGACAGGACACACCAGAACGGGGCCTTTGGTGGGAAGACCATGTGTGTTTCAGGAGAAGGTTGACTCCCCCTCTGCAGACCGATGCCAACGAGCAGGCCCGCTTTGCGCTCGTTCATTCCCCGCGCATACAAACTGTGTACCTCCAGAAACCATCATTCCTGTTGTCGCTGATGTGATTAAGACAAACTGTTCTTTACCGCTGACTTCTGCCGGCCCGGGACACAGTACTCACCAAACAGTGCACGCTAAAGCAGGTAGAGTGACCGCGGCCTTCACTTCAGGACTTCATTCACCAAACGCAGTGCCGCAGATACCCACTCGAGCAGTACCCTGTTCCAGGACCACAAGACTATGCGTGGGAAGGCCAGGATATGTCGCCTCCGTTAAGAGACAGTACTTCACCTTTCTCTGGAACCAGTTTGGGAAATTCACACGTCACCTACGGCGCCATCGTGGGATTTTCCAGCCTCCTCCGTCCGGGAACCACAAACTTATAAGTGAACCCGTTATTTGAACTTCTACTATTGCCCTATTACTGTATACGCCTTGTTCGCCTATATTCCCACACCCCCTCTCTCCCTGCCTGGAGTATTCACTGTTAGGCCATGTGCACACGCTGCGGTTTTTGCTGCGGTTTTGGCCCTGCAGAACTGCAGCAGTTCCGCAGACATGGTACTTTACCATGTTAGCCTATGGGTTTTCAAAACCGCAGTGCTCACGCTGCGGTTTTTTTACCTGCGGAAAAGCTGCATTTTTTTTTCCCCAGCGTGTCAATTGTTTCTGCAGATTCTGCTGCGGTTTCATACCTTTAACATAGTAGAGGTGTGAAACCACAGGGCAAAACCGCAGGCCAAACCGCAGCAAAACCGCAGGTCACTTTACCTGCGGTTTTACCGGCGATTCCGCGGGAAAAAACCCGCAGGTGAATCTGCAATGTGTGCACATAGCCTTATAATAACTCTTTATAAACAACCCGTTAACTCTTGCTTTGCCTCTTGCTCATCACTGCATCCCGCGTTCCTGCTAGTACCTTACATATTCATATTGAAAAAAGGCTCTGCCATTTGGGAATTAATTGTTATGGAGGGAGTAATTGGTCTGCAACAATGCGTAGGTGCTCTCTACTTGAAAGCCAGGTGGACTTTGTCCAGAGCAATCAAACTGTCCACATCAACTTATCTTACCAAAGTACATCTTAGTGCCATCTATTCCACAGGTAAGTACATGCAAGGATAAACACTATCAGATTGGGCCACCTTCTTTGATTGCTACATGGTACATTGTAGGTACTTATGGTGATGGATAAGGCTTGGCATGGACATTACGACTGTTCAGCTAGGCAATCCCAGCTAGACGGCCGTATGCATAGCAAACTATAGTGCATTGTATCCAGTGCCGGACTGGGGTGCCAAGGGCCCACCCTAACACTGACTGTGGGGGGCCACTTTTCACCTGCATACAAATATTACACTACCCTCGTTCACAAATGTACCTATATCTCTATATAATAATAAGCTGGACAGTTTGGTGAATGAGTGCTGATATACTGCATTTTTCTGTATAGAGAGAATCAACTGAATAATGCCAAGTACTGCCTTACAGTGGGGTTGGGCCCACCGGGAGATTCCCCTGTTACTCTATGGGCCAGTCCGAGCCTGATTGTATCTTCTGTTACCATTCTATCGTCGTTAGCAGCAAAGTTGTAGAAACTGATTTTTTTTTAGATACTGCAGACCAGTATTCACTACCTGCTGTATTAGAGATGTTCTGACCCAGCCATCAAACCATCTGTTGAAGTTTATTAGTCTGTCAGATTCATTCACTTGTCTATTTTTCTTGCTTTAAAGCATAAATATTGTGCTAATTTTTGTTTTATAAATCTAGGGGCGAACATGCCATTAGTGCAACTGTAAGAGGAGGGCAGGACAGTAGTCGCAGCCGAGGACACCGGGGCTCTGGTATCCTGACCTCCTCCCACAGAAATATCTTCAGCATCTACCGGTGTACCTGTTCTTGTTGCTGGTCCACGGTCAGGGATTCCACTGCGATGTGACCCAGCTCCTGCACACTTGTTTCCAGTGCATATAGAAGAAATAACGGACACAGATACCGGTTCTGATGCAAAGTTAACGCTTTTACTTTCTTCTTCAACGGTCCCGGACACATCAGTTACATCACAGTCCAAACAGCATTCCTCCTGCTCTTTCCCTTTCTTACTGTCTTCACCTTCACGTACATTCCGGGTTAGTAGCACCCTTGGCGGTACCACAGCTTCACTACTGTAGGACCTCAGTACATAGGGGATCCTGCTCATCCGTTTCGCCCTGGACATGCCATCTTCTGCCCTATTGAGGATCTGCCACATCATGAACATTCTGCACCCTGCACGACTTTTGGACCACATTTCCTTCTCCGTTCCTGCTGCTGACGTGAACTGTAACTTCCCCGGGTGCTCCGGTCTTATCCAGCATCCGTCTGACTGTGCCCGTGCTTCTTCACTTAAACAATGTTGCGTAGCTGCTATGTTGTCCTGGGCTTAGAGCCCTTGAGGACCTGTCAGGCATGCTCGCCCTTCTGACTAATTCCTACAACCTACACTTGCTTAACCCATAGCAGCTCCTCCTACAGTTAACCCTTAGGCAAACATCCTGACAGCTACACCTAATAAGGCCCACCAGTATGCCCCCATCTAGTGGCACACTCCAGAACTACGTTTACTCAAGTGCCCTTCTCTAATGTTCCCAAAGGAAGAACTATCTTACCCTAATCTATACAGAAATACAATACAATAGTCATAATAAAGCATATCTTACAGTGTGTACAATATGGTAACACATAATGTGGCAATACCAATAAGATGGTCGGTAGTACACAGCTGTGTAGCCGTATCGAAGCATAACAGTGTATTTACGTTAAAGCTCTTAAAGGGGAGGAGGCACTAAAGGGGTGTTCTATCCCAATGCCCTACACAACCACACACTGACCCAAGAGGTTAGGAGGCCCATATCCACCTCTGAAGAAAGTTTAATTGAGTATTATGATGAGCTATTTGATGGTAAAGGGTCAAATACCGTTCTTACACATGGGCCCTCTTCTGTCTCTGTTTGCCCCGGATAAATATATATATTATTATTATTATTATTATTTATTGAAGAAAAGTGTTTCTTTCTCCTCCTGGACTGATCATTTGTTATCAACATTTTCCCATGAATTGAAAATTTTTATTCAGAGAATATAGATTTTCCCATTACGGAGATAGATGACAGTTGTTTCCTCGTCTTCTGGAGGCAGAGGTCGGTCTCCGGTACCTTCTGCTGAGCCTAGTCCATATGCTGCAGTGGCTGACAAGGGTGCGGGCCACAGTCCTATATGAGCCCAACGTGGCTCGGCAAATATGCACTGGCAAATATCAGGGCGCTAGTGTCTGTCCCATACCCGGTCACTCTTATGTGGCACGTGCAGTGTACTCACGGACATGGAGCATATGGCGACTTGTTCTCTGGTAGTCACTGGGTACACACTGCACGTCTCTCCCTCTCTGGTCCCCACTGCTGGCAGCGGGAGATGGGGGACGCTAGCCTGCACGATGCTGGTGCTCTCAGGACGGAGCACTTCTCTCTCTGGCTGCTGCTGAACATGCGGTTTCCCTGAGTGCAGCAGTCCCTCTCTCTCTCTCGATTGCTGCAGCACACCCAGGTTCTGTTCTGGCAGCGTTCCCTCTGCAGATGGTGGGGTCCTGTTGCAGTGCCGGCACTCAGTGGGGAGGGGAAGTGGAGCGCGCCGCTCGCCTAACTGCACGCTGCCCTCTGTTCGTGCCAAACTCCATTGCTATGCGCACTTTTCCCTTGAATTCCTCCACCCCCTTGGTCAGTAGGAAAGTCCGCCTCGCTAAAGCTTCCCCCAAGTATCAGGAGAAGGTCAGCCTCGCTAAAGCTTCCCCCAGGAGCTGACATATTGCATGTGCAGCAGGACCCAGAGGTGGAGGGGGCCCCCTGCAGGGTGGCTAATACTGAGGGCAATGATTGGGGTTGTGGAGAGGGCAATGATGGGGATGGAGGAGAGGGCAGTGATGGAGGTGGGGGAGAGGACAATGATGGGATGTCGGGGGGAAGAAGGACAATGAGGGATGTGGGGAATTGGGATGGGTGAAAGGGGGACTTACAAACAGGGGGAAATAGAGGAAGATGTTAGATATGGATGTAAAATGAATTGGGTAGTGGAGGAGGATGCTAAGCCCCTGATAGTGTCCTCCCCAATCTCACAAATCATTGTGATGCTATAGGGGACTTAAAATATATTGGGAAGTGGGAAAGAAGGGGTAAGGTGTATAGGACACATTATAAATAACTGAAAGGTAGGAGGGACTTTTAATGAATCGAGAGGTGGCGGAGGATGCTCAGGACCTGATGGTGTCTTCTCCAGTCCCCAAATTCCTTATGATGCTATTCAGGACTTATAATAAATCATGGAGACACGGGAGAGAGACTTAAGGGCATGTCACACTAAGAGATATCGCTAGCAATAACGCTATGACTTGTTGTGACGTTATAGCGATATTGCTAGCGATATCGCTGTGTGTGATACTTACCTACAACCTGCTCCCCCGCTGGTTATCGCTGATTGTGTGAGAACAGGCTGGCCTTTTTCCTCTTAGTCAGCTTCCTGCGGCGCTTCCTGGTGTGACGACGAGCAACACGTGGACGCGGGCGGGAGGACGCACGATTGCCTCGTCTGACAGGTAAGTAGCGACCCCCGACCCCTGCGATGTCGCTGGTAAGTTCTGCCTGTGTGGCAGCTCACTAGCAGCCACTTAGCGATGCACCAGCGATCCTGACCGCGTCATATCGCTGGTCGGGATCGCTGGTGCATCGCTAAGTGTGACAGTACCTTTAGACTGTGTGCACACGTTTAGGATTTGCAGGAGAAAATTCTGCTGCATGTCCTAATGTGATGACAGGAAGGACACTGTGTAAAATACATTTATTTTTTTCAACATTTTTGCCATGCTTTTGTTACGTAATTTCCCCCCATGTGTATGGGTGAAATACGCTGCAAGAATTGACATTATGCAGATTTTAATCTGCTGCAAATCTGCAAGGAAAAAATAATCAGCATCTGCATGAAAACTTCAGGGTTCTCATTCACTTTTAATGTACTGTAAAACCTTGCATATATTCCGTGTGCACATAGCCTTACAGGTAATGGGGAGAGTCACAGACTGAATAGTTTATATTACTGGGAGTCAGAGATTATAGTTAATGGGGGCACAGTGCTGCTTATCACTTTTTATTTTTATTGGTGTGTGCTTAATGGTATTTTAATGGTGTGGTACATATCTGTATTCAGGGGATAGACACATGTATGTATACAATGTATGTGACATTGTTATTTTCAGGGCTGCGAAGATCATCGTGACAAGACGAGTCGTGGCAGGGAGATGTCGACATGAAGGTCCGACCAGAAGGAGAAGAAAAAGGAGAAAGCTGCTCTAATTAGATGAGATGTCAGTGGTTAGTGCCTGGATGGAGATATTATTCTCTATCTACACTGTGTGATGTGTAGTGATAATGTTATTTTGTAAAATACCTTATTTTACATTCTCCAACTTGTGTGAAATGTCCGTGTGCTTCCAGGTTTTTTTTATCGGATGGCACTCAGACTCATAGTTTTATAGGTCCTTGCACACATACATGAAAATCACGGATTTGAGAATGAGATCCGTGAGGGTCAGATAATGTTCTGTTCTGATCTGATTTTGAGGATCAGAATAGGACATTTTCAATGCGTCTGTCAAAGCGGGTAGCACACAGATTCAGGGATGTAGCCTTATTATGTATAGCACTGTCCCTTAGTATATAGTGTACTCACTTATTATTTCTAACACAGTTCCTTAGTACATAATATACTCACTTATTATGTATGGTACAGTTCTTTAGTATATAGGGTACTCACTTATGTATAGCACAGTTCCTTAGTTTATAGTGTACTCACTTATTAAGTAAAACACCATCCTTAGTTACATAGCTTCCTCTTCTATTATGTATAACACCGACCCTTATTGCGTACCACCCTCTATAGTTGCATATTGTGCCGTTCCTTATTATATAGCTTCCTCTGCTGTTATGTACAGTGCTGTCTCTTACATAGTTTATTCTTTTTATTTTTGCTATTCACAAGGCCCTCTTTTATTACATAGTCCCCACTCTTTTATATATAAAGTGACTGATGATAGAGCAGCCGATGACCAGTCCATCTGCACCTCCATTAGAAAAGAAGCTTGCCCATGCTCCATCCACATCAGCCATCACTGAATTATACGATCGTCGTTGTCATTTCCTTTTTGCACCCGTTCTCCTGCTGATATGCTTTTACAATAAAGCCTTGACTACACTACCCGGTGAGTGCTGCTCTTTTCTACTATTTTTTGCTATGTGAATTATACATCTAACAAGACAGGACGGTATGTAATAAAGACAGGATGCTATATAATGCGATTTGTAAGGGACGGCGGTGTACATGAGAGGGCACTGTGTAATAGGAGACGGCAATATACATAATATATATACACATATCTGTACCTTTGTCACCATAAAAGGAGGGGGGCCAAGGCACATTTCTTGCACAGGTGTCCCAAGCTATCAGTGTCCACCCCAGGCAACAGGGGATGCAGCCTTAACAGTTCCGGACCCGGCAGCAGGTACCCGTGGTCTGGTCGTCCCCCCTACAAAACAGTCCATTTTTCTTATACATGGAAATTACTGACATTCGCCCTTACCTTAATGTGTTTTTGTATGTTTCTAAAAGTGAGCAGGATTTGTGGGAGAGGTCGGCTTGTCTGCAGCAAGGCATGCTTACTATAATTAACAACACAAACTGGGAAGGGTACAGCACAGCCATGTTCATACGATCACTATTTGGTCAGTATTTTACATCAGTATTTGAAAGCCAAAACCAGGAGAGGGTGATAAATACAGAAGTGGTGACGTGTCTCTATTATACTTTTCCTCTGATTGCTCCTCTCCTGATTTTGGCTTACAAATACTGAGGTAAAATACTGAATATGGCCAAAGGGCTCATACCTATTTGCGAGACATACAGATGAGTGCATTCTGATTAAAAAATCGGATTGCACTCGGACCAATGTTATAAAATGGGTGACATCTCATCTGCAATTTTTTTCTCATCTGCAATTGGACTGAGAAAAAAATTGTTTTTGTATTGTTGTGTATCTCGGATGAGACTTGGCAATACAAGTCAATGGGTGCAAGAAAAAAGTCGCACAGCACTCGTACCATGCGAGTGCTGTCCAATTTTTACGCACCGATGTCCTTTGAAAAGCTGGCAATTCATGTCCGGCTACTGTAAAATAAAATTACACTGACAGTTCACAAAATACTAGATATATACACATAGAATACATATATAAATATATATAGATGTCAGTGACACATACTTGATATAATATATATAAGTAAGGCTAGTTTCACACTTGCTTTTTTTTGCAGCGCGTTTTTCCCGCAAAAAAACGCATTGAAAAAACGCATACAAAAGCATACAACTGCTGCGTTTTTTTCAAGCATTTTTATGAGCATGCATGAAAAAAACGCAGCGTTTTTATGCG